>NC_051086.1:12198892-12824517 GCF_004664715.2 Peromyscus leucopus
CCTGTTCCCTCGAATTCTCTTCTCTCTTTGTCCCACCTATACTTCCTGCCTGGCTACTGGCCAATCGGCACTCTATTTATTAATCCATCAGAGCAACACATTCACAGCATATAGAGTGATATTCACAGTAGATATGGTGTACAAAAGAGTGTGGAAGCAAAAAAGTGACACTGGCTTTATCTGTCTTTTTGGAGGATGGTCAGTTGCATCAGCTGTGGGGAGGTATTCAAACCAAGAGAAACAGATGCTGACAGAAGAAATGAATCTAGCTGTCCCTTTTCTAAGTGACAGTCTTGTTCTTTGCAGATCTTGACTGAATTGTTTTTCCTGGTGACCATGACAGCGAGATTCACTGGGAAAAAAATGCTTACAGTTTTCCTGGTTGTGGGAAACAAGAGGCCATGTGCTCATCAATATAAAAATGACCTCCCACATCAAATGATATATTTTTCCCCACACAGAAGTTGTCTTTCCTTGACACTCAATTAAATATTTACTTGCTTATCTGTTCTCCAATGCTGTGCAGTATGAAGACTAACATTTCATCAGCCCTTCACAACTATATCACCTGTGCCTGGGAGAAGGCCAGAAAGCCAGCAGGTGCACAATCAATATTTATAACATAAATATTCATCAGACCACCTTGGGAATACTTATAGACAAGTTTCAGGTAGTAGAGTGGGACTCAGCCTGATTGACCTGAGGCTTGACCAACCATACTGGAGTTTTTACTTCATGATCTCCATACACAGGTGGGAACTGACTCACACTGACCAATGGTGGTTACATGAAGGCATTCATTTCTGCACATAATTTACAAGAATGAAATTCAAAACAGTAGTGAGTATATTTGTTCTTTTTTTTTTCAATTGACTTTTGAAACCAGGTCTCACATGAAGCCAAGCCCAGTCTAGCCTTGAACTTACTTTAGAGCTTAGATTGGCCTTCAACTCCTGATTTTTATGCCTCTGTCTTCAAAGTATGGAATTAAATAGGTACATCAGAATGCCAAAATGAGTACGCATTTTTAAAAGTACATTTTTATTGATGTTTTGTCTAAATGTATATATGTCTGTAGATATATATGCATCATGTGTATCACTGGTGAACATGGAGGTCAGTAGAGGGCATGGGATTCCCTGGAACTGGAGTAACAGACAGTTGTGAGCTGCCATGTGGGTGCTGGGTTTTGAACCCTGTTCCTCTGAAATAGCAGCCAGTACTCTTAACAGCTAAGCCTTCTCTCCAGCCCCATGAATACGCACTTTAAAAATGATAACAAACAAGAGGTAGATAGTAAAAGGAGTTTGTGTAGGTAAGATATTTGGCTACATAGGCTTTCCATACAGGGAGATGAAGTAAGAAAAAAAGCTAATAGATTTTTGTAAAAGTGGTGACCTCCCTGGAATGCTTTCACATTCTAAAGTTTTTTTTGTTGTTTTTTTTTGTTTGTTTTTGTTTTTCGAGACAGGGTTTCTCTGTGTAGTTTTGCGCCCTCCTGGAACTCACTTGGTAGCCCAGGCTGGCCTCGAACTCACAGAGATCCACCTGGCTCTGCCTCCCAAGTGCTGGGATTAAAGGCGTGAGCCACCACCGCCCGGCACATTCTAAAGTTTTAAAATGACTTCTATTGATGTTGTTTTTGACATACGATTATATTAGAATATTACCACTGTAGAGACCCACAGAGATTTTCTAGTGAGAACTTACTCAGGGCCCAAGAATCTGAGCTTGCTTTACCCATCAGGGCTGCATAATGGGATGATTTGAACACGGGCATGGTTACCAGGTGTTTGGAAGGGTCTACACTTGGCTGTGTGGAGTGCTTTGATCTAGCAAGGGGGAGGTCTTTTGCCCTGTGCCTTGGCATTGTTATAAAATGCCCTTTTGAAGAGGCAGAAGGGGCCATTGGGTTTTGATCTAGGTTCTTCAGTAGCTATCTCATATTTCTGTCTTTCTCCTCTTCACTATCTTTCTATCTAATATATTCTTATCCCTCTTTCCTCCTCATAGGAACCCTGGAAAAGGTGGGAGCTGGCCTCCCATATTACACTAATAATATTTAGGCCAATAGGTCTTCATTTGGCATGTATATGCAACTTGACACTATTTTTCTCAAGGACAGAAATGTGTGTGTGTGTGTGTGTGTGTGTGTGTGTATAATTAAGATTGCATAAAAATATATTTGTTCCAACTCATTTTAATTATTAAGTTAATAAAATTCACAAATTGATCTTAGATGGGAAAGGCAATTCTTGCATATATATTTAAAATTTCTATTTTTGTATGTATGTTTCTATATGTTTCTGTCGAATGTATAAAGTGGGGTGTGTGTGGTGTGTGTGTGCGTATGTATTACCTGAGTGCATATGGAAGCCAGAAGAGGTCATCAGGTTCCTTGGAGCTAGAGTAATAGACATTTGCAGAATGGTGGCTTCTTAGGTGAGTGCTGGGTCTTCATGATTGCACAATTAGAGTGTCTACCTCCTGAGTCAGCTTTATACCCTCAAACTATTCTTTTTTTTTTTTTTTTTTTTTTTTTTTTGAGACAGGGTTTCTCTGTGTAATTTTGGTGGCTGCCCTAGATCTTGCTCTGTAGACTAGCCTGGCCTCAAACTCACAGAGATCCGCCTGGCTCTGCCTCCTGAGTGCTGGGATTAAAGGCGTGCACCACCACTGCCTGGCCCAAACTATTCTTGATAACAGAAATGATATTGGACAAAATAACCCCAAAGCTTTACAAACCCCAGGAATCATCATTTTACCATAGCTAAGAATAAAACTACTAAGTTATGATCATTATGCTTTGGTGAGAAATAAACTTTTTTTTCACTTAATTTTCTTAGGAAATCCATGTCAGAAGCAGTATTAGTTTTCCTCATTAGCAGGTGAAGAAACTGCTGCTTAGGAAAGGTCAATAACTCCCTGAGGTCATGTCTGCTAAGGTTCACTTAAACCATGGGAGTGATGCCTTTTACACAATGCTATATCCAAACATTTAACCAAATTTACTGCAGTTTGTCATAGGCTTTGCTGTCTAGACATGGCAAGCTTCCTCAGAGAGATCTTATTTGAGGTGGCAAGAATCCTAGAAGGTTTTAAGCCAGGCAAACGCTTTGATTGAAAGTAAATTACAACTATTGTTTGCCTGCTCAGTTTTACTTTTAATGTACATTTGTGCCCGGGTACAGAGATGAAAGCCTTGTCAGTCACAGGCACACTTTAAAAATCAATCCAAAGGCAAAACGGAGTTTGAGAAAGATTCTACTGTGGCAACAGAACTGGCTCCAAATGTCTTTATGTTTCAGTTGCTTTTCCAAAGTTTGAAAGCTGCTTGTTAACCACGTGGGTTTTTTTTTTTTTTCCAGAATATAAGATTTTTAAGGAGTTTGTTATTTCTAAGTAACAGCATAGAGTTGAGTGTTTTCCTTCCCTGAGATGTCAGTGGGGGGAGAATGTATTTTTGAGACATCAGTAGGCGATAATCAACATAATTAATCATTATGACATCTATTCACATTTAGTCATTATCATTTATTTGTTATAATTGCTAACATGTTCTTAAATGAAGGACACATACAGACACACCTGTCAGAGAATTTCAGAAAAGTTTTACTTTTCATTATCAACTATCATTTTCTTTGATCCATGACTATCTTCTTTCTCATATCATGAAAGAGGGTTCTCCGGATAAATTTCTGCTGGTATTTAACACCATTGTGAAACATCATGAAGGTACGATGCAGGAAGAATATGCACAGGCATCTTCTACAGAATCCTAACCATGTACATGACTTCTATGGTGTGCCAACCTAGTAATCCCTGAGACCCACGTGACTCAGTTCCTGCAGAGTGGAGCACTGTGTAATGGAATAACAATAGGCCCTCCTTCTATCTGCATCCCTAGTCTCACACTGGTCCTTTCAGAGGCCTCGCCCCACCCTTCTAATTTGTTTTGACTCAATGACTTCTTAAAATGTCTTAGCTATTGGTTTATAGTTCATGTGTTTCCACTAGTTTGGCTATTTGTCCCTGTGCTTTTTCGAATCATTGTCTCAGCAATTCTCGCTCATATAATCCCTCCTCTTTCTCCTCGATTGGACTCCTGGAGCTCCACCTGGGGCGTGGCCTTGGATCTCTTCATCTGCTTCCAGCAGTCATTGGATGAGAGTTCTACCATGACAGTTAGGGTGTTTGGCCATCTGATCACCAGAGTAGATCAATACAGGCTTTCTCTGGACCATTGCCAGTAGTCTATTGTGGAGGTATGTTTGTGGATTTCTGGAGACCTCTCTAGAACTTTGCTTCTTCCTATTCCCATGGGGGTCTTCATTTATCTCAATTGAATCTACCAGGCTGAGCTGAATCCCCAGGGCAGTCCTTGCCCTGGAGGAGATGGGAATCGGGGGTAGGCTGGGGGGAGGCGGGCTGGAGGAGGCAGGCTCGAGGAGGGAAGCTGGAGGAGGGAGGACAGGGGAATCTGTGGCTGATATGTAAAACTAAATTAAATTATAAAATAAATTTTTTAAAAAAAGTCTTCAAACCCTGAAACCTCAAACCCTCTTCACTCATTCCATTCTTCTGATGTTTTCCTAAAAATCTTTTTTTAATCCTTGTAGACATAATTAATCTTTCCAAATAAATGTTTTTCTTTTCTCTGCACACTTCTAAAAATCTTGCCTATAACCCTTACTTGTTCTCCAAATTTAACACCAGAAAAGATTCTGGATCCATTCTAGGGGAAACTTTGCTTCAGTTGAGAAATTGAGGGTTTGGTGGTAGTGTGGAATGTAAAAAAAACAGCTACTAGTTAAACAAAACACCCTATTGCATAACACTAGTAAGGAGAAGGATGTGTCACACACTGCTATGACAATCTGGCTCTTGAGTAGCAATTAGTTTCCAACCTCCAGCTGTTCCCAATCCTTGCCATGCTAGGCTTATTGTGCCCAATCATGAACACCAGGACTGTCTAAGGCAGTGGTTCTCAACCTTCCTAACAATGCAACCCTTTAATACAGTTCCTCATGTTGTGGTGACACTCAAGCATAAAATTATTTCATTGCTACTTCATAACTATAATTTTGCTACTGTTATGAATCACAATGCAAATATCTGACACACAACCCCTAAAGGGATCCTGAATGAAGCACAGGTCAAGAACAACTAGTTTAAGATGATGACTCCTTAAAAATATTACTCTCTGGGAGATGTAATGATGGGTCAGGAGGGAAGAGCTCCTGCTGCTCTTCCAGAGGACCCAAGTTCTCGCCCTGAAATTGGGTGATTCACAACTAAGTGCCTGGAACTCAAGTAAAGGATCTGGCATCCTTTACTTCCCTCCAAGAGTACTGCCAATGCATGACTTAATACAAACAGACACACACATACACATGTAAAAATTTAAAAGTATAGGATCTATATTAGCATGCCATTACTTATTACCTAAACTTATATTCTTGAAATATATGATATTTCATGAAAAAATAATGTAGTATATAAATACCTATGGTTGAGTTCCAGAAGCTCCCATGATTGGAGTTTGGGCTAGTGTATTTCTTTATGTTTCAGTATCTCAATAGAAGCAAGAAAATTAGAGATCCTCTAGAAATAACTTATAATGTCCTCACAGCTAAAGCTATTGTTTTCTACTTTGTATCTGGACAAACAAGTATCACATGGTAAATGCTTTCACAGGTGTTCTGCTAATATGATACAAGTTGCACTATGTTCGAATGAAGTTGTTACATAAATCCTCTCTTTGTGTCTATTACCATCCATGATTTACATCCAATCTGTGCTGAAAACCTGGTGGGTCAGTAAATATACTGGAAGAGAGACCCTTTCACCTCTCTCTATGACGAGGCTTGCAAAATGTGTGTTTAATACAAATAAAGAAGCCTGGAACTTGAAGCTGACTTTGGAAGAAAAAATACAAAGACTTACACTCTACAACTATCAAAAGAATGAAGCCCAACTCCGCTAGGAAGGACCAGATGGATGGGAATCTGACATCTAGGAAAGGTGGATTCATTTCTCTTTCACATTTTAGAGAACAGATTAAACTATCTTCAACCTCATCTCTCCATCTCACTCTGATTTGTTCACACTGAATAAAAATAATTTACTTCTGGCAATTTCTGTTTCCTAAGTTCTTTCAACATGCTTACTAGCCACAGGACACATTTCTAAATCTAAGTGTCCTTGTGTAACCAAATGTATGGATTAGATCCCCTTTTTTGGGAATCCAAGACTGAGGCGTCTCTGGGAATTTATTCAAGTCACGAAAACTGAAAAACCGCTTACATCTCAGAATATTTCATTCAGTTGCTGCTACTCTTTGTTCTACTACTTATGAGCTTGAATATCATAGAAATAGTATATGACATGGATTCTCATCATGAGAATCTTCACATTGAAGATGTTCAAAAAACAAAGCACACTTGTTTGATGGCTTATTTGTAAAAGTCAGCAACAAGGAGAAAAGTTTATCAGAGATAGGGTTCTGAGGCCTGAAATAGAAGGATAATTACCTTCAGGGATGTTTTATTATTAAAATGGATAATGAGAGGTACTAGCAGAGTAGATGACACTATTAGGAAAGCTGCCACAAGTGACTTAATAATTTGAAAGATCATTTATCATTTTCAGTAGGGCTTTTGGTTCATTTTTCTGAGTGACTTTTCAAAATACTTTGAAACTTTTCCATTTTAATTTTTTGATTGCCAAACAGACAAATTGCTCTTCTTATTTTTTGAAAAGAAAATAACAATATATTTGACAATCTAAGTATATGTCCACCCTTAAATTTGCAAATAAATCTTTATAATTCATCTTTGTCTTAAGTTACTCTAGGTTTTACTTGTAAATTTTGATTGAAAAGTAACAACTATTGCAGCCAGAAGTTTTTCTGTGTCCCACCTGGCCCTCAGTCAGGACAAATCTCTCACCCACAGTCCCACAGCCTTTTATAAAATAACCACTCAGAAGCTTCTATTAATTAAAACTGCTGGGCCATTAGCTCCAGCTTACTACTGACTAGTTCTTACACTTAAACTCAGCCCATTTCTGTTAATCTATGTGTCACTATGCTTTCCATGGTTTTACCTGTGTGCCACTACATGCTGCTCCCTGGATGGCAGGCTGGCATCTTCCTCTTCCCAGAATTCTCCTTGTCTGCTTATTCCATCTATACTTCCTGCCTGGATACTGGCCAATCACCTTTTTATTAAACCAGTATTTAATACAAATCATTATCCCACAGAAATGACAGAATTTTGGTCTATTAATAAGGATAAATGCCTGTATATGCACACTATCTTTACTATAACTGTTGCTTCTCATCTTTTTCTTATGTTTATATTCCATCATGATTCCTTCTTAAGAAGTAGGAACATATCTGATAAAATTTGTATTGCCAGGCTTCCTGAAAAAATGCAAGTGGGGTCAAGAATGTACAAACAAGTGTACAGTGGGGCTTCCTAATATGAGCCTTCAAAGGAAATACTGTTTGGGGAGGCAGCTGTCTATTGTTTTTAGATTTATTTTCCTCTCGAGGATGTGGATATATATACAGTGAGTGGTGCCATATCAACTATATTGTGGCTGTGTGACAGAATCAGGTAAGAGGCTATGTTCTAACCAAACACACAAGCAAAAGGTGAACACCAAACCAAACAAGAGGCTGGTCAGAAGTATCACCTATTGTTGATAAGATCAAATAGCTGCCATGTCTCCATGCACAGCCTGGCTTTGAATTTTTTTGTTACTGTGAGAGAAGTAAGTGTTGCAATTTCAGGCCTTGCACTGGCAGCCACACACAATTCTCTAATCAGCATGTGTCTCTCAAGTAAGGGGTTGCCACTTCCATTTCTTGTATGAGTATAAGCTGCTATGCAGATTAGAAGATAAATAGACAAGAGACATCAAGTCTAAAAAACATACACACACACATTCTGATGTAGCAATTAGGCAACTAAAACTTACTCAAAGAAAACTGAGGATGCTATGCATATACAGAGATGTTGAATTCAATATCCTGATATATGCTAAAATTCTGAACCAATATAAGTACCCAGGACTACAAAGATGATTAAGATAACTATAATAAAACTGTGCATGATCCAGGCACTAAAAATGGTCTGTGCAATGCTATGACAAGAAGTCATATTTAAGGCACTGTGAAGTATTATAAAGTGGCATCATGAAGTTAATTAAAGTATATTAAACATGTCAAGACATGTGTTATTAGATGACAAGACTAATCCATGGAGACATCACACACTGTGTAAAATTTAACTACACAGATGCCTTGCCTCAGGTTGATGGAGGTTATATCTTAGCATTTCTGCATTAAGTTATACTTCTACTGATATCTTTTAAATAATCTCACAATAATCAGGCATTCCTTTAGATGTGGAGGAAAGTGTGTTGGAAAAGGTATATTGAAGAGTTATGCATTGCTGTTACCAAAATGGAATGAGAGAGAGCCAAACTTTGAATCACTGATTCTTCTGAAGTTCCAGTAAGTTGTGTGAGTTTTGATTATTTGTTTTGATTAAACAGAAGCATTAAATCTTTACTAATGAAAGGACTACAAGATTCTTTGACTTTATTTTGGCTAGAGTTGAGAGAGTTTCAACTGTAACTCACCATCTGCCATTTCAGGCAACGGTATGAGGCAATAGTAGACATGTGCTTGTTATATATTATGATTGACAACATGCCTGAGAGACTCCTGAGGAGATAACCTATCTCATGGATTCTTTGGCTCCAGTCATCTCTAAGTAGAACTTATTCTTTATGCAATTACATAGCTTTTGTTTTTATCATAGCAACTGTGTTTTCATATGTGTTTTTAAACAAAATTTTATTTCCCACCTCAAAGGAATAAAAATAGATGTACTTTGAAAGTGAAAGAATAATGTAAATAAAAAAATTGTATACCCGGCTTAGGTACAACATGTGTAGACAGTTGCTGAATCACTGGGGTAGGCATCAGTGAAGACTGACACACATTCCAATCCTAACCTACTTAGGGATTCATGGTTGGACCTATATTTTTGGGAAGAGCCATGGGATTGGGAATGGCCATGGGATTAAGCTTTAATGAAGTTTCTGGCCAGGATTAAGTCACCTAACTTGCCCAAAGTTATTCTTTCTGCCTCTCCTCTCTTACTTCCTGTTTAGACAACTGACGATGTTCAATCTCTGGTTGCTTTGTCACTTTAGATCCTGGATATCATCAGTCAACAGTCCTAATCCGTTCTCATCCCCAGCAAGTGCAATGTGGCCAAGAAACAACTCATTGTTGTGTCGTGGCACTTTTTTTTTTTTTTGGAGTTGTTTATTACTTTTGGATAACTTAAGACATTTCTGATAATATACATTTTGTCATAGGAAGTATACCTTTTAAATTCCAATTTATACATATGCAATGGATTCAGTAATGTTGTATGGCTCCATTTATAATTATAAAACAACTTAAATATTTGAAAGAAAATGATGTGTTGACATCTATATAGCATGAGAAATCTATGTAATTCCCAAATGCATGAGCACACACCACACATGGTTACATGTTTAGATAAACAAGGAACTTGAATCCCGTTGCTCAGATAGAATTGTCATTAATTTTAAGTAAGAACAATTTCACATCTCTCCTCTCCTCTGTGTGTGTGTGTGTGTGTGTGTGTGTGTGTGTGTGTGTGTGCAGTTATACTTTCTGTTCATGTGTAATTCTTCATCAGTATAAATGTGCTAAAGAGATTCTAGCTTATGCAATGTAAGTTCACTTAAAAACAACTTATGCACTTTACTAATTATCTTTGTTGAACAACTGCTGGATAGGCAGATTGATGTGTACCATAGAAAGAGTAGCCGAATGTCCATTATAAATTTGCATGACAGTGCCTAAAATGGCGTTGCTTGTGACCACAGCTCTCCAAGTTCCCAGAAACACATGGTAATGTTCCAAACGTAATTATCCTGCCTTCTGTTCTGTGGTCTGACCACTGGATTGATGACAGAGCAAAGGTAACAAAATTAAACAAAACAGGGACTTCATGGGGAGGGGATTGCTCTCTGACTCTGTGCTAAGGTGGATTATGACGATTATAAAAGGCTTTAACTAAGTGATGCATTTTACATTACCTATGAAATACATTTGAAAGTGTTAACCTTGAGAAGAATAACCCTGATTAATTATAGTTTCTAATAATTAATTCACTCTTTTAAAATTTTTATCCAATTATAATTCTTCATCCTAGCTAGTTTCTACTTGTAATCATTCATGTTCTGTAAGAAGAAAATACTCTGAAATGGACCTAATTCAGCAGCCTGAATACAGCAGTACTAATTATAAAAATAAACTGTATAGAATGTCAAAAATAATTTGACAGATTTTTTTTTTCCTGTGACAACTTAAGGAATTAATAGGTTCAACTCATATGCATTTCTTTTAAAATTTGTAGAGATCCTCTAATTTATGCATTGGGCTGATAGGATATTCCCTATCTCTTTGACATGGTAAGGGTATATTTTCACAAATGCTAAATAAAAATTGAAAACAAACTTGTACCATCCATGTGTATCAAGACAAATATACAAACAACAGGAGTTAAAGAAACAAACAAACCAAACCCTTCATTAGGAGAAGTCAAATGGGAACATTTACTGCCAAACTTTTAGGTGCAATGCTTTTTTTGATTAATGAGAATTATCCCACAGGGAATAAAGAGAACTAAGCACCCTAGCCCAACATATCTGAGCAGATGAGATTTCATTGGGGTTGAAAAGACCAGGAAAGCTTTGAATTTTTTTTTCTCTGTAGTGAAAACTATGAATTTAAGCTGAATAAGTATTTCTTAAGAAATGTAATTAAGTGGCAGCATGGAAGTATACACCTTTAATATCAGCCTTTGAATCTCTTTGTGTTCAAGACCAGCCTAGTCAACATATTAGTTATATCCTGCCTTAGAAAAAAGGAGAGAAGTGTAACAAAGGATTTACTTGAGAAAATGATAATTGTATTTGCATTATGTAGTTGTGGGCTGGAAATGTCAGATGCTTAAGAAAAGAACATGGTACTATTAGGAGTTAAAATAGTAAATTCCTTAGAGAGGTCTGAAACTTTCCAGATTGTGCCTTTATGCCTTAATCTTTTTTTTTTTTTTTTTTTTTTTTTTTTTTTAAGAGACTGGATTGTCAACTGTGGAGATCCAAAGCAATCACCCTGGAATCCACTTCCCAGACAGTACTAAATCCAGGTGCAGGAGGCATGAGGGAATCTGACTTCAGAATGGTGGCTCTTACCTTGTACATGGGGTAGGAATAAGAAATAATTAAAAGCAATAAATTTCAGAAGTGGTACTGAATATAATGGTTTGTGAGGCAACCCTTGAAAATTTTCAGATAGGAATATAAAGTGTAAGGAAATTAAATATTTTATCACATGGTAAACCTTGTAATATTTCCTAGCTATATTGATAATGTAATTGTAAGACTATGTCTATGATTGTAGGACTGAAGACAAAACAGATGCATTTCTCTTCACACAAAAAGATATACAGAAAATGGGGATATCCCTAGAAAGCTAGCAAGAGGATGCAGTTTGTTAACAGAAATGGAAGCTATTGAAAGTCTCAACAGAAAAGTGAGGACAAAAATGTGAGCTTATGAGAAAAGATTAAAATCAAAACTTTTGTTTCTTCCCAAACATCATCTTTCCAACAAGGCAAGTCTCTCTCTTCTACAGGATGTTTACTACAAGCAGAGAAGCCTTGGCTTTTAGGTATAGCATTCTAGTTCATCCTGAATTGGAGACTTTTGACATTCTTCTTCCAAGTTGTCACTACAGAGCAGACAAAGAGGATTTAGATTCAAAGAAAGAATGTATTAAACTACAAGAACCTTTATCTTTATAACCTCAGGGTCAAGAGCAAGTTAGGCATATTGCCATTCCTGTCTTAAATTTCAGTGTTCAGAGAAGGGAAATAGGGAAACACACAGGAGAGAGAGAGAGAGAGAGAGAGAGAGAGAGAGAGAGAGAGAGAGAGAGAGAGAGAGAGAGAGAGAAAGAGAGAGAGAGAGAGATCCACAAATGCCCAAATTCTGTAACCATTACCATGTTGCTGTGTGTTTACACATATCAATATCAACACAGTGTCATTATGGAAGGATATGGTGCTACAGCTCTGAATTTTTTCAGCTAGTGGGGATATTAGGATACACGCATTATTGTATTGCCTCTGCAGTTCAAGAATTCGATTCCTACTGCCCACTTTCATATTGTGCTGAATCTGAAAACTCTCTACTATGATAATATTGCCATTTGGACTTTCCCCATGGTGTAGAAATAGCCTTTAATTGGAATTTTAGCTGAAATTGCTCTGCTCCTGTTCACTTGGACTGCCCCTTCTGAATATGGAGCCATCTTTACAGGCATGACTTTGTAAAGTCACCCCTAACCCACTCTCCTGTTGTGACTTGTCTCCACTCAAACCTTTTCAACTGCTACTCAGACATCAAAGCGTTGTTTGTTTGTTTTTAATTTGTGCGCTGCTTGTGTCTGAATGCATGGAATGGTCGAATGTTGCATCTCAGTGGTGAGAGTTAGACGTGGAGTATGGGGCAGAAGGGTTTTGTGATGAGTTCCTCTGCTGTTCTTCTGGGAGGCTGAATGGACTAACAATGTTTAGATGAGCATAATGCCTTAAGCCAATATTTCCACGGGGGCAAGTTAAGTCGCAAACAGAAACTATTAGAGTAGAAAGGATGATTGGTTGAATTAGCCGCTGAAAGCAGTCTTTATGGAAAACGTACAGAAAAACCCCTAACACAGTATTGACGGACACGGGTTGAAGCACCACTCAGCAGGCACTGAATCCATCTCACTAATTCCCCTGGTCAGAAGAGAAGACACTAACCCAGGGTGGAGCCAATCAGCAGAGCCCAGGCGTGCTACGCAAGCTGTACACACTGGCAAATCTGGAAATCTATTGTAATTGAGGTTCTTCAATAGAGAAAAAAGAACACTGTGTGAAATTCCAGTCTCTATTAAAGAGCTTTGGAGACGAGAAGCCTTATTATCTGGAATTAATCTATTTAAGTGAAATTACTCAGATTGTATACTGCTGTTGATGACCATAGTAATATTTGGTAGTAAGTGAAGGTCAGCATGAGGTAGGCTTCATACTATTAATGTGAATGCATTAATTTAATTATAGTTAACTCCCACACTAACTCTTAATGAGGCATAATTATTCACATTTAAAAAATAAGGCTGACACTTAGGGAACACAGTGGCATGTCCACTGTTTCTATTTCTTGCCTCAATGTAAGGTGGTCTACTAACAAGGACCCCCTCAATTCAGTAAGCATATGGGTGAAAGAAGCTGAGAACCAGAATACCCCATGATTCTTTGTGGTTAAATTATAGTATAATTTAGTATATAAATTAAAAAAATATACATGTTTTCTGATGATTCCAATTATCACCTTTTATTTCTGACAGCATAATAACCATAGTAAATAACAATGAGACCAACTAATAAAAACACCTAAGAGAAAAGCCAATTATATCAATGTTTGTTCATGCACTCATTTGTTAAAAACTGTACTTGGCATGGTAAAGCATTATTTCTTCAAATTTTATTTGTTTTATCCGATAACAACGAGGTACTGTTTTTCTTCCCACTATACAACATGTTCACTGAAAAATTAAATCTGTTTTTATTTACCTAAAGTAAATCCTGGGTATTATGACAAGTTGAATAATATTGAGATTTATGAGGGCCCCAAACAGGGGGAAACACTGAGGCGAGATAGACAAGTAGCCCATTAACACTTTATTAGATTGATAGGAGGTTAATTGACAGCTCAATAGTTTTAACCATAAACATGGTATCCTGCTGACACAGAACACAGGAAGGTCAGGCTCATTTGCTTGCAACTTACAGACAACTCACTTCTAGAAAAATCACTGGCTGGATAGGAGAGATGGCTTACTGGCTAAGAGACTGTGTGCATGCTGTTCTTGCTGAGGACCAAAGTTCAATTTCTAGCACCCACATCAGTTGACTCATAGTTGACTGTAATTCCATGCCCAGGGAATCCAATATCCTCATCTGTATTCTTGAGGGTTCTATACCCTTTTTACATCTGCATCCATAGACACATACACACAATTAAAATAAAAAAAAAAAGTAAGATAAATATTTTGAAATCTGGTTGAAGCCAGGCATGGGTGTGGTGATATTTTATTTGTGCTCTAACAAATAAAGCGTGCCTGGGGATCAGAGGAAAAAGCCAGCCACTATATTAAATATAGAGATCAGACAGTGGTAGCTCACGCCTTTAATCCTAGCATTTGGGAGGCAGAGATTCTTCCGGATCTCTGTGAGTTCAAGGCCACACTGGGAACAGAGCCAGGCATGATGGCACACGCCTTTAATCCCAGCACTAGTTAACCAAAGAGGTCTGGAGGGCTATACAGACAGACAGGAAGTGGTAGAGCTGGGCAGAAAGAGGAAGTGATATAACTGAGCAGAGAGAAGAAGTGAGATGACCGGGCACAGAAAGGTATATAGGCATGAGTATACAGGAAGTCTCTCTCTTGGGCTGAGGATTTCCTAGCAGTAAGAACTATTCCTCTGATCTTTCAGTTTTCACTCCAATATCTGACTCTGTTTTTTTTTTTTAATTTTTTATTAATAAGACCTTTTAAGATTCACATTACAGTAGGAAGTAGATCATTATTCAGGGTTAAAGATATACTCACACATACATCTTCTTTATCTTTCTAAAAGCAACTGATCCTGGTGGGAAAAGACTCTTTTGCTGCATGCCTTATGAGACTTTAAAACATCCTGGCTTCAGATTTAAATAGAGATGGTAAGTGTGTTGCTTTAGTGGCTACATTACATGGCATATACTTTAGTTCTGGTGTTGGGAAGAGTTCTGATTGCTCAGTCTAAGTTACCTAAGTATCTACAGACTCATAGGAAAGAGTCACAGAGGCCACCAGATTATAATCAATCCAAGAGCAGACTACAGAGAGTTACCAGTAGCCAGGAAGTGCAACTCAAAAAGGCCATTTTGGGGGCTAGATTCATTCAATAGTGGAAGCAGTGAAAACATTTATTGGCAGATTGGAAAGAATGGGAGTATCAAGAATGAAGTTTGAGATTCTGGCTTTTGACAGCCTTGATGCTGCTTAGAGGGTCTGACGTTGTACTTTGCTGCTGATTATGTGTTAGCCCATGGGCAAGACAACTATAGTTTTCAAAGGGTGAGTCACTCCGGATGGTTTGTTACATCAAAGTAATGTTACATCCTGCTAGTTTGTTACATCACAGTGATGTTATGTCCTCAGAGTAATGTTATATTCTGATGGTTTGCTATATCACAGTGATGCTACGAAATCACAGTGATGTTATATTCTGATGGTTTGTTACATCACAGTGATGTTATATTCTGATAGTTTGTTACATCACAGTGATGTTATATCCTGCTAGTTTGTTACATCACAGTGATGCTATGTCCTCACAGTGATGTTATATTCTGATGGTTTGTTATATCACAGTAATGTTATATTCTGATGGTTTGTTCCATCACAGTGATATTACATCCTGCTAGTTTGTTACATCACAGTGATGCTATGTCCTCACAGTGGTGTTATATTCTGATGGTTTGTTACATCACAGTGATGTTATATCCTCACAGTGATGTTATATCCTCATGGTTTGTTACATCACAGCTGCTCATTTGTATCCTACAAAATGAGCAAGGAAAAGTACCAAGGGACAGTAGAGCTACTAAACAGATTAATGCCAGTAGAATGTATCTCTGAGGTATGTCAGAGTTGTAGGAATTAGGACTTGGTTAGTAGTGCTCAACACTGAAGAAAAATTTCAGAGTATTGTGATACAAGGCAGGGGAACTAATTAGTCCTAAATAAATGGTTCTTTAATTTGGCACAATTGACATCATTTGTCTTTCTCATGTTAAAGTTGTATTATTGAGGGACTCCCTTATGCACTACATGAAGTTGAAAGTATCCCTCACCTTAATCTGCTAGATAATATTACTACTTCCCTTCCATTGGGACAAGAAAATATGACTATGAAATTGTTGGATGCTTTCCTACTAAGTACAGACAGTCAAGAAGTAAAGTTAAATCACCTTTGGTCAAGATGCAAGCGTATAAATATTTTTGACTAGACTTCTCATTTAAAAATTAGCTAAGCCTTTTCAAAAATTATGTTAAAATAAAATCTGGCATTACTGAAATCTTGTAATTAACCCAAGTGTTCAAAAGTCAATGCTTGTCATAAATTCTTTTTTCTCTAATTCAGCTGAAAATACAGTGCAGGAAACTCATTCAGATGAAATTGAAAATAGAATTTTATGTCAAGGCAGCCTTCAAAACTTGAATGCCTGTATTCTAAGCCTTCTAATAATTTTGTTTTTTTCCTGTGATTGAAAAAGGAACCTTCTTGTTTCCTTGACTGTTGAACTAAAGTAAACATGAACCTGAAAGATGGGAACAGATCAGACATCATGCCTTGAAGAGCTTTTCCTAGAAGTAATATTAAGGAGATATTTATGGGAAAAGTCGAGTGTCCTTTATAAATATGGCCTTATAGACTTAGAGCATTCACAAAGCTCTGATACCTATTTCAATGCAAACCGAAAGGTGATTTCCTACTTAAAACTTCAGTAAATAATAAGAATATATACCTGCTTTTTTCATGGGAGGTATCATAATGGTATTCATTGATGGTACAGTGAGACAAATGAGATAAAAGCTAATTGATTGCTTCCAAAATGTACACCGCTAATAACCTTAATCTGTATAATTGGTTGAATACCAGGGGAAAAAAGTTTATCAATTAACTCTGTGGACCCTATTTCAAGATAACATAAGCAGAAAATTCTGATCAAAACAACTATCACAATGTAAAATCCAAGAAGTTTCTAAATCCATAAAGCAAATAATGAAATATCTGATTACAATATATAGAAAATTGTTTTCCAAACAGCAAGGATTTGTGCCATTTGGGACAATTACTTTATTTTCTTCACATCTCGACTGGTTGAAGGTTTCCTTAGAGTAGGGTAGGCACAGCCAAAAACAAAGGACATTTCCATTCTTGGCTTCCAGGCTTGAGCTATGGCACCCTTTGAGTAAGCCACCAACATTTTTCAACTTCCCTGATTCTCTGCTGTACAAACAATTTCTATTACTAGCATCTGGGAAGACTGGAACTCGCTTCAACTCTCTAGCCCCAGAGTCACAGGTCCATATGCCTCTAAAAATGGCAACATGGGAATACTAGGACCCATGTCATCCTTGCCGTAGTAATTAGTGGAGTGGAGATGCCATCCCAGGAGAAGCAAGCTGAAAAGACTATGACTACTAATGCTTATGTTTCATTCTGAGAGAAAAAGACAACTGTTTTGTAAACCTAGTAGCAAATAAGACTCTACCACTGTTCTTATTTTAGAAAGCATAAAAAGAGGTTCTTTCAATACACCTGGGCAACATGCAGGGATTTTGCCTGGAAGAAAAATAGATTATAAATTCAGACAACTTCAAAGCAGCCCTTAAGGCAATGGTTCTCAACCTGTGGGTCACAGCTTATTGAGTTGCATATCAGAAATCCTGCATATCAGATATTTATATAACAAATCAAAATAGTATCGAAATTACAGTTATGAAGTCACAATGAAATAATTTTATAATGGGGGGGTCACCACAACATGAAGAACTGTATTGAAGGGTCAAAGCATTAGGAGGATTGAGAAGCACTACTCTAGGAGTTTATTTTGGGCAGTATCTAGAAACACTTAATCCTATGAGTAGCCTTACAAACACTGATGAGTTTGGAGGCAACAGTTAAGATGAGGTCCATAATTCTATGAAAGCAACAAGCTAAATTCAACACAAATTGGAAGTTTAAGAGGAAGTACTAGGGAATGGACCGACTATGAAGAGGTCTCCAGGGGTTGGAACAAGCTTCAAAGGACCTAAAAATTGTTATTATTTTTAACTGGACCAAACACCAAAGCAATTTATGCCATGATGCTTTGCTGAAAACCTGATATTAATCCATGTATAGACAATTAATGGAGACTAAAAGCTGAGAGTGATGTCAACAAAGCCAGGCAGCTCAGTAGAAAGCAGAGAGAGGGGGCGGGGCATTCTAAAGCCACTATCAACTCAAGAGAGATGGTGCCCATGCTCACGATCGTACCTTTTTCAGAATGTCATCAGAGGCTATACACTGTAATTGAAAGCAGTTTCAAAATCTGTCACAATGTAGCTCTGTAGAAATTTGTCTCACAAACGCAGGGCTCTGGGCCTCTTCAACTCTGAGCAATACACACACACATACACAAACAGAGAGAGAGGCTTCCAGAAATGTTACTAAATAAACAGGTAGATAAAAAGATCACCACCAATAAAACCAACACTCCAAAGGAAGGGTTAGCATCTAGACTCACTAAAATATACTTCTTAAAAAGCACAGTTTTTAGAAAATATTATTTTATAAGCAACATAAACATAGGAAAGTGACTCCTATATATAGAATTAGGAAACAGAAAGACAAAGAAAACTTTAAAAAGACCAAACTTGCCTTGATAAGCTGCCCAGTGCAGGCTAAACATCAGAAGTAGGACTTCAAGCAGTAAAGCCAAGCATCGTATCAAACTCTTCTCAGAGAATAACAGTTACAGAAATTCTACAGAGTATGTAAAATCAGACAGTGAAATTTAAAAATACAAAGCCTGAGTTGAAAATTGAACATCTCACTAGGCTAAATGCTACACTTTAGCTGGCAGAGAAGAAAATTGGCAAACTGAAAGACAGTTGGTTAGAGATTGTGTAATCAGAAAAGAAATCAGAAAAAGCAGGAAAAAAAAGAACAAAGAAAAATGAGGAGAACCTCAGAAAGTTGTAAGAGACTTTATTAAACATGCTGACTATGTATAAAGAGAGTACCCAGAAGAGATTAAATAGAGCATGTTGCAATGATTTGGAATTGTGACAGGAATTATGGTACATGCATATAATCCCAGCATTGGGAGGCAGGGTGAAATTGTAAGACTAGAGTAAATAACTAAGTATAAATAACTGAAGTAATAATGAACAATGGCTACAAAGTTACTAATACTGAGGAGTTATCCAAGAAGCCATATACATATATACAAGAAGCCATTAATGAAAGAAAAAAAATCAATGTATAAGAAATTATTTCAAATGGATGAATTTAAAGAGAGCTACATATAGAAGCATCATGCTGAAGGTGAAAGACAGAAAAAATTGAATCTGAAAGAGGAAAGAAAATGGCATCTCTATGGAAATATGATTTAGATTAATGGCAAACTATCCATATAGACAATGAAGACCACAGCCAGTATGATGACAGTCAAGTGCTGAAAGAGAAACCTTTTCAACCAAACATGCTACATATGATTTTTAAGCAAGTGAAATGGAGACATTCTCAGATGAACAGAGATAGAACTCATTGATAGCATAGCTGACTGCCAAAAACAAACAAACAAACAAACAAACAAAAAACTCAAAAAGACTGGAGTTTTTCTTTGGGTTGAAGGCAACTAAATGTTGTAAAAGAAGTTTAAATGAAAATGGCAGGATTTAAGTAATGTTATGTAATTTTGAGAGCTAGTTTCTGTTTCTAGATGATTTTCTTAAGATATTTTAAAAAGTGTTTGTATAAAACATCATACGTAATTGTATTGTTGAGCTTTAACATGTAAATATATAATGTGTTTGAGAGTAGTAGCAAGAAAACAGTGGGAACAAAGCTTTACTGAAGTAACAAATTGAAATCAATAACTTGACATGCCAAATAATGAAATCAATATCACTTACTCAGTTATGTAATCAAATACAAATTTGATTTTTTTCTCACCATCTATGAGATAGAAGATTACATAAATATACTTACAAAGGTATACTATTGCTGCTAGGAAATATATAGATATTTTATATATAATAATAGAGAAAGTAGAAAAGAAGTTAAGCCTTATATGGGGTAACCTTTTATTACCCCTTCAATTACTTTAATACTGAATTATATTATCATGAGTTATGCTGAATCTGAAATATGCTATTAATAGGAGGTATGCTGTACTCTCAGAGATGGAAATAAACTGAAGAGAAAATTGGGAAAAAATCATGCAAATATCACCAGTAATAACCATGGAGTGGTACAATATTAACCAAAATAGTTTGTAAAACGTCTCAAACACTATCAGATAAATATGGATGTTAATTATGAAAAATGGTTCAATAAATTGAGATTATTTAACAGTTGAAAACATACAACCACATACATACAACTGCTAACAGGGCTCCAGATCACATGAAGGAAAAAAGTGATATAAGTGAAAGAAGAGACAGTGTCCTGGTTAATGTCTGCCAACTTGAAACAAACCTAGAAATACCTGGTAAGAGAGAATCTCAACTGAGGAATTGCCTCCATCAGACTGGTTTGTTGGCAAGCCTGTGGGATATTTGCTTAATAGTTAGATTATGTAGGGGTGTGTAGGCCACTACAGGCAGTACCATTCCTGGGCTAGAGGTTTGGGACTGTGTGGAGAAGGTAGCTAGAAAGTCAGCAGGCAGAATTCCTGTCTACTTCCAACACCTGCCTCGGTCTCTGCCTTGTCTTCCCTAGACAATAGACAGTAACCTGTAAACTAAAAACTTTCAACCCAACAATTAATTTTTGGTCATTGTTTCAATCACTGGAACACAAAACAGACTTGAACAGAAAGTGTTCAACAATAGCAGCTGGGAATTGTGACACTTTACTTGCAACTGTGGTAAAAATAATTAGTTATAGTACCATCAAGAAAATAGGAGAGTTGACTACTAAAGTCAACTAGACCTAATCAACATCTACAGAACATTCTGCAAAGCACACAGGAAACTTTCTACAGTAGATGATACATTTGCTATAATATGACTCTATACATTTAAAATAAATTAAATTATTAAAAGTGTTTCTGACCTTCAAACCGACTTGGAAAATTTGAATATGTTCACCTCAAATAAAATAACACAAACAAAATTAAAAATTAAAAAGTAATAAAGATATAGCATTTTGTAATTAATTACAGTGAGCAGAAAACATACTGCTCTTATAGTATTTAGTGATATTAGTATTCAGACAGAAATTTATAGGTATAACTATCAATTATATCTTCAAAAAAATCTCTTCATACAATACTATACAATCTCCCTAAAGAATCTAGAAAAAGATGAAAATATTAAATATAAAATAAGTAGACAGAAGCAATAATGAAAATTTGAATGGAAATTAAAATATTAAAGAATAGGAATAAAAAGGAGTGTCTAGGAACTGGAAGGAGTTGGCAGAGGGAACTATGATAAGAATATATTGTATGAAAAAAAGTTCTTCAATGAAAATCATTTAAAGTATGTTTTTGAGCTGATATAGATATATAGGATATAGAGATGATAAGATAAAAGGGTAGATTAATGAACCTACTTTTAAAGAACAACTTGTTTAAAATGTTTTACATTGGTTCTGTGTTTCTTATTTAATAAGACGGTTGGTTACATCTACAAATGGCGCCCAACGTGTTGGCAAGAGTTTCCACCTAAAACCTGAGTAAAAAGATTCTAAAATGGAGCTAAAAACAGTTCCTAGTTGTCTCTTTCAAGTTAGTGGCAGAGTGCATGTTTGAGCTACTAGCTACTATGGCGGGTTCCTGGTGTGTGCCCTCAACCTGCAGTATGGTGGGAATGAGGCCTCTGCAAGTGGCACATTAAGCTGCATGGTGGATTTAGCCTTTGCTAGTACAAAACAAAAAAAGAGGTTTCTGGGCTACATGCTGCTTTGATGGAAGCATAGACCCACTATTTCTGAGAATTAATGGCTCCCAGAGCTGGTGGAAAACGTTCCACTGCCATTTTGTGAAGCTGAAGTGGGCAGAGTCAGCAGGCTTAAAAGGCTGCATTTTAAAACAATAGGCTCAAGATAATAGAAAAAATAAGCCATGTAAAGATGGCTAGTACACAGAGAATCTGGATTATGTTGTCTTTGATATTCGTAACTGAAGAAAAGCATTTGATTACAAAAGCTGTTGAGTTATGCCAAAATGTATATTTTAAAGGTACCTTGACTTCAAAATTTGGATATAAGGATATGTTACTTTGGAAAAGAGGTTCTGCTTTTGTTTCCACAGAAAGCCAGAGGCTATGGATTTGTTCCAGATTAAGATACATCAGGTTTGACCAGCCAAGACCCCCTGAAAGATCTCCGATGACACCATGATGATCTAACATCCAGAGCGGTTTCAAGGCAACTGGTTCACACAATACAGCCTCACGGACTACCCCATAGGCCTAAAATTTTCTTTGCGTCCCCATAAGATACAATGCCCCCCTCCAGCAGGAAGTAGTAAGAGATGCTACGCCCAAATCCCCAAATATACCAAGCTGGCTTTAGAGGTGGAATTGACTCACTCCCCCTCTAAACCCAGATATATTTAAAAAAAAAAAAATGGTTGAGATTTGTCTGTCCCAAATCAGAAGAGCCCTCTGGTGTGGGACAGAGAAAAACCAATATTTTTATTTAAAACATGTTGATTATAAATGCGATCTCTTTCTAAAAAAGAAAAGGGGATATGATATAGATATATAGGAGGATATAGAGATGATAAGATAAAAGGGTAGATTAATGAATCTACTTTTAAAGAACAACTTGTTTAAAATGTTTTACATTGGTTCTGTGTTTCTTATTTAATAAGACGGTTGGTTACATCTACATTGAGCACATGAAATAAAATTTCAAATAAAAATCAAAAGCAACAGGAAAAAAAGAAACTATTAAGAAAATGCAAAGATTTCCTTTGAAGAGATCAAGAAATTTGAATAACTTTATGCTGAACAAAAAGGAAAGGGAAACTATGTTGAAATTAATAAAAACAGGAGTAAAGAAAGGGTCATTGCTAGTGGACTTCTATAGGTAAAAAGGAGAATAAGAGATTGAGTCCATACCAACAAATTAAATATATTAGAACAAATGATGACTTCCTCAGTATGACACAAGCTATTGAAATGGAGCCACTGTAGGAATAGAAAATCTGAATTTATAAAGAGATTCATATAACAGCTGAAAACAAAAATCCAGGACACAGATGGCTTTGCTGATGAATTCCATCAAATATTTAAATAAAGGTTGATAACAATATTCATTAACTGTTCAAAAAATAGAAGTAACACTCCCACATTTATTCTATAAGCTTAGTAATTATCTTTGCCCAAAGAGGAGACAGACATCATAAGAGATAAAACATAGACTAATATTTTAAGAGTACAGCTAGAAAAAAAGTTCAACAGAATACTACCCAAATAATTATAACATAACCAAATATAGTTAGTCAACATGACCAAATGTGATTTATTTCATGAAACCAAGGACAGCCTACCCACCAAAACAATTAGTGTCATGATTTATACCAGCATAATGAATGTCAAAAAACGACATGATAATTACAATACATGCAAAAAACTAACACAATTTCATAATATCATATAGAAAGAAATGTTCAACCTGATTTTTAAAAAGTTACTAAAAATTTCAACTAAGATTGTTCTTAAAGGTGAAAGACTGATTCTTTACTCTAAGCAATGTCTAATGTCTATGCATATGGGCAACTAGACCATAGAAATGTACACAGAAACATACAGTTTTGAATTTGGAATAACAACTACCTATGCTTACAAATATTACAATGAAGGTAGAAAAATGTAAGAAATCATTCAGAAACTCTTAGTGCTAATATATGACTCTTACAAGGATGTATTATATAGGATTTTTATATACATACTTATTATTTTACATATTAACATTTAATAACCTGAATATGAACTCAATATAATTCAAATTAAAACAGACTCACAACTAATAAAATAACAGAGTAAAATTAATAAACAAGTGAAAAGTATAGAAGTTATGCAAAGAAGTCAAATCCCACACTGAACGCAGGTGCACCTATTTTCATAAAACAGATATTACTAGATATAAAGGTAGAGATTGTTCCTATTGCTGAAACAGAAGGCAAATGTAATACATCACTCTGTACAACAGGCACATCAAATAAACCAAAAATAAACAAGACACAGTGGAGCTAAATGACATCACAGATCAATGTGCTTAACAGACACTTATAAAACTGTGCATGGAAGCACTGCAGAGCACACATTCCTCTTGTTAGTCCATGGACATTCTCTCACTTTGAATGTATACCACATCACAAGACCAATTTCAATGCATATAGCAAACATTAAGTGAGTTCTTTTATTCTATCTGACCAAAAGGGAATAAAGCAAGAAATCAACACCAAGATCAATCACAGAAACTTCATAAATTCATAGAGATTAAACTAAACAGAATTGAATAATGAAAGGGTCACTGAAGAAACCATGAAGGAAATTCAAAAAAACTAGCATAGAATTGGGAAAAAAAAAAAGACTCAATAATGAAAGCAAGTGGGAAGATCATTGCTCTAAGTGCCTACATTAAAAAAAAAAAGTCAGAATGATCACAAAAAATGAAATGTAATTATGCAGCTTAGGGCCTTGAGAAAAATTCACAAAAGGAACTAAAAAATACTATACATAAACAAGTAATTAAGCACCAGAACATAAATATAATGGAAAAGAAAATACAAAAAAAAAATCAGTGAAATGAAGTGTAAGTTTTCAAAATAGTAAACAGATTAATAAAACCTTAGCAAATCTCTAAAAGACAGAGTTAAAACACTATTATTTGTATTCTTGTATTATAGATGGAGACACTGTAACAGATACTATGAAATAGAGAAAATTGCACACACATTAAAATGATAACCCACTAAACTAGAAAATATAAAAGAAACATATGTGTTTCTAAGTTCATATACTCTAACAAAGTTAGACCAAACTGACATAAGTACTTTAAACAGATCACAAGCATTGAGATTGAAGAAGTAATTCAAACACTCAAAGCAACAGAAACAATGAAATAAAATACGAGAAACAAAAACAAAACAACAACAACAACAAAAAAAAACCCACAAAGATCAAGACTCAGATGAACTCATTGGAGAATTCTTCCAGGATTTTAAAGAACCAATGCCAATTCTTCTTAAATTATTTCATAAAATCAAAAAGCAAGGAATGCTTCTAAATTATTTTTACCAAGCCAGTATTATTTTTGAAACATTCACATACATACAAAAATAAACACATAAGAGTTTAACATACATACAATAGCAACAATATAGAAAATCCCAGACCAATATGTCAGATAAACACAGAAACAAAGATTGTCATTAAAATGCTTGCAACCTGCATCAAATACGAAGAAAAATATCATCCATACTGATAAAGATGGCTTCACTCCAGAGATGCAAGTGCTCTTCAACATGCATGACTCAATAGAGGTAACATACAACACAAATCGTCTCAAGAACTTAAATAAAATCATCAGATCATCAAATTAATAAAGGCATTTGACAAAATTCAACATCCCTTCATGATAAAAGTTCTGAAGAAGTGAGAGATGGACAAGGTATATTTCAGCATAATAACTATGTATGAAAAACCCACATCCTATAGCATGTGAAAAAGAGTAAAACTCAAAACATCTCCACTAAGAACAGGAACAAGAAAAAGATAGCCATTCTTTCTATCTTTATTTAAGATAAAGCTTGAATGCCAAAGGGGTCCCACAAATTCCCCCAAGCATCACAGGCTATTGTCAAGGTTATTGGCTATTCTCAACACCCTGATATCAAGACACCACATAGTTATGTTAAGAAACTGATGTGGTGAACTGGTGTCTGACTAGAATCTCTACCCCTATTGATTGGTGGTCATGGTGCTGAAAAGTACTCTGCATGATACTGGAGG
This sequence comes from Peromyscus leucopus, assembly GCF_004664715.2. Classification (NCBI taxonomy): domain Eukaryota; kingdom Metazoa; phylum Chordata; class Mammalia; order Rodentia; family Cricetidae; genus Peromyscus; species Peromyscus leucopus. The sequence continues at coordinate 12,224,850 of NC_051086.1, forward strand.
GAAAAAATGTAGTCTTCTGTATAACCAAGCTACAAATCCTATGACCAGCCTGCCAGGTATACTGGTGTGTGGCACAAAAGTTATAGAAGTAACCAATCTTTTGTTTGTTTGTTTTGGATTTAAGGTCTGGTCCGTGAGATGTAACCCACACCTGACACTACTAGAGTGGCCAAGAACCTGAGATTTGACAGGCCATGGGCCTAAGGGAAGACCAAATGTCATTGTTTGCTAAAGGACCAAAGCAATAAAATGGACTCAAGGATATATTGTTATACCAACTCTCATTAGAGAAGTTTCTTTCAGCATATGGTAATTCACACAGAGACACACAGTTGGACAATATGCAGAGTGAGAAATTTTAGAGTGCTCAGTTCTACATTTTTATCAAAGCTCTACACTTAAGTCTCAGGGATTTACGTAGAAGAGAAGGCAGAAAGACTGTAAAATCCAGAAGACTCCAAGGAAACAGTATCTTCTAGATACAATGGGAATGATACACATATGAACTCACAGAGACTATATTACCAAGCACAAGGTCTGCACAGGTCCAAACCAAATAAAGTTCTAGCACTGAGAAGGAGAAGTAGACATAAAGCCCCACCCATAATCAATAAGCTATTTGCAATCCATGTCTTCCAGGAAAGGCAAATGAGTTTTTTTTTTTTTCCCAAAGAGTCACTGTGTATATCAACCACTCTCCAAGACAAGCCCCATACCCAGAAGCAGTTGGGCAACACAAAATTGACTCCATATATTTATAAATTTTGGGCTTTCCGTTTGATTTTGTTTTGTTTTATTATTTCTTTTTGTCTTATTGGGGATTTTTTTCTCTGTTTTGGTTTTGTTTTGGATTAGAGAGAAAGAACATGGAATTGGGTGGATAGAGAAATGAGTAGGATCTGGAAGGAGTTGGGAGAAAACAAAGAATATCATCAAAATGTATAAATTTTTAAAAGGGCAGATGATTTGAGTAGGCATTAATCCAAAAGAACATTCACGCACCACCATGCACATAAAAGACACCCAATGTCACTATCTATTAGGAAATTCAAACCCAAATGACACAAATAAAACTTCACACCTACTAGGACAGCTATTATAGAGAAAGGTCAAAGAATAAAGATGTAGGGAGTTAATTGACATCTTCACACTTTGCTGGTGATAAAGTGTAGTCTCCTTGGAGAACAGTCCATACGTTTCCTGCCCCCGCCCCATAGGATGAACATAGAGAAGCAATATGACCCAGCTAGTCCACTCCTCAGTAGAAGTATCAAAGTGGACTAAAAATATACAGTCACACAAAAACGATACACAGATATGCACAATGCACAAGAATCTCTCAGACATAAACTTGTAACAGCACAAATGCCTGGCAACTGATGTAGCAGATGAATGGACAAAGAGAATGTGGTCTATTCATAAAATGGACCATTATTTATTAATACAAAGACATCTAGGGGCTAGGAGACGGCTCAGCTGGTGAAGTGCTTTCTAGGCAAGCATGAGGACCTGGGTTTAATTCCGAGAATCCACGAGAAAATGGAGTATGTGGGGCTGGATAGATGGCTTGGTTGTTAAGAGCACATACTGCTTTTGTAGACGTCTTGAATTAGGCTCCCAGCAGCCATGCTTGGCAGCTAAGAACAACTTGTAACTCCAGTTGCAGGGGTTCTCAGGCACTCTTTTGGATGTTACAGTTATTCCACTCATGCACACACCCACTTCCTCCCTATATAAAGAGAGAGAGACAAAGAGAGACAGAGAAAGACAGACAAAGACATAGGGAGAGACTGAGACAGACAGAGACAGATACATAGAGACAGACAGAGAGACAGACTGACAGTGAGACAAAGAGAGCTTTAAAAAAGTAAGCAGGTGTGGTGGTCCATGTTTGTAGGTCCGTTGCTGGCAATGTGAAAACTGGTGGCTATCTGGGGCTTGGTGTTCAGCTGGTCTAGACTGATCCATGAGCTCCAGGCCAATGATAGACTATCTCAGGAAACAAAGGTGATGGCCCAAAGAAAGACACTGGAGGTTGAACTCTGGTCTCTACATGCATGTGCACTAACCCAAGTAGATACACAAAAGAAACTTAACATCAATTTTATTATATGAATCTTGAAAATATTAACTCAGTATAAAAAGGATAGTCCCCTAAAGTGTTATAGAAGTTTCTTCCATTTATTCACTTTGACTAAAAAAGGCAAAGCTATAGCCAAAATGTACATTTGTGGCTACCTGGACTTGGGTGGAGGAAGTTTGGAGAAAATGCGAAGTAAGTGACAGCAAGCACCAGGATTTCTTTTGCCACTGTCTCCACAATGCAAGGATTCCAGCTGTATGTCACTATTCCTGGCTTCGGGGAAGTTAATTCTCTTTCCTTCTGTGTTTTGTTTTGTTTTGTTTTTTGTTTTTTGTTTTTTTTTTTTGCTTTTGAAAATTGCCATGATGATATTTTTAACTAAATATGTTCAAGCACCCCCAAATTGACCATGGCGTGGTTACACAAATCTATGAGTGTACTAACCATAATCAAGTTTGCCTCATACTATATCAAAATGTATAATATATAGGCAAATGTATGGTTTATGAATTACATTTCAATAAATTTGATGGAAAAGCTCCAAACCGTGAAAATATTTAAGACTTGCATATATATGGGAACACTTTACATATACAAATTAAAAATATCTACAATGGATAAATGTTCTGCTATGATTAATTGCAGTTTCTTTGAAAATCATTAGCAATACCACTACAATTATGACAACTAAGCTACCTTGAGTGTTAGCCTGGTCCTGTTTTGAAATCTAAAAATTTTGTAGCAACATATTTAGTTAAAAATATCATCATGGCAATTTTCAAATGCAAACAAACAAACAAACAAACAAAAAATACTGAGGGAAAGAGAATTAACTTCCCCAAAGCCAGGAATAGTGACATACAGCTGGAATCCTTGCATTGAGGAGACAGTGGCAAGGGGACCCAAAGTCCTAGACCAGCTTGTCCTACTGCCTGTGATGCTGTTTCAAAGAAGAAAATGGAATAAAATAAAATAACAAAGCTAGTTGCTCTGTTTCACAGAAAACAGTCCCTGAAAGTGAGTTTGCTTATTATATAATTTCACCATTATTTATCATCCAGGAACTTGACCTTGGTATTTCTAGGGATGATGAATTTATTCTAATGTGTTTTTTCGCATTTTTTTCTTCCTCTTAGATGCTGTGCATAACTAACTATTTACATCAGCCTAAGAATTGCACTGTGAACCCATGGCTGGACCACTGTGCTTTCTCTTATTTATTCCTTTAGGCTGTGAGTTCCTAGAGAGCATGTACAGCATCCCAATTTCACTCTTCTTCCAATTCCAAGTCACTGTCATTAAACAGAGTATAAGAAATAAATTAAGCCTAAAAATTCCACACTGGATATATCTGAGTTGTTGAAGCTTGTTTAAAATAAGCATCTCTATTTTTCTCTATTTCAAAAATGAGTTGAAGTAGAGTGTCATTTTACCATTCATAGGCCTTGGCAACATGTGAACTTCTCTCTTTGGATCATTTTCATGGCAAAAATCTCTGTGCTGCCATTACTTGCAACTCTTCACTAGCTAGGACAGGTAGGAGTTAAATCATGCTAAAGAACCTAACAGCCTTTCAGATAGAACAAACTTGCTAGAAGATTTGCAGTTTCACCAATTCTGAAATATTAACATTTTTTCCCTAAAAGAAGCATCTTGGTAGAAATTAAAATTTCGGTTATAAAATTTCCCAAATAAAGATTATAGTCACCTTTGTCTTCTCCCTCTGTTAGGATGTGTTCACATGCTTCATAGCCAGAGATTCCATTTTTTTAAAAAAAAAATATGTTAAACACTTCTCAGTCTTGGGATTAAATTTAAAAAATGTTTTTTTTTTTCATGTAATAAAAAATCTTAATTTAAATCATGAAATAAATTGCCATTATGGCTTTTAGTCACTGTTCAAAATGTTTTATTGAAAACTGAAATTCATTCTAGCCTGGCTATTCAAGGGTAAGTTGAAGGGCTGAGGATACAGTTTGGGAGTAGAGCAAGCAGGACCTTAGCAAAAGACATAGTTGGTGTTGATTCCCACCAATGAAAGAAAGGAAAATAAGTAAATAAACGGAGTACTAGTGTCTGCAGGGCTATTCTTCATGGATTTTGTTTATATCCTGTGACATTTCTTGTTCCAGATTATCTTTTTGAAAAGTTGATGCAAAATAACCTTGAAAAATAAAGATAACTCTGCGAGGGAAAGGGTAGATACTTTGTTGTTTATCCTAAACAATAATAAAGATAATGCTTACCTCTGGGATATGTATGCTGACTAGCATTTTTTTAAGTGGTTTGGGTTAGTTAAGTCATAATACCTAGCATGTAATAGTGTATCTACCCAAGCCCATTTCTATCACTCAGAACTTAGGGACCAATAAAAAATATTTCAAGCAGGAAGTTATGCATATGCCTGTAGTGCTGTGTGTAATAAAGTCATGTGCAACCTAGAAGTTTCATGTAGCTCCTGTATCTATACATGGATGGTAGGCTACTTTGTGATCAAGTTAAGGTAAACTTTGAGACTTGTTGTGGTTCTTCTATTTTCTTTTAAAGATTCATTTTATGCTTAATTATGTGTATAATTATGTATGAGAACATCCACGTGTACATACAGTTCCTGTAGAGTCCAGAAAAAAACACTGTATTCCCCAGAGCTGGAGTCATGGACGTCTATGGGTCACCTGATATGGCTGGAACTAGAACTCAAATCTTCTGCAAGTTCAGTACATGCTCCTAACCACTGTACCATCTCTCCAGGCATATATACTGAATTCTAAATATATGGATTTTACACAATTTGGATACTTTATGTAGCACACAAGTTGGTTTTTAAAATGTCACTGTCAAAAAAAAAATGTCATTGTCAAATCAACATGCCTAAGTACCATGATAATAATACTTAAAATTAAATGCATGTCCTGATCATGGATTTACTTTGCCACTTCATTTCTAAATCTTAGTGGTGTTCTACATTTTTTTCTTTAAAACAAGCTGTTTCAGAATATGGAAAAAAATGTAGTATAAATATATATTCTCTGATTTTATTGCAGAGAAAAAGAAGAACATAGAAACTCCCAAATACAATATCAGCAATATAAATTCTGGAATAACCATTTTTTTTGTCAAGTTGTTTGGACACTATTTGATTGTAAAAGCACAAGCTTTTTTTTTTTTTGATGGCTTAAAATCAACAACAACACAATTTTGTCATCAACTTAAGTCCTATTCCAGTCAACATTGTAGTCTTAATAAAAACATTAACCACACCCTGGCAATATCAGGCACTTTTTAATAAGTAAATTGATTTTTGCTATAGTCCTGCACAGTTTTGTATTTTCCATTTTGTTCATAATTCTAATATAGGTAGAATAAAGTAAAAGAGCAAGGACAATCCCTCCTTGTATTCTGTACAACTAGCAGAAAATGTCCACTATAATAAATGATAATTGAATAAATGAACTTTGCATGTTAAAAATGCCGACTGCTGCCATGTAATGCTATTCACCTACAAAAAAAAAAAATGGCTTGGTTTTCACATTCAGATGGTGAGTCCACCTGATATCACCGGAGTAATTAGCACTGAGAAAGCTGTTTGAGAAAATGTACATGGGGAAAGTCTGGCCAATTCTGTTCAAGGTCACCTAGCTAATTTGAAACACTGGTTCAAGTCAAGTTTATCATATGTAATTCCTCAAGGTACCTGAACTATCTAATAAAACTTACTCCACAAAAGTCAATGTTTATAAAATACCAAGTTTGCATAGGTTATACTTCCATAAGAACTGGGGACAAGACTCTGCCTAAAAGGGTTCAAGAGCTGAGGCTGACAGAAAGGCAGGCAGGCAACATAAACAAGTGAATTGCAAAAGCAAATGATTCCCACCATCTGCTTAGCTTGTTTCCGCTCTCACTTTGCCAGCAGCCTTTTGAGAAGACACGGAACCATGCTGCTGCCCTCCATCATATGCTCTCTCTCCTTTCCATCTGGGATGCCCTCTCTGAAGCGCAATGATGTTACTTTGACTTTGCCCTTTGTTATGGAAATGTACAAGGTAATGGGAGAGCATCAAAGAGCCTTCATGAGCTCATCAAAAAAATGTTCAAGGCAATGTTCGCACCTGATGCTGACCCAGTCCCACTCTTTCGGTGACCAAATGAAAGCAGATGCAAAACAGGGCTGCAAATGTAACAGGCTACGTAGAAACATGTTTAGTTAGTATTCAGTAAATATTTTTTAACTACTCAGTGTGTCAAGCTCTCTGCCAGGCTCTGTAGATAAGAGAAACAATGGGAGGGAGGAAAAGATAACTATCCTCAATGTTAAGGTATGCCTATAGATTAGAGGAAAGAGGAAGATAAATAACCCATGGGATAATTATGAGTGAAGTACCTGCCATATTAAAAAAAAAAATAACTTTGAAGTTTAGATGTAGGAAAACAGAGTGATGGGTATTTATGGTCCACTTAGTAGATGAAGACAATTGAATGGTAGCAGTGAAGCTCTACTCTGTGTGGTGAGAAGCAGAGTAAGAATTAATTTAAGGGAAGAGTAAGGAGGGGATAACTTGAACAAAGGCACTGATAAAGATGGAGAATGCTGAGACAATCTAGGAGAAGAAAGCAAATCTATGTTCCTCAAACAGAGGGAGGAGGGAAGGAGAGGGGGATGCTCCCATCAGCCACACAGAGGTCAGGAACACCATGCCTAGGCAATACTAAGATGCAGAGCTGTGACTATAATCTGCATACTCAAGGAAGCCATTGGAGAATCCTAAGAGGATAACAAAATGGATCTTACCATCCAGAGAATTACTCCAGCTACTGCACCCAGAGCAGATCATGGGAGGAAGTACATTATAATGAAAATGGTATGTAATGTGACTGGGATTCTAAAGCACATTTGAATAGTTATCAGTACAAACAAGGCATTTTTTTTTTTTTTTATTTTGTTTTTGTTTTTCAAGACGAGGTTTCTCTGTGTAGCTTTGCGCCTTTCCTGGAACTCACTTGGTAACCCAGGCTGGCCTCGAACTCACAGAGATCCACCTGCCTCTGCCTCCCGAGTGCTGGGCATTTAAAACAGAAGACATGCATGTTAGCATAGAGCAGCCTGGGGCAATACCACTGCTAATGGTGTGACAAGATGACCAAGACTGAACAACAATGTTTCCTGGTAGTCCTATCCTTCTGAGTCTCATGGGCTACACGGGCTCCTTGTTCTGACATGCTCAGATCTACATATTTATATTTCTTAGCAAATATTTGCCCAATTCTAAATCGAAAACCTTAAATATACCCAGAAGATCATGGTAGTTGCTCAGAAGGCAGCCTCGGGTCCTGATTATTCCTTGTCACTGTTTCTGATGCCACTATGCTCAGGTTGAATATGAGGGAAGGGTATTGCAGGTCTCACACAGTCTGGGCAGAACAGAGCAGGGAATGGCCTTTAGTTCAGATAACAAGTGCAGGCTCCTCTTGTTCAATGAGACCGACCACAGCATTACAAATGGCTCCAGTTTAAGTGGCTTGTATGACATTACAGGGGGAAAAAACCACAGATTTTTCAGAGCCTAGAAGAAGCACTGTGTATCAGCTCATTATTAAAAAGGAAGGGTATGTTTCACAAAATACGGCCTTGTGGGCGAAAGCTGTCTTTCTTTGTTCCTTGGAATGGCAGAGTGTGGCTTTACATCTCAGGCCAATTATCCTCCAACAAGTTTCAGAAACTGACAAGACCTATAAAATGAGAGATGAAATGATGACAGCACCATACTGCAGTTTACTCTGTACCCGGCATTTGCATCTGATTTGGTGCCTCTCTAGTGGGGATGAAAAAAATATAACTATATGGACAAAAGATTTTCTAATACAGGAGCAACATACTCAGCCACTAATTCGGACCATCTCTTCCCTTTACTGGACCCTCCTATCAATAGCCAACATTCATTTTTCCTCCTAAAATATTAGGATTAGCCAGCAGCAAAACAGAACACCAGGCAATACTCAGTGTGCCTTCTTTCCAACCTGGAGATAAAGAATGTAACTTGGGTTTTCACTGAGAATAGCTGGCTGGAGTTTGACATGAAAAATAAACCATGGGGGTGTGTGGAGTGATTTCATACAGGCTTGCTCTCACCAGAGAGGAGCTAGAATCAGAGCTAGAAATTAATCGCACCTTTCCATCAACTAGGCACTGTGCTCTCATCAGGTTAATGCTTGTTCTGGCCCCAGAAGCTCCAGGAAACCCCGAGACACTCTCCTGCAGGCTCCTGTTGGCAGCACACCCCACCAGGAAGACAATACAGGAAGTACTGTTCACAAATCAAAAATGAGACTGAATAAAGGATATGAACATTGCTGATTATTTTTTTTCCCCAACACACATGGAATTCACTTAGAATATCCCCGTCATAAAAAGGGAGATGATCAGAGGGATGCAGACTACAGACTACTGAAAACGGATTTTCAGATACCTGGGAATGTTCTGCAGGAGAAAACATTGTGTCAAATGTGAATTCAATTTGAACAACAGCCTTTCAAATGCAAATCCTTCAGAAGAGATGTCATTGATATGCAACCTCCGAAAACCTTTCAAAAGAAATAAAATGGATAAATGTGATAATTAAGATCTCTATTTATAGGAAAATGATCAGATTACGTTTGTTCAGAAATGTTTTTGTACCTGCAACATGGAGAGCAGAACTAGAAAGTGAGGATCGATTTTGAAATTTGCAGGTTGGAGGTGAAAATGGAATGATAGCTTGTCTGACAGAGGTGGGGATTTGCCTCTGCTATGCTAAGACCTATTATTATGCACCTATAATTGCCAAGGCCCCTTCTGACCTCTATCTGCTCTTCCCCATGCAGCCTGATTTTAGCCCTCCTGGCAACATCCTCCTCTTTTCATGCTAGGTGGTAGCTGCTCAGCTATCTGCAGCACTATTTGACTAGAGAGTGGCGCTTAGGAGGCGCTGACCTGATGCAAGAAGCAATGAGGTTTTATACAAAATACTTCTTGTAGAAAGAACTCCATGCAGGAGAGTTACTGGGATGATCTCAGGAGACAGTGAGGGAGGCAGGACTGGGCTCTAACAATGTGAGTGTGTCTGAATCTTCAACTGAATCAGAAGCAAAGACGGGGGTATATTCAGCTGTAGGGGGGAGGGGTCACTGTTGAATGTTGTCATGGTTGCATATAAGAAAGTATGGTACCAGTCATTTGAGGGCCACAGCTTGCCACAGGAAAGTTCTTAGGTGAGTGTCATCTTCAAGGTTAGAGGCAGTCTCCATGATGCAATATCAAAAAATGGATAATCTCAAAGCTGGAGGCTAGTTTAAAGGATCCAGGTGGGGTATATCAGTGTGTAGTACAGTTGTACAAACAACAGAATTTGAAGGTATTTCTCATTCCTCAGGCTTTGCCCTCACCAATCTGACAAACCACTAATAAATTACTCTTACTAAAAGGAACTTACCTGAGAAAAGAAAATATATAAGGCCGTTCTCTCAAGTTAGTGCCAGGGTATCTTTGTGTCATATTCATTTAGACTATTATGCTAAAACTCAACTCCAAAGATAAACATTCTTTGAGTGATTAAGGATCTAATATAGCAGGCTAGAGAAATTGTTGGTTATTCTGGCTGTTTTGGGCAGAATAGAAAGGCACCAGATATCTGAAAGAACATCATGTCATGATGGCAGAGAAGACACTAAGGACAGAAGAAACTCTAGCTACTACTTAGTCCTGCTTGGGACAAGATTTGTACTTATCCAGATGTATTGGGAATAGAATTAAAGTGCATCTTACCCTTCATAAAGGCTACTCAGCTACTTCCTTTCTAGTGGAAGATATTTGAGCATTACACTTTCCAAACATCTATAGTAGGCATAGGAACATCTGAAAATTTGGAAGGTAAGGTATACGATGAACGACAATGTAAATAGATGATATTCTGGGATTCTTGAGTTGACTTCTAATTTCCAAGAAGTACTGCTTGTGAAAATTCTGTGTATTTCATTTTCTCATTAGACTTATTTCTAACCATATACATGTCATTTATATTTCTGCTTGCCCTCTTGCTTTCTTTGGACAATCAATATGCTGAAATATGAACAAATAACCTTTACATAACACCCAAGGCCTTTCTTTTGTTACCTGATGGGCCATGTCAACTTGGCTAATGGTTATTTTTCTGTCTGAATTTGTTAGTGAAGTAGCCAAACATTCAGAGGACCAGGACCGTTGTGCTCTTGTGAGACTTCTTTTAGCTGGCTCTTTACATTTGGGAAGTTCAGAGCATTTACAAAAACATCTGAACTCTCAGGATTTTATTTGAAGCAAAATCCAAACTTTGAACCTTTTATGGTTTTGCACATCACAAGTGTGTGTGTCTCCTGCCTTGATATTATTCCCTCTGGTCCCCTCCTGACTCTTTGTCCCTTGAATAAAACTGAACAGTTAGTTGGAGATCAAAACCCGATCCAAGGGTCACCTCAGATTGACGACCTTCTCTCTACAACAACCACTTTAATTAAAGAGCATGTCCATGAGCGACCACCTTTCTGTGGGGCCCTTGGATGTATTCTCAAGACAGATTTTGCTGTCACACAGCTGTGGTGGCCCCTTGCTCTGAAAGAGTAGCAAGTCCCAGTAGATCATAGATCTTAACCCCATGACAGGCCAACCTATTTATGCTGGCTCCTAATAATGACTTATGTTTATAATGGCACTATTCATCCCAGAAGCCAGCTCACAGCACTCCCTTGACCACATGTGCTCTTTTGATTCAGGCATGTGTCTATATACATCCACATATCACAACTGTACAAAGGTCTTGACTGCTGTGACTTCAATCAGCCCTTTCTTCCTTTTGCTTAGCTTTGGGGCCTGATCGTGGGGATTAGGGAAGCCAGTGCACCCTTCTCTTTATCACTGGAGGGAAAAAAATAGACAGAATTGAACAATTGGGAGCCCAGCTCCCTATTCACTTTCTTGCTTATTAGTGTCTGTGTACATCAGCCATGATACAGCAAAGCAAGTTGAGAACTTGTGCAATACATATTTAATAGTGGGGATTCTCCTCTCCTTTTATCTCCTCTCCTTCTCTCCTTCCATTTAATGAACCAATTATTCTGACAAGGAGGAGAATGCTCCTTCCCAGCTCCCTCTCACTTGGAGCCTTTATTCCCTACCTCTGTAAAGTGCTGCCTAATTTGGCATAAGACCCTATTGTCGGTTATTTTTACATTCGTCATGAATTGTGTAAAATTGTTTCAGCACTTTAGAAATTTTTCTTTTAAAGCATGAAACATTATTGTATCCCCTGTATGAATGACAGGTAAGATGGTAAGAAAATGTCCAAATGTGTGTACACTCAATTGCATTCATTTTACTTAACAATATTTCAGTTTGTTTTCCAGATCAGAACAAACACAAAGGAAAAACACATAGACTAAATATTAATGGGTTTCTACTTCCATAGAAATGCTTAAAATGAAATAAATCTCATTGAAGACTTCTTAGCTATTCAATGTTGATAATGAAGCACAATAGAATCTTATTAATTTATGCACTAACTTTATTTATATAATGAAAATTGGAGCAGAATTGCTAGACAACACTGAGTATTTCAATAATAAAATGGAAACATTTTTCAGAAGTATTAATTCTGTTTATCTTAAGACTTTTTCCCCTCTCAATTGGGCAGATATCTTTATTACTGATCTATCTTGTATAGTGCAGGCTGGGTTAGCCTGAAACAGTTTTAAAGTGCTTGTCTTAAATTATAAATAAACTTCACTGAGTGGTATTCACACAATATCTTCAAGTAGAAGGTGAGTTCACTTTTTCATCAGGAATGAGTGTCAGTGTTGTGAATGATGTTACAAAGTCATAAACAAGAAACTGTGGCTATCCTTTAGGAGCTTCTCAATCAGAGGAGCACAGACTTCCGAAACTCACTAGTATCCTAATAGAGGTAAGAAAGAATCCTGTTTTAATTTTCAAGTCTCAATATTCCTTCTTTCAGAAATACCTAGTTTTAAAGAATACTGGTTCTGCCATGTCAGTCTGTGTAATTAGGAAGGAGTTGACTACTTCTTTGAGGTAAAAGTCCTAGCCCATTGAGCCACATAAATGGCTTCAGATAAATAAAAAGCTAATTAGAGTGTTCCTGTGATTTTTCCCCCTGGGGACACTATTTTTTAAGACTAATGGAACATAAATATAAAATTCTTGGTATTAAAAGTACCATGGAGAAGGAGAGTTAAGTGTTGGAGAGAATTCTAGATATTATTACTTGAACATTGTGTTCCAACTGTAACTCTATGTAAGGTAGATAATATATGGAGCTGTAAACGCCAGTAGGTATTAAAACCATATCAAACATGGAAGCATGTATGTGCTTTGGTAGATGCAGCCTCATTTGGGACCCATGGAATGCAAACAAAACTTCCAAGTGCATGGGTCTAAAGGAAAGGTCGTAAAATGTTTCTAGAAGAGATTTCTGGTAAAGTGTTCATAAACTCATCAAAACACAAATGAAGATGTTTGCCATATTTTTGAATGGAGGTTAGAGCTTTAAAATAAACTCAAAAAGCTAATTTTACCTTGAGATCCTATTCATACTGAAGCTCACAGAAGCATTTTGTTGAACAAAGTGTATTCTGTTTTCCTGCCCAAAGCTTGTTGGCTGAGTTCTTGGTAACAGAATAACCTCATTTATAAGTAAGAATTGGAGTGGCAAAGACTTTCTGAATTACTATTGTGGTTCCAACAGCCAGAACAGATAGCCAACCCAAGAAGGTAAAACTTTGTTCTGGAAAATAGTAGTGCCAATCAACTATATTTAAATGTCAAGATAATAAAATATGTTGTAAATTAATGCTTGGAGCAGGATATAGACTAAATGCCATTTTGTGACCCAGTCTATTCTATGATCCCACAAGTCCCTAAGGTTATCTTCACTTCCTAGTGACATTGATGTCTAATTTTACTACACAAGCACTTAGTTTTAAACTGATGTGGTCAATTTAGGCTCCAAATTGAAATTACCTGCTGTTTTAACATTGCAGAAACATGTCCTGTCTGTTTTACGTTTTTTTTGTTTTGTTTTGTTTTTTTGTTTTTTTTTTTTCCTCTTTTGAAATATATGGTGAGGAGTAAAATTGTCAGGTACAAGCTGCCTTTGAATGGAGCTCTCTTGTATTCCACTGCATATCCTTGTGACCTCACCTTGCTCCTTGATGACCAGTTCTGAGCTTGCTCTGACTGACTTTCTACAATGTAAAAAGGACTTTGCCTAAGCTCACATTGGTATTCTTTCTGCTGCTCTTCTGAAGGCTTCTCTGAATGCAAAGTATAGAGCTTGTGAAAATTGCCTGTGTTCATACATACAGAATCAGGCAAAGCAAGGGAGACAAACACAGGTGGTCCAATGCACCCTTTATCTCATCCCATGTAGATAATGATGAGAGGTATTTTATCTGGCTGCTCAAAAGGACACAGAGGAGGTTAAATTCCATCTCCATGGAGTTCTGTGACCAATTTGACTAACATCCTAGTATGCTATACTCCATTATTCTGAATTCCTTCAGTCTGTGCTCTCCTCTTCTGTTCTTCAAAGAAATGACATGCAAATGTGCTTTTGATCCACATAGCGCTTTGAGGGGCAGGGCAACACACATTAGCATCTGTATTATTACTATTAGTTTTTCTTAGGAAGCATCTCATTGTCTTGATATGCTGATGCCCAAATTATAAATGACAACATTGGTATACTTTATCGGCCCTGCTGTAATAAGACACTAATAGCAAACTAGAGGTATGTGGGGGTGGGACCTAACATGATGTTGAAGCACAACTTGAACAGAAAGTGTTGTAAGAATTATTTTCAAGATTGTGTCCTTTGTGAAATTTGACTTAAAAATCCTAGATTCTACATCCATACCATTTAGCATTTTAATGCCGTGGTAGGTTTTATAAAAAAGCAAGGAAACCAATGTCATTTACTGAATGCTGTAGAGCTCATAGATGATCATATTTTAAACATGACCTCGATTGTGATATTTCCTTGGATTGCAACTCTGCATTAATACACACTAGCTTAGCAGCTCTTGACAAGATGCTTAACTTCCCTGAGGTTTCTTTTATGGAAAATTGTTAGAGAAAAACCTACTTTGCAGAGTTCTAGAGTATTCTAAATAAGAATATTTGGGGGTAGAGAGGTAGTGAAGCTATGCCTAATGTTTAACAAGTATGAAATAAATGACATGTATTTTCCAGACCAAAGGAAAAGGTTAAGTTTTGTCAAATGAAGAACAATAAAAAGTATTTTATAATATAGGATAAAAACTTAAAATTCAAGGAAAAGATTTCAGATAATTTTATCATGCAACATTACAATGAAGCTAAGTAAGGTGAATTTGCATATTCTAAATGGCTGAAAATTTTTAACTCATAAGCATTTTACTAAATATAGGGATACAAATGCATCAGCTATTAGACAACACAAAAATTGGTATCAATATTTAGCTAATAGAGATAAAATCAAAGCAAGGTGACATGTAAAGTTGTATAACTTTATATAGCATTTGCCAGAACTCTGGACTGATGGTTTATAGACAAAGATTCAAAGGCCGCTCTGAAGTCTACATTTAATAACATGGGCTGCCTTCTGCAGGGCACTTAATTTCTCTAGGGTTCAATTTCCTACAGTTCAAATCTAGTTAAAACAAAAGGGATGGGCTTGATACTCTCTAAGGATCTTTCCAATTGGAAAATGTCACTATTCTATAATTTTAAGGATCCTTTCCTCAAGAAAGACCAAAGTTAAAAAAAAAAAAAGATTGTAAACTTTCCTTTGCACAGAAGTATGATTATATAGCAAAAATCATTTGTCTCTGACCTTGATCTTAACATAAATAAAAATTCCATCCCAGAAATCACAGAAAATCAGAGAGTTCAATTCACTATGATGCATGCTGTGTTTCTTTTGAAAAAGTCACATGGCATAGGATTTAGGTTTTCTGCAACAATAATGACATCAGGATCTACAGCAGAATTCCACTAATGAGGCTCCAGTGTTGATAGTGGAGGAAAGAAACCAGACAAGAATAATTTGTAATTAGCACATCAATTATTTGTATATGAGTATGTGCTCCTTAAGTGCTTCAGAAGCTTAAAAATGAATATTCCCCCTAATGCCTTGCTTTCTATTGTATAGTTTAATTTATGGTAACATTTGAGGACAAATACTATTATTTCCACACAAGTTTTTCCTTCAAATATCTTTTAATCCTGCTTTTGTGGATATATAAATAAATGATAAGGAGAAACAGTCTTAAAATGTTCTATGGAGATATACATAACAGAATAAAATCAAGGAAGGATCATGTGCACCAGAGAAATACCTAAAGAAAGGTCTACCTGTGCGGTGGTGGTAACACAAACCTTTAATACCAGCAGTAAATAGACAGAGGCAGGCAGATGTCTGTAAGTTTGATGCCAGTCTCTTGTCCACAGTGAGTTCCAGGAAAGCCAAGGCTACATAGAGAAATCCAGTCTGAAAAACCAAGGTGGGGGCGGGGGGCGGTTGATCCTAACTGTCCTTTCAAAAAAAAAACTTTCTAGTAAAATAAAAATATCTAAAATCATTCAAGATTGTTTTTCCAATGCCAAAATGGCTTTTTACTTCTCTAAATATATGTTTTATTCAACAGATTCATGCAATCTCCCATAAATTTCTAATTACTACCTGTCTGAGTCTATTTATGGTCAGTTTGGAAAAGCTGGCAAGGCATCTAATAGAATAAGAGTGGTAAGTGAACCATGGGGCCATGTAGGGCACCTTGCCACCCACTGTTTGATTAAACAGACACATTAAACTCATGGAATGGTGGACTGAGAACTTCTCAAAGCTCACATGCAATCTCAGAAGATTATTTCCAGGAACACAGTGAGGACAAGAATTATTTAGACATTACCTGATAATTTTGTTGATTTGGGAGTCATATTTTTATAATGTACTAATTAGTCTTTTATGTTACTTTAGAAAGTTGAAGAAAACAGCAACATAAATTGTTAACATTTTAGACAGCTGATAGGTTTATTTTAAATAATTTCTTGATTTTACATGAAAATGTTTCTATCTGTTTAACTTAAATAACCAAATCTCCCTTTGATATGTCATTTATATATATTTCTAAACAATTGTTTCTTATCTAAAAATTGTAACATATTCACTTCCCCTAGTCTCCTTCCATTTCCACTGTCTCTACTCTCCTATCCCTTCCCACCCAACTTTGTGATTTTTTTTTTCATTTAATTTATCCACTGAGTCTAGTTTGTAACAGACAGAGCTGTTTTTGGGAGTAGGGCCTGCCTGATGTGTGGTCAACCTTCCAATGACTGTCTTCAATTAGCAGTAGGGTTTTATGCCTACCTTCCCACCTCTGTTACAGGTATTTTATTGACTGGAATGTATATAGAGCAATATGAAATCATATGTGCATCTTCTCTGCTGTGTTTGAAAAACACTTTCCTTGAGTTTATTGATCACCTTGGACTCCTACAATCTTTCCATCCCCTCTTTCACATGGTTTCGTGAGCCTTGGGAGGAGGGGTGTGATATGACTATCTCATGTTCTCAAGGGACTTTTTAAGGTGTATAAAATGGGTGTTTACGGTACTTGGAAAATAGATGCTTCTTGAAGTTTTTAGTTTTGTTAATGAGAAAAATTTAATTATAAGCTCAAGAATAATTCTTTAGAGTTAAAAAAAAAAAACCTTCTGTAAATCTCAGCTGTAGCTGGAGTTATCTCTAGTCCCGCCCAGGTCCATAGATACTCAGACCCAAATAAACACACAGATGCTCATATTATTTAAACTGTTTGGCATAATGGCTCAGGCTTCTTGCTATCTAGTTCTTATATCTTAAATTACCTGATTTCTATTTATCTATAAGTTGCCACATGGCTTGTGTCTTACCATTACTTTACATTTTGCTTCTCATGGCAGTGGCAGCTGGCAGTGTCTCCTGACTCAGCCTTCCCCCTCCCCAGAATTCCCTTCACTGCTTGTTCCACCTATACTTCCTGCCTTGTTACTAGCCAATCAGCATTTATTTTATTAACCAATCAGAGCAACACATTCACAGCATACAAAGAAATATCCACAGCACTCAGTAGCTAAAGGAGGGAGCTGTAGAAGAGAAAACCCTACAGCATCCGAATCAAGCGGGCTTGACTGTCAGCTACGTAGCAGACAGATAGACACATAGTGTGGACAGAGAGAGAGGAAGGAAGCACACTCAGGTGGGTTTGGTCAGTATAAAAAGGAGATGGAGGAAAAGGGTCAATGAAAAGGAGCAGGAGGGGGAGCTGGGCATCTCTGAATCAGGACTTAGAAATTCAGGCCAACACTACAGACCCTCAGAGTAACTCCACAGAGGGTGGGAATTCTGGGAAGGGGAAGTGTATTATCTAGTCAAATGACTAGTTATTTCTTTTATTTCTTTAGCATGTCTTAAGGTGAACTTGTCTTTATTAGAGGTGGTCTCTAGCTTAGGTTATTCACCAGGCCAACTTTAGAGACTTTTTAGAGACAAGACAATGTCATTCCATCCAGAAGAAAATTCCAATCATTTGGCTAGTTATGACTTAGATTTCCCTTAATGGGCGTTCAATGCCCCTGTAACACTAGTATGAAGATATTTGATATTACCTCTTTCAATTTCCATAAATGATCAAACAAGGCTGTTTCTGATGGGAACAGGGGATAAACATTGATGAAATAGAGGACACCCATGTAACTGTTCTGGTAATGTCCTTGCTAGAGCCAGAAGACAGCTCTGGTTCCTGTTTATTGATTTCTCCTGAATGAACACAACTGCCTACAGGCAATATATGAGTATATGACTAAAACCAAGAAGAGAAACCTAGACATCTATGTGGCCAGGTCTATTGGACTGGCCAATGTGGTGATATTGTGTTCCCCCAAATATTGTGTACCGTAATAAACTTATCTGGGGTCAGAGAACAGAACAGCCACTCAATACAGAGGTCAGAAAATGGTGGCACACACACACCTTTAATCCTAGCATTCCGAAGACAGATCCATCCAGATCTCTGTGAGTTCAAAGCCGGACTGCAAATAGTCAGGCATGGTGACTCACGCCTTTAATCCCAGGTAGTAATGGCAGAAAGAAGAAAGATATATAAGGCATGAAAACCAGGAACTAGGTCCTGGTTAAGCTTTTAGGCTTTTGAGCAGCAGTTCAGCTGAGTTCCATTCGGATGAGGACACAGAGGCTTCCAGTTTGAGGAAACAGGATCAGCTGAGGAACTGGCAAGGTGAGATAGCTGTGGCTTGTTCTGCTTCTCTGATCTTTCAGCATCCACCCCAATACCTGGCTCTGGGTTTGTTCTTATTAATAAAACCTTTTAAGATTAGTGCTACAGAACACTGTCTGAATGGAAGACTGAATGTTAGCAGTTTTACAGCCCAATTCATCTCTTTCCCCACATCTCATCTTAGTTTCCATCATAAGTGAAATACCAAGTCTAACAGCTTGATTGTACCCCATTTCTGGGAGCCCTCCTGTTATACATATTTTTTTTGTTTTCTTTTCTCTTTCATCCTCTTAAGCTTTCACTTATGAACATATGAAAATTCCTCTCTAAAATTCATCTTCCTTTTTCTGAGAATTCCCTTCTTGGACTTTTTGAGATAAGAAGCAGCTTTGATGGTCATGGGATTTCAAGACCCTAGTTCCAAGAAAAGAGAAAGGCTCCACCCATTGTCCTCAGGGGTCTCCTGATATTCCCATATTATTTCAGTGTAATAGCTTAAAATTCACAAGGAGCATTAATTTCATAAAGGAAATAAAAATCTCAAAGTAATGGATACTTCTTATGTAACACAAAAACATAGTTTCCAAGTGTTGTCCCACACAATTTTTTAAATACAGGAATTGTACCTAAACATTGCATTTTACTATGCCCATAGGAAAAATATGGTTGGGTTCAAACAATGAACACATGTAAGAAACACAGCACAGAATGGATTCCATAATAGTAAAGAGTGTCTGTAAAGTCCCTGTTTGACAAAACAGGGAGACTTCTGAACTAGCAGTGTTCCTGCAGATTCAACGAATGACCATGCTAATGAAAGTAGAAACAGAACAATCTAGAAAGTCAGTGGATCTCATTTGCCATGGTGCATCCCTATAAGGAGAAAGGGGATTTACAAATATGTCTACATGCTTGGTGGCCATGGGAAAATTTCCTTTATGCAGTTTATGGATCAGTGCCCCAAGGGGCATGTACTTGTGTACTAAAGAAGGAAAATTAAATTCCCTGATGGTGAGGGAAAAGTATAACATTTTGACCAAATAATAGCATAAATGTTCCTTTTAAATTTATTAAGGAAAGTAGACACAAGAAATTTGAGTGTAAAAATGAATAAGAAAAGAGATCAAAAAGGTACAATGCCCTGCATGCATTTAGCAGAATTAGTATGTAGTAGAGTTACCTTTATTTAGCATTTATACTATTTAAATCAGGCAGTTAACAACAGCATCTTTGCCTTCACTGTTCAACAAAGCACAGGACATCATGCCCCTAAATATCTAAAAGAATCTTATTTTATGTGGTCAACTGAGTTTTCTTTTGCTGTCTGGCAATGAGAGATTTTGACAGAATCTGACACTTCACATTCAAAGAAAATTTAAAAAAAAATCATGCAAGAGAGTCAGAGACCATAGCTTATCTCCATGAGCCTATTGGTGTGAATCAGAAAAGCTACTTTGGATGGACCCTGCAGAACAGAACACAAATAATGTTTTTCTACACTCATTAGATGTGGATCTATTTTGAGATGGGACTTCTGACATGGCACAATCACCCAGTGCATTTTTCAAACACAGTACACACAGGAAAGCATTACTTTTGAGTTAAGTTTGACTATTGACCCTAGTTACCACACAGATGATGGAGCCACATGACAAGAGCCCAGTGAAATGAATTCCCCTGAAAATAAACTACACATCCAAGATCAAGTTCATGTGCTTTCTTTTGGCATTATGAATTTCAATTTATTGCTATGCCTCTTAGAATAAATTCACAAGAATTTAGAAAAAAATGAACTAATATGCTTTGGCTATGGGCATAACTCTATCATTAAAAGTAATATTTGAAAAATTCCAAGTTCAGAGACATTACTGAATAATACTTCTATGGACTCCTCTTATAGAAAACTTGCTGGTACTTCCTCAAAACATTTTCTGTAATCTCTTAATAAACTCATCAGTTGGAAGAATTTCCTTTTGTTTTGTTTGTAACGTTTTGGGGGTCTGTAAGACATGCATGTATGTATTTTCATGCTGGTTATTGTCGATGTGTGCATGCCACTGCAGGCACATGTGGGTCAGAGGAAAACCTTAGGTACTGATCTTCTATTTCTATCTTGCTTTAGATAGCATCTCTTGTGTACTCCTGCACATGCCTGGCTTACCCACTAAGAAGCTTCTTGGAATCCTCATTTTGTCACTAAGGAGCAGTAAGATTACAGAAACAGGCTACTGCCTCAGCCTCTTACATGGTATCTGAACGTCCAAACTCTGGTCTTCACGCTTGTATGGCAAGCATATTACGCACTGAGCCATCGCTGCAGCCCACACAATTGTTTTAAGGTGCTGTTTTTGAATGGCTCATTAATTGGCTAATTTGAACAAACAAATACTGTGTGTTTAATTAGTTATAAGAGGTTGTTTCTCATTGGAGGACCCATTAATTGCAGACATTGAAGCTGCTATTGGGAAATGCCTACAAATAAGTAATGTCTATGCTATAGTAATTCTAATTGTAATTGGGCACATATTTCAGGTAGGGTACAATTAACAGCTATTATTTTAAAAAGTATGGATGTAGTATCTGTTTCTGAGACAAAAGGACTATGTTAGCATCTATGACCAACACTTGCTACCAGTGGAAAATTCACTCCATCATTACCTTAAACAGATCATGGGGACCTTATCTCTTAGTAGGAATGATCTTTTCTTGGTAGTCACATCTCTCTACCTGTCTAGAGAGTGACATGAATCCTGGAGCAGGCATCAACATAGCAACCTAAGGGTCTCCAAATATCCAATCTGTTTCCTACACTTCTGTTTCTCTGAGGTGACTTGTGGATTTGACCAGAGCACTTTATGTGCAGAGAGTCTTACTTATATAAGGAAGTGTGAAAAATCTTATTTGTAGTTTAGTTTCTAATTATTTTAGCACGAGCTAATAACTGTGCCCAAAAATTCAGATGATTTAAATGTCTAGATCTAAATACTATTTCTGAAAAATGCTTCAAATGAAAATTTCAGTTGTAACTGTGCAAGAATTTCTGCAACACACCAACCAAATACAATATGTAAATTCTCTATTTGACTAACTGATGCTATTATACTCATTTCCATAGTGTTTTTCAATAAACCTGCAAATTACAGTTGCATGAGAATCTTCATCCTTACCTACATTGACAATACTTCAAGCTGGCAAGGTCTCATCTGCTACTATTCTAGAGCAATGTGAATAATATGTGTAAACATCTTTTGTATATTTCCTAGCCATTTGTCACCACCTTATTCCTTACCTTCTTTCTTGTACATCACCACTATTTGCTCCTCATTTTTTTTGGTACATTGTTGCTTTTCTTAACCTTGTTCAATCATTATCTCTTTGCATATTAGACAATTTCCCCAAACCTCTAGAAGCTCAGCATTCCCCTACAGGGATCTAGCGATTGTATTGCTGTTTGAAATACAAGAATGAATAGACTGACAAAGTTGAAGACACTGCCTGGCATATGAAAAAACCATTGAATCTTATTACTACATATTCTGGCCATGATTAATTCCAGTTTATGAGGCATGCTAGGAGAGTGAAGTCATACGAAAACTCTCACCTAGCAGTTTCATCAGATATCAAAAGCCACAAGAAGCCACTCTCACTCACCAGTAGCACACTGGAGAATCGAAAAGGTCACAGTCTACTAGAGCTCTTGAGCAAGTAGAAAGCACAATGGAACTTGGTTTAAGAGAGAGAGAGAGAGAGAGAGAGAGAGAGAGAGAGAGAGAGAGAGAGAGAGAGAGAGAGACGTCCTAAGAGACAAGGAATTCTGATTTTCTTCTTGACAGAATACCAGAAAGGGCTAGGGTTTCAACAGATATGGACAAAAGTAGCTGAATTTATCAAAACGTGAAAGTGTAAGTACATAGTAGGGTAAAATTTACAATCTAAGTTACTGGGTGTGGGATTGCCTGTATGGAATCCCAGCACTCAGGAGACAGTGGCAGGAGGATCAGAAATTCAATGTCTCCCATGGCTGCTGAGCATGTTAGAGGCCAGCTCGAGGTGCAAGATAGCTTGTTTGGTGGGAGATCTATAAAATTCCACATTATATGGTAAAGAAGAGAAATTTGGAATCATATTCTACCCTTAGATTTTCACAAAATATTGTTGACAAAACTTGGAATGGGACACCTTCTAAAGAAAAAAAGGAACCACCATGTGATTCCCTCATATTTGATGGTGAAGCAGGGAGCTCAGAAAATATTGTGTATGTGGCAACTGTGGGCTACCATTGCAGGAAGGCAGACAAGTTGCAAATGCATTTTTCATCTGTCCATCTACCTATAAAACATGCCCAGACAACTTTATAAACTAGAATCAAGGAAACTTTAGTGTTGTTCTGAGCTTTTGTCCCTACATAGGTATGAAAAAGCAGCCATTTATAGTTATGGAACTAGATGTGAAACAGAAACTGTAAAAGATATTCTTAAGACAGAGGCACATGGAAATTGTTGGCATCTGCAAGCAAAACAAGATCTTAGGAGAAATTGCACAGGCAGTCTGGACATTTTGCTGTCTACTGAGCAAAAGTCATTGATACCAAGGAGAGGCAAATACTCCATCAGACAGATGCCATCAGAAGAAATATTTAATTTTGAACTAGAGAAACAAAAAAAGCTAAGACTATGCCCAATACAGACTACATTGAATTAAATAGAAACAACCTCTATATTAATTACCATAAAGAAAAAATAAGACCTGAAAGCCATTTTCTTTTAGTCTTTGCTTATGTTTGACAATAAAATTACAATACACGTAAAGAGAGAAGACAATATGAACCATCAACCAAAGAGAAAATAGACTATATAATCAGACACAGCACAGGATATATGTTAGAATATTTGGTGGGAATGCTGAAAACAATTGTGATAAATAGATACAGTAGTGGAAACACTATATAGAATGCATGAACAGATGTGAAATGCCAGTGAAGAGTTGGAAACAGTAAATAATACCTAAATGACAGGTCAAGAAAGGAAGGGGTAATGATAATGGTGTAATTAAATTTCTTTGATGATGTGGGAATATATGAAGACAAATAATCACTATATAAACTAAGGAAATATAAAGACTAATCAATGGAAACTAGTAGATGAACAGAGTCCACCAGATCTGGATGACAATATCAAATGATACAGTTTTTGTGTCAATAGTATAATGGAAGAATGAGGGAGAAAGTGGATGCAAGGAAAAGACACATTTCAGTGATCATTCTGAAGTCATTCTTCAGATTGAAGGGACCCACAAGATAAAAACTTTCAAACCAGAGAAATGGGCAAACATGGGACCCTACATAAAACTGCTAAATAGTAAACAGGAGTCAGAAATAGTGAGAGCAACATGGTAAAGGAGGTTGATATAGGTAAAAAATGAATAACACACCTGATTTCTCACTAGAAGCACAAAGTAACACCTTAAAAGAACTGGACAAAGTGAAAGGAGTATCTCACACTACTTAAAAATATACTTCAAATCTGAATTATGTAATTATTGACTTTTAAAGACATTTTAGATAGTCTATGAGATAATTTATCTCCAGCCATCCAGTCCAACCCTGAAAGAAATTCTCCGAAAATATCAAAAACAAAAAAAAGCTAAAACAAAAAACATTGTTAGCCTGAAAGAATATAATGCTAAATAGAATCAAAATTGAGCAGGCATGAATAAAGGATATCAGAAACTTAAAATTCATATAAATACAATGAATTATTATATATACAGAAAGTAGAAGTGGACACACAAAGGTTTTAAATTTGGGGGGTCTATGGTTTATTAAAATGTAATGCTAGAGTGATATGATATTATCAGGGTATGTATGTTTAAAAATTCTGGAAAACCAGTTATAAGAGGAGGGGTACCAAACAACAACACACTGTTGTTAGATCATGATGTCTTGGCAATGTGTTGAATGTTTGCATTTGTGACTGAGACAACAAAGATTGTATTCATATCTCTAGAGAAACCAATGTCCTAGTACAAGGATTCATGATTTTAAAATGGGATGTAGAGAAGTAGGTGAAAGAAATCTAAAAAGAAATAGAAGCATAGAGAGCAAGCAAATAAGAAAGGAGAAATCAAGTTTCAAGATAGTCTAAATCCATGTAAACAAGTAGCTACACTAACATCGATGAACTAAAACTCTAGTCAAATAGCTCTGTCAGACTTCATAAAGAAAGCATTCCAAAATATATGTTTCACTTTTTCTTCCTTAAGGAAATTCAACCCCACCCCCAGCAATCCAAAATATATACATACATACATACATACATACATATATATATATGTGTGTGTGTATACCTGTATTTGTATATATGTATGTAAGTTTATGCATATATATATGCATTTGTGTGTGTGTGTGTGTGTGTGTGTGTGTGTGTGTGTGTGTGTGTGTAAAATCTTGTGAGATTACATTAACGGTTGTGGATAAAGAGTATCAAAAATAAGCATTTCAAACTATGAGTCATAATGAAGACAACATGAAAATCCTAAAGAAAAACAAAATTCTAAACTAGATGTGTGCAATCTCAATAAAGCAACTTCCAAATATGTGAAAGGGAAATTGCCAGAATGAAAGGGTAACAGTGAGAAATATGCTAATGGTTTTAGCATTGCTTTCTTCATAACTAGTGGAAAGAGATGGAAAGTATGTCAGTGGGGATAAAGAGGACATAATGCCACTATCAACCCATCAAAGCTCCAACTCTCATCAACAGGGTGCACATCCTTCTCATTTGCCTGTGGAACATCAACAGACTGAAACGCAGAAACAGCTTCCTACAAGCAGAAAGAACATGGACTATAGTAAAGGGAGTTGGTAACATCGTTAAACAAGAAATCTACAACATAGTTAAAATTAAAATACTCAGGAATAATTGGAAAATAAAACAATGTAACTATGAAATAGTCCATAGGTCAAGGAAGAAACCACAAAGGATATTTTAAATAAAACGAAGCTGACT
The DNA here is from genome assembly GCF_004664715.2 of Peromyscus leucopus. Taxonomy (NCBI): domain Eukaryota; kingdom Metazoa; phylum Chordata; class Mammalia; order Rodentia; family Cricetidae; genus Peromyscus; species Peromyscus leucopus. The sequence goes on from NC_051086.1 coordinate 12,250,284, forward strand.
ACCTTTGCGAATACAACTGGAGCATACAACTATGGCATATAGCTAGAATAGTTCTTAGAAAGGAATTTATGAAATGGGGAGAGCATAGAGAAGATCAACAATGGAGATCTCAGGTTTTTTGGGTTCTTTTATGTCTAATAAAACTGGTAACAGAGAAAAAGGAGAAAGCACAAATTACCAGGATCAGAAATGAAAACAGGATCTCATCCAGAACTTATAGACGTCAAAAGGACAATTCATGTCAAGTGAATAAGCAGCCTAACATCATCTTAAATACGTCTAAATTCCAGCTTATTCACAACTGAAACAAGTAAAATTTGAAGTATTTTCCTATGCTTTAAAATATACTTGGTTGTTTAAAATATAATAAATTTATGATATAATTTATGAAACTCGAGTTTGACACCAAGGAAATTCAGAAGGTTTTTTTAAGATAAAAAATATTTGTCTGTTCTCTCACACTCAGTTGCATGATAGTCCAGCTTCATCTCTTTCTGCATCTAGCCTGGGACAGTGGAAGAATAGGAGAGATGTTTCTCATATGTGTAGGTGTCTCATGTGCAATGACATGAGTATCACATTAGCAGGTAAGTGATCTCTAAAACACAATATTTTACTCTTTTATTTCTTATTCAGATCCTTTGTTTATGCTGATACTTGTTTGGTTACTGACAACAAGAATAAAGAGGAAACTTAACTTGATAATCCAGTGTAGGTAATAACACAGACTTAGTAACAGAATATATCATTTGGCTTATATGACAGCAATATAAAAGCAATATAGAAGAATTAGTTAATATATATGAGGAAAGAGTAATTTACATGGAAAGAGGTAAAGAATAAAGTCTACATTAGGAAAATAAAAAAGCGAAGGACTGAATTACTGATTGACTAATTATCCTTGCTTTCCATAGCATTGGGGAGGATCAACAAATGTAATGGCATCGTGCTATGTAACGTAAGTCTCCTACAGTCAAGCCTCTTCATCTAGGATGCATCTATGGGTTTTAATACTTTATAGTAATGAGTTCAGAAGCTTAACTATTGGTAGATTGTGCTCTTGAAATACCCAATAATAAACAATACTTACAATGACTGCAAGATTTAAAGCTATTCGAATCAATAAGTTTAAAGTTTTCTTTGTTTAAGGAATTGATGCAGAAACAGGAAACCCAACTATCTATATAGTTTTCTGGAGTTGCTCCTGGATGTAAATGACATATGAGGACATTAACTGGGGCATTTATAGGTTAGTATCACTATTTGTTCACTTGTCTGAGTTTTCACACTTATTCATTTACCATCACAAGTATCTCTGGGCACAGGTATTTTCATATTCTACTTACAGATTAAAAAACAACAACAGAACTCCAGCAGAGATAGGAATCTTCCTCAAAACAGCACTCTGGGTGTCTGAGACAAGAATCAAACTCACTCTGTTTGGCTCAGGTATAAGCAGACATAACCACTGTGTCATAGTAAGACAACTGTTGCCGTATTTTAACTAAATATTTAATTAAATATTGGTGACACAAAAATGAAAGCAAATAAGTATAAAATAATAAAAATTACAACAAAACAAGCAATCAAAACAAAAGAAACCAAGCTGCAGATTTATAGAATGGTTTTGGTAAATCATCTGTATCCAAAAGGTCACTGAGGATTTGAGGTGGTATACGTGAGTCAAAGAGAAAAAAGATTTCCAACTGGCCGGTAGCGATTTGTGAGACTCAGAGGGTCAGAAGTCAAGATTCTGAATAGCTAAAAATTAGGCACATTTGCACATATTTTACCCTCTCTTCATTATAATGTAACTTAGCCAACATTCAGATGATGGGATATTGTACGTTTCAGATGAAAAGTAAATAAAAATACACTTTTCCTAAAGAATAGGTGGTCATAGGACTGGCAAGATGTCTCAGAAGATAAAGGTGTTTGCCACCAACCCTGACAACCTACGTCCGTCACCCAGAAGCCACGTGGTAGAGGAAGAGAACAGACTCCTGGAAACTGACATCTGATTTCCACAAATATGACATGGCATATGCATACACCTCCCACCACAAACAATCAATAAATGAAATAAACATTCAGAAAATTAAATAGAGTAGATGGCTAGAAAGGTGTAATTTCTTCAATTGTTTATTTTTGTGTGTTATCAATTTGTAGGTTTTTTGTTTGTTTGGTTTTTGTTTTTTCATTTTTTTAATTGTTTTAGAGTGGCCCACCTTCAAATAAAAATGTAACACAGTAGACTGGATTATTATTTTTATTAATATGCACAGAAAATTACTGAAATGGTGGCTATTTGTTGTCTCCCCCAATGGCACTTATAGGTACAAATATGCAGACATGTCTAGACACATCAGATGCTTAATTGAAAAGACGCTTCCATGGCAGTTTGATCCTCAGCTTCCTCATCTGGTTGAATATTCTTCTATTCTCTTGGTAAATTTCTGTATTACCAGATGAAGATACCTCACTCCTATTATTGCTCCTTGCTGAATCTTGAGAAATCTTGAAAGTTTTGAATGACAGAAGAAACATCATATTCATCCTGTTACTTCTTACAAGATTTGGAATGTCTCTGTCTTGTGCAGTAGAATTTAATCTTTTTTGAACGGCACCAGCACCTACTCTAAAACTTCTCATGATTTCTTCAAGATCTAAGGCCCATTCTGGACATGCTCTTTCTCTTCTAGTCATACTTCCATGACATAGGGGACAATGTATTCCACTTTTTCTCATTGCAGTCAGGAAGCATTTTCTAAAAGAAACGTGCTGACAGGCTGTGGTCCTCCATGGTGTCTTGAGCACCTCTTGACAGACACAGCAGTGAAATCATCATCCATGTAGGACATGGTCACCAAGAGCTCCTCAGATATGGTGAGGGGTTGGTGGGAAAGGTGGTGGCATCCGCAGAGGCCCATGTGGCAGTGGAGACCCTGAACCCGACTCCCTGAGAGAGCTTGATTTTTGTTTAATGGGTCTTTCTTCTGTGACTTATTAATTAGCATTAAAGGAGACCAAATCAATTAGAATTTCCAATAAGTTTCTGGGCTCACATATATTGGCATTCACATGTGAGGGTTCAAAGAAATATATATAGCTGTGGTTGTATAGTGGTAGATTTCATTTTCCATCATGTGCCTCCTTTAAAATGGAGTGTCTATCACTTGCAGGATACATCTCTTCTACTCACCAGTGGTTAAGAAGGATAACCGGAACCCCCAACATTATTTATGGAAAGTACCTAACTTCTCCCAAAGATTCGCAACATCATCGTGTATTTTCTATGAGTCTGAACTGCATATGTGATAAAAGAGTTACTGTCATTCAATAAGAATAATCTTTCCAGACAGTGGTTCTCTAGATCATAGAGATATCTAAGCCTGTGTCCTGACTCGGGCCTAGAACAGCTTCTATTTTATAAAGCCGGAACTGATAAATCACCCTGAAGGGGCCTTGTACCCTCTGAGGTCTGGACCACTGGTTGTGAATTTACAGGGTGAGGGATGGATTCCTTTAGGACTAGAATGCCACCTTGGGCTTCTTCACATCAATCAGAACACTTGTAAAGATGCTTCATCACTTCAGACAGACACCAAATTTTGCATGCAATTTCACATGCTTTGGGGAACTCTATGGTGCCCCAAAGACTGTTTCTATAGACCTTAAGCTAAAAGCTCTAGGAACATGATAATATAAGGAATTAACCTCAAACAATTTTCAGGGATTTTCTAAAAGTTAAGCATAGGACATAATTCCATTCAAATTACATTTTCTCTTTTTCATGTACCTGATTGAATACCCATTTTATTTTCATTTATTTAGTGATTACTTCAACAAATATTCATGATTTTAAAGCACTTTTAAGTTTCATCTATTTTCTCATTTTCTGAGATGGTGTGTAAACCCTATACTCCACAGTGTGTGTGGAGGTCACTGGACAGCTTGGGAGAGAGCCACTTCAGAATTACCAAGCTTGGCAGCAAGCTCTCTTCCTCTCTGAGGCATTTGAGCAGCCCAAATTCATAATTTAAAAAAGATCACTATGACTAAATTACTGAATTTAATTATCAATATTTAATCATTTTCAATATTTAATCATTTTCATTATCAAGAATTAATATTTATTTTCATGTTGCTATATTAACTTTCTGAAGTTGCTAAATTTTATAGACTTTCTATTGCCACCAATACCATTTCATCTGCACCATTTTTAAGTAAATATGCAGTTATTTCTAGCTTGAATTAATTGACTAAATAAGTGATACTCCATCCTTACCCTCCTTTAAACTGATTTCTCAAAGCATGGTTGGACTGAAACACAAATTGAATTGATTGAATATGTATTTGAAACATTTTAAAATTATAATTTAGAAATTTTTAAAAACAAATTCTGCAGACATTTCTGGATGTCAAGAGATTCCTGTTTAAAGGAAGCCTTCTAACTGGCAACTGGCTAAATTTAAGTTGAACTCCCTTTCCTAAGAAAGGCCCTACCTTCCTTCTTCCTATGGGGACTTGATTTCATTAAAATCCAGAGCCAAAGGGCTTAATTCATTTCTTGCATGCTATTGTGACTTCTGTCTAAGCACTTTGAAGTAAAAATGAGTTGATTATACTATCATAATACAACTTCTTCAACTGGTGGCCTGACCTTAAAAAAAACAACTAATAGGTGTGACGAAAACTATTAAAAATGAATTTTTAAGATGGTCTTTGGGATGGAGGAGAAAGAAATTTCTTTCCAAATTTGGGCTGTAATTTGTTCTGGTAATTTTACATATCAAGTGGCTTATTCTTGTGGATAACAGTGAGTGTCCGTGTGTTTAAGAGTTTAGAGACATATGAAAAAAAATGAAGTTAAACTGGAGTAAGTTGGAGTGTGGTGTGGGTCAGGGTACACAGTTACAATGGGGAACAGCTACTCCTCCAAGGTTTGAATCTAACAATAGAAATAATATACCTTATAATTAAGAAAAACTGGAAATTGTAACAAAACTGACAACTCTATTCCTCTTTTTAGCATGACTCATTGGCCCCACTGTGCTAGTTTGTAAATGATTCCTGAATATATTCTTAACTTTTCAATACAATATTTTCTTTGTTTGTACATGAGGAGGAGTAGCTTGTCTTGCCTTTCAGAGATTATGAAATGAACAATAATATAGAATAGGACATAATGAGACATTAAGATAGTGTCACGGTTTTTAAATTGTCAACTTAACATACCCACTCATGCTATTTTATTTCCTTTTTCTTTTCTTTATTATTAAGAAATTTTCTATTCATTTTACATATGAATCACAGATGTCCCTCTCCTCCCTCCCCACGTCTTCCTCTCCCCCAACCTACTCTCCATTTGCACCTCCTCCAAGGCAAATGGAATCAGCAGAGCCTGGTATATTCAGGTGAGGCAGGTCTAAGCCCCTCCCCCCTGTACCAAGGCTGCACAAAGTGTCCCACCATAGGCACTGGGCTGCAAAAAGCCCACTTTTACACCAACTATGGATCCTGATTCCACTGCCTTGCTAAACAACTAAGCTAAACAACTGTCTCGCCTATCCAGGAATGCCTAGTCCAGTCCCATGTGGGCTCCTCAGCTATTTGTCCACAGTTCATGAGTTCTCACTAGTTTGGCTGGCCATCTCTGTACATTTCCCCATCATGATCTCGATGTCCCTTGTTCATAAAATCCCTCCTCTGTCTCATCGATTGGAATCCTGGAGCTTGGCCTAGCACCTGTCCAGGGATCTCTGCATCTGCTTCCATCAGTTACTGGATGAAGGCTCTATGATGACAGGGTATTCACAATCTGATCACTGGGGTAAGCCAGTTCAGGCACCCTCTCAACTATTGCTAGTAGTCTAAGATGGGGTCATCCTTTTTTACTCTTGAATTATTTTAAATACTTTTGGGGAATTTCATAAAAGTATACAATATAATTTGAGCATACCCATCCTTCTGCTACTTTGAATTTTCCCCAGGATGGTTCCCCTTCCAACCTCATGCCCATTTCTTCTCTTAACTCACTGAGGCCTATTGGTGTTGTCCACATGTGAGTGAATGTGAAGCCTCCCCTGGAGCATGGGCTACCTATGCTCCCACCTCCAGAACCCATCATCTTTTGGTTTGATACTTACTTAGGGATGAACTTCATGTAGCCCAATTGTGTTGGAATAGTTACCAGCTTATCCAGATCTTATGCTGATGATTGTGGCTGTTTTGAGTTCCTATGTGGAACAGCCCTGTCAATTCCAGAAGATACTCATTCATAGTGGTTATTTCCAACCTATGACTCTTGCAGACTTTCTGTGACCTGTTTCACAATGCACCCTGAACCTTGTGGGATAGGGTCTTAATACAGACGTTCATTTAAGGGTAAGCATGGCACTGACAATTATTCTCTGCACTTTGACTGCTTATGAGTCCCTGAATTACTGGCTATCTGCTGCAAGAAGAGTTTTTCTGCTGATGGCTGAGAGGTTTGTGCTATTTTTAAAGCTGGGACCAATTTTATATATACAATTCACCATTACAGTCCATAAAATTAAAAGGATCTAATGCAGCTCAGAAGGAAATAAAAAACTTAGGGATTGCTCCTTGATCTTAAAGGTGGTGATGTTAATTGCATTAACATTTTTGTTTCCTTTTAAGATATATTTTCCAAAAGAGTCAAAGTATATGTTTTTCTCTTAAATACTTCAACAATAAAACCAAATAGAAATAAATTAAGTGAAACACTGTGTTCTATTAGATTAAAAAATATATGTAAGAGACAGATGATGATAGAGGATAGATAATATCTAGGTATAAATATGCTTGATTACTAGAATACATTTTTATCATGTGCAGAATTCTAGATCTCCAATATAAAAATATATTTTAAATACTTTGACCATCAATGTTATACACTTGATTCTTCCAGAATTTTGAAAGTACATTGGCTGGAAATTAACTTTATGTAACTCAATCCCCAAATCACTGTCTAACATCAAAAATTATGAACACGAAATTCAGGCAAATGGAAGAGCCTTTGGGGAAGAACTCATCTTGGCATCAGTTGCAGTGCAGACACTGGACAGCACTATGTTCAAGTCAGGAGCCTTTTGGCAGTGGAAGTTTCACTAAAAAAAAAAAAAAATTGGCTTAAGAAAATAATTCTAGTTCTCTTCCATAGATCAAGTCATAAACCAAGTAAAGTTTCAGATTATCCCACCCTCCTTTGGCAATGCTATTTAATGCTACACCTATTTAGTTAACCACACGTTCTTAAGTCTTACAGCCTCCTTGGAAACACTTAGGACAGCACATGAGCTGCCAGAATTAAACAGAACACCTGTTTTCAAACTTCCAGCCTCTTAAGATTTTAGACTAGCATTTCAGAAATCCTCATGTATTTTGAATAAGCTCTAGGAGAGATGCCACTCAGCCACCACACTGATCTGATATTGGTGAAGTGCCATAGTCATGGAAGGCAGTATTTGTTGCAGGGGTTGTGGGTAGTTCAGCAGAGGGAGTACCAGATTCTAATTATTATACACATACTCAATAGTTTGCCAAAACCTAAGGAAGAACTCTACAAAATGGGTGAGAGAATCTTGACTCACTCCCATTGATGGTGCTGAAAGTCTAGGGATTGCCTGGACCTGCAGGAAAGGGTAAAAACAAGAATTGGACCACTTCCTCAAGAAAACATGGATTTTGGATGAACTCTGCAATGCTCTCACTGGTCATAAGCAAACACCAAAGTCCTTTCTAATTACTTTAAATCTGTTTGCCATTATGATTGGGGCATCTTTAACCTTGAAAGTGGTTGAGATACTGATTCACTTAGTAATTTACTGTTAGAAATGTTTTGGGGTGGGTAATAGGTAATCTTGTTATGGATAACATAGCTAATACCTAACATGGAGTAGCTGTAGACAAGCTTTAAACTTTCAACCCTTTGTTCTGGCTGTAAAATGTCAGTTGGACCCATTTTGGTGCTTTTTATTACTGCATCAAAAGCATGCTGTGAATTTGTTGCTGCCATAAATGCTTAATGTAAGAGCTCATTGTGCAATAAAGTGTCAGAACACTGTTTTTAAACACGTTTTTAAAGCAACATTTTACAGCTTACATTTTTTCCCACTGCGTACTATAAAAAGTACAGATTTTCAATGTCACATTCATAAGGAGCGCATAATCGTTCCTAGGAAAGCCAACTACAGTGAGAATTAAACAATTTCTCTCCAACCTTTTCATAAACCCTGCTTCCCCCTCCCCCATGCCACTTGGTGATGAACATGATATAGTGAATGGGAGGAGCTGGGTTCTTGAATATAACATGCCACTTAAACTTGAAAGAAGAAATTGAGCATAAGAAGGATTTGTTTTCTCAATGCTTGGATCTCAGACTATTTTTCATGTCATAAATACCTTCATTACATATTTTCCATCCATAGTCTGTAAAATATTTTTTTAAGAGAAAGAATACTTCTCTTTCAACTTTTTTAGATTTGGAAATTTATTTTCCTATATAATTCCTAAGGTTGTGTCAATATGCCATTGTTAATTTTTTTAAATAAAGCAAAGAACTACCTTATTGCACTTGCTGGTCACTTGACTGTTAATAGAACCTTGACATTTTAAGAGTTTTTTTTTTTTCCTGATAGTTTTGTGGAAATTTTTTTTTCATACAACATATTCTGATCATATTTTCTCCTCCCCCAACTCCTCCCAGACCCTCCTTACCCACCCTACTCCCTGCCTTCTTTTTCTCTTGCTTTAGAAATCAAAAAAATTAAGGGTCCCCCTAGCAGTAGGATCAGGGTCCATTCCTGGTGCATGAGCTGGCTTTTTGGAGCCCACTACCTATGGTTCAAAACCTTGGACAGCCTTGAGGCAGGGGGAGGGACCTGCCTCAACTGAATTTATCAGCCTCTGCTCACTCCCCATGGGAGGCCTTACCTTCTTGTTGGAGGGAATAGGGGATGGGTTGTGGGGGGGGGGAAGGTTGGATGGGTGGGAGGAGGGAAGAGGGGGATCTGTGATTGCTGTGTAAAATGAATAAAAAAATTTCTTAATAATGAAAAAAAGAGAGAAAAGACCCTTTGAGATTTGTTTCATCCTTATCTTTCTAATTATTTTCTTTACTGAATTAACTTGTGGTAACAGACTTCTGGTAGTCACACTGAGATTCTAGTGAGCAGAATTTCCAGCTGTGGTGTACACTAGTCCTTGCCTGTCACAAGCTTGTCATTCCTGAACTGCAAAGTATCCTTAACACAGACCAGGTTCTGTCTCTATCTATGATTGACAGAATGCTATGACTTTGGGTACAACACTGTTATCTGTATGTTTTAGGGCAAACATGGACAGAACCAAGCAATTATTCTTGTAATTAACCTTTCAGAATCTCTAAGACAGCTTCCCATGCATCTACTGGCTAGTACATGAAAAACAGCCTTCTTCAGCACTGATTCTTGTCTTGACTGAAAACATTTATACACGATGATCAAGGCTTGGGCCACAGGTCTGTTTGTTCTGATCTTTATATACAAGGGTAAGCACAGAGTAGGTGCTCAGTAAATGTCTGTTGAATATGTAAATAGTTGAATATGAATATATGAATTTAAAATTTATCTTCACAGTATTTCCTAAAATCTGTTCCAAGTAGTTTGGTTTAAGATTCTGAAGTTTTCACATATGTATTATTCTTGAAACAATTAGAGGCAAATTGGCCTTTAGGTCAAAACTAAAAATAATTCTTAAAATAGACTCTAGATTTGAATCCATAGAACTGATTCAAATTGAGAATTTTTAAAGATTTCACTTGACATGGATAGTCATCTTCTAATGCAAAAGAAGTCTCCATTTTTTAACTAAAAACATAAAATCAAGTTCTCATAAAATAGATACTTTTTTTAGAGTGCATTGCACAACCAATTAACTTCTTTGTCTGCAAAACTAACTAAACTAATTTACAAAATATAACATATTGGCCTTCCCAAGAGATGGTGTCCTTTGAAGTTCCTGCCACTAAGAAAAACAATGTGAACTTTTGAGCTACCCTGGGTAAACATACAAGTAAGACAGTGACTCATTCTTATTCAGAGAAAAGCATTTGATTTTTTTTTAAAGCCCAATGAATGGTGCCAACAATAAAATGCCAGAGATTAAAAGAAAAAGCAGACATACAGGAGAAGCCTTAAAAAAATGTTACTTTTACATTCCAAACATTTTTATTTTCCTCTTTTGGCTACACACGGCTTGTATCTGTTTAATATGCATGAAGTTGGCAAAAATAAGCGTTTCCTCTCGCAACAAGTGACGACCCAAGCATTTGGATCTGCAGCATTTCTGCATCGTCTAAGGTATGACAGCTTATCACTCATTTAATTTTTCAAAATGTTGTCTAACTATACAGGTTGACAGTTTAGTTCACTGTTCCTCTAGCCCCACTGATCATTGCCTGAAGAATTTTTTTCATTATAATTGGTTAGAAATAATCACGCCGATGAATTGCATTTCCTTTGAAAATAAAAAGAAGAGATTAAAATTATGTTCTATTAATCATCAGCTTTAGCCCTTACTTACTAGTTTTAAATTTTTTCCCCACGATTTAAATTTGGCTGCAGGTTTACAATATGACATAAATCTTGCTTCAGGAATCAAACCCAAATTCCATTTGTTTCTCCTTACTATATTCTAGGCTATAATTTTATTTCATTTGAGGAATGTGCTGAAATCCCTGAATTACTTTTATTTGAAGCATCTTCAGGTTGATTAGTTTTTCAACTCATCAAATTCTGGATAGGGAGTTAAGGTCGGAAAAGTGAACTGTGCAAAGAACATTAGCATCTAAGGATTGAGTTTCCAAACCTTCCATTCTGAAGTACCATCTGGTACTGACCTCTTCAGTTAGCCATGTGAGGATGGTTTGACACATGCTGTAAATGCCCATTCCTTGTTTAGTTATAAAGAAGAGCAATTCTCACAGTCTGCATACCCATGTTGTTTGACGACTCAGGAGAACAAGAGAAAGATGAATAGAAGGGTGCATGGGTGAACTGAAGGGAGTTACTCAGGGCCACACTCCAGTAAGAACTAGGAAGTAGTCTTTATGTCACAATATTAATTATAGTCAACAGAACTCCTAACATCCCCAAATATCCTCTAAAAAGTCCTGCTAGCTTATTCTATTATGTGCCATTAATAAAAAGCAGGAAAAATACCTCATGAAAATTATTTAGATGAAATCTATTTAAACTGCTTGGTTTTGACAGAGCTCCCTCACTAGCACCACCAGATCAAAGTGTAATCAGTCACTGTCCTCACATCAAGACTGGATGGTTTATCTTATCTTCTGGGACATCAGGAGTCTGAGAGATAAAAGTAGATGCCAGATTCAGCAAGTGTAAGTAAGACTTTACGTTCCAGGAATAAAGTGGCTTGCACAGTCTGAATTTGTTCGCTGCATCTCTTTTCCTGGCCCCACATGTATCTGTGAAAACAATCCCTTCTGCTCAGCTCACCAGGGCTGTGCTTCCTGACTCTAGAACCACAAACGAAAGACCATTAAGACCTTAACATTACTCAAAGCTGGATTTAGATAATATTTCAAGTGATCACAGAACATCCCTACTTCTTTTCTATTTTTGGGATTAGTAAATTATATGGTTTTTCTTACATCAATAAGGCTGCTTTCTTTTCCTTCCCTAGCATTTGATGGGTTTTTGTTGGTTGGTTGTTGTTTGTTTTTAACAAAAACTTTACTAAAACCCTAAGCATATTCAAAAGAATAAGTTTAATCTTTGTAAGTTGATCTTTCAGGTCTCTATGTTTTCAAGAAGGAAACCCAATCAATACACATACTCATAGTTGGCATATGTGAAATTATAGCTCATTTGTTTACTCACTTTTTCACTAATTTAACAGAAATTATGAAGCAAATAGGCATCGATCTGAATTTCCAAAGTCATGATAGTGAGCAGAACAGATAAGCCAAGACAAGGAATAACTGAACACAAATTCATTACATATCAAGTGGACAAAGAAAAATAAAGGCAGTGGTTAGGTGATACAAAGCAATCCTATTTCACAGAGTATGGAGAAGGATTCAGAAATTTCAATCAAATCTTAAGGAAGGCTACAATACTATTCAGGGGTTAAAGTTTGCCTGAAAGATAAATAATAAGAGATAATGTACTCTCATCTATATTAGAGGGTCACAACTCTAAATATAAAGTATCCATTTCTGAGCACACAGATGTTTAATTTTAGGCCTCTGATATGGGAGAAATAGTTATAATTGGACTTATTTTTGTTAAAGCTATATAAGAGTGAATGTTGAAAGCCCTCTAAACTGTCAACATAGAAACAGTTAAATGAGTTATGAGTCACCCTAGCCTCTTCAAACCTACAGAGCACTCAGAAAAGTAGTGCATCCATATGTACTAGCATAGAAAGATCTCCAACGATGAGTAATGCAAAGATACATCATTTATAAATGTCCACACACTGACTTTATTCATATTAGAACAATAAACTCAACATAATCTCTTCTTAGTCTCTCTTTATATTTTTGGGAAAATTCTGGGTATTTATAAAAGATGATTAAAAGTGATCACTTTGGTAGACAGGACTAAATCAGAGGAGCAAAGGAAGAATTTAAATTTTGGTATGATTCTTTTCATATTTCAAGTATACAGTGAAAAGCATACAACCAAGTTCTTTTCTTTCATATATTAATTTTCATTATAAATAAAGATGAGGCAAAAAGAATCACTGTTAACAATTATGCAACTTTGTATTAGATTAATCGATTATGACTAATGTGTCTATTGTTAATAATATATTTAGCAAAACATGTTTGGCAATTAAACAATCATGAGATCCTGGGAATGGCTATAGAATCATGAATACAGAGCATCTTGAGAACTTTGAAGTCAATGACCAAATACAAAGACAGTATCATTGACAACCTAAGGGAGGACCCTGTGGTGGCTCTTTGTATGAGGACACTGGCCACAAAGCCATGGCATCCTGAGTACCATCCCTAGGAACTATACTGTAGAAAAGAAGTATCTCCTCCAAGTTGTCCTCTGAGCTTTAGCACCACCCCCAAATAAATAAATAAATAAATAAATAAATAAATAAATAAATAATGTCAATTTGAAGAGATAGGTTTTTTGCATGTATGATCAATTTTTTAAATGTAATAAAATTGACACATTTTATCTTTTGTGTATTATACTATTACCTACTGGCATTATTAAGCACAGATAATGCTACCAAATGCAGTGGGGTAATAAAAGTGGAGCCATGTTAGGGCAGTTAAATCACACACGCATAGGCAGAAACCTGGTATGAGCCAAGTGGCTAGCACTCTTTGCTAAGAATAATAAGCAGAAATTTTAGCATGTTAATGAACACATATAATAAATACATTTTAACACTGTCATAGTAGCAACTTTAATTTTTAAAGTTAATTTAAACGTAAACCATATTCCTCTGGGCTCTTGTTTATAACTAAACATTGACTAAATCCTTGAATTTTTGTAAAAGTTGGTCATCTTCTGCTTCACTAAAATATGCAATTGTTTTTAACCTTGCTTTATCTGGATGAACTAACACACGCTCTGTATAAGGTTGAAAAAGTGCTTATTCTTTCATAAATGTGAATTTCTTATTGGGGATGTGTGTCCCAGTACCACTTGACAGTGAACAAAATAATTCAAGATGGTTTGAATTAAACATTGTAGAAGGGAGAGTTGCTCAGAGAACACAAATGACATGAGTGATCAGAACCTTTATGAAGAAATGTATAAATACTTTCTCTTAAGCATTCTGTCTTATTATTCTATTAGTACAGTGTGGCTTTGTTCAGATTTGATTGAGTCTCAGCCAATCGGCATTTCCTGTTAGGTATTCCAATGAGCTACAATTCTGTCAGCATTATAACAGTTTCTGATCCAGTTTTGTTGCTTAATACGCTAATGTTTTAGTGCCATGCATCAGGAAGAGCTGGTGCCTAGTCCTCATGTGAATCCATTCCAGTGACTCACTAGAAGTCAACACACTGAGCAGGTGGCTCTGCTTCTGAGAGAAGACCCCTCCCTGCAGGGTCAGGATCAATTTGATATGGTTGTCTCTGATAACTATAGCAGCTCTTTTTTCCCCATTGTGCTGACTGGGACTCTGATTATATGGTAGGACACAGTCCTAGCTTCCAAAACTCTCTTCAAAAGGAGCTTTGGTTAATACTATGACTACTGGATTATGTTTAAGGGTATATATTTGTGTGCATTTACATATGTGTACATGCTAAAATGGAAGTATGTCTTTCTTTTTAAAGAAAGAAAGTCAGAGGTTGGGACTTTCTCTGAAATACTATCTTGTGTTTAACCTCTCTATGGCACATGACTATCTTGGCAAACCAATAGCTCTGAGGTTTTCTGTCATTGGGATGCTCTAGATTCATAGCTTTAGTCTGAAGGATCAGGGTAAGAAACTTCTGTCAGCCTAGCTGATGCATGAATCCCCTTAAATTCTAATGAGGTCCCTCTGTAGTTAACAAGCAAAGCTACTTATGAGACAAATGTGAGTGCCCTGGGGGCTTTCATTCTTGGCTATAAGTGTTTTTAAGAAGATATTTTAGGGAGGATAAGAAAAAATAAGACAGGAAATAGAGAAGGTGGGAGAAATAATACAAAATAATAAAAGTCATTCATATTCAAAGATGTAGTCTATTAAGCAGAGTCCCTGCCTAGCAAGCATGTGCACTGCTCTGGATTTTTTAGTACTACATGGGACTGGGTACAGTGCAAGATCCCTGTAATGTCAAGTGCTCAGAAGGTAGAAGCAAGACCCTTCTTGCCCCTGGCCTCTACAGTAAGGCAAAAGCCCGCATGGAATACATAAGATCTTGTCTTCAAATGAAACACAGTGGCAACAGCAGTGAAGCGCATCTTTAGCTGCTGTTGCTTTTCACTAGTATTGCTTCTCTTGCCTGTGTGCCAGCAGTGTCCTCTGGCCAAGAGGACAGTCCTCTGAGACATTAACACACAGGTTTTCTCACCAATCATACTGACAGAACTGACTATGACTTTTGTTGATTCCCTACTGGGCAAGATTCACCAGGATCAATTTCTTGCCCATATTTACAACCAAACATCAAAGAGGAACCCTATCTTGTGACAGGAGGCATTGATGGTTTGATTTCCATGTTATGTTTGTTCTTAACCATTTTTTTTAAAATGCTACCCCTAACAATTACAAGTTATAACATGTGTATACTTGGGAACTATATCAGAAAAAGGGAACCAAAAATAGTGAGCACATCCACCCAAATGAAACTTTCCATAACTCTGTAAGCCAAACTATGTTCTCATGACACTTGTGCAAAATAAAGTATTTCCAGCATCTAAAAGTCATGCTAAACCCTTGTAGAAAACTTCCTGTCCTGGTTGTACTTAAAGTATGTACAAATAAAGTGGATTTACTCAGCCAACTCACAAAAAGCAAAGCAGAAAACAGATCTGCCATCATAGGTACATAACCTACACAGGCCAAGTGCCACAAACAAAGTGGCCTGAATTCAACCTTGCCTCTGTCAATTGTCATGTTGGAATGTCCAGGAAAACTCAATAATTTTTTCTTAGAGCAGTATTTCCCCCAGGTTGACGAGGCCTTTTTAACATTAACTTAGAAAACACTTAAAGTTATTCTTTCCTCCCCCACACTATCAAAGATTCTATGGATACATTATATAGAAATAAATTCACTGGCTATTCAATATCCTGTCAGATGCTTGGATCTGGCATTTGTCAGGAAGGAGAGCTGATTGGCTGGAGTTCATTTCAATGCAATCAAAACCATAGCCACTATAGCTGAGAAGCATGTGAGATAAATGTGTTTTTTTCCATTTTTGTTTAAAAGGAACTTATTATGTGGGCATCTGCCTTTTGAATGATATTAATGCCAAAGTGAAGCTTTATATTACAAAGTAAAATGAGGCCAGATTTTAATACTCAGCTGAAAAGTATTATCATGCGGCAGGGGTCATGACCTTTGACTCCTGCAAAAAAACTGATTTATATAATTAAATGTAAAGAGACAACTTTTAAAATGCTAACACATTCTTTCTTCCTTGTGAGGAAAATGAGGATGTCTAACTATATGCTCTAGTATATGCCCTGCAAGGAGTCATCCCACTAAATGCTTACACTCTCTGTAAAATTGTGTGTGAAATGCTTACACTCTCTGTAAAATTGTGTGTGAAAAAGTCAAATCCACTGGTGGAAAATGCATATTCCATCAAGACGCCTGAACCACGACCCAACTTAATTATTTAGTGGAGTAGAAAATGTCAGGCAAATGTACACACTCACACTCACACACACATACACACACAAACAGGAACAGTGCACATTATAGAATGGACTTCCTGCCTCAAGACATGAGACCCATACACGTGTTCCTTGTGTTAGAATGAGGAGTGGCACAGGGGAATTATTCTGATATCCAAGGAGAATTCTAATATTGTTTTAATATATGCAGAAGTTAACAAAAACTCTGCACAAGTGTCAGAGGAAAGCTGGCTCAGAGGCCAGTGTGTCAGGCTTAGCTCTGCACTGATTTATCATTCTATCAAAATTTCATGTCTGACTGCTGAATTTTATGTGGAACGGTCATGTTTCGTGAAGACACGGCTACAATGCAAGGTTGAGCCTGTTGCTGGCACTGTAATTCGGGAGGTCTTTGCACTGTGCAGTCATACACGGAAGTCTGTAGACATTTCTTTGTGTGGAATAGCCATAGTGCTGTTTAATAGCAGAGTACTGACATTGTAAAAGTGGTCTGAATGTGGGGGATATCACCTGAGGAAGATAGAGAAGTGGGAAAGCTTTCTACTACTTCAACCTAGAATATGTACTGACAAATATGGATTTTAAAACTATATTCAAGCCAATTCTTATATTCTCTTAAATATGCAATGTCATCCTCATGCATACAGTATCAAGAATCTTTGAATGAAAAGTAAATTGTAGACAAAATCGGAGCTGCTTGAACTTTTGTTGCTTATCAAAGAATGTTAAGTACCAGTGCCTTTGAGACTGTATAGCGGAAAAGGTTTATCCCTGGTTTTGGATTTGGTTTCCCTAAGACTAGCAACAATTGATGCCAAATTCTCCCCTCTCTGCATGCTCCATACACAAGCCACGGAAGAAGCAGAAACCAAAGAAGTCATCCCGGTCCCTTCAGGGATGCATTAAAATGCTTTATGGATAAAGCCTTCATTATAAAACATTCAGGATAAAATGCCAGGAGCAGCACTACTGCCTTGACTTCCCAGTAGTTTATTGTTTATCAGATTTTACAGCTCTATGTTCCTTGGATTTCTAAGCATTTTCACCCCTGGATGATGACCTCTCAAAACTACCATGAGGATCACACACATGTATGTCATGATCCTGTTCCAATGTCTGTTATAGTGACCAGTGATGTAATATTCTACAATTCAGAGTATTTGTAGCCAAATGAGGCCGGTAAAATATTTTTTTTTGCCAAATGTCTATTTTCTTAGTGCTGTTTAGAATCTTTGTTGCTGGAGGGCTTCTCTCCAGGTTCCACCAAGCCCCGCAGTCCCACAATCCATGTATAAAATAATCACTCAGACACTTATATTACTTATAAACTGTATGGCCATGGCAGGCTTCTTTCTAACTGTTCTTATATCTTAAATTAACCCATTTCTATAAATCTATACCTTGCCACGTGGCTGGTGGCTTACTGGCATCTTAACATGCTGCTTGTCCTGGCGGTGGCTGCAGTGTCTCTCCCCTTCTTCCTGTTTCCCCAATTCTCCTCTCTCCTTATCCCGCCTATACTTCCTGTCTGGTCACTGGCCATCAGTGTTTTATTTATATAGAATGATATCCACAGCAAATCTTGGAAGAAATGATTATAAAAATAGAGAAACTGACTACTGAACCCATTTTTGACACAATGTATTATATCATTTTACTATCTTTTGGCTTTGGCTGAGATTTCTATCCTTATAAAGTATCCAATATTCATAAAGAGATATATTTATTAAATGAGAGAATGAATGGAAAACATTAGTACCTATTATCAATTTATTAAATAGCTACATCAAAGGTTCTCAACCTGTGGATTGTGACCCTTTTGGGGATCAATATTAGAAATCCTGCATATACTTACATCATGATTCATAATAGTAGCAAAATTACAATTATGAAGTAGCAATGAAATAATTTTATGGTTGGAGCTCACCACAACATGAGAAACATGTATTAAAGGGTTACATCACTAGGAAGGTTGAGAACCACTGATCTATATGCTACTTGATTTTCTACTCATCTGGATGTCCTGGAATGATGTGTTAGGTATACAGAACTAGAGGTGTGTCTGAACGTGTGTGCAAGGCAGTGTGTTTAATATGTGTATGGCATTAATTTTGTGGATATGCTTGAGTAATGTATTTGTCTACCACTCTGAAATGATGAACAGCTAAGTTTTGTGGAGTGTTTCCTGAATGCAAACATGAAATTTGGCTCTGGCTCAGAGCCTCTATCAGTTTTGATTTCTTCTATTTCCATCTCCTATGTCCATCTCTTCATAGCATGAAAAGTCTATAACTATATTCAGACAATCAAATATAGTTCTTTTATTTAGAAAGCACTTTATGACCTTTGAAAGCATAGAGTCTGATATACAGAGTTTGACTCTCCTTTTTCCAAAAAGAAAAAAACAATCCTGGAATTAGATTTCTCTCATTCTCCAAGCTTTCCAAATTCAAAACTCATCTATCTTTACACATATTCCCATGATAATTTTAATTATCATATTTATCGATTAGATTGCAGGATCCAGGTAATGTAAAACAATACATATTTAAGTATCTGAATTCAAGTTATAATTTATAAATTCATAAGATAAAAAATTCAGCATGTGAAATTTAACTAAGCTAGTAAACTGAGCAGTTCTCTGAAAATAAATCAAGAAAATAATCCCATTTACAATTGTTGAAATAAAATAAAATAAAGCAAGACCAACTTTAAACAAAATGGTGAAAGAGCTTCATACCGAAAATTATATAATATCAGTGAAAGAAACTGGGTCTGTGGAAAGAGTCATCACTCTATCATCCCACCCATACACCTATGACATTGTTCACTAAATAGAAGAGATAATACTAAATCCTTACAGAAATATAAAAGCCAGCAATATCAAATACAATTTCGACAAAATAATAGAAGAGGCAGGTGATGGTGGTGCACACTTTTAATCCCAGTGCTCAGGAGACAGAGGCACCTGAATCTCTTAGTTCAAGGCCAGGATGGCATACAAAGTGAGTTCCAGGACAGCCAAAGCTACACAAAAACCCTGTCTGAAAAAAATGAGAAAGAAGAAAAATGCTGAATAGTCAGACCAATTGACTTTAAAACATATTAGAACAGTAGAAAAAAAATATAAGCTATTAAAAAAGGTCAAGTATTTGAATATATATTTCTCTATGGAAGATGTAAAAATTGCCAATAGATGTATGAATAAATACTCAACCTCTCTTTTCACCGGAGAAATCTACATTGAAACCACTGTGAGATACCATTACATATATGGTGGTGTCTATTAACAGTAAATTATAGATAACTGCAGACAAGAATATGTCAGAAAGAGCACAAAGGAACAGTTGGTAGTATTGTACAGCTAAATGAGAAATAGTGTGTATTCCAGGAATCCCACTATACTACCGGGTGTCTACGGAAAGGAATAGACCTTGGTATTCCACGGATAGCTTCACTCTGATCTTCAGGTCATGTTATAGACAATGGCCAATGTAGAAATGACCTAATGGTCCATGAATGAATGAGTTTTGCACTTAAGAATAAAATAAGTATGCATGTTAAGAATAGAAAACTATCTAGTAGGTTTTTTTTAAGTCTAACTCTTTAATTGAAAACATGTATGAAGACAGAATTGTGCTAAGAGATATAAACCACTCACAAAGAGACAAAACTCTGTCTGAACTCACTTATACATGGACTTTCAAACTGTCAAACTCATAGAAGTGGTGAGTAGAATGGCAGCTCTCAGTTGTTGGTGAGAGATTTGGAAAGGGAAAAAAAAGACATTAGTCAAAGACTAAAAAGTTACAGATAAAAGAAAGATTAAATCTGATATCGTATTGTACAATTAGATAACTACTATTAATAACATATTATACATTTACAAAAATACCCAAAGCAAGAATTTTCATGTTATCCTCACAAATGATGCATATGCGTGTGTGTTTGTGTGTGTGTGTGTGTGTGTGTGTGTGTGTGCATGTGTGTGATCTGTCCATTTGAAGTAAAATCCAGGCTGGAGAGATTGCTCAGTGGATAAAGCACTTGCTGAGTAAGTCTGAAGACCTGAATTCAAATCTCCAACACCAGCATGATGCCAGGCATAGTGGCCATCACCTGTAATCCTAGTGCTCTGCCATCACAGTGCTATTGGGGGAGATGGGGACAGAAATAGGGTATTCCTGAATTTTCACAGGATAGCTGGCCTAGAATTTGCATTGGTAAACAAGAGATTGCCTCAAACAAGGTGGAGGTATAGTACTGACACCTAAGGTCAGTCTCTAATCTCTATGGCATAGGCACATCTTCACTCATGCTCATTAGTTCACACATGCACGTGTGTATGCATGCACTTGTGCAAAGACACACACACACACACACACACACACACACACACACACATACACACACACACAATCATATTTCCCAAATCATCTTATGGGGTTGATGATTTTCTTAAGCCTTCATACCCATTCTCATTTCCAATAAGTGCAATTTGGGTGGCATGAATGTTAGGTCAATTATTTTCTCTGGTTAATGAGTTATCCAGGGGTTTAACTTCTCTTCTAAAATACCATTAATATAACCACTGTCAGGCTGAGCGGTGGTGGCACACGCCTTTAATCCCAGCATTCAGGAGGCAGAGCCAAGTGGATCTCTGTGAGTTCGAGGCCAGCCTGGACTACCAAGTGAGTTCCAGGAAAAGGCGCAAAGCTACACAGAGAAACCCTGTCTCGAAAAACCAATATATATATAACCACTGTCACACAAAAGCTCTGCTATGGAAACTTTATTTAAAAATGATGAAGAGGGGACAGAATTTCATTCTAGCACCAAATATGACTGTAAATTAAATACATAATATCAGCATTTAAATATGTGTTTGGATGTGTTTTGTAACCAACCCTCTTTCTTATCTCCCCTCTCCAAAAGCAGAAAATCTTTGCTATCATTTTATGAACTTGCATCACCCTGGCCAGCCCCAAACAGTCTTGCCAACTGCTCTGCATGCCTCCTTAATACATCTTCAAAAAGAGTTTCCTCACTAAGAGGAATTCTCATGTAAACTCAGAAGACAAATTTCCACAATCTAGATATCTATCTCACAGTTCCTTCTTGCCAGCTTTTGCTTTCCACTAACGAGGCAGCTACAAAACCCAGTTACTGACAATGGTCACCTTTCTCATGTGCCTTGCTCTCTTCCTCTCTCTTACAGTAGGACAAAGGGCAGGCCATGACACATCCATGTGAAAATGAACAAAGTCAAGGGAACAAGGCAGGGCATCGACATGAGTCACCTCATCTAGTTCTCACAGCTGTGTGGATGCACCTGTGTAGGGGTGTTTTGTCCTAGTAACAGTTCAGGCACCTAAAATAAGCACAAATCACTAAGTTTTCCAAGTCTTAAAAAAAAGCCAAAAAGGAATATGGCTATGTTAGTGTAAGATAATTTGTAGCTAAGGACATAAGTACAGGAAGATCTCATCACCCTATTGGTTTTTTTCCAGAGAAGCTGCAGATTCTTTTGCTTGCTTTAGGTGGTTGTTTTGGTGACTAGAATCTCATCAGGTCATTGACTCTCATAACTGTCTCTGAGTTGATAAGTCTTAACTTGTGCTTGGACAACTACTAGCAAGGCTTTCTAGCTTTGATCTGGAGCCATGTGTCCCAGCCCTCCCTGCTTTCCTGGAAAGTAAAAAGATTACTGATAAAAGGCACTGAGGACTCTAACTATTTCAATAAAAGTACACTTATAGTTTCACAAAATGGGTCTCAAATAGTTAGAATAAATACTATTCGATTTTCTCAAAAACTAAGAAAAATCAAATACTGACATTTAACTAAAGCGTATACTTGTCCCTTTGTGGAAAATTCGACAGTATGCACCTCCAAGTTGTAGTGATAAGATGATCCTACCATTCCTACAAAGACAGAGAACAATGGAATAGGACTGTTCTCCATGACTTCTGCTAATTTTAGCCTGGGAGTGCTGTTAAAAGGTCCAAGTACTGAAACCTCAGTTGCCAGCCTATGGATGACCTGAAAGTGATGACATCTAGTGGGGCGGGTCTCAACAATAGGACTTTAGGTCATTGATAGCATACCAACTGTCTAAGTTAGAGTTTCTATAGCTTTGCCAAAACACTATGACCAAAAAGCAAAGCTGGAGAGGAAAGAACTTATTTGGCTTACACTTCCAGAGCATAGTCCATCATTGCAGGAAATCAGGACAGGAACTCACACAGGGCAGCAACCTAGAGGCAGGAGCATATGCAGAGGCCTTGAAAAAGAGCTGCTTACTGGCTTGCTTCCTATGGCTTGCTCAGCCAGGTTTCTTATAGAACCTAGAACCACCAACCCAGGGATAGCACCAACCACCATGGACTGGGCCCACCCCATTGATCACTAATTGAGAAAACGCTTTACAGCTGGATCTCATGCAGGCCTTTTTTCAACTGAGGTTCCTCCTTCTCTGATTACTCTAGCTTGTATCATATTGACACACAAAACCAGCCAGGACAACTGACCCTCTTGTCAACTTGACATATAAGCACATCACTATTAAGCTACAATAATATCTTTCTTATTCATCTCCAAGATCTCACATTAAAATCATAAACAATTTTTAAAGTCCCACTGTCTTTATAAATTCAAACACATTAAGTTTTCAACTCTTTAAAATATACAATCTCTTTTAAAATTTAAGCCTTTCATCTTTGGACTCCTTTAAAAATCAAAATTAAATACCTTCTTAAAGAGGGAAGAACCAGGGCATCATCTTAATCTGAACCAAGCAAAATCAAACTCCATCAGTATAAATATATTATTGTCCAATTATCTGGGATTCACTCATGATCTTACGGACTCTTTCAAAGGGCTTAGGTCACCTTTCCAGCTCTGCCTTCTGCAGCACACACAGCATGTCTTCTAGGCTTCAGCTGGCTCAATTGCTGCTACTGTTCTTGGTGATCTTCCCATGGTACTGACATCTCCAAAACTCTGGAGTCTTCTGCTGTGACTAGGCTGCAATTTCACAAATAGCCTCTCATGGGCTCTTTTCCTGGTGCCAAGCCTCAACTTCTTTGCATGACCCCTTCAGTTCTGGGCTTTCAAATGTTACTAGGGCACCTTCACTAATGGCTTCTCCTGGCCTCTCATGGTGCCAGGCCTCAGTTGCTATCCATGATCCCTTCATGCCTTCAAAACAAGTACCACCTGAGTGACTCTTACATAGTACCAAGTCTGGCCTCCAGCATGAGATCCAACCTTGGCCACCTCTGGAACACAGCTTCTCTGTACTCTCAGGAAATACTTCCCAGATTACACTTCAATGATGCTGGTCTCTTCTTAATCACTGCTAATATTTTAGCTCCAGCTGACCAGCATCAAGTATCCCAGCAAAGCAAAGTTTTGCTTTAGTAGTTCTGATATCTTGTTAATCACAGCTGATTCTTCAAACCCAGCTAGCCAGAACCACAGAATTTTAATTCAAAATAACAAATGGCCCTTTTAGAGTCTTTAAACTTCCCTCTGAAAATTTGCAAACCAGGCCTTCTTCCTCTGTACTACTCTCAACCTTCTTACCTTCCAAGTTCCCACAGAACAGTCCACAGAATTTTAACATTCTTAATACTCAATAACTCTTCTAGCTCAAAGTTCAAATCCTTGCACAGTCCTCTCAAAAAAAAAAAAAAAAAAAGCAGTACCCATCTACACTGGTGCCAATCTGTCTTAGTTAGAGTTTCTATTGTTGTGCTGAAACACCATGAGCAAAAAGCAAGTGAAGAGGAAAGGGTTTATTTGTCTTACACTTCCAGATCATAGTCCATCATCAGAGGAAGTCAGGACAGGAACTCAAGAAGGGTAGAACCTGGAAGAAGGAAATGATGCAAAGACCATGGAGGGGAGCTGCTTACTGGCTTGCTTCTCCTGGTTTGCTCAGCCTGCTTTCTTATGGAACCCAGGACCATCAACCCAGGGATGGCACCACCGAACGTGTGCTGGTCCCTCCCCTACTGAACATTAATTGAGAAAATGTCTTACAGCTGGATCTCATGGAGACATTTCTTAAGCTCCTTCCTTTCTGAAGACTCCAGCTTAAGTCAAGTGGACACACAAAACCAGCCAGAATACCAACAAATCTCAAGTGGCTTTTTCTTTACTGAGTCGATAGTAAAGTCAAGAGTGCATAAATCTATGGGATGTACTCATTTAGTTAATACATGCCTCTCAATATATGGGCTTTCATTAACTTGTGAGGAATTTCTTCTTCCTATTCTTCCCCTATATTCTAACAGGAAACCTTGCATTTTAAATTTAAAATTGTAATTGTTAGTTTTGGAACCACTTCATAGCTTATTGCACTTTCCATTGCATACTGCTATATTCTGAATGCTTATGGGCCACCAACCTTCATTAATTTAATACCAATCCCTATTGTGGTATTAGAGATAGTAGCCTTTGGAGGGCAATTAGATCTTTGGGGCTCTTAGAACCTTAACAAAAGAAACATCTTCTGTGATGGGAGGACACAATGAAAAGACATCTTACTGTGTAACTAAAAGCCAGCCCTGGCCAGACTTGGAATATTCCAGTCCTTGATTCCATACTTCCCATTTTAGGACCTGGGGAAACTAATTTCTGTTACTCAGTCTAAACTGTCTTCTCTCAGAAGCCTGATTGCCCTAAGATATACATTATTTCTCTCTTTGTCTTTCTGTCAGTAGCACACAAAGTAGGGACTCTTGTAAAGAAAACTGTGTTTATCACACAGAAAGTCAGAGCCACAAGTATAGGAGTGTAGTAAAAAAAGAAATAACAAACCTCATTTGATATATGGTTCTGTCTGTCTGTCTGGAGTGTGTGTGTGTGTGTGTGTGTGTGTGTGTGTGTGTGTGTGTGTGTGTGTGTAACATGTGGAATTATTGTGATTTTGGCATTAGTTATGTCCTACTTTTAAATAATTTCAAAAATGAAAGTGTTGCTAAGTCATTGGCAGTCTGGTCTTATTATTTTATATCAATGACAATCTGTAAACAAAGAATGGAATGTGCTCCTTTAAAGTGCATGAGGACTCTAAGACGTACAGCACAGAGAGACTAAGAGCCCAAAACACCACTCTCAACACAGCCTTATGTGCCCATTGTGTGCCATCTCTTGGCACACAATTTGCTTCCTGGATACAAGGCAACTCTTATGACTTCCATGCCTCAATGTGCCTTCAAGATGGACTTCATTGAAAACATCCATTCTTCCATCCATTTGAAACACAGATTCACCAGTACTTTTAGTAATGGAAACAGCTATGGCTGTTCATGTGTGCACATATTACTTAGTACTTTTCCAAAATAAATCTCTGTTGTCCTTTTTTTAAACCCTGGATTTATCAGTGTTTTGTTTATTTTAATCAATTATAACTAGAGTTAACAAACTCTCCCTGTATTATAATCAGTTTCAAGTATTATTAAATAATTAATGTGGCACTACCTCCCAGGTATAAATATCAGTTACTTATTTTGTTTGAAGATAAAAAAGATGACAAAGTTTCTCTTTAATACTCAGCCTACTTATTAAGATATTTTTTCGCCCCTGCACAAGACAAAAGGCCAAAGTACACAGAGAAACCTTTCGAGATATTTTTATATTAGATTTTGAAGTTTTATCTCTTATGAAAATCCATTTTTAGTATGCAATGAAGAGAATAACAATAGCAACCAAAGTATAAGGACTAAAGTTCCAAAGAAATCCAAATTTCCCTGAATTTTGAGGTTATTGTAAAAATGTATGTATGTATATTACATAAATAAAGAGATACAGCTGCTCAGGATATAGACTATTTTTGATATTTGGGGGTTATTAACCAATAAAGTAAATGGAGGAGATATTTGCTCATGTGAGTATTACATTTTTTTTTATTTTTACTTTTATTTTTTTTTTTTAAATCGGGGATGGCTGAAGACAGCAGTCAATTGTACATGTCCTTTTTGCCGTTTCCTGTCCCATCTCTGAAAAAGAATGGCACTTGGCTCTTAGAAATGTGCATTGCTCTAACATTTCATATCCTTTTGGTTTCAAAACATTGAGAAGGTCTTATTAACATATTACACAAAATTAATATATCAGTGTGAGAGAGCAAAGTCAGACTACAGGCTATGATGCACACTGTTTTATTTCAGTTAAGGACAGTAATGTTGAGACTGTACAATGGAAGTCCTTCCCTAAAGTAAAAAATAAAAATGTTAACATGTATACTAACGGTGCTTCTAGAGATGTCTGTGGAAGAAATTGAAAATTTACAGGAAAAGGTAATAAGGACACAAAAATTTTAAACAATTATGCCTGCCCCTCCATAAAGCCAAGATAACACAAAGTAGAGTCATCATCACCAATCTCCATATCGTATGCAGAACTCACAGAGTAGACTATGTCACTGAAATTCATGTAGAATAGGGAAGATTAGTAAACTCTTTAACAATCACACACCCTCCACTGAGAAGTCTACTTAGGCATCCAATATCAGAATCTGGTTCCACTAGGAAATATAAAGGGGAAGGGATATTTTTAAAACTTGATAAAAACTTAAGAAAAGCAGGTAGCTGAAAAGATGGCTCCATAGCTACAAGCACTTGTTGCTGCAGCAGAAGACCTGGGATCAGTTTCCAGCACCCAGATGGTAGTTCACCATCAAATGTAGCTACAGTTTCAGGACATCAGATATATTCTTCTGGCATCTGTGGGGACCATGCTTGCACACATTCAGGAAAACCTCATACACAGAAAATAAAAATAAATCTTTTCATTAAATTAATTAATTAATTCTCTCACACATCTCCTGCCAACCACAGTTAACCCTCCCTCAATTCCTGCCGGGGAGAAAAGCTGAATCTTCAGTCTTCTTATTTTTGAATGATGTGTTTTTCATTACAACTATTTTATTGCTAACATTTATTCTTTATATAAGCTATATAGTCCTCTTTGTACCCAGAAGAAATGATGCATAGGCCCTATTTTACTCTCTTCCTCATGGTAACCTTTAGTTTGAAACTTACCTAACCAAAGGAATGGTGTTTTTCACCTAGGAACCACTCTTCTTCGATACGAAATAGATTTTGCCAATTACACCAGAAAGAAAGAAGTTATCCTGCAATGTGATTTCAGGCTTAACATCGTGTCTGTAAGGGAACTGCTCTGCCCTACTAAGCATCAGAGTAGCTCATTGGGATGTAATTATTTCTTCATATTTTTGGATGGGAAGCCACTCTTAGGTAAACTTCTCTAAGACAAACTAAGCATTCAGATTCATCATTCTAAAGTAATGCTGACTAGGCATTTTGCAAAAGACAACTTTCTATATATTATAAAGAATCCAGTAGCATAAAACTTCACAGTAATCACTGTTATTGGACAAATAAGTAATGTGTTTTCTTTTTGTATCCCATAATTCTCTTTGAGAGCAAAGAATTTCTATCCTCCAAAAGCAGGATTCATGTAGGCTCATTGAGTGACTAAAAGAATGTTCCCTATTTTGGAAGTTTGCTAATGTATAAGAGTAAAATCTTTGACATGTAAAAGTTTTCAAATAGGCCAGGCGATGGTGGTGCATGCCTTTAATCCCAGCGCTTGGGAGGCAGAGGCAGGCAGATCATTGTGAGTTTGAGGCCAGCCTGTTTTACAGAGTAAGATCTAGGAAAGGCACAAAGCTACAGAGAGAAATCCTGTCTTGAAAAAACCAAAAAAAAAAAAAAAAGTTTTCAAATAAAGGAATAGAAATGAATAGACGAAAAAGAACACACCAGCAGAAGTAAAGTGTGCTGAAAGAAATCTTGTCTTTAATGGACTGTGCTTGCCCATCTCTCCTCCAAGTTATGTAGAAAGCCTGGGGAATGACCAGGCCCAGTAAATGAACTGTAGAGCTAGGCTTACCTACCATTTCCACCAAAATTGACCAAAATTCTCCTGGGTTTCCAAGTAACTGAGGCTAAAATTTGTAGCACAATAGTCTTTTTTTAAAATACTACAGTCATTTTTCTGAAAATAATTCTGAATACTTTTCAGTCATCCATACATTCTCCAGCAGGAATTGAGTAGCACAGAACACTTTATTGATGGATTTGGTTCAATATTTCAAATGCTACACATGTATAGCAATTAGTATCACATTACATCAGTATTATAGAGACTAATTAATTGATTCCAGTCAGGTTGAAGTACTCTGAGGTACTACTGATTAAAACTAACATGGACATAAAACTAACATGGACAACTGACTATTTAGTATGGTTTGTCACGTCATTAAATGATGTCACATAATTGACTTTTATATTTAAATTTTTAATATCTTTTTGCTTTTTATACTTTCTGCCATCACATCATATGTTTGTTTATTCTAATTGCCTCTTTTCCTACAGATAATTAGTATGATTATAATTTGTTAACATTTCACAGTTTTATGAAACATTTCCCTTTCCATTTTGTCATATGTCAATCAGGATTAAAATAAATAACTGTATATGTTCAGTGACTTTCTTTCAGTCTCTTAAATTCTCTCCCTATGAAAAAAAGGACCAATCATTTAATGTTATGGACAAGACATCCTGACAATAAAAAATACATTTCTAAGAGTTAGAAAATGTGCAATAGATTCACTTATTATATCATTCCTCATTATTTTAATGGAACATATTATGAGAGTGTTATATCATTGAAACGAACGAGAGTATTGGACAGAACTTCATTTGCTGTGAGACAATGTAAACATTCTGAAGTATAAACCCCAAAGCAATCAGAAAACTATCAATAAATGGCAAGCCTAGAAAGCAAGTTTATCCTAGGATGAGATTCCTCTTCAACATAAGGTAATTGAAGTTAGATGAAATTGGAGTAGTCAGACCATCACATAGAAATAGACATTTTACCCTCTGGCATAGATGAATGTCAAACAGTATCATCAGTAGAAAGGTGTCAGTGCAGTTGATGTTTGTGATGAGGGTATTTTTCAGGGAGACAAAGGCAAATTATGAAGTTTCTGGCACCAAGTTTAGGAGATGAGTCCTTTCTGGCAAAGGAGGGAGGCTACCAAGTTCCTTCTAGCATGATTAACAAAAAATGAGAAATTTGTCCATTAAAATGTTGTGCAATCTTCTTACTTTCATTTATATACATAGTGCTTTGTATGTAATGGTAAGTTATAGTCCATCTCTTCGATAGAAGTGAAATATGAAACTTTATTTATTAAAGTTTAGATAATTCAAAACTGTTCTAGGTTCTCATTTTAATAACAACAATCAACCAATATCCCAACATTGCCATCAAAATCCTATCGCATCCAAATCCTTCTAATTTGGATAATAAATAATGAATTTCTCCTTATTCCTCAGACTTGTTGGCTTATGGAATTTGTGATATTTCCCCATTTGTGGAGTTACACCTCATCTTGAATGACTAAGACACTTCCTGGGAGACCTTGTAATGTGTGCTTAGACACCTAGAGTGAGCACACTAAATGACAAAACATTATTCTTAGTTATCCCTGAAGTCTTTCATGACCTCTTCTTTTGTTTAGATAGAATATTATTTCAGAACTAAATATTATTCCTAGTCCAAAGCTGTCTTCCTGATACTATCTCTAGGTTTCCTTTCAACAGCTAGTTAGAGTACCAGAAAAGCAAAGACATAATATCTATCCCTAAAATGGTATTTCCTTGAGACATTCTTATTTCGGTCAACACAAGTATTGTTCCTGATATCTTTTTAAGTCATCCCTTTAGGAGGGGAAAGAAAAATACAAGCCTCACTCTCTACAATGATTATTTTCTTACCTCAATTTCTCTTCATTTATCGCACACTCGTTTTAGCAGAGTGCATCCTACCTTTTAATTTCTTCACCAGTATAATAGATAGTAGTGGTCTCTTCTCTATTGTGTTCCCCCAGTCCTTCAGTATGACCTCCACAACACCTTCCAAAACACAGCTCTGATTGCTTCATTCTACTCAAAGTGCCACAGGTACAAATCCAATTAATCACCAGCTCCTCAGTCTTTTGGTCACAGCTCTTTATACTTTAAATGAGTATATATAATTCTCTATAACTTTAACTCAACTTTTCAATCTATATTCCTAATTATACTGCCCCATGAAGCAAGACCCATATTCTGTTGGTGTGTGTTCCGTTGTCTCCACATGGATTCTAAACTTTTGTGCCTTATTTTTGCCTCTAGCTTGAGATAATCCACTCCCATATATTCTTTGTCAATGTGCTTTCTGTTTTGAATATCATTTCTTCTACATCTGTGACACATCCCTGCTTTCCACGCCCAGAACTTAGCCAAAGCCCTATGTACAGCTTTTCATTAAATATTTATTAAATCCAATGAACTGAATGGAGATTCTTTCATATATTCACAATAATAATAATAAAAGTTAAACATCCTTTTTCTTTATTTCCCATCTGCTCCAATACAGCATCAGTGTTTTAGTACCCTCCTCCCCCCATCAACTCTTAATACTTTCTTCTGCTGCAAAGGCACCAACTGAAAAGAAGTTTCAAAAACACATAGGGACATCTGCTCTCAGAAGCCACTTGAAAAATAAGGATGTCACAGTATAGGAAAAACAGCTGTGCAGTGTTCAAGAGATTTCTTGTAGAGCCGCAGGAAAGATCCAAAGACATACAAACACAGACTCACCCCAAATGAGAAATGAATTCTTGCAGGAGCTACCAAGGCACCCAGCTGGACAGCAGACTGCAGCTCTATTCTGCCTTGACTGTACTATTCACTGTTTCTTCAGGGAAGACGAAGTGTGATCTTGTCCACCTATTTGTATTCCTGCACAAGAAAGGAAGTACAACTATAACTTTAGCCTCCAATGAAACAAATAATCCCACAATGTACATAGAGATTCCAGACATATGCCTATTATTTTAACAAAAAATGATAAATCAGTTTTGGAATGTTTGATCTCTATAGTTTGGTTCATGATTAGATTGGTTACTTTAAAAATACTTTAAATTTTACTTATTTTATTAAATTTTTATAAATTTAGACTGAATCTAGGCCATTTGTATTATAATCAACAATTCATCCACTGAATGACAACTGCTACTATGACTTAACCTCCCTTGGTCCTCTTTAGAATACAATCAACAGTTATCTTTACATAAGAAAGTATAAGAATAATATAACTTGTCCCTCTCCATATATATATGTTATATATTGTACATTATATATATATACATTGTATATTATATATGACATGTTATATTGCATGTATAATACATATGGAGGACAAGTCTACACACATATATAAACAATTGTTATTGATTGCTATCAGTAACAAAACAGGATATCAATTGGATAATTTGGAGTAAGATCTTTGAGATTCACTGACTCAAACTCTACTGAATCTGCTTGCCACAGATTACCTTAAAATTCAAGAAGTGGGTAACAGTTGGCATGTGGTTTCTGTTACTCATTTTCGGAATTGTTAAGTGAACTTCTAGTAAGGCCTATTCAGAGCATTCCTCTTTAGGCAGCTGTGGACATTTACTTATCAGGCATGGATTAAACTACTACCTAAACAAAATAGAATCTCAAAGAAGCAGTAAGCCTGCCAACAGCTTTCCAAAATAAAGGATGAGGATTTAGAACTGAAAAAGATAGCATCACTTATCCCATCCTTCAGAGCTTACAAATAAAACAATTAAATCCTAGAGCCAGTAAATTAATCCATGAATGATGATTCTATATCTTCTTTATGGTCTCATGTTGAAAGATTCAGGCTGCTGCCCTGTTACAGAGCTTCTACACACATAGAAGACTTAGTTGTCTTTTCCTAAGTTTAATTCAGAGTTTATGGTAATGACTTCCTCTTGCTCATTAGAAAGATTTTATCCTGAAGAACAGATAAATGAAAAAGAGGGAGGAGTCTGCTGCTAGTACATATGAAAACAAATGTCACATGAGGGTATCATTCAATGCTTTTGAGCCTAAAGGGCAAAGCTTGGGTCTATAGTTATATGTAAGGTCATGTCTGTCAGACATTAGTATGACATCAGATACTAGTGCATTACTATGACAAATGCTTAAAAATTAAGAATTGTCTAGAAATTAATAGAACTTAATTATAGTGGAGAGAATGCTGATCATAAAGCTGTTCATATAGAGCTAGAGAAATATATGTTGGGAATATTCTAAAGAAAACCCAGGAATTCAATTTGTACAAACTGCCTCTTTATTAAAGACAAGTTCTTCTTTTCGTCCTCCAGAGTTGAAAGTGATGACAGCAAATAAATTACTGAAACTAATAATGTTTCCCCCTCGGGTTAAAAGATATCATCCATCCCTTTTGGAATGGTATGTCTATAAGCACTTGTCAGACAGGGGAAGAATTGGAGAAGAGTGCCAGTCCCAAGGTCCTTCATGCCTAGTCCACAGGATGGACTGGACTCCATGCACACCTGATCAGTGGTTTAGTGAAAATGGAAAAGGAGCTATTCATCAAAACCACTATCCATTACCTCAAAGGAATGAAAGAAGGCACATTTTCACTCTCATTTGAGTCTCAAATATGTGAAGGATGTTGAACAAAAGATGCCCTTGGTAAGTTTGTTTACTCTCCTCCATACATGTTGTGCTGTTCTGCATTATACTATGATTCTTTGGCTGTATATTTATTTTCTTCAGGATCTTATCCAGGATGAAATTAATTTTAGAAAATAGCTAGCCTGCCTCCTCCCTGCTTATTGTAACTCCAGTCAAGCCCATTGTGTGGACATTCTGTTAGGGTAAGAGAAAGAAGTCTTGCGAATTCTCCAAGAACAAAGAAATGTCTTAGGATTTTCATATTTGTAGTGTTTTTACTTGAGTCCTCCACAGACCCTGACAAAGGTCTCCAGGGACCCTACAGCTATATGCTCAGAATGACTACACATGTTTCACTTCATTGCAAACCCTAAAGAAAAAATATCCTTCCTACACAGGTTAGCACCAAAGGATAATGAAACTATTTCCCCATGGCTTCCTGATGGGTCAGCGTTCTCCTCAAAATACTCTTCTTACAGGGTGAAGAATAAATCTCTTGGTATATAAAACACTTTGAGCTCTTCAGAAGGGAAAACTAAGGATAAATTTCAGCTATTATTATTACCATTTTTATCTCTCACTCATTTAATATGATCTGACACATTATATTCCCTTTAGGCCCATGGAACCTCTATTCTGAATTATAGTTTATAAAAAATTCACATGTAATAGGAAGTTCTATGCCTGAAAATTTAGTAAACCCCATTTTTTATAGGAAATCTGTCCCAAATGATCATTTAAAAAATCTATTTTGCCTTGGATGTTTACATTTCCATCAGTGAAGTGTTTTTTCAGAAACAATCCCAGATACAGAGAAAAGGTTAGTGGAATAGAAATAAGATTGTGCTACAAGATCTGTTTTTATAAACCTACCTGCATTTCAAGATTTCTTTCAGAGGCATTAATTTTTCCATATTTTCTTTACAAGTCTGAAATTGGTCTTTTTTGAAAAAAAGGTATGAATCTTTTCAAGAAGTGCCATTTAAACTCTGAGAGCATCCAATTCAAAAATGAGGAACCCTTGCAAGGTGTCCATAATGCCTCAGTTTCAATTCATTGTGAAGACTAAAGTGAATTGTGTGTGATTCTTCCAAAGTGGTACTTATTAGTATATTGGAAAGGAGTAGGAATTGTAAAATGAGTGAGCATCTTTTCAGCATGTAAGTCACTTCCTGAGAATTAGATGCTTAGGGACACCTGCCTATTACAATGTTGATTCTCACCTCAGCACTGCACTAAGCTAGAAAATGGATGACATCTCTGACTCAAGAGAAAGTACTTGAGTAGCATATCACCTAAAACTGCAGAGTTCTTCATTATGTCTTCAGCATGCATGGACAGTCAGCTTCACTCCTTGTAGAATATAGATGCTGGTACATTCAAGATTTGTAAATAATTAGTGGCAACAATCTTGCATCCAAAGTACCTTTCTAGAACAAGCTATTCTGGGAAGAATAAGACTTGTTCTCTTGTGGTCTAAAATTTACAGATTTCAGAACAAATACAAGCTTTTAAAATATGCAATCCAGATGTCAGCTGTCCCACATGCTATGTCCAATTTTGTCCTGTTGCAATTTCAATACACTACTAAATCTCTCCTGGTGGAAACTAAAAAGAATCTCTGATACGAAGAAGTGACAAATTTGTAAGTTTTGGAAGAAATGAAGGACTGGTCTCTACCCTACATCTTATTCTGAAGGTCAAGAAGTTTTCATCAGGTACCATATCATCCTTTCCTTTCCCCCCACTAGGAGGGGGTGTACTGTAGACAGAGCTGGGCAAGTGCTTCTCTGCCATCCCTCCAGATGCAGGAGCTATGACTTAAGCTTCATAGATTAGATGTACTATCACTGATCCCTACATCTTTCAAAAATCTTCAATAATAGTACCCACCAGTTGAATGCTCTCTCAATTTCATATCTGGACTAACAAACACACACACATTGTTAGTGTAAAGAGAAACACCCATCATCCCTTAAATTACATAATTTATGAAAACAAAACTAAGACACAAAACAATTTTAACAAAAAATACATATGCTCTAGAGTGTAGAAGGTCAGAAGAGAGAGGATGTTCCTGGAGGAACATCACTAATATTTATAGCTTCCTCCAGCATTATTATAATCCTTTGGGCACCCTCAGTAGGGATGGTGATGAGATAGTCACTATAATTCTTAAAATTATATCGATGGGAAATTAGAAAAGTAAACGTAACTTAATTTGCATACATATATTTGCATGGATGTCTCAGAAAATGGCAGCAGTGGTGAGCTTTGGAGAAGAGGTCATTAGGAAGCGAAGACAACTCCAGATGTAATATTTGTAGGCTCTGTGTTAAAAATCCAGCAGAGCTACATGTCATTTGTCTACATGTTGAATTTACAAAGAAATTAAGCTTACAGTCTCTTAGACAATCCATGATCTACTTTGAGAAATATATATGTCCTAAATGTGAAAGCAGTGACATGACAATGGTTTTGTAATAAGTGTTCCACTAACAAAGACATAAGAAATGTACAATGCTGATGCATTTCTTATGGCTCACATTGGTGGATTAGCAATGTTTGGAAAAATAATGAAGATTTAGATCACTATATTTTTAAATATAGTTAAAAGTACATAGGCAAGTTTGATCAAAGAACAAAAAGCAGCAAGGTGCTTATCCACAAATTTACTTAAACAACAACAAAAGGTAACAGTTTTTGTAGTACTGATCTCATTGTATCCTCATTTATCAAATTTACTAATTCTATTTTTACAATTAAATGTTTATAGCATGAATGTTCTATCAAAAGGCACTTTAAATCAGGCAGATTTTCCTTTATTATATAAAATGTAGGTGCTTATGTAGCAATTTTAATTATATCTTAAAATATTTATCTAGACACTTAATGGCCATCTTTATGAAATACCCAACTGTCTGTACCTCAGGCTTTATCAGACATTTGGTCTCTATAGCAATGACTCAACTCTGCCATTAGAAGTGCAAACATAGCCACAGGCAATTCTTTCATTGTGGCATAGTTGTGTTGCAATAAAACTTTATTTACAAAAATAGGTAGCAGACTCACTAGTCTCAGAGTCACCTTGAACTGACCCCTAAGGCAGACCCATAGGGTATCTTTTATATTTGCTTTAAAACTCTTCATTGCTGAAATGTTATAAAGGAAATGGAAAACCACATGTTATTTAATTGTATGTACTAAAATTATATAGTATAACAATATATTGTATATATTATTTATTTTTCTTAGAGTAATGTTATGCATTTTATTAATATTAATAAGAAATTTATTTCTGTATTTATAGATACAGTATTTATTTGGAACTTCTTCAAATACATGTAACATTTACCTTCTTATATTCCTGTTTTAATATAATGAAAATTATTTTTTATATTTCAATGTTCTTTTTTGATTTATAAAAATATTTTGAAAAAACCTTTATAAACTAAAGTTTTTTCATTGCCTTAATATTTTTTATATATTTTACATACCAATCAAGGTTCCCCCTCTTCCCTCCTCCTGCCCCTCCAGCCTCACTCTCCCAACCCACCCCCCATTCCCTCCTACAAGAAGGTAAGACCTTCCATGGGGAGGTACATTTAGTAGAGGCAGGTCCAAGCCCCTCCCCCTGCATCAAGGCTATGCAAGGTGTCCCACCATAGATAGTGGGCTCTCAAAGGCCTCCTCACATACCAGGGATGGATTCTGATCCTACTGCCAGGGGGCCCTTGTAGCATGAATCTTAGAGAGTCTTATTAATAAAATCAAACCAGTAGCCAGGTATTGGGGTGAAGCTGGAAGATCAGAGAACCAGAACAAGCCACAGCTAACCTCACCTGGCCAACTTCTCAGCTGGTCTTGTTTCCTCAGACTGGAAGCCTCTGAATCTCAGCTGAACTGCTTCTCAAAAGCCTGAAAGCTTAACCAGCCAAATGCTTAACCAGCCAAATGTTTCTAGTTTCTGGTCCTCACGCCTTATATACCTTTCTGCTTTCTACCACCAGTCCCTGGGATTAAAGACTTGCTTTCTAGGATTAAAGGCGTGTGTCACCATGCCTAGCTATTTCCAGTGTGGCCTTAAACTCACAGAGATCCAGAGGGATTTCTACCTCTAGAGTGCTAGGATTAAAGGTGTGAGTGCCACCATTTTCTAGCCTTTGTATCTAGTGGCTGTTCTGTCTTTGACCCCAGATAAGTTCATTAGGGTGTACAATATTTGAGGGAACATAATACCACCTCAGCCCCTTAAGCGGATCAAGCTATCCAAATGTCTGACTTATGCAGAGGGTCTAGTCCAGTCCCATGCAAGCTCCACAGTTGTTGATCTAAATTTCATGAGTTCCCACTAGTTTGGTTTGATTTCTCTGTAGGTTTCCCCATCATGATCTTGATGCACTTGCTCATAGAATTCCTCTTCTTTCTCTTCGACTGGACTCCTACTGAAGTTTCTTTTAGAAGGGATAAGACCCAATCAGATCAATACAGGGATTCTTGTAAAGTTTTAGAAACCATCCTTCAAAATCATGACAAATTTTGCCAATTTCTATTTAAACCATATTGTCCATAAACACTCTTGATATACTCACTGTTTAATATTACTCTTTTGTTTCATTTATGACTTCTATTGCAGTTTGAAACCTGTCTAAATACTCATTCTTTCAACAGAATGGGGAATCTATTACATCATTTTTTAGGAGTTTCCCTAAAATCTCTTATATGTCTCATCAAGATATTGTATCCTTGTTGAAGCATCTTGCTAAAAGGAATGAAAAAACAGTTCTACATTCAAGATAACCACATTTGATGAAAGAAAGTAAAGAGGCAGTAACAAAGTGGAAAGACATTTTGTGTTTAAGAATTGAAACAATTGATAATATTAAGTAATCCATAGCAATGAAAGTGACCTATAGATTTGAGTCAATCTCTAATAATATCCTAATGGCATTCTTCAAAGAGCTAGGGGGAAAAAAACTCTGATTTATAAGTAATCACAAATAGGCAAGAATAAAAGATCCAAATAGCCAATGCTACCTTGAAAAGAATAAACAAATAAGGAGATGTTATACTTCCTAATGTTAAAATAGACTACAAATCTACAATAACAACAACAGATGGTGTGGGCACAAATACGGACATATCCCTCAATGGAGGAAAAGAGATAACTTATAAGCGCACCCTTACAGGTATAGTCAACTGATATTTGACAAATGTACTGATAATATATACTTGAAAAGAGACAGTCATTTTCATATCCATTGTTGGAAAAATTGGGTATGTACACACAAAAGCATAAAATAAGACCCTATCTCTCTTCAGGTACAAAAGTAAACCCATAGTGCTGCAAAGACTTAAATAAAAATGTGAAAATATGGAACTACTAGAACAAATTAAGGAAATGCTTCATTGAAAATTTAAGGAAATGTTTGAGGTCATTGGCATTGGCAGTTTGTTTTTCTATTGTTATTATTTCATTTCATATATAGCAGCTCCAAAACACAGAAATCATATTAAAATATAGACAAATTGTATTTCATAAGACTAAAAAGCTTCTACAGTGTATAAAAATGGTCAATTATGTGTAAGACACAAGAGATTAAATGGCATGTTTGCAAGCTATTTGTCTGACCAGGTGTTGATAAAATAAAAATTAATGTCATGACAAGGATGTGTTAAAGGGACAAACATCGTACACCATTGGAAGGAGGGAAAGCTCATATGACTGATTTAGAAAATAGTATGGAGATAACTCAGAAAATGTAAAGAATTGTGATATATTGAGCAATCCCACTACTGAGCATACATCTGAGCATACATGTAAAGAAATCAAATCTATACACTGAAGATACATCTACACATTTGTGTTCCCTATAGTGCTACTCACAACTGCCAAGAAATGCAGATCATTTTAAGTGTTCATACAGCTTATGGGTGGTAATAAAAATATAATATGGTACTGGTACATGTATCGATGGAGTATTATTTGTCTATAAAAAATGAAAGTTTTTTTTATTTGTAAAAATATAAATGAAACTGGAAATAATTGTGTTAAATGAAATAAGCTATGCACAGATGGACAAATGTTGCATAATTTCACTAATATGTATAATACAAAGCTAGCTGCATAAAAGTTGATAGTATACAAATGACTACAGTGGATGCAGAGAGCAGTGGAGGAAGAAAATTATTCAGTTCAACATTCATAAAAACCGAATTTAATAATTATTTTAAAATGTAAGTTAAAGGAAATGTATGTAAAAGTGGTAATCACATTTTCTTCACATTTTTCTCACCTTATTGAATGATCGATACAAATTTAAAAATAAAATATAGTTTATTTTAAAATACCACAATTTTAGCCAAAATTATTCAAGGGAGCTGCAATGCTTTACTCACTTTAATCAGTCATATTTTTAAAATTTAACTGTTGGGATTGGGAGGTATGTGTGTCACAGAACATGTGTAATAATCAGAGAATAACTTGGAAGAGCAAAATTGCATGATTGAGATCTTTCCCTTACAATGTGTGTACCAGGGATTGAACTCTGGTCATCAGGTGTGCCAGAAAGAACCTTAACCCACTGATTTATCTCTTGACCATATGTTCATGTTTCTGAAATTCAAGTCAGCATTCTAAAATAATTATAGAATAAGAAGGCATGGTTGTAGTATTCACTGCCTCTCTGGTGGTTACTGTACAATGTATGTCTCACACACATAGTACATAAGTTGGGGCGATGCATATAAATTTAAGAAGTCTAAATTGCCAATATTGTAAAAGTTCTTCAGTACCCATGTGCAACTGTGAACATCAGTTGTTGGACATACCCTACCCCTTGAGCACATCAGTTGTGAAAAAATGGTGTTACTGGGAAATAATATATCATCACTCAAGAACCTAATATCCATACTATGTGACAGGGTGGATCTAGAAAGTCAATTCGTGTTTCTTCTCTTTTATTTAAGTGCATTCTTTTTCAAAATTTGATTAGACTCGCAAGTTGTGTCCAAATTCAATGTTGAATGTGATACAACCCTCATATCTATGGAGCATTTGAACACAGTTTCCTTTTACTTCAAAACATTCAAGAAGATGATCATCACTTCCCTGGGGTATGTATTATGAACATGAAGTTAGGCTCAATCCAGGAGTAAATACAAGGGCTAATAATGGGAGAATCTCATCTTTTTTTTCCCCCAATAAGCTTACATTTGAGTGTATTAGAGACCAGCAAGATTTTCTAAAACACATGGGGTGGAGCTGGAGAGATGGCTCAGTGCTTAGGAGCACTTACTGCCTTTGTAGAAGACCAGAGTCCAGTTCCCAGCATCCACATGGCATCCCACAACTATCTGTAACTTCAGTTACAGGGAATCCAATACCCTCTTCTAACCATCGTGGGCTCCTGCATGCAAGTTGGATACATACATGCCCTCAAGCATGCACATATAATTTTTAAAATAAAAATAAATATATAAATAAGTTCACATTTAAAAATTATGAGCAAGACCTTTTCTTTTTAGCCAATATTTTTTAGTAGGTTTCTTTGTTAGTTCTGTTGAAGACAGTGCAGTAAAGACAATTACTTCTCAGTACAAACTTTATCCACATTAGTTTTAACCCTATGAATCTATAACATTTTCAGAAATCACATTAATATGTGTCAGATTTGCTTAAAAGTATTGTCAAGCAAGAAGTGTTCAGATGTAGTTTAATGGAACCTGATCTCAGGAAACTCTGCTAGAGATGTCGGGAGTACCATAGGAGAGGAAAGGAAGCTGATGCAGTGTGCGTGCACAGGTATGTGAGTAACTGGAGCAGAACCCTACTGGGGATTCTGGTCTGCCTCTCTCACTGAGTCAAGACTCTTAACACTGTTACTAGCAATTTCAGCTGGCAACTCCAAAGTGGTGTGTGTGTGTGTGTGTGTGTGTGTGTGTGTGTGTGTGTGTGTACAATACAGGCAAGGTACTGAGAAGTTTTGTCTTAAATAAGAAGAGTAATCTTATTGGGACTCTTAAGTGGAATCCAAGTTAAAAACAAAGTCAGAAGCCCTTTATTTTCAAGGTCGCAAGAGACAATGTCACCCACTCAAGGAAAGGACATACATCAATATTTCCAAATTCTCCAAAGTCTGAGACCCACCTGGTGCCACTGGGGCTGAACTTGAATGCTTTTTTATCATGTAAAAATAGAGCTAAAAAATGTACTATGCATAAGAAACCTGGTAGTCGCGGCTACTATTAATGGCTGCATTTATAAAGTCAGCAGTATCTTTGCACTATTTTTCCCAACATCCTCCAAGGGCCTTTATAAACACTTTGTATACATTTGCTTACAAAATCCTTTAAAACCAAATCAATGCTTTATCTTTCCCATGCCTCAGGCCAGGAAAACTCCACAAATCTCTGATATTATACATAAGTTCACCTATTCTCCACAGGCATAAGCAAAGGGGCTTGTTCTCTCTCTCTCTCTCTCTCTCTCTCTCTCTCTCTCTCTCTCTCTCTCTCTCTCTCTCTCTCTCTCCCTCTCTCTCTTTCCCTGCCTATCTCTCTCTCTTTCTGTTTCTGTCTCTCCCTTTCTTTCTCCTTGCCCTCCTTCTGTCTCCCATGCTCCTTTCTCTCATTCCCCATCTCCAGCAAACTTTTAAATAAAGATTTTATTTCCTCTCCTTTAATGGAAAAATTACAGTTTAAAATTATTCTTAAGATAAAAATATCCCAATTGTGAGAACTGATATTTCTCCATAGACCCCAAAAGAAGATATAATACATGCAGCATCCTGCTCAGTGTATGATGCTGAATATGTACAACCATTAATAATAAATTTGTTTCATCAATTTTTTTTCTATTTTCAGTACGGACTAAATATTTTTCTTTTAGTTCCTGGAGCACATTGTTAAGTGAAAGAAATATCTGCTCTTAGAAATTGAATTTATAAAAGCTTCCTATTGTGAATTTTGTTTTTGAACAAAATGGGCAGCAGATCAATGGTGGAAGCAAATACAACCATTGCTGATGGAGGGGATGGCTGTTTGTATGGAGGTGCTGGCTGTTGTGTATGGAGATGCTGGCTGTTTGTATGGAGATGCTGGCTGTTGCATATACAGGTACAGATGTAGACTGGAAGACTTTGTTCAGATGATAAAAATCACTCATATGACATTGCTTCCACATGTATTAATATAACACACTTTCTTTCAAATGCTTCCCCTTGATTTGGTTTTGTTTCTGAAAGAATACAGAAAGAGTCTACCAACTCTATGCATTCAGCATTTGACAAAAATAATCTAGCTGTTTCCTCATACCTGAAGATAATTTCATTAGGAATTTAACTCACTTAATGCTTTCATTTCTCTCCCTCTTAAATAAAACTATTCACTTGTGTCTAGGAAATTTCCCCTTTGTGGTAAGGTACTTCTTAAAATGAGGAGTTCCTAACATAGGCAACATGCTGATGCTTTGCCCCAAGAGTCTATAAACACTGCTTCGATATAATTAAGTGTGGTGAGATTAAGCTTGTGTAAATACAGAATTAACACACATAAAAATTCACAAATTCAAAGGTAGCTATTAATTTCTATAAAAATCCTTTCAGTCCTTCAGGCCGCAGCACCCAGTTTAGAAGCAAATTTGATTTCTACCCATATTGGTCATTTGTAGCTTCTCTTACACATTCCTGAAAATCTTCCCATCTGGTTATTATTCTCCCACCTACAATGAAAGTCCTTTGTGGTGAGTCACATGGTTATCGTACAGGGACACCATCAGTAGAGGAGCATGAATTCAGGAGTACATAAAAATCAAGAGGTAATGAGGCTAAAAGCCATTAACATGACAAATTCTATTGTCGAAAGCCACATGCAATAAATACGTTTAACAAAATCAGATAGCAGGCTGTAATTGTTTCTTGGTACTGCTCTCTGTAAGATTTCTCCAGCTTTTATAATCATTAAGAAAGATCCTCTTAGTTTCAGGTACCTTCAATGGTTTCAAGAACTTGGCGTGTTAGTCCCAGCCAGTTTGAAGGCAGCCATGAAACACATTGCCATGATTAAGACAGGAAACTGAATAAAGAGTTCATAGTGAGACTGTTGATTCTTTACAGAAAGCATCAACCTTAAACAGAAAACTACAGTCAATTCAGGAGTGCCAAGAGTGGGTGCAATAGCCATTCCCAGGGAAGAATATATCACTTAGTCACTCATTACCAAATGGTCAGTCCTAAAAACATACATGCAAGTAACATTATACAGACTGGGCAGACTATATTTATAAATATATACATATATACAAATATGAATGTAATAACAGTGAGTAAAAACAGAGGCATGAATTTTAAAGAGAACCAGAAAGGGTATATGAAAGAGTGTAGAGCAAGGGAAGTAAAGGGAAAAATATTGTAATTATATTATAGTCTCAAAAACATAAATACTTTAAAGGGCTGCTTGTGAGTTCCAGATGTAGAATTTTCCAAAAGGCTCCACATAGTCTAAGTTATAGAAGCTTTCCACAAGAATCAGACAAATATAAAATGCTAAGTTAAATTAAATATTTCTTAACTCTTCCAGAGGAGCATGGGTTGGCTAATAAAGAGTAATATTTAATATTAATAGTGAACACTCCAACGAAGTGTTACATGGGTCACATTTTGTTCTAAACTCCAGCTAGCACTTTCGAAAATGCCTTTGAGTTAGTTATATTGGCTTGCTAGATGTCCAGTTTCTAGCTAAGTGAGAAACATTTAGGTTGTGTGTCCTAAGGCAAAGTGAGATAGAGTGCTAAAAGGGATCTCTGGAGTCTGGATATATTAGGTCAAGGGGAAATGCTTCTCACACTGGGGGGCTGATCTCTTGAAACCCAGGGCTCCACTAGCATCATCTCAGCTATCCACATGATTGCTTTAATTATCCAACCTTAATATCTCTTGTAGATTCCTTCTAATACTTTCTAAATTCTCTTGGATGTTGGTAAATTGAATTTATATGCTTTCAACCTTCATTTTTGAGGAAATAAGACATTCATATTATCAAAGCCCATTTAAAGAGAAAATATAGCTTTAAAAAATGCCCCCCAATAATTAAAATATTCAGCTTTCCACATTCACCCATTGTCAAAATTTAATGAATATTGTACATATATTAAACTGTTTAAAAGCAGCCATCAAGCATGACTGAAACCATCCTAGTACCAAGAAACCTACTCCTCAAATGCTTATCAAATAGTATCACTCAAAAAAAACCATTCAATTAGATTAAAGAAGAACACAAACAAATATGGGTACTTAATTTATTAATAGCCTGATTGTTACTAGGATTTTGAGAATGTGGGCTCTGTGGCAGGGAGACCTGCACACACAGTTCTAATTAACACCAATCACACACGCTAATGGTAGAACCTACTGCTTAAGTAAATGAACATCCTTACCCCCGCTGCTTTGAAGAGCCTGATAGGCATGCACTTTATTGACAAAGTAAGCTAATTTACAGAGTGATTGTCCAAGAGGGAACTGCTGTTTATTTGCAGAGTTTTTCCCATTGAACTCACAGGGCAAACATAGCACTTAAATTGTTAATTAAAATATCAACAGATAAAAACGTAAACATTGGGTTTTCTTCAGAGTGACACATCCTCATTCACAACCAGATCCCGATGTCTCCTGATCATTGATTTCTGAGGACAGTAAGATCTGGACAAAGCATAGGTGACTCAGCTTCCTGTACAAAGGAGAACCCTTACCATGACAAAAACAATAAAGCTTGAGTTTGCTCATTCTCTGACCATCTAGAAACCTATGGAGTCCTACATTGCTTTGTGCTTTCAGTGATACCTATCTACAGGTACCACACCAAGGAACATCCTACATTTGAGTAATTGAGGGTGGATTGAAAGCAATATGCTGCTGGTGTGCTTCCTTAATCCTCAAGCAATCAAATTTCAGGAAAGAATTCTAGT
This sequence comes from Peromyscus leucopus, assembly GCF_004664715.2. Taxonomy (NCBI): domain Eukaryota; kingdom Metazoa; phylum Chordata; class Mammalia; order Rodentia; family Cricetidae; genus Peromyscus; species Peromyscus leucopus. The sequence goes on from NC_051086.1 coordinate 12,295,190, forward strand.
GTTCACATTAGCTCAGAAAGGGAAATGTGACTCCAATCTTAAGCTAAGGGTTTTGAAACTTTACTGCAAGTGTGGATGATAATTCTATAAACGAAGGCTGCATTGCTATGAAATACTGTCATCAGAGGACACATGCTCTGTTAGTTTGATTAGTTTAGGTTCATTTCTTTCTCATTTATTTTACCTACTTTGTCCCTGTAGGCTACCTGCTCAAGAGGAACTCGTACTTGGTTGTTTTCTCAGAAAGCAGGGGGAATAGCTTTGCTATTTTGAACCCAGTCTGGTTAGCTCAAGAAATCTGACCTTCAGTGCTGGGTAGAGTTTTTAAAATACACTTCCTTGGGCCTAATTTTCCTTTTCAAATTTGATTCCTATGAAGCCCAGACTTAATTTTGCAGTTGGCGGCAGCTTGGGGGGTTGAGAGGGACCAGTGAGATTACAATATATCTTTCCTTGCATCCTTCAGAACAGCTAGATTTTATCTGTATCTGGTATGGTCGTTCAGTCCAAAGTTAGCTCAAAGAAGGATTCCATAGGTGGTTGAAGAGAGGAGAGAAACTGGGTTAAGAGGTAAGGGAGGCAGGAGATGCTGCTGATGCAGAAGACTTCCACTTGCCACTATAAATGATGGGATTCTTCAGACAGCCATTCATATGAGCAGTCAGGCATGCACACACACTCACACAACACACATTCACATGGGGTGTGTGTGTGTGTGTGTGTGTGTGTGTATAATACAAACATGCATGATCGAGTGAGATGAGAATTTGAAAATATTGGTTTCCTAGTTTATATTGTTTATATTCATGGTCTTTATCACATGGGAACTATGATGGGAGGTAATATCTGTCATTATTACCCATTTCTCCACAGTTTTGTAGGAAAGACTAAGCCAAGAATCTACCAGACAAAGCAGACAATACACCTTGGCCAGCACTTTTCAGTGAACTATGGGAGCTGGGTGATGGGTTGGGCAGCATTTTTGTAAGGATGGAATAAAATCAACATTTGGAACACCTTGGTGCTTATATACTTATATCTTTTAATCCAGTCCTTTACAATAAATTTGGAATGTAAAGTCACCAGTGAGAGCCACATCTGTAATTTCAAAGTTTCTATTAGTCCTATTTAAAAGTTTTAAAAGGCAAGATGAATTCTAATAGTGTTTGGCCCAAAATTAAAAAAAAAAAAACATTTTAAATATGTCATCAATAGAAACTTACTTAGATTATGTAGTTTTAAGTGAGTGTTTGAAGTCTGCTGTGTATGTCATATATGGCTCACATAGTAGTTGAGGTAGTCGTATTTCAAGTTCTTAAAAGCCACTGTGGTTCATGGCGACTCTATGCAACAATAGAACTCTAAGCCTCAGGTCAGTGCCTGCACACAGGGAAGCTATGCTAAAACTGAGTTTCATTTTTCTCAAAAAAATAATCAGAAGGAAGACCAGGGTCACTACAGACATTCTAGTGATGTGAGGCTTAATCAAGGCCAAAGCCAAGCCTGAGGCACTAGAGAGCAGAGCTCTGAATGGTCTCTAAGCTTGGTGGGGCATTCTCAGGCATCATAAAGTACTGCTTAAGAAATAGCATTCTCCCAAGCTGGAATGATTGCAGAAAAACATGTCAGTTCACAAGAAGCAGCCGAAAAAGAAAAATGGCATCTGAAGCTTCAACCCTTTCATGACCAAAAAGCCTTTCAACTCTCTAGTAGTTGAACATCTGAAGTCTTATTTGCTTTGTGTGAAACCTGAAGTGCAATAACTTAGGCTCCTCTTTTGCTGTGGCTTCCCAAAGCTGTCTCTGTTGTTATCTGCAGTCCCAATCATGAGTGCTGACACAGGACACACTCAATAAATAATTGACTACTTGAAGATAATCTGAAAATTAATACAAAATATTGTTTTATAAGATTTTTCTTATTAAAAATATTCATTGAAGAAATTGTAGAAAATAAAAAGAATAAATATGTATATATGCATAATATATTTATGTCACAAAAAATGTTATGTCTGTTACCTTATCCCTCACATGTTCCTTTTCTCTGCATAGACAAAAACACTTCAAAATTTCAAATTATACTATATTCAGGTTTTTTTTACCCTGAAATTTTAACAATGTTGGGAAACCATTTTCACTCATCTGGAAATTATTTTGAAGCCAGTTGTAAAGTTAGGAATAAGTGCATTATTTTGGCAGTTACTAATGATTAGTACCAACACAATCTTTTGAGCCTTCTACTAGTTTCTCATCTTTATAATACATTAAATGCTAATGGATCAGTAGAATTCTACACATATATTAGGGTGATTGGTCTTTCTCATCATTTATAGGGTTATTTATATATCATAATTGTTTTATGGGTTTGTAATCTTGTGCTATGGCACCTGGCTAAGTACTGTCTCATCTTTAGTCTCTTTAAGACGTCCACTGTCACCATCTTACCAGGGTACTGGTAATTTCCTATGCTGTTTTCACTAACACTCTCTTAGTGACACTCTTTCAGGTCTAAGTTATTTGGCAAAAAAAAAAAAAAAAAAAAAAAAAAAAGGATCCTTTCCTCTTCTTCATCTTCACCACATCTTATTGTTAAATCCAAGATCAGCTAACCCCAAATTGTGAAGAAGACAGCATTATTTCCAGTAATTCTATGCCATTTATGTGTGAATCCATTCGAGAAAAACTGTCTTCACGCAATGGTTCATACAGTCCTCAAGTCCGAGACAGCTATTCATATTGCTCACCACTAAAGCAATGTATATTTGTCTCACTATAGCATTTCTTAAAACCTCATTATCTGTCCTTTTGACCTACTGTGATTTCTTTAAAAGCTGTCCACTTTCATGAAAGTTCTCTAACCAGTGAAGTATCTGGGGAGATTCAACTGTCCATCTTTTAAAGGTCTGCATGTTACATAATGTGCAACTCCAATGATCAATCAACTAATTAATATTGGTGTGATTGTCACTGTGACCAAATGACTGACAGAAACAACTTAAGAGGGAAAAATATTGATTCACCTTATGATTCAGAGGTTTTTCTAAATCATGGCAGGGAGGTGGGCTCATTGGAGCAGGACAAACCATGATCCTCTGGAAGCAGAGTATAGCAGGGAGGGGCCAGGCCAAGATACAGCCTCCAAGGACATACCCTAGTGGCATGCTTCTTTCAGGTAGGTATGAACTCCAGCTTTTCATCACCTCCCAATAAAGGCAGCATATGGTAAATCCACCAAAGGAAGAAACCATTGTTTTTGTCATGCCTTTTTGATCTAATCCTCTCTGAGCCTAGCCTCAAGGACCCACCCTGGGGTATGCTTCCCTAATCTGGGTGATTGTCAATCCAGTGAAGTTGACAATCAAGTTTAAGCATGACACTAACCAAGACTGAGAAGCAAAGGGTTTGCTCTGTCAAAACATGCCTTCTTTGACTGCACATCAAGGTTTCCCCCCTCAAATAACTGGCATGGAAAGTAAATTGGACAGTGCTCAAACTTCAAACTTTTCTAGCTTAATGATCTGAAAGGGTAATTTCTCTGAAGCCCAGATTCCTCACTGGTAACATGATATACTCTTGCCTTATCCCAGCATTTCTGAAAACATCCTCATGAGTTTCCTGCCTTCAATTCATCTAAGAACGTTTATTAAAAAACACAGAGAGTTCATCTCCTTCACTCTCTTTAAACATGTGCCCAGTGTCCCAATCCTGTCCATGCACAGTGCCATCTGAGTTATCACGAGTCCTGAAGAGTTAAGGAATACGGAGTGGGAATGAACATGACAAACTGATACCCACCTTGTGACTATAAACAGAAACACAAGGAGGCATTCCAGAAATCCTCAAACCTGTTTATATTCTCATCCCATTCTAATGTTTTGTTTTGTATTGAAATGGACAAGACCTCCTTCAGTCAGTGATAGGCTGTAAAGGGAACAGCTACTTACCTCCCTAGCAAGTGACATCTGTGCTTCATGGTAGTTAGGTACAAATAAACCTAGTGTTGACAAATCTTTTCAAAAACATGTTTGTGTTTCCAAAACCCCTTCATCTTTACCAATAAAACTAAGGGTGAGTTTTTAAAGATCCAGACATATTCGGAAGTCTGACTTAGAAGCTTACCCATCTCACAAGGCAGCTTTACCCCCAGTGAGAAGCCATTGCTAGATTTCACACTATAGTGGGTGCAGATAAAGAAGGATTGTTTTCCCCTATGCTGTATTAATCATTTTGTCACCAATGAAACCATTGTGGCGATTAATCACACATATAATATCCAACAGTTCTGTTAGACTTCTAGCTCCAGTACGAATTATATCAAGAATTAATCCATTTTATTTTTCTTAATCTTCTGTTTTCAATCTCTCTCTCCACCCCCACCCCCCACTGTACCCGGATTACTCAGGTTTTTGTGCAGAAGGGTTCTAATTGTCTGGTTGACACCTGGAATCTGAATGATTAATGCCAGTAAGAGGAACTTGACCAAGGGTTCAACAAGCCATGAATAAAAACATTGAGCCGAAGGTCAGCACACAGGTTACAGTGAAGCTTTGTCTGGCCCCAGAAAGAAAGAGAGGAAAATGGGGGGGGGCATAGACAGGGAATGGGGGGAGGGAGGGAGAGACATAGAGAAAGACCGAGAGGGGGAGGCGAGCGGAGGGGAAGGGGAAAGAGGAGGGGGAGGAAAGGAGAGGGAAGAAAGGAGGGAAGGAGGAGGGGGAGGGAGGGAGGGAGGGGGAGAGGGAGGGAGGAGGGAGGAGGGAGGGAGGGAGGGAGGGAGGGAGGGAGGGAGGGAGAGAGGGAGGGAGGAAATAAAGAAAGAAGAAAAGAAAGCAGTTTCTTCAGGCATTAATATCTATTCCCCGAGGATATTCCAAACACAGCTTGTCTGGCCATTTCCCCCCAAACAGACACCTTCTGTTATTAGACTTGCTGTGTTTGCCACCCAGCCTGGTGGAACGGCCCACTTCAGCAATTTCAAATCACAGTTAAATGCTGATGCCCCTGGGGCTTTGACTACTGCAAACAAAGTGAGCTTGCAAGTTGCAGAAGCTTCCCTAAAGTGTGCTATAGGGCGGTAAATTTCACTTGATGGCTATTAAGGGGGCAGAAGTTGTAGTCAGACCATCTTAAAATCGGCATTCCTCCGGGGGCTTTCCGGTCAGGGCTGAGAAGGCGCCCAGACCAAACCAGCCAGAAGCAGTGTGTAGTATTGATTAATTGGGGGCGGGGGGGGCAGGCCATCCAGTGTTTGAAACTTTTATGTATCTGATGGAGGACTGTGTTTAATGTAAATGATAGATCTTACATTGCAGGAAGAATATTTTAAACAGCGGGGCCAGTGCAAAGCCACACGCTAACAAACGCTCGATAAATATCAATTAATGATGAGGACTTCGGAGGGCGGCTCCAGTAAGTGGAGAAATGAAACCTGGCCACCGTGTGGGCGCATGAGACACCACTGAGAGCATAAAGTAAACACGAAGTACAATTTTTTAAAAGCCAGTCATTATTTGAAGAAGAGTAAGCTTTTATTAAGTTAGAAGGCTCATTTTGGCTCAACTCAAAGTTAATAAAATACTAGCCTCTCTCATCTCTCAGGTACATCATATGTGGCTCTGGACACACGCCACAAGATTGGTTAGTGAATAAAATGCACGAAGTACATGCCTTAAATGAATGAGCCCATACTTGATATGACAGACAATCACACAGCAATAATAATCAACACGTCTAGCTCATTAAAAAGTCATCTGAAATGTCATTTTGACATTTACCAGGGATTACTTGAAGTGGTGAATAAGTCTTTTGAGCACCACCATTTACCTGCCATTCAGCATAGAGCAAAGAATATTGCCCAGTTTAGATACAAAGTACTTGCTGGCCATGTGACATATTGGGCAATATTGGAGGCTTAATAGTTTAAAAATTGACACAATGAAATAAAACCTAGCATATCCATGACTCAGAGAAGTGAGGGCAGAATTTTAACAAAAAATAAAGATACAAAAAGAAAGTATTTTCAACAGAAGCAACCATTATTTTGAGTCACAGACACATTTCTGAGATGTTGATCATGACAAGATGATACTTCCATTTTGTTAAATGGGATTTTTAACATCCACATTCAAGTTTATGAAAATACTTTGAATGATAATTGCTGAACATGCCAAGTGCATTTATAAAGCTAGCATATATGTCGGTAGCAGCAAATGACTATATTTGGAAAGTTGTATATAAACAGAGACATTCACTAATTATCACAGTTGCTGTTCATTTCAATAAAACCAATCATTTCATTTATGAAGCACAAAGGTTGTTCTTCAAATCATAGTTCAACCCTACCTCTTAAATTCAAAATAGCCTATACTTTTTACACTTAAATAGTGTAGAAGGTACACATACAGACAAAGATACACATGGCTGCCTTGAAATTATTTAAGGAGGAAATATTAAAATTCATGTGAAGCTTAGGGAGGAGGATGGCCAAGGAGTTCCAGAATCCAGGCCTGATTGGGAAACACAAAATTCTCCTCTCAAATGTGTGTGTATATATGCGTGTGTGTGTGTGTGTGTGTGTGTGTGTGTGTGTTATATGTGAGTTCTGTAATGTGTGTGTGTTAGATCATATACATATATATCTATGTGCTTGTGCTATTATGTATATATGTGTGTGCACATGCATATCACTTAATAAAGATTTTCATGGATCCAGAGCTCACAAATGTGTTTAGTAATGAACTTAGCAAATAATCTGTACCAGCCAAAATTCCAGCTTCTCTTGTATTCTCTGGCAAAGACACTGGATATAGAACTTAGAACCTTCATTTCCACCACACTTGTGTGCCGTGGGATGGTCTGTATGTCAAAATTCTGATTGGCCAATAAATAAAACACTGATTGGCCAGTGGCTAGGCAGGAAGTATAGGCGGGACTAACAGAGGGGAGAAAAGAAAGAACAGGAAGGCAGAAGGAGTCACTGCCAGCCGCCGCCATGACAAGCAGCATGTGAAGATGCCGGTAACCCATGAGCCACGTGGCAAGGTATAGATTTATGGAAATGGATTAATTTAAGCTATAAGAACAGTTAGCAAGAATCCTGCCATGGCCATACAGTTTGTAAGCAATATAAGTTTCTGTGTTTACTTGGTTGGGTCTGAGCAGCTGTGGGACTGGCAGGTGACAAAGATTTGTCCTGACTGTGGGCAAGGCAGGAAAACTCTAGCTGCTACACTTGTGTCCTATAGTTCATAATTCAACAACACCCAATTCTGTAGCAAATACAGCAAAGACACAAAACAGGAGCAGCAATAACAGCACTCTTTATAGCAAGGTCCACACATGCCCTTTGATTCTGAGCATTAATTCTGGTTCTCAAAAATGTTCTGGTAGGCATTTTTCTTACACACCTTAAACAAATTGTATTACTATTTATTTGTTTATTTATTTATTATTTCACACTTATTTGTGTGTGTGTATGCATGTGGGTGTGCATGTAGCATAGCACACACGTGGCGTCTGAGGATAACTTTCAGGATTCTGTTCTATTCTTTCCATCATTTGGGTCTGGAGATGAAACTGGAGTTTTCAGGCATTACAGTAAGCAGCTTTACTGTTCATACAGAGTGAGAGATCGCTCAGGCCCAGCCCCGGAACTTCCTATTTTGTTTATGAAATTGTATCTTCATTTCTATTTCCATTCCTTTCCAAAATTAAATTATCCTTACTAAGGTTTGATAGCATTCCTGAATGATAACACTTTGCATAGTCCTTATAAGACTGAAATGTGTGTGTGTGTGCATGCACATATGCATGTGAATGTGTGTATATGTATTAATATATATTTATATATATGTGCATATATGCCATATATATAATTGTCAAAGGCTATGAAAAATCTAATGTTTCAAATGGCTATCAATGTCTTGGGATATGCTTCAGTTGGTAAGGTATATGATGCATGATCTTAGAACTTGAGTTTGCATTGTTAGAACCCATTTAAAAATCTGGATGTGTGGCATATATTTGTCACCCAACATTAGTATAGCAATAATGTGGTGGTTTAAATGAGAATGGCCACCGCAGGCTCGTATGTTTAAATACTTGGCCCCCAGCTGGTAGACCTATTTGTGAAGGATTAGGATGTGTGGACTTATTGGAGGTGGTATTTCAATGAGGGTGGGCTTTGGGCTTTCAAAAGTCTCATACAATTCCCAGTGTCTCTATATCTCTGCCTCCTATTTAAAGACAAAGATGTGAATTCTGGGTTACTGTAATCACTCCATGCTTGCCTGTTTGCCTGCTGTCATAATCATTGCCATAATGGTCATGGACTCCAATTTTCTGAAACCTTAAGTCCCCATTTTTTTGTATAAGTTGGCTTTGTATTGGTATTTTGTTACAGCAATATAAAAGTCACTAAAACACGTGATTTTGAGAGATTGGTGGACCCACTACACACACATGCTCATTAGTCAACCAGCATAACCAAACCAGTGAGCTTTGGGTTCTATGGGACCTGTTTTAAAAACATAAAGGTGAAAAGTGATCAAGGATATCTAGCCTCCATATGCATTCCCACACATGTGCACATGCACCCATATGTATATACCTACACTAGTCAGTGCATACATCACACACACACACACACACACACACACACACACACACACACACTCAAGTGCACATGAGTGAAAAAACAATTAACAAGTAATCTTCAAAAAATTACTCTGAGAACCAGTGCTGAATTGCTTTTAAAGCATTCCTACAGTGGGTTTTAAAATATATGTTTATCAATTCAATGCAAATTGCAAATGATGCAGTTTGATAATATTCATCTCCTCTCCAAATCCCACAAGATCCACTGAAACACCCAGCGCAACCAATTTTGTGCCACTTATTTTTAACCCATTGAGTCTAATATGTGCTGTCTAAATACTCTCGGGTAGTGCCACCTCTTGTAATATGGTTGACCTGCCAGGAGTCACACCCTTAAAGAAAACTGACTCTCTTCCAGCAGCCATCAATTTCCATTAACACCTCAGTTATCAGAGGGAATTTATGGCCACTTCTCTGATTCCTGCTGGGCTTCTTTTCTGGCTTAAGATTGAACCGATTTTGTACATGCCGCCACATTTCTATGAGTTCATATGAGCAACTGCTTCATTGTGTCCAGAAAATAGAGTTTTGTTGTAGTTATCTTCTTCCTCTGGCTCTAGTCTCTCTAACTCCTCTTCTATGATGGTTTCTGAGTCTTGGGAAAAGAAATATGATATAGATGTCTCATTTAGGAGGAAGCATTCCACAGTCTTTTGTTCTCAGCATGTTGGCCAGTTGTGGGTCTCTGTACAAATCACCATCTTCTGTATGAAGCTTCTCTCATGAATGCTGAGATCTGCACTAAACTAAAGGTGAGGTAACCCAGACTGAGAAGGACAAACATGGTATGTACTTACTCATAAGTGGATACTAGATGTAAAGTAAAGGATAAGCAGACTACAACCCACAGCGCCAGAGAAGCTAGCTAACAAGGAGGACCCTAAGAGGGACATATGGATTGACCTGCAAAGGAGAAATAGATGAAATCTCCATGTGTAAACTGGGGGTGGGGGAGCAATGGAGGGTAGGGGATGTGGGATGAGAATGTAAGGGAACAGGATATTCAAGCTGGAACAGGGACAGAGTGGGAGAACAAGGAAAGAAATATCATGATAGATGGAGATGTTGTGGGAATAGGGAGAAACAGGGTGCTAGGGAAGTTCCCAGGAATCCACAGGGTTGACTCCACCTTAGACCACTAGCAATAGTAGAAAGGGTACCTGAACTGGCCTACTCCAGTAATCAGATTAGTGAACACCCTAACTAACATCATAGAGCCTTCATCCAGTAACTAATGGAAGCAGATGCAGAGACCCACAGCCAAGCACCAGTCTGAGCTCCAGGAATCCAGTCAAAGAGAGAGAAGAGGGATTCTATGAGCAAAGGGGGTCAAGATCATTATGGGGAAACCTACAGAGATAACCTAACCAAACTGGTGGGAACTCATGAACTGTGGACCAATAGCTGTGGAGCCCCCATGGGACTAGAGTAGGCCCTCTGCATAAGCGAGATAGTTGTTTAGCTTGAAATGTTTAAGGGCCCCCCTGGCAGTGGGATCAGGATCAGTCCCTGGTGCATGAGCAGGCCTTTGAGAGCCCAGTGCCTTACACAGCCTTGGTGCAGGGGGAGGAGCTTGGACCTGCCTCAGCTGAATGTACCAGGCTCTGCTAACTCCCCATGGGAGGCCTTGCCTTGAAGGAGGTAGGAATGGAGGATGGGTTGGGGAAGAGAAGGCTGGAGGGCTGGAGAAGGGAGGAGAGGGGGGGATCTGTGGTTGGTATGTAAAATGAATAGAAAATTTCGTAATAAGAAAAAAATTTAAAAAGGAGCTTCTCTAAAGAATGCTGAGCTATGCAATAATCTAAGGGGATATCATTAAGCCATTAAGAGTTGCTTTAATACTATCCTCATTTAGGTAAATAATAGCAGTCAGTTCTCCCTTAGGTCCTACGACATAGCTAGACACGGGTTTGTTGCTCCAGTGAAGGTGCCAGGTATAGGCATGGTAGTTTCCTGCACTACTATTGCTAGCCAGTGGGGATGAAACATCCACATTATTCCTAGTTTGACTTTTCCTTTTCCTATGACTCAAATATGTGATGTATGCGATGACTTCAATGTGATCTTGCTTTCAATCACAGAAGAGTAACCAAAAGCAATGACAATAGGCTGTAATGTTTGGAGCAGGGGTTGGGGAGGGCTATGAGATATCATTGGTCAATAATTCAAAAATAGGTAACTCATTGCTGGTACTGGGACCTTTATTTGTATATGATGTCTAGTGGTGCCATTGTCTCTTCCTTACCATATAGTAACTCAGTTTTAAAAAGAAGACACACACACACACACACACACACACACACACACACACACACACACAAAGAATGGCGAAATAACTGGTTGGACTTATCGGGATGAAACAGTGAGGCCTTGTGACTCCATCCTTCACTGATTCATGAAAGCCAGATGGAAGGTACACCTTCAAGATATGTAGATTTATGGGCAATTTAGAGGCACTGCTAAATATTTGTATTGGGGCATAAAAGCAAAAGTTTACACTCTGGGTTTCACCATTCCAATGTCCATTTGTGTTTATATATTCAATAAAATGATGGATACTTTCACACCAAGAACACACCAGCGTCAAATGCCATATTTATTAACATTCAGCTATCTAACTTAAAATGAAAGTTATTGAATTTATTATAGTGAAACCTTTGCCATTATCCATTCCACATGTCCATATTAACTGTTGATAAATTCCAACTGTGTACTTTTGTGTGGTTAATTACTGTATCAAAAATGCATAATATCATAAGGACAAATGTCTTACAAATCTGTGAAAGGAATTCATAAGTATTCAGCATCTGTCAAGTTGGAATTTTGCAAAAGCAATGAGTTCTAAGCAAATGCTTTTGAGAAAGTCACAGATTATATTTCCCAAATGAGTTAGTAAAAACTGGGTGGATATCAGCTCATGAGAGCTTCTCCATTACTCTCTCTTATGAGATTTTCTTTCTTTTGCTATCCTTAGAGGTGCTCTCCCTTTTGGCAAAGGAAAGGTAAATTCTCTGACGCTTGAACATGCAGACCATGTAAAAAGAGCAAAGTTTACTAGAGGCATACACAACTCATTTGAAACACCAGCTTCAAAACATAGAGTAATTCAAGGGCAAGTATGAACACTGATGACAGAAGCCAGAGCAAAAAGTGGAAGCTGGGAAAGTAATAACACATATTGGCTGATGTGGAAGGAAGCATCAAACACAACTCTGTCAATATTTGAGTATTTTCCTATCTGGGTGTATTTGAGAAGAATTACATTGGCCTTCAGATTGCTAACACTTGTAGATCCAGCATCAGCATCCTCATCTTGGTTGTTGTTATCATCATCATCATCATCATCATCATCATCATCATCATTATCACAGGGGCTGTGAGAATGTGTAGAACAGGCACTGCTCTCAACATGGGACCCTCTCCCTGATCCATTCTGGTTATACTTCAGGAATAAAAGACACCTGAACAACAGCTTAGCAGTTGTTACCAACTAAGTTCTTGGGAGTTCATGGTGACTTCTTTGACCGACACAAAATGAAGTTTCTAGATGTATACAGGAGAAAATAATTAAACCATTCAAATGCTACTGATGAAAGTCATTGCTTTAATTTTGTTTCAAATATCTACCTTTAGCAGAAGATTCCATTTAAAAGTATTTAGAAAAACCCTAAAAACAAAAAGAAGGAAGAAAAGGTGCTAAGCTAGGTGGAGAAAAAAAGAAACAAAAACAGTAAATCATTTTATAACACATGATTTTTTTTCTCAGTGCAACTCTTCAGTATGACACTATGCTGGTGGATATGTCATCATAAATTTGTTCAAACTCAAAGGATCTACCACACCAAGAGTAAATTTTATACATAAACAGAGACTTTGAATGACAGTAGTAACAAATATAGCTTACTGGTTTTAGGATTGATCATGGGAGGAGCTGTGCACATGAGCAGCAAGGGTATATGGAAATGCTTACACCTTCTGCTCAGGCTACATAGAACTGTTCTCAAAAATAAAGCACTGTAGGCAGGCAGGAGGTGGTGGTCCACACCTTTAATCCCAGCACTCAAGAGGCAGAGACAAGTCAATCTCTGTGAGTTTGAAGTCAGGCTGGTCTACAGAGTAAGTTCCAAGACAGCCAGAGCTGTTACCCAGAAAAAAACCTGTCTTTAAAAAAAAAAAAAGCCCTTTATCCATCTGTAAATTCATTGATTTCGTCTAAAGCAAGCATGTTCTCAGAGCAAGTGAATGTATTACCTTAAGTCTCCTAACTCAAAAATTTCATAAATGCTAGGTTGCCTGCAACTATAATTTTAATAAAGATGGGTGTTCTGGCATTGTGATTTTAATGTTGTCTTGAGATACAATCACACTTTAAGGGATGGTAGTACCATCTTTGGTTGTAAATATTCCTGAACCTTACATAAACATATACAGGAGACAAGGTCCTGAGTCAGTGTTCCCATACACAGGAGATGCAACCAATATTCCTACACTACTACCATCTCACAACTTCAAGCATCTGAGCCTCATAGTTGAAACAAGAGATCCTTATAAAATTAAGATTGACTATGGAACCAAACGTTTGTTACATAGTAAACAGGATACTGTGCCGCGTCAATAAGGGTAAATGACGCAAAGCATGGATGAAGATTGAGAGAACAATTGTGAGAAGGGTTCAGTCTGAAGAGGGTGAAAGGGTTCTGAAAATGGAGAAGACTGGGAGCACCCAAGGGACCCCAGGAACTGGAGCATGCACACAGTAATATTCTAGCACACACAAAGCATGGACATCAAAGAGATCCACAACACAAGGAAAAAGAAATCACATAGATTAAAAAAAAAAGCAAATAATTTGAAACCGATAATTTAACAGGTACATTGTGATAAAGAACAGTTACATTTTAGTATGTGAACATCCTCATTATTATACTGGGAAAGGCCCAGTACAAATATAGCATGTCTCAAAAGGAAACTGTTTAGAATATGTTGCAGTTGAATTTGACCAAAAAAATGTGTGGGCATTTTATTTCACTCTTTGTGTTACTTATGAAGGCTAAACCAAATCAACCAACAAGAAAGAGTAAGCAAAATTGAGTTACTATATATAGACTGATTTTCATTACATTATTATACCCTAATTCCATGAACTAATTATCTCCTGAGTTGGTACAGTTTAAAGGCAATGTATTTTATTATTGAAATATGGTGAGTTTGCTAAGACAGTATTCTTAAAATTGTTTCAGAACACAATCATAATTTACAAGGAAGTGATAAAAATTTTATTTTTGATGTGTGAGAAGTTGCTGGCAAACTCACATAAAACAATCACATAGTAAAGCAGAGCATGCCCAGCTGTTACCCCAGTGATTGAGTTAATACCACTCAATTTAATAAACATTTTCAAGGGGATGCATGCAAGTGCTTTGAGGCTTGGACCTGGGGTATCGTAGGAAGATAAACACACAAAGGTATGAGAAACAAGAATATACTCACTTAACCCTGAATGTTATGGAAGATATGGGTGAGCTCAACAGAGACAGAATCCCATACCACCACTATCTAAAGTAATGAGCAGCCCCAGGAGGAAGGACCTCAAACTGAGTTTTTAATAATGAGAACCACAGATTCTGGCAGATAGGGAAAAAGAGTTGGTCCCAAGCATGAAAATTCCCATGAGCAAATTCAAATGACTCTATGATGAGTAAAGGCAGGGAAGGCATGCAATTTAGTCTGGCTATAATTGAACGCCTGGGTCTGGTGGGGGTGAGTGATTAGGGAGAGGGAATGCAGTCCTGCATTTTTGGAGCAGGGTGAAAACATACCCAATTCTGTTCAATATAATCATGTATTGCAACTAGATTTTTTTTCACCAACCTGGATTTAAAAAAAAAAAAATATTTGAGAGGCAGAGAAGCCTGTATGGTTGGGACATTAAAGAATGCTGACTCACTTTTCCACAAAATTAGCTTATCTTTCTGTGGGAAGATCCTTCAACTGTGAATGATATTCCCTAGGATGAGAACCTGGACCCTACCAAAAGGAAGGAAGGAGCTGAGCATAGACTTTCATCACTCTGCTTCTTTACTGCAGATGAAACATTGCCAACTGCCTCACACACCTGCTGCTCTGACTTCCTGCCATGATGAACCATGACTTCAAACTGCAAACCAAAATAAACTCACTGCCCCTTAATGTGCTTTCATGGAGGCATTTTTCAAAAAATGGAAAAGTAACTAAGATGGTACCAATGACCCTTGATTCATTTTACCTTTCTGTATTTGACAGCCCTTCACTTTCTCTTCAAGATGTGGCTTGGAGTTGGGCTCTTTCAGGAAGGTTTTTGTTTCTGGAATGGCTGTATTCTCATGATACCCTGGAGAAGATTCCATCCGGGTATTTTCTACATTACTGCATTATTTCACATAAATATATCAATTTCTCATTCAACTGCCCCACTTACTGTTGTAATCGCAGTTCTTAACACAGATTTCTATGCATTCAGCATTCAATGTATAGTGAGCTAAGAACTATACAAGATCCATGAATAGGTTTTGAATCATTTTTAGGGGAATGTTGGTAGTGAATAATGCCATATACAGTTGATTATTTGTAAACTTTCATTCTTATATTTTAGGCATTATGTTAGATCAGTTTATTATTGTTGACAAACAGAATTATTTGATTTTATGATTTGTTTCCTAATACTCCATTCCATTTTGGAACATATATAATGTTTTAGAAATAATGTCTTCTTAAAGTATGTGCTGCATCCTTTTGGAAATGATCACAAATAGCTCTTCTTTCTTGATGCTACAAGTAAACCTTCATTCAATTGGCATGTGTCTTTGGGCAAGTGTTAGGTTAGTTACAGTGGGAACCCCACTTCAGAGTTAGTAGTTCATTAAATGTGGCTGTCTAACCACCAACTAACCATTCCCTGCCTAGAAATTCTGTCACTAAAACAGAGAAGGTGGTAAATCAACTTTGAGAAGCTTAGAACATTTATACATAGTATTAGCAGTCACATTCCCCTGCAGGAGGACCAGTCACAGAGTGAAGGAAAAAAAAAGAAAAAAAAAAAAAAAAAGAGCCCTGAGCAGTGTGAAAGGGAAGGCGAGAAGGGAAAAGAAGAAAAGGAAATCTTCACTATATCTAAGTGTATGTGCCCATGGCTCTTCCAGATCAAACCTCTTCTTTTCATTCAGTCTCCTAATGGATTTAGTATCTTCAGAACATGCCTCTGTGTATGCTTAAGTCAGCTAGAGTCAGAGATTTCTCACTTGCAACAAAGGTCCAAACTCTTGCAATATACAAGACAAGGTCAAAGTTTCTCCTCAAATTACGCATTTCAATTATTTCCCTGATACATGACACATTTTCTTAAAACATTTCAGTTGGGTAATTGCAAACTTAATTCTAGCAACTAATTAGTGGAAAAGCAAGGTCTGTGAAAAACAACCATTCCTACACTGCATGTGTAAAGAGGGAAATTAGAGGCAATTTAGAATTGTAGAAGCATAGAATGAATGAAGTCAAACCCTTAAACTTGATATTCAACTTCTGATCCAAGAACTGATTTAAAATATTAGACCCTCAGTAGCAACTAACATCAAAGGAAAGGCAACGCGTGATTTTCAATCAAATGCAAAATATATTTGGAAATTTTGGTCTCGTTTTTGTTTTCATGATTTGCCTGGAAATTTCCATCATCTCTTCATTTGATTTGGATGATGATTAGAGAATTTTGTAAAGCCTAATTCCAGTAATAATCATTTCTCTCTGCCATTGGAGAGTGCTTCTCTCTTCAGAGCATCTCACAAATATTTCTTGATTAAACCTTCCAACAATTCTTGGAAGGAAATTGGGTGATATTTTCCGTGACTGCATGGTCTCTTAGGAAAGCATCTACTGGGATAAACCAGTTATGAAGACAGTAAGTATATCTATCAGCAAAAAGATAAAAGTCACAACATCCTGCAAACCTTACTGTGTACTCATCAAACAGGAAGTAGAGCCAAATGAACATTTAGCTAATACCCTTATGAAGGTCTGGCTTCAACAATGTGATGATAGCAGCAAAGTCATAAAATACATAAATATTCTTCAAAACATAATCATGTATTATTAAGCATCCCAACATTTAGTTTTCATTAAAATATTGATGTATAAGAACTTTTAAGTTGGTGCCGCTGCCAATTAACTATAAATAAATGGAGGAGAGGGTGGGAAGGGAGGAAACATGACTTATTAGGATCACATTCTATATATTTGTTCATTAACATGTAAATCTATATTATTAATGCTATTATCATAATAATACTATGCTATTAATATTGATCATTCATGTTGTACTTCTGTTCAGTTTTATTTTATAGTTTAAATGTCACACAGGTGGAGAATGAATACACTAAAACATGCATTTTCACTACATATTCATGCAATAATTATTCTACAATATTTAGAACTACAAAGAAATACATAAAAAATGTTCAAATTAAGTTAACCATATTATTAAGCAATGAAAACATTAGACCACACTTTTAATTGTGGCTTATCTAATTGTTAGACAAAAAAGATTTAAACAATCTAAATATTTTAAAATTTTAGATGGAGTTACAGAAATTCCAAACTAGGGAAACATACACACTTGAGGTAGGCAGAGAGGTGTGTGTGTGTGGAGAGACAGAGAGAGAGAGAGAGAGAGAGAGAGAGAGAGAGAGAGAGAGAGAGAGAGAGAGAGAGAGAAACAGACAGAGACAGACAGACAGAGAGATAGAGAAAGATAGAGTCACAGACAGAGACAGAGAGAGAAGGGAGTGAGGGAGAGAGAGGGAGAAAGGAGGTTTTCCGACTGTCATCTAGCAAGGTGGGTAAAGTGACTTCTATGCTTTCACAATTCTGTCAAAATGCTACTGCTGAGAAAAACATCAGTTAGAGGCCAAGAGCTCACCAAAGGGAAGCTATTTTCAGTTATTTTTATTTTAGATGTTTAATATAGAGTAAGTAAAATGGCTTATAAACATATTTCAAGAAACTAAAGCATTAGAAAGAACATAGTGCACCTGTGCTAATCTGTGTTGGGGAAGGGACCACTTTAACCATCCTGAGGGACTTTTACATGTCACCCAATTCTGTGTTGCTTGGCAACATGGGCAGGTCCCAATGCTTGTTGAGGAGGGTATGGTAAAAATGTCTGAAAGGTGTGGGTGAACTTATCTCCAAATTCCTGTGTCAATATTGTTTTGACCTGATGAGAAGTTGTAGATAATTCTACTTCTCTATTAAATAGTCTGCTGTTTACTTTAATAGGCACATTTACTGACATCATGAGAAAATATTCAACACTAATAGGAAGGATATCTGGTTTGGGGGGAGTGTGTCCCCCCGAGGTTTCTATGTGGGAGGCATGGTCTTGGGGTACTCATGCTGAGGGAATTTATCTAGTTAGCACTGGGTCAGGACTGCTTCTACATGGAATAGATGCAGGATCTCAGAGTGGGTCAGGACCGAGGTGGAAAGGCTATTAAAAGACCAACAATCCCTCTGTCCCTTTCAAATGAGACATTTGCTGCTCTTATGAAGTCCAGATATGTGCTATGCCACCCTTTGTCATCAATCCAAGCATATCACCTGGCCCTGGCAACCGCAACTTTGTGACTAAACCCCAGACAACCTTGATATTATGCTCTTGAACCTACAGAAATATGAACTACATAAAGCTCTTTTCTAAATGAAATGTCCAGCCTTGGGCATTCTGTTATGGCACCCCAAAACAGCCTAAGATAAAAAGTCAGGATGAGGTGCATGAATTCATATTAGCCTGTAATTTAGAGAAGCAGACAGATGAGAAAATAAATATTAACAAATGTAACTAAAGGAACATTGAGCAACAGTGAAAGCAAAATACCAGCAATAGTCCTTGATAAATTATTATACTACTTTCTATGGTATAGGCTAGTGATAGTGTAGGAAAAGAAACATATGCTGTTATTAACCTAAGCCAATTACACACAGTTCTACAGAGAAATTTCTGTAGCACCCTCTAACCTCTTCTCCATTCATTGGAGCATTTAATGACAGATAGATTTTTGATTGATTCCTTTATTATTTGTACATGTAAACATCATCTATTCATTCCCTGCAAGAATATGTCTGGCATTTTATTATGTATTGAGGTAAAAATACAAACGCAAGATAATATATACCCATTATTTGTTCACAGTCTAGCAGACACCTGAAAGATGGAAAAGCAAATGCTAGAAAGCTGATTTGCTGAGATTATGAAAAGCAGGTCACAAAAAGAGCTTGCTTATGAGAAGCTCCAGGTCACCTCAGAAAGTGTTCAGACATAGACTCTCTTGTATCCCTTGAGGCAGAAATGCCTTGCCCACACAGTTTTCCCATTGTGAAGGAATGTATTCAGTCTTTCATATTTTATTGTTACTTATATTTGCTCTTTGGGATTAAGAAAGAGACAAAGTCAAAATACGATCCCACATTGGACAAATATCTTTTTATTTCATTCTTAGTTTTTCCATCTTTAAAACAGAGATGGCAACAATTGTCTTCCCATTTCTTGAAGGTTATATGTGTAAGAGGGCTCTGTTGGGTTACTGATGGGGACTACCACTGGATACGCTGTTGCCATTAGTATTTTCAACAGTTGCTGTGGAAATTTCCACCAGGCTTTGACTGTGCTCATCACTCAGAGTACAAAGTAGTGGGACACAGACTTTCCCCACAATAAAAAAAAATAATAGTAATAATAATAATAATAATGCAATTATGCAATATGTATGTTCTAAGCCACTAGGTAGAGGTCACTGGAGAAGAAAACATCAAACTCACTATTATCTATTATTAAAAACAACAAAAAAAAACCAAGAAAATGTGGTCTTATACATATGTACAAAGTGGTGGGTTTTCTTCAAGTCTTATTCTTCTAAAAACAAAGGAGCAGAAATGCCCACCAAAGAATTATCATAACAATTTAACATGCATGAAATCTTATAAGTGAATCTTCTACTAGAACTAAAATGAAAGTGCTTGTAACAATAACTCTAGGTGATTATGCAGTCCCAATCAGTAACTAAACAAAGTGGGAAGTATTTTAAAAGGAAAATACAAATTTATCTGGACTGGCCTGGGGCTTTCAATGTGGAGCAGACATGAAGCAGTACCCTATTCACCTACCTATCCCCCAAGCTTTTTGAATTTGGGCTTGAACCCAAACTTCTAATGTTATGTGAACAAACTTCACTTGTTATGTGAAGAATGAACTGATACAATGTTAACTATTCTGCCTGATGGGACTATACTTGTTTGTGGAGATATGCAGTTGCTTGATTCTGTAAAATCAACCCCTTTTGCAGATTTTGATTTTAGAAATTTAGGGAAGTGGCACAGTATTCTGAGGGACAATCAGAAAATACAGGGTTCAATGTTTAAGAAAAGTAGTAACTAGTCATTAAGCATATTATTTTAAGAAACTAAGCTTATTTACAGAAACTAAAACAATGTTTTTCTTTCTCATTTGAATGTCTATTTTACAACCATAAGTCCAGAATATACATCAGTAAGTTGCTTTGGGGGGTGGCGTTTCACCATACATTTCCACATCACAGTCCATTATCAAAGGCAGTCAGGGCAGGAACTCGAGCGGGGAAGGAAATCTGAAGGCCAAAACAGTAGCAGAGGCTATGAAGGAGTGCTGCTTACTAGCTGGCTCTCCAAGGCTTGTACAGCCTACTTTGAAATCTCACCCAAGACCACCAGCTAAGGGATGGCATTGCTCATTGTGAGCTGGGCCCTCCCACATCAACGATCAATCAAGAAAATATACTATAGGCTTGCCCAAAGACCAGTCCACTGAGAGCATTTTCTTGAGGTTCCTTCCTCCCAGTTGTGTCAAGTTGACATAAAACTAGGCAGCCCATACGTATTTGTAGTTGACACATAGCTATGCATATCTTGGGAAAAAGACTGCACCATGTTCAATTCCATGTCATCATTGTTTAGTGCACTGCATAGCTCAACATGTGCTTCCTCCTCCTCCTCTTCCTTCTCCTCCTCCTCCTCTTTCTCCTATTCATCTCCTCTTCTTCCTCTCCCTCCTTCTCCATCTTCTTTTTGAGATAGGGTTGCTCTGTGTAGTCCTGACTCTCTTGGAATTTGCTTTGTAGACAGGCTGGCCTTGAACTTATGCACAACTACTGCCTAGCTAATTGCTTGTTTGTTCTGTTATTGAAAATGGATATTTTTTCTCATATAATATATCCTGATTATGGTTTCCCCTTTCCTCTCTTCATCCCAGTTCATCCTACCTCCCCTCCTATCCAAATCCACTTCCTTTCTTTCTCTCATTGGAAAACAAATAGGCTTCTAGGGGATACTGATATAATGAGATAAAAATAAGGTAGAACAAAAACAAACACATTAAAATATGACAAGACAAACAAACAGAAGGAAAAGAGCCCAAGAAAAGGGACAAGAAATAGATACAGAGACCCACTCATTTTTATGCTGAGGAATTCCATAAAAAGATGAAACTGGAAGCCATGTGAAAGGGTAGGGAGGGAAGGAGGCAGGGAAGGGGTGGGACCAGGGAGGGAAGGAGAGAGAGACGATAAATAAATAAATAAATAAATAAATAAATAAATAAATAAATACATACATACATACATACATACATACATACATAAATGGTTGGATTTTTTAAATGAGTCCAGTTTGCCACTTTGAAGTGATAAAGACACTTTTGAACTTTTCCATGTATGACCTGATCACATCACTTGAGGACTTGAGAACTGGCAGTAATGCACAGGTTGGAGGATGAAGAGACACCACTTGGTGAGATCCACATTTAGACTCCTCATGTTCGAACTTGTTGCTTTCTACTGATTGTGAGGCAGTGGCCACCACCACCACCCAATTTTACACAGAAGAACTAAGTTTTTAGGGAGATGAAGAAGACCTCCTGGGCTCTGGTGAATAGCTCATGGCCTGAGTCTGAGAATCATTAGCATCCCTAACTCAACACAACCACTCCTATTTTCAAGTGGAGCTACAGGTGCTTACACTGGGTAGAAAGGAACAATCACCTTAGACATAGGATGTCCCATAAGGACATTCCATTCCTCTGCCTTTGGTTATTGCTCCAGGGATGTGGCTATGGACCTCTTAGTATTGTATTTCAACCATTGATCAGGAAAGTTCTATTTTATGCTGATCTTGAGCTAGAAGAATTGAGAATCAAAACTATTGGCCTTTGTCATATTACCAAGCAGAGTCTGAGAAAGAGAGAAGTGACATGAATATCACAATTTTGGGCCTAAACTGAAAATGACCATATCTAAAGTTTCACTTATTTTAAAATTTGTAACCATAAGATGTATGTATTTTTCTTCCCGTTTCTTGTCTACCTCTCTATCCTCATTCTCTTCTCAGTGGTGTGTGTGCGTGCGTGCATACGTGTGTGCATATGTGTGTGTGTGTGTGTGTGTGTGTGCTTGTGAAAGTAATTTGTTACTTAAACCTCTTTTTCTCTCAGTGAAAACAGAACAAATTCTGACACATGAAGTCAATAAAGAGTTAATGGACCAGTATTGAACTCAGGTTCTTTGTCTCTGATACTGAAGCACAGAAGAACATCTGTATAATCCCCAACACAAAGGAAAAGGCCTAACATAACCAGCATCAGTTAGCAAGGGGACTCCTCCTAGTTTTGGTTAAGCTCACTACAGTACCCACATTTCCTTCTTTTGCAAAATCAGGGAAATAATATTATCTGCCCCTGGGATTTGTAAACACTCAAAGAAATAACACAGGTAAAATGAACTAAATAATTTTTTGTCAAATTGCAGCTGCACAATTGATGTTAGAAATTATTATTTTTCTTATTTTTTTTAAAAAAATCCAATGTATTAAGGATGATCTATTTCATACCCCTTTTCCTTTTAGAAAGAGTCTTCGGGGTGTCATTCAGCTGGGTTCTTGCTTTGAATACTTCTTAGTAAATGTAACAAGTGGGACGAAAAGATTCACTTCCTATGGTTTACATGCTTACCTTCTGTGTAGAATTTCTGCATGGACAACTGTTTAGACTTGTTTTAGAAGCATGCTTGTCAGTAGGATATTGTGCTACATGCCTACAATCCTGTCATTCAGAGGCACAAGGATTGTGAATTTAGAGCCAATCTGGGCTACACAGTGATTTCAAGGCCAGCTGACATTCTGCTTTAAGACCCTGTGTCATGTAAATAAACATCCTAAGGGCAATACACATAGCCCTATAGTACAGTGCTTGCCTACCATATAAAGACCTCAGTTTGATCCGTAGCACTCCAAAGACTGAAACAATCAACTTACTAAAAACAATAGCAATAACAAGAAATGTCAGCTCAAAACATAGCTGTTGAGTGTTTATAAGAAGGCAAGAAAGCCACCAGAGTGCCTCAGATTTGGGTATGATTTATAACTTTGAGAACCTGTGGTCTTGTGAAAATGCACAGTTTTTGTTTGGAATCAAGATATATAGAAAAGTAAAGACAGAAAGGAGTGGAGTTAGAGGTGGGCTAATCAAAGCTAAAGATGTATGAAAAACCACTATGGCATACTTTATAAGGTAAATAAGATATGTGTGTGTATTTGTATATATATATGGGTTTGAACATAGATAATCTGTATGGGTAGACAATGTTTCCCTCAGAAGATGCAAGTTATTAAATTAAAAAAACCTCAGCATTTGGGATACTTCCCTGTGGGTTATTGGTAAGGGAGGCCTGTGAGGCCCCCCAAAATCACAGGTTATTGCCATTTGCTCTTAATTGTGCACAATAAGTAGATGGTAAGGCCATATTGCTGATGGTACAACATACTTTGAGTGCACGAAATAGAGCAATTAAGCTGTCACTGACCTGAAATATCTTTCCTGCTGGACAGATGGCATAGTGCTAGAAGGTGCTATACATGCTGCCGAGGGAGAAAAGACACTGGTGGTCTTACCCCGAGTTGGATCTTGAATGTTACAAAACTGACCTGCCAGTCAAAATATGCACAACTGGTACAGTAGTGGCACGAAGATAATGGGGTACCCAACCACAAGCCCAGTGGCTCCATGGGCTAACGAATGTTGTTATGCTATATGGACATGCCATGAAATTGACTTCTAAATATTAATATATACACGTTACCCCATTACTGTTTCTCTTCAACCTTGGCCAGGGAATCTCCATTGTGAAGTGATACAGCAATGCAGAGATTTATAGCTAATTTTAATGCTGATACTAAATGATTTTTGAGGGTCAGTCATCATTGGTATGCCTATATGAAGAGTCCTAATTGGTATTATCAATATCAGTGGTCAGGGCACATCATGATGAGCTGGTGGAAAGAATGTAAGAGTCACAGCATGAGAAGGGATGTTGTGTAATACTGTTTTCTGGAAGTACCATTGACATTGCACTTATGAGCTCACTGCAGCTATGGTCACAGACAGAAGACCTCTACAAGGTGAAGGCAACACAAAGAGTCAACATTACAGCATACAACACTCCGTGGACACTGCAGATAACCAAAATAAGAAGAAAACAGAAAGGTGAGAGGGGCACATGGGGTACCCAGGGAAATAGAAGGCAGGAGTTTGGGGTGAATATGATTAGGATACACTGTATACACATATGAAACTGTCAACAAACAAATAAAGATATTCTTTTTAAGAAAGGAAAGAAGAATTAGAATAATTTCAAGTATATAAGTAACAACATATAAACACAAAGGCAGACATATCAGGAACAAAAAATGTAGTCAAGTTACAATTATGCAAACCTCACACAATTTATCTGATTACTTTTGTTCCCAAGGAGTATAAAGGTAGAGTGAATGAACTTCAAGATTCTAACAATTCCCATTGGACGGGGACCATGACATATCAAAAAACTCTGTGTAAATTCAAAACTTTACGCCCCAGGGTATATTCAGAAATACTCTGGCAAAGTTTTTCAAATCCTCCCTTAAACACCACTGGCATTGGGGGGGGGTGCGGTGGAGGGGGAGAGGATGAGTGAAACATCTTCCAAAGCCACAGGTGCAAGCTGATTTTCAGAGGCGGCCCCCTGAGAGGAGCAGACATTATATCACAACGGATGTCATTAGACATACAGAAGGCAGCATAAAATGCCTAATTTATTCACAAAGTGACATTTTATTTAGTGCAAATAGGCAATTTGGGCATTTTGGGGAGGCACTTTCAATAATAAAGGGGTGTGACTAACACAGGTTGGAACACCTGACATTGTCTCCACGACACAAGTTGCTGTTCTTTGTCAGTGACAGAATTTAACAACAGAAAAAATAAGATATGTAATGTTTAGGAGCCTTCCCTCAAGAACATCCTCCTCCCCAGCCCATTAGTACATGACACCTGGCCTGGCCACATGCTTCTGAAGTCAAGTTACTATTATTCATTTTTAGTATAGATATACATCCTATCTCCAAAGTAATTTTTTTCAACAACAGGCATTTGCATTTTTTTAGATCTGCATTAATTTACTCTTACAGTCAAAGGTTAACTACTATAGTAAATGGTGTTCTTAGCAGAACAAGGGGTCACTGTACAGTCTCGCTGTCCTGACAATTTATAGCTGTTTATGGTCGCCAGCAATATGGTTTGATAGTGAGGTCATCCTTAACTACTAATCATTTTATACATTCTAATCAGCTCTTAAACATTAAATAACTGCTACATAATTCTGAGTGAGAATTTCTCATTCGTTTTATCCTTTTATGACTAGGTTTGTTGCTGAATATATACAAAGCATATTAGGAATCAAATGATATATTTTGACAAGCGACTGTCAAGTGCACAGCTTAACCAAATGTAGCCAAGTCTCTTGGAAATTGTGACGGAAGGAAAATTGGTTTTCTCTGCCTTTTTCTTGCCAAGCACAGACCTGATTCACAGCTTCGTCTTAATATTCAAGATAGCCTTTCCAGAAGGCCTTGGAGAAAGTGTGAGTTACACAGCTCTCTTTTAATGTTCATGGTCCACAATAGCCTCTGGTACTGAAGAAGTGATTTGTGCCTGCTTTTATTGCTTTTATTTGTTTGTTTGTTTGTCTTCTCTCATATATTACATCCTGATCTCACTTTTCCCTCCCTCCTCTCCTTTCACTCGCCCTCACTCCCCCCCCCCGCCCCCATCAACCTCTGTTTTCCTTCAGGGCTTCTTGGTATATCAACAAAACCTGGCATAACTTATACATTGCTTGTTACTTACCATAAGACTAGCCACATGCCCTCATATCAAGGCTGGATGAAGCATCCCAGTAGGAAGAAATGAGTCCCAAAAGTAGGCAAAAGAATCAGAGACAGCCCCAGCTCCTATTGTTAGGAGTCCCATAAGAACACCAAGCTGTAGAACCATAATATATACAGAGGACCTTAATCAGACTCATTCAGGCTCTGAGATTGTTGTCTTAGTCTCTGTGAACCCCTATGAACTTTGGCTAGTTGACTGAGTGAATTTTCCTGTGGTGTCCTTGACCCCTATGGCTTCTACAACCCTTCCTCACCCTCTTTTGCAGGATTCCGAGAGCTCTAGCTAAGGTTTGACTCTGGGTCTCTGAATCTGCTGCTATCAGTTGCTAGATGAAGCCTCTTTGATGACGATTATATAGGCTCCGGTCTATGAGTACAGCAGAATGTCATTAGGTGGACATTTATTTTATTTTATTTTTTACCAGCAGTGTTTGGTTTTTATCTTAGGTCTCTAGGCTATCCAGCTTCTGCTTCCTGACACCCCCGCCCCGAGAGATTGTCAGGGAGAAGTTCCCTCTTGTGGCATGGGCTGCAAGTTGAACCAGTTATTGGTAGGCCACTCCCACAAGTTTTGTGCCACCATTCCCCCAGCGCATCTTGCCCCCGTCAGGACAAATGGTAGTTCAAAAGGTTTTGTGGCTGGGTTGGTGTCCCAGTCCTACCACTGGAAGCCTTGTCTGGTTAAAGAAGTTGGTTGGTTCAGGCTCTGTATACCCCACTCCCAGGAGTCTTCACTAGGGTCACCCTTGTAGATGCCAAGACGTTTCCATTGCACTGTTTGTAGTTTGCCCCGGAAATCCCAACCCCCCCCCCATTCTAGTCTTCTCTCCCAGTACTCTCTTCACAGCCTCTTCTAGAACATTTCTCTTATAATTAAATCAACCAACTGATATAAATTCCTTTGAGAACTAGAAAAAAATCTCTAATTGTGGATTTCAGATGCTAACAAGGAAAGGAATTTGAGGTAGGATATTTTGGTGCCTTCCTTTTATTACATTTTGGACCAATGCCTGCTGCTAAAACTAGACCTGAATGTTATCTAACTTGAAAATAAAACTAAAACCTTACCTCCCATGACTATGCAAACTACTCACATTCCATGCCTTCATGCTGAGAAAAATAACAATTCTTCAAAAAAAGACTTCAAATGGTTGCAAAATATAAGCTTCATAATTAGGAAGCTGGGAGAGAAATCCACCAACCGTTTCATTATTGTGGCTGCTGGTGTGTTTTGTTACCACTGTGGTGGATGGCTTTAGGGTCCACACATGGCCAATCCATGTGAGTTTTCAGGACATATCATTTCCCCTAAATAGAACATGGTTGCTGCTGTCATGCAGGTTTTCTGAATACCACCTCTGAATGTGGAACACAACCATTCAAAGAAAGTTTGAGGCATTTCTCTCCCAGACTTGTGAGCTGCTTAGTATAATAGAAGCATCTGCTAAAGGTGAAGGCCTACTTTGCAATGAAAAGGGAGCCTACAAACGATGGCTTGCTAGGAGCTGTGTTCAGCATGCAGTCTGAGCAGTAGCGGTCCGTCCAAGACACTCTCTCTTATCATCCCCTTTCTCCTGAGTCAGCAGGGACCAGCATGTACAGGGATCCTCTGTATGGTGGTTATCAAAGAGCATGGATTTGTTGATGCTGCTTCCCGACAGTTCACAAGAAAAGAACTCTCAACAACAGGGCCAGACGAAGCACATTTGAAGTCCTTTTGTCCTACAGGATTTCAGATCATATACCAGAAATGTGAATCCATTCTAAGGTACCAAGGAGCCAACAATAGTCTTGGCTAGATTAACCGAGGAAAGCATCCCGAAGGAAAATGGAAAAACAAAATATTGTGGATCTTCTCCTCATCTGTGATGAAGAGGATTTAGCATTGGTTTTCTGGCTGTGACAAATAGCTACCTGGGAGATACTCATATAAAATTATACAACTCTCCATGAGTTTCTCTGAATTTTCTGAAAAGAGTATGAAATGCTTTCCTTTTCTCGCTGTTTGATCTGTTGCTCAGATGTGCGTATTTCATGACATCCTGCAGGAGGAAGAGTTTCATCAGCCATTGGCAATGTGTTAGTGAACACAAGTGGAAAAATCCCACTATGGTTATCTTGAAACACTTGTACTTTAGGCAAAAAATAGTATCATTTGAGGAAGAACAGCAG
This sequence comes from Peromyscus leucopus, assembly GCF_004664715.2. Taxonomy (NCBI): domain Eukaryota; kingdom Metazoa; phylum Chordata; class Mammalia; order Rodentia; family Cricetidae; genus Peromyscus; species Peromyscus leucopus. The sequence goes on from NC_051086.1 coordinate 12,323,329, forward strand.
TTATAACAGTGCACTTAATAGCCAAATAAATATAAAATGGGAAGCTCTCCTAGAACACATTTACTTACTGGCTCTTGCTTCTTCCCACTTGTCAGAGAAGTCTGCTGAGAACATATTAGGAATCCGCAGCAGTGAAACTCATTCCTTTGTGATATCACTCAGTGCTGCTGATCGACTATTATGTGGCAATTTTATTGGACACAAAACCTAATATGATTAGATATATTTTCAGGGATTTTTGTAATGATAATTAGGATTACAATTGAGGCCAATCTAAACGATATCCACTAAAGTCCTGGTAAGACATCTTAGCATAATTTAATGCTGTCAATATCATTAACTGCCTGTAGAGGGTATGTGTACCAGTCAGTATGCCTCAACAAGAGATTTCAACTATTTTTAATTGCAGTGAAACCTGTATTCCTTAAAGCCTCCTATTCCAGTGACTGCTGCTAGAGTTAGCAGTTCTTGGGGTGTGCTTATGTGTGTCTGTGTGCAACCATGCACTCCACTACCAAGTTATAAAACCATAATTCTTTGCATTAACACCAAGGGCTTAGAACCTCAGTAATATATCCATTGCTAAGACACCACACAATGGGAGTCTTATATGTGAGTCAAAAATGTTGAATAAAGATTAGCCTAGCTTTAAGCAGCATTACAAAGATCTGATTCTGCATTTATTTTTCAATTGTTCATAGTTACTCCTTTATTCTGTTCTCTGCATGAAACTTCTATTTGACCCTAGATTGCTCATTATTACCAGAAACACAACATAAAAGCCTACCTTCCTGGGTTTTAATATCCACCAGTAATGCTCTGGAGTTTTATAGAAATAGATACAGGTATTGATTTCCCTCCACAAAGATCACAGGGAATTCATAACTTCTTGGCCATTTTAATTAGCATACAGCATACTTTTTTAGTGTAACCATCTTATCTGTATCTTTAAAAGAAAATAATTATAACTACACTACAAATAAAATAATGTAGATGGTCTGGGTAAAATTTTCTTCTCTCAAAACATATGCCCACAGAGTTTTTATGTGGATGTTAGGCTACAGACTTTTCATTTTGTCTCCATGGTATTGCAGCTAGTTTTCTGTACATTTAAACCATGTCTACAATTGATTGAATGGTTCAAAGCAATACAATGTTATTATAAAGCTTTAGCAAAGCTGTGGTGATGTTTGTTTTACAATTGTACATGACTTGTCACTGTGGAAAATGTAGCGGTATAAACACTGAGCTCTTAGTAGACTGGAGAGGTGGTTACCAAATATGTGCCTGGGACAAAGAAAATTTCACACTGAATTCCAAGCTATAGGGTCTCATTCTTGAGAAAGATGCTCGTATTTCATGGTAGTGAGACATGCCATTCAAGTTGCTTGCCATTTAATGCTACCACTTAATTTATATTGTAAAAGCATCATCCTAATAAGAATTTCTCCTTGTTGCAATTAGTTCAAATAGATACTATCCTCTGATGCTGAAGATTGTTTGTCTTTTCTTAACTTGAGTTAGGCCTCAGTGTAGTGAGATGACACTGTTTCCCACAAGCTGGACTTCAATAACACTTTCTATTGATAATAACATTTGAATGCAACCTGCGAAAAGTTTCCTGTTCAAGTCTTTAATTGACTTGTTATATAAAAGGGATAAAGACTCTGCTTGGAGCAAGATGACTTTAACATCTTTTTAATACAGCCAGTCTCTATGTTCAACAAAGAGAAGGCTTTATTTAAGCTGCAAGTTTTATCTTTTTAATTTTTTTAAAAAATTTTTAGGCAAAGAGAAAAATAGCTAACAAAAATCTCATAGATGTTTTCACCCCTCCCCCTCCATTTTTTTCAAGTGAAGGCATATTTAAAGTTTTATCTTTTATTCATAGCAACTGATCTAGTTTAAACTAAAGTTTCTTTTTATAACAAGTACTAAAACATCAGAGAAGCATAGAGTTTAAATAGTATAGAGGAAGTAGCAATACCTGTGACGATCTCTTGCTCATGGAGTTGGAAGCAGTGAAAGCCAGACATGCTCAAAATGATGAGCATGAGATTAATGCGAGGCACAATGTGAAGAGAGTTAAACATTTAAATGCCAAATGAAACCAGTGACTTCCTTTTATTGTGATGATGAATTTGGGCAGAGATTGATTGTCTTTCCTGAGTTTGCAGAGAATCACATTTAAGTCCACCCAACAGGCTATCTGGCATGTAGCAATTAGGAGAAGGCTGATATTTTGACCACGAGAGCATGTGCTTCTACTGCGGACACTCAGGAGGTAGATAGAGCAGGACTACAAGCTATAGGACAGCTTCGGCTATAAAACAAGGTCTTAACAAAATGATACAACACACACAAAACAATGCAAATTTAGATGGATTAGGACTATTAGGCAACATAGCATGAGTGCTCTATGAATATGGTGTGTGAATCTCCTGGTAGATCTTTTCAGAAAGTATCATTTACCTAAAATTATATGTAACATATGAAAACCCACGTGCATACATACAGAGTTTAAAGTAAATTTCCCCACTAGAGCTGCTAATATTCTCATGCTCCATTATCTGTAGAAGCCGGGCATGGGAAGCCACCTAATGAGTTGTTTGTGATGGGAGTGCAAGAACTGGAAGGTAAGTCCCTACCACTAAAGACATTATCCACTTTGGACACAGGTTCCAGAAGACCTGAGGTGGATCTGCTCTGAAAGCCTCTTCCCTGATGACTAACTTTCATGGTATCAAAAGGCTCAATGCAAGTTTCCAAGGGAGGAAGCAAACAATAGTGCTACTATGATGCCTTTGATAATGAAAATGACCAATATAGCAAAATAAGCCTAAGGGTACAGTACATGCATACATTGGCAGTAACCAACAGCTCTCTAATTGAACTTAAGCCTTGCTCAACAGGAGGGAAATCATGCCTAGTCAACTATGCAGGGCTACTGATGTCATGGATCTTGAAGGAAAACCCTACAACTACCACATTACTAAACCAGCATGATCCCTACCTGCACTCTAAATAATTTTCCTTATACCCACAAATCCGTGCAGCTTTCACCCCTCAACAAGCAAGCTTTTCTTTACAACTAAGACAAGTACAGAAAACCATAACTGATCAAAATGCAGAGAACGGTTGGTTGTGTGGTACCCAATCCAAAGTGATTAATCTATATCACAGTTTCTCCACGTAAGGCTCAAGGTAAATCCTGGAAAAGGAGGTGGGAAGATTGAAAGAGCCAGAAAAATTAGATATCTGATGTGAGATTGTGCCTCCTAGAAATATCAGGGAAGCTAAACCCATGAAGTCTCAGCAATATGGTTGTCTAAAAACAATACCTGAAAAATGCTAATACAATAGACACGCTAATGTGGAAAGGAAAATTTCATGGCTCCACACCTAGACAAGGAACTACAAGTAACCAAGGAATGTTGAGAGAGGAAGAAACAGCTTTCCCCAGGGAACCTCCTAATTGGTTATGCAATATCAAGTAGTCAGCCCTGTAACCATTTCAATACAAGTAACTTTATATGTACTATCAGGTTATATAAATATATGTATATCAATTTCACATATGTATATAATTTGATATAATATATATTATGTATAATATATATTTAAAATTTGTATATACATTATATATAAAGAGAGAGAAAGGGAAGAGAAGCAATGAATTTGAAAAGGAAAAATGAATGAGAGGTTACATGGGGGCAAGGAAAGGAAAGAAAAATGATTTAATGATAGCAGGAGTCCTGAGATTTTGCATTTGTAACAAACCTTAAGGTGAAGTCCTGGCTGTCAGTCTAAATCATCTAGGCACAAAGAAAATTTATGCACAATTCTCTCTAGAAAGCAGGTGAGAAAAAATCCTTGGGAACAGGACATTGGAGAGGAGCCAACAAGGAACCTGGTTTTCTCATGACTACCTGAACTTTGCAGGCTAAAACTCCATGCTACAATTCAATGGAAGTCTATTACAGCATTGTAATAGAAGGTATGACCACCCTGAAAGAAACAGACTGCTTGCACAGGAGGCAGAGCAAGGGCAATTGCCATGAAGACATACATTCCTATGGAAATGTCCTGACTTGAGGGCAGGAACATGCTGGAGAGCATATGGGTTAGGACAAACTAAAGAGAGTACTGAATTCTTACCATTCTGAGAGTGTGCAGGGACACATGGAGGAGATGTATGATGTGTTACTAGACACAGCTTGCAGAATCAGTACAGAGAAAAGACAGAGTAGAGATGGGGAGGGATTTCAATTCTCTAGACATCTGCCGGAAGTCTCATTTGGATAACAGCAGAATATCTAACAGGTCTTTGACTTGCTTTGCTAACAGCTTCATCTCCCAGAGGAGAAATTTTCCTAAGGGTGCTGCCATCCTCTACTCATTTTTGGCCAATCAGAAAGAATTAGATGGCATTTTAACAGTGTTAAGTAGTTTAGCAATAAGATATCATATCAATTCAGAGTTCAGGGGAGGGTAGGAGAGTGATGATAGTCTCACGTGTCAGAATCTATGCAACTGCATTCCAAATCACTTGGAAATGCTTGGCATGATATCTTTGGAAGGGAAATCATACCAGTTCTTAAAAATTCACTTTAAGATGTACAGTGCCAGAGGAGCTAAAGGAGAATCAGAAAGTGGAGGTATCTAGGGATCCTGTACAATATCAGGTAACACTTTGATGGCCAAAGATAACCATGGCATGTTTTAGTTCTAAAGAGCCAATTCATCCCCCATTATTCCATTGCTAGGTCTTCATGTAGAGGATCTGGAGGGCTAGGAGAGCAGCTAGTGCTACTTATGGACAAGATAGGCAGATTTATTTTGTTGCTATTGTTTTCCTATGAGACAGGATTTCATGTAACCCTTGGGTGGCCTTCAACTCTGTAGTGGAGTTGTTTAGGTTCTCTTGAACTCCTTGCTTCCACTTCTTATGTGTTAGGAGCACATGTGCCTATTGCTGATCCCATATTTGAATTAGGTTTGCACATCTTAAGAGTCATTCGTCCTCTTTCTTGTCTTCAGGGCATGATACGTGGTGTTATTTTTACCCAGGGAATAAAACAGCTTGTTCAACTAATTACAAATCATATTGGGTGCCACTTCATTACAAAACAGTGGTTCCTGGTGGGTTTGATTCCCACAAAGCAGCCGAAATTCCAGTATTATCAAAGTTATCTTATATGCATTCCCCCATTGTCTAAAAATGATTAGGCTTATAGACCTTACTTGTTTTGTTCCCAGTGTGTTTCTAGCATCTAATCAATGGCTACTATATGCTAAACAGTCAATATATGTTAGTTATAGAAGTAAAAGTGACAAAATGGACATTATTCTTGGTCCTTACATCCAAGGGTTCTGGATAATCTATGTTCTTGGGTCTTAAAAAATGCCTGTTGTACATGACATACTCCCAATTTTATTTGTTGAATATTTACCCCAATCCTTTACTTCCTTTGCCAACTCAATATTTTCATTCTAATTACTTCCTCAGAGGGAAATGAGGGTGACTGATGGACATATCAATTTCCTTTTTGAATCTCTCTTTCCTCATCAAACATATACATTAAGTATAATATAATAAGGTACAATTGCACCTCAAATATGAACAATTTGAAAATCAGGGAGATGGCTCATTTGGTAAAGTTCTTGCCCTGTGAGCATGAAGAACTAAGTCTGGACACTGATATCTACATGAAGCCAGGTACAGCATACAATACCTATAAACCCTGCACCATGAAACAGAGACAGGTAGACCCCTAAAGTTCATTGCCAAACCAGTCTACCCTGAGCCCAAGGCTTAGTAAGAGACCCTGTTTCAAAAAGTAAAGATGTGGATTGATACCTTACATCAATTTCTGGCCACCACGTGTTCAACATGTGCATGCATACACGTGCACACACAAATTTGCAAGTACTCATACAACCCCTACACACTGAGAAAATTGAATAAAGAATTTACAAAACAGAGTGGAATAAAATGTATGCAAAGGGCTTAGTCAGACTCAGCTTTGAGACTCAGATCAAAAAGAAAGGGTGACCATTATGTATCAAATGAGGCACTGGGGCTAAAGTTGCCCTGTCCTTCATAGGGACCAAAACTCACTTTCTAAAAAATACACATTGGGTCACACTTTCTCTGTTTAGGATATGAATGAATGATGCCAGAAGCTAAGTTAAAAGCCGAACAGTGGACACAGTCTCTGGGATAAACCTGTGAAGGATGCCCTAGGATCTTGGAACAAGATATGGATACCATGATACAAAATTCCAAGTCATGGACACAGGACTAGGAGAGCCAGTTAACAGGCTGAATGCTATACAGTTGAAGGAAAATTACCAGTGAAGATGAAATTTAAAACCCCAGTTCTAAAACTATTCACAAAATATACCAACATTACAAAATATAAAACCAACAACCAGGTGAGCAATTTACTCCAGTAGGAGGGGAAACAACATTCTCACACACACAGCAAAAATAACTTTAAACTGAATGTGATTATCACATTTTGAAGATAAATGATGAAATTGTGCCCAAAATATAGAATAGAAATTATTCTAAAAATCACGCAAAGAGGAAATAAAAACAGGTGGAAATTTTAAAAAGAACCAATTAGTATTGCCAAAATGAAAAGCAGTCAATTATTTAAAAACAGAAACAAAAACAGCAATCTAGTGGAGGAGTAAAAACAATAAACAGGTAATTATCTAATGACGTGGTGAATGCAGCTATGGAGATCAGCAGATGCCATGCTGAACACCGCCTTCACACACATGGCTCTGATCTGGTTCGGGCTTGGGAAAGAAACCAAATCTGAGAAGTAGATGGAGTTGCATGGAGTCTTGAGAGAAAAAAAAGTTAGAAGACAATTATTGCCAGAGATAGAGAAAAAAACAAAAGAAAAAAAAGGAGATGTCTACAGGGTATTGTCATTGGAACAAGGATGAGCACAAGCAGGGTGGATGAGGAATGGGGCTATGGACAAGACAAACTGTGAGGGACCTGTAATGCTATCCATGTCTGGATGCCCAGATTGAAATGTGATACATCCAGCTTTATTTTTGAGATGAGTCACTTTTAATGTTTTTGTGGAGGATAGATTAGAAGGTTCAACAAGATTGGGGCACAGGTTAAAAAGGCAGGAGGCTGCCTGGCTGCCTGTGTGAAAAGCGATGATATGAGGAACTCTTTCCTTCTCCATCTTTTAATTCCAAGCCTTCTGCCTAGAACCTTGAGTTGTATCTGAAGAAGACAATTCATTCACCTTGGAAATCAAACCATTCCTAAAACTGACAATGGTGAGATTACTCATAGATCTAGAGCCAAAAGCACTGTGTCTACAGACAGATCGACCAGAAGCCCTATCAACATAAACACTGTGGGCTTTTCAGTGAGAGAGATGGATGAGATCTTGCTCTAAATGACTCATTTTAGTCTCACAGTCCTAGAGATGACCTGGCCATTGGGAGAAGACTTGAGTCATACTTGTCATGACAGGATCTGAACAGGGTCCAGAACTTCTATGCAACTGGACAAATGGCATGCCAAAGGATCAGAGGAGAGTTCCATTCTCACGATCACACCATAGTAAGGAAGTCAATAGAAGGAAAACAAGTTCTAATTAGAGAAAATGGGAAGATTTCCATTTTCAAGAGTGAAATATAACAAAAAGATAAATATGTATAGTGATAGATCCTAGATAGCTCGTGGTCTTCCTGTGAACAGCACGAGGCCTTCTTCATGCCCCTAACTATTAACATTGCCATAAATGTAAAATATTAGTAATAATAATTACACTCTGCATATGTTTAATGTCTATCAATATGGCTACAACTCTTAAATTCCCTTAAGCTTCTTCCCATTAGAAGCAGTAAATTAAATATATATGTATATTTTATATATATAAATATCAAACAAATTAAATGCTGCTAACAGCTTTTCTAATTTGTAAACACTTGAATAAACATGAGCTTTATCAAATGCTTAATTAATCTGAAATGCCAACTTAAAAAGTGAAGTAATGAACAATAAGCATCGTTCCACCTCAGGATGTCATTTCATCTGTGTGCTTTCTACAGGTGTACCTTGCATGGGAAATCAGTCTACTCTCATAGATTGAGATTAATTTGGAATTGGTTGAAAATGGTTAGCTTTTTGCATAAACCATTTAATAAAAAAATGAAGATTTTTTTAATTTTTAGTAAGAAAATTATCTTCAAGTCAATGAAAGCTGAGCCTAGATTTTATGTATTTGCTTTTTTATTCTTTGCATCAGAATCAAAATCAACTATTTTGTTACAATTTGATCAGCAAAAGCATTCTTGTATAAGACCATAAGTGGAGTGTTTTAAACTTAGGTTTTCACATTAACCTTGCTTGTAATCTGCAATCTAAGATATTCTGTAATTACTGCTTTCCAGTTCTATTTTTCAAGTACTGGATATTAAGCCCATGGTTTTACTCAGGCTAAACCAGTGTTTTACATCTAAGCTATATCCTTACCCACAACTTGTGGTTTTCTTTTAGAAACAGGGTCTCCGAAAGTTGCCAGGGTGTACATGAACTTGCAATCTCCCTGCCCTTGTTTTCAGAGTAGCTGGGGTTACAGGCTTTATACCAAAATACCTGGCTCTCCCCAAAACTCACAGGGATAATATTTGTGATCCATAGAAGCTAAGTGTAGCATCTGACAAGCTAACCCTTAAGTTATTCTCTCTGCACATGCATTAGACATTCAAAAGCACCCCAATGACTACTGTGCAAATGCAGAGCAGTGAGACATGAGGATTGCTCTAAAAGGAGACAAGGGGCAACATCTCCTGTATGACATTCATTTGGTGAGTGAAGGTGAAAATAAGAGAAACTACTAATAACACCCATGGAACTCTTCAACTACAAAACACATTTCATGAAGAAGTCTCTAAGGTGCATTAGTCAAGGGGTCTTATATGTGCAAGGCTTCGTGTGTGTGTGTGTGTGTGTGTGTGTGTGTGTGTGTGTGTGAGAGAGAGAGAGAGAGAGAGAGAGAGAGAGAGAGAGAGAGAGAGAGAGAGAGAGAGAGAGAGAGATAAGTGCATAGTGGATCAAGAAAGATCTCCTCTAAATTCTAAATCTACCCTGTTACAGACTGCGACACTGATGCACAAAGAGAGGAGTAAGATACTGAAAGTTACAGTGATTCATGACAGAGTTGGACAGGGCATCTCTATGCCCCCACTTCTGAGTCCTTGATTGCACTTTCTATAACATTCTGTGAGCTACAGTATGCTAATACTCCTGAAAACAATGTATCTTGCATCCCAGCACCCTTCTTGCTAGGGCAGTAACTCTTCTTCCTGTTAGTGGTTCTTCACAGGTCAATCTTCCCAGCTACCGGAGAGAATGTCATACAGGAGAGAATCCAAAGTCTCACTGAATTGAGGCAGATTACATCTATTGCTGTCCCTTTATCTCATAGCCAGCTTCTCTATTATAGAAGGAAATTAAGTTGGTCTGGCATGATTCACTCTCCACAAAACCCTGTTTGCTACACAGAACTATTTTCCTTTCTAGGTGATTGCAGTACAATTTTTTAAATATTTTTTTTACTATCTTCTTGGTAGTTACACTAAGCTGACTAGACTGTAACTAGTAGATACTTGGCTTTGCACACACCCACTGTGTTAAAACAGGCTCTAGATGTACTCTGTTATTTTTAGACCCTTACTATGATATTTTCTAAATTTATATAAATTAGTAATAGGTTGTCCTGGAAAACTAAATACCAATGTTGAAGCAAAGAGAAATATCACTAGATCCTACTGATTCTACTATATCAAATTTTACCAAGCATCTTTCCCAACTGTTTTCTCTCTCTTTTTTCGTACTATCTTTACTCTGTAGGGAACACTCTTGATCGCATGTTGTAGATAAACTGGTTCTTAAAGACATAAGTAAAAAGAATAAAAATAAGATAAAGTCTTTGAAGCACTTGCTTGTGTCCTTCCTCATTTGTTGATCATCAGCTGTCTTTCCCTTTCTTAATAGCTAAGGTTTTTCTTGATTTTGTTTTATATCATAGAAAGGGGCAGCCCTCATTACCTCTTCTTCCTTACCTTTTTTAATTCCTATGTGTTATGATTTATTTGTTTTATTTTTTTCTTGTTTTGAGGCAGGGTCTTTGCATTTGGCCAAGACTGACCTAGATCTCCTGATCCTCCTGCCTCAGTCTCCTGAGTATTGTGATTATAGGTATACCACAACTGCCATGTCTGGCTTACATAGAAGAGCCTTACCTCTATTTAACAAAGGATAGCATCATCATATCATTCTTCTCCTTAGTGAGGCTACTGGGTTAAGATTCTGGCCATGTTACCCTAGAGTTGCAGGGAAAGAAGTGAATGACATTCATTCTTTTATATTCCGTTATGCAACAATTGAAACTGACCACTTATTGGTATATAGAGGTAAGTTTTAAGTTTAAAGGCTTTTATATGACAATTACTGAGGAGATGTAAACATACATCTATTGATCAGAGATAGGGTACTAATGATACACCAAAGAAACAAATCCAACCAAGATTAGCTTGTTGAACCAATGAGTCATAGAGCATGGATGAGGTGTTACTTACAAAAGCATCAGTGACTAAGACAGTTACCTCATTGAAAACCCTACCTCACCACGGGTAACAAGTCACACAAGTTGTATCATTGAAGTTGCCTGAACATCTTGCAGACAGCTACACCAAAGGATTTCTCCTTATCACTGGCAATTGCTTTCTGCACAGACAGTTTTCAGAAAGGTTCCATGTATTAAAATTCTTTTGTTAATGTACGAGTTCACAGACAATATGTTTACAGGACTTCAAATACAGTGTTTTAACCTTAGGTTTCACATTGATCCTGCTTGTAATAAACAGTCTAAGATTCTTCTGTAGTTACTGTGTCCCAGATCTCTTTTTCAAGTATTGAGCATTAAACCCACAGTCTTGCTTATGATAAGCATATGCTCTACCACTAAGCTATAGCTGCATCCCACATACTGTTCTTTCTCCTTCCTCCCTCTGGGGAAGAATGCTGCAGAACAAAGAAAATCAATTTACTATGACATGGATAAGGCGGCTGCCCTCATAGAACTCACTTTTTATGGGTGATTCTGGTAAATGCACATATGTAAACACACGGTTTTACCCAGTTATAATTTTATAAAATTACCAGGACAGAATAATTAGCCAAGAGTGCTATCAAATGAGTGAATTTCAAGGAATAGAAACACACACACACACACACACACACACACACACATGCACACGCACACGCACACGCACACGCACACACACATGCAAACACACATACACATGCACACATCCCCAGACACCCAGGTTTTCCTGCCTGAGCATCCTCACTGGGTTTTTTCTCAGTCTCTAGGGACCAGCCACTCTGCAGGCATGCACATGCAGAAGGCTCTGTGAGGTACACAGGCACAACTGTTTATCCATGCCCTCTTAAACCTAGCAAAGAAGCCAAAGTTTGAAGAGTTTGTTACATTTGCCCACTTTTTCTTCTTTCCTATAAGCTGAAGTATAATCTAAAGATTTATCTTCAAGAAGGAGGACTCGGGATGAGTTGGATTAGGTAGCTTAGGGTTTTAAACTTTTCTTTGATCTTTCAGGTGACTGTGTTTCTAAAACAGCACTGCTGATAGTATTGGATAAGTCGCCTTGGTTGGCCTACAGACCAAATGGAGTCTACTTAAAAGCCATATATTTTACATATAGCCATGTATGCCTGAAGCTTTATACAATTGATGTGACTATTTCATTATTTTGATACTGTAAAATTTTTCCCCACAATGAAGGTAATGCTGCAACCTATACAGCTTAGGGATTGATCTAAATGGAGCAATAAAGAATAAAGAAATGACAGACACACATACAGAAAGTCTAGGATTGGAAGGGTCTTAAGCTCTGATAGAAATGCACCAAGAGCAGCCCAAAAATTCAGGGCACTTATTTAATACATCTGAATCCAGAAGGCAGGTTTATCCTCATACAGCTGAATGAGGAGGAGGCAGGTTTAGCTATCTCTGTAGAAAGTCTTTATAGAGGAGCAATCTGAGGCTGTAAACATCTGGAGGGAGGAAGCTGTGGCACTTTCTACTTTCTGCACGCACTGTGAACATACACACAGGACCCAGGGGAGAGCTTTGCCATTTCCCCAAGTCTGACCTGTGGAAGACTTAGCCATTCCCACAGGATGGAGGCATTGGGGTCCTTGACATGGTCATGTTCATCATGTCAAGGACACACATTTACTCAGGACTCCATTTGCTCCCATAATCCACCACCTGCAAAAGCTTCCACTAGTCTTGGTTTATTTGTTTGTTTTCTGACCCCCCTGGCAAAGATTTAAATACACACAAAAATGCTAACTATAGAAAAAATAATATATTGCAGATTTCTAGAATGTATTCATCCCACATGACAAACTTTAAACTACTTAAAAAGCAACATTTTCATGTCCCTGTAGCCCCTGACAAGCAACACTGGTTCTAAAACTCTACTTTAAGGGCTTGTATAGGTGGCATCATTTGGTTTGGCCCTTCTGTGACTAGTTTATTTCGCCTAGAAAAATGAATACCTGCTTCCCCCTGTTGTCTCATAAGCCTTCCCTTTGCTCTCAGCCTAATATTCCACTCTACACATTTGCCCTGACATCTTCATCTACTCAAACATATGGTAGATATTGCAGATGTTTTTGTTTATTTGTTTATAAATCTTGACTATTATGACAATATAATGATGCAATGAACATGAGAGTGCAGCTACCTCTATGAGATCTGGATTTCTTTGTTAATGTACCCAGAAGCAGGATTTCTGGGTTGCAGGGTTGTGGCAGTTGTATATGTAATTTTTGAAGAAAAAAAACCTAAATTACTGTTTTCCCACAGTGCCTGCACCATTTAACAGTCCTGGAAGTGGTTTTTGAGCCATTTTTAATTTTTCCATATCTCACTAAAATCCCAGCTTCATTTTTGTTTATTAATACTAGTCACCCTAACAGGTATGATGTAGTATTTCATGGCATATATAATTCCTTTGTATGACAGACTGGCATGTCATTCAGAACTGGACTATCATTGTCTCAGAAGAGGATCCTCAAACAAGCTTAAACAGAGACAATAATAAAATGTGACAGTCATTCAAAATTTTTGTAAGCACAGAAAAAAAAACCAGTTACTCTGCCATTTAAGGAATTTTAGACATACTTTGTCTTGCTCAAGTGAATAATCCCTGCTTCCATCTGAATTGCAGATCTGGCCTCTGGCCAGTTTTGCCATACTAGACAAGAATGAGTTACATAGAATTTAATCTGTTTTGTGACAGCATCCAGTTATAGAAAATCCATACAACTTACAACCTCCCCAAATAATCCAGCCAGAAGCAACTCTTCTGACTGCTTCTCTCTGACTCCCTCTTATAGAGACAAACCAAAGTCCCATTCATTGGGATGGGAAAGGGGTATGCGCGAAACTTGCTTCTCCACAGGTGTTTCTGGTAGTCTTTGGTAGTAGCATCCTTACCTTAAGCTCACCTGATGCTAACAACATTTGAACTCTAGTTGTGACAACTATAAACCATTTCTACACACCACTAATAGACCTACATAATAGTGGGTGGGTGATAACTGGTTGAGAACCAATGTGGTTACTGGACCAAGATTTTAAATCTGATGTCAATCCTACTGTCAACACCTTGATAAATACTGTCAGTCATTGAAAACTCTGAACAGAAGGAACCTCCTGTTCTGAAGCTTTCTATCAATTTTCTTTATCTTCCTTATTTCCTTTAAAAAAATTCTCAAGTTCATTGTGAAATTACCATTTCAGTCATTTATGTTATTTGAATCCTTTGTGCAGTATTTGAAGAAATTTTGTTATAGCTTTCAGTAAATACCTACCACTTGTAAAAGAGAACAGCCAACATGTAGTTATACTTTTTTTTTTAATAAAATCTGTTTTGCATGGATTTCAAGCCCTCCAGGCACCCTGGTATCTGTTGTTGTTTTCTTATTTACACTCACTAGAGAATCCCAAAAACCAGGGATGTTTCCAGAGACTGCTGTGAGAAGTTAGTCTTGTGTTTATTAATTTTTTGTGCATATGCCCATAGGCCTTGGGGCAAAGAGTTCATTTAAACAAATATAAATGATACATAAATAACCACATTGCCTAGAACTCTTCTCTATGATTAGTCCCAAAGAACAGCAGGACCATTTTGTGATCCCACCTGCATGCTGTTAGGAAAGTATGGAGTTGTACTCACTGTCAAGAGTACTTATGATATTTTACCACAATGGAATGGAATAAATCACATTTATTCACTTGGACAGTGATTCTAATCACCTTCTGTCTCCTTTGAATTCTGCTGTTTGTTGAATCATTAAGATTCTTTTGCTATAAGCCAAAGAAATCCATCCTGTCTAGGTTAAGATCAAAGTTCTTATTAGAAAACAACAACAACAACAACAACAAAAAGGTAGGATCAGGAGCTTTAAATGGCCTTTGTGATGGATTCTATTTCTTCCAGCATCTTCTAGGATCTTCCAGGATCTTCCTGGGAATGAGATGGATGCAAGCCTTTTTGATGTTTGGGTCACTTTGCTCAGGCAGACTTTTTTAGGATCAAGTACAACTCGCAATGTCCGAGAAGTTGTATGACAACTCTTAGACCAGAGAAGGAAAAGTAGCTTGTTCAAATCTCTGTGAGCCTACATCTCATCAAACATAGCCAATTATTATGTAATGAAGAAAATGATCTATCCAGTGATGTACTTGTCCTATGCCCTGTAGTCTTTAAGTATACTGGGGAGGGGGGCGGATTCTGGTCAGTGGATATTAGCTATTTAAAATGCTTCAATGAAAATATGTGATTGATGGTGGGATAACCATTTGATAGGACAGAGAGGGATAGGAAATTCTATTTAAAAAAACACTTATAGCACATTCACTGAAAGATATTAAATTATTGTAATGGGAGGGGGAAAAATGTTCTTCAGTGTTAGGCATGTCAGATGCCCTGGAGTCTTTGATTGTACTGGAGTATATGGTAAAGAGGGATAAAAAATGTAAATCAGGTGACTTAGAAATAAAGATATCATCTTTGAATTGACATATAAAAAACCAGAAGTCCCTATCTTATGTGACTAGGCTTCATTCAGTTGGATGAAGGCCTGGACAGAGTAGAACACTGACTTGACTTCATATATCTTTTTGACCAGGTGGATGTCAAATTTTCTATAGTAAGTCTATCAATCCATCCACCCAAATACATACATACACATATATATATGTATATATATACACATACAGATACATACATACATACATGCATGCATACAAATAAGGATCCTAATAATTCTCTTGATAATCTCTATAATATACTATGTAAGGAAAGGGGATATCTTATGATCATTAAAATTTTTATTTTAATTATTTATAACCAGTTAGTGAAAAAAATACAGCAATCACTGCCACCTCACCAAGTTTATACAAGTACAAAATGATTATTATAAAAAAAATACAAAATAAAGGAAAAAGTCTAGAAATTGTCTTTTATCTTGTCTAATATAATTCTCCTCTCTCCTTCTTTTCCTTTCCATCTTTTTTATTCTCTTTCCCTACACAACCATGTATGGTGGTATTTTATTTGTACTGAAATGTGATTTTCATTGTATGTTAATAAATAAAGTTGCCCGGGGGTCAGAGCTATTAGAGCCATATCAAGAGCATGGTGGTGGTGGTGGTGGTGGTGGCAGCGGCAGTGACGGTGGCGGCAGTGCATGCCTTTAATCCCAGCACTTGGTAGAAGAGCTAGGTAGATCTCTGTGTGTTTAGGGTTACAGCCAGCATTGGAGACATACACCTTTAAGACCTGGAGGGCGGTACTTACAGGCAGTGACGAGGCAGTCATGTGTTTGGGTTTGCAACCAATGAGAAGGCAGAACAGAAAGACTATTTAAAGACAGACACACAGGAAGTAGCTCTCTTTCGGGAAGCTAGGAGCACTGAAGGAGGTAAGATTTTAGCTATGAGCTCTGACCTCTCGGCTTTCTCTTTTACATTGGTTCTGTGTTTCTTATTTTAATAAGATGGTTGGTTACATTTACAACCATGCCCTTTACATGACATTTTAGTCAGTATTGGATCACATGTGCGATGGAGTCCTGTAAGTATATATAACAGACTTCATTGCAATAAGCACTGCCCTGACAATGCTCACCGACTCTATACCATTTACCTATTGCTCATCATTTCAGTCATTTCTGATTGTAATGCAGTCAGCAATATCCTCATATGTACTGGCATACAAGGAAAGAAGTCCTGGGTAAAAATACTGTTGATCCAAAATGTCAATTCATATATATGTGTGTGTGTGTGTGTGTGTGTGTGTGTGTGTGTGTGTGTGTGTGTATGTATGTATGTGTATGTATGCATGTATGTATAATTTGTGGAGCCATTAACTTGCCATTATTGTTTGATAAGTTGGTGAGTAGGTATTAGCTTTCCAAAATGGGATTTTGAAGGCAAAAGTTACAAAAGGGCCATGGTTTCTATGATGGCTGCTGCTTACATTGGAAAATCCCCATCAAGATTGAAGAAATTTAGGACTAGATCTACTAGTACCAGCCACTGGATGGATGATACAATTGCCATTTAAAAGGCTGGCAGATGGCTTTATTTTTGCTCAGCAGCAATAGCCTTAGTGACTCCTGCTTTTACACCAACCCGTTTTGAATCACTGTCCTTGGCTGACACTTCTTTTTCTCCAATCCCCTGTACCACATATACATCATGAACTTGAACACAATGCCAACTCACCTCTCAAAAGGAGATGCATTTAAAGTCAAATCATTAATTTTGGAGGAGTTATTTTCTAGTGATTAAATTTTAAATATTTAAAATACTTCAAATGAAAATATAGATTTAGAATGAGTAGACATCATTTAATCCAAGAGTACATACTTATGTGTGCATATGTATATGTTAATGTATATATGTATGTGTGTGTGTGTGTGTGTGTGTGTGTGTGTGTGTGTGTGTTGTTACACAGGGGTGAGACTTTATCTTTCATTTCTCTGTATAACAGGGAAATTCAAAGACATTTAATCTATATTCTCTATTTTTCACATGAATAAATTTGCCAATCTCTAGCAAGTGCCAAATGCAAATTTATTATAATTTTAAATTGGCTCTATAATGGGCTCAGTGACAAAACATATGATTTAATATTCTTCATTATGGTATTGTTTATGTTCTATTGGAAAGTTTCTTTATTACTATTTAACCACATTAAATTTCCCTAAGGAGTGTGATTATCCATTAATGCTTTAAAGAAATGCATCACCCTGAACTGGTTAAAGATCTGAGTGTCATTTTTGACAGAAAACAAATGATATCTGAGAAAGGGAGGGGAGTATCTGTTCTTCTGTGACTTGAGTGTAACAGCACCTAGGGACAGTGGTAAAGGTGACAAGGGCAGGATTTTGGGGGCTTAACAAAAAATCATGTTACACCTTGAAGCAAAAGATAAAATTATACTTAAGATTTTCTTGTTCACTAACCTAAGAGAAGATGATAAACTTCCATAGAGTATCTGTCTCCATCATAAGCATCACTAGCCTTCACTAAAGCAGGACCCCTAGTCATTTCTTATTAAACTTTGTTCTCATATCTAAAGAATCAGTTTCAGGTACAGAGGCAATGAAGTCCTGAAGATTTATGTTCAATTGGTAAAGAGACACTGTAAAAAGTCATTACTAAAGTTGAAGTGGGAATTTATTTAGATATTTTTGAGATACTTTTTTTGGCACAGCTTTAAAAAATAGAAGCAAAGGAAATCACTCGTTTTAAATCATTCATTTCTGGAACTAAACATTCAATAATTCTCCTCAAGTAGAATACATTCCCTTGGCTTTATCCATTTTACTTCATTATTTTTCAGCATAATTCAACCAGCATTTTTATAAGTTTAGAAGCTAGGTCAGAATCTAAGCCCTTGAGGATCTTGCCAATAAATCATTACAGACTTCTTATTCATGTCCCAGTTATCCATGATGAACAAAGAGCACTTACCAGACATCACAATTCAGACATTCACTCAACATGTATCTACTGGGTTTCTGCATGGTGTGGAGCCCTTGGGAAACAATAAATGGACAATAATTTCCTTCTAAGAGAAAATATATCCTGTAGTAAGCCTGCCTTTTTCTCCAGACTAGTTTATCATCATTTATCTTTTTCCCTGGCTCATGTCCCTTTGGTCTTATGTCCTCCAACTTATGACCAAAATTCAGATTTTTGTCTTGACATTGACCTTTGCTGCCTGTATTTCCCTTCTGTGAAATATTACCAGCCCTCCATCCCTTACTTATCTCCTCAGACAACTGCTGCCATCCATCTTTTCTTATGCAACTCTTTTTTGACTCAGAGTCTAGAAGTTTCTTTTATGTTATTTTTTTCCTTGCTGTAAATTGTGATTATGTAAACATTAATGGGATGATTTTTCTAATATCTTCCTCTCGGCTCACAATCTTTATGAAAGATTGATGAGGCTTTGTAGGATTTTCTTGTAGGCGACCATTTCATTGTTGTAACCAAGTATATTCCAGGGAAAGCAAATAAAATATTTACAGAGTAGTTGATAAACTAAGCATGGAAGCAATCGCCAATGACTGTACAACATGACTGCAAGCCAAGATGTAAAACAACAACACTAAAAGATGAAAACAGAAAGCATAAGGATCTAATCAGGTGAGGTACGGTTGATGAATCTATAAACAGTAAAAAATCAGGAGAATTCAGGCAGTGATGACAAAGTGCTATGGGACAATGCAGAGGCAAAGGCATGGAGTGCTGCAAGATGTGGGGAATTTGGATTTACAGCAATTAAGACACATTCCAAATTCTTTAAGGCATACTACAGAACTCTGGCACAAAGAAGAAAGGCTCAGAGTAAATAGAAGAACACAAAAAGACTGTTTGCAGAGGATGACAAAAGGGTGGGACTGAGTGGGCCAGGTTGCTAAGTAGTGCAAGCAGAGAAAAAGGGGATAAATTTGAAGAGTTTTATGGTAGAATTAGGGGCAGCTGCCACAGGTAACATGCTAAGTAGTATCAAGGGACATATTTTTTAGAAGGAGAAAATAATGCCAAGATTCCTCTTTGCTATGAATATAATTTTTATGGAATAAAAGGGCATATACATGAACAATCAGACATATATTGAATAGTAACCACAAAGAACTGTAAACAATTATGTACAAGGACCATTTTGTTTTAGACATGCACAACATGAGCGAGCTTTACTATTGCTCTGGGAGTTTTACTACTGTTCTCACACCTAGAGACTGAACTGGGATTCAGATGACCCTGTCTTCAAAACACTGGGTATGGCTCAGTAAACTGTGCTGTCATGTAGAGGTTATCTACTGTGTAATATAATATTAACTTAATATTAATCTAATATAGTTAATTATTACATGTCACATATACTTATACAATATACTAATCATCATTATTATATAAACATAATGTAAATTAATAAAATACTAATATATAACATATCACACAATATATGAATACTTTATTATTGATATTTAATCCTTATAATATATTGGTTAATATATTGTTTTATATATAATCTGATATATTAGTTATATAAGGTAATTAACCTCCATACTAGAAAAGCAAATGACAATGGAGCACATTAGAAAAAGATTTCAAGTAAATAAAGTTTAAGGCTTTATGCAGGCAATTCTTACAACTCTTCTTCGCCCAGTACTGACTTTCAGCCCTCTGTCTATGTACACCCCTCTTCTCTTCCTAGGCACTAGCACCATTCACAGGCAATACAAGTTCTATTCTAGCTCTAGTATCAGACTCTGTATTCATTCAAAACTCTTCCCTTGTATCCTAGGTTAAGAGATGACTTAATTCATGTTAAAGTTCTAGTACTTCTTAATGAGCTTCCTCAAAAAAAAAAAAAAAAAAAAAAAAAAACTTTCTGTCCTAACATTAACCTTCCTGTAGCATTTAATAATTCAATAATTATTTAGCAATGATCTCATTTATCAAGTTTTAATACTTACAGACACAAAAACATACATACTATGAAAATGAAAATATCCAGGCTTTCCTTAACTAAAGACGATAGTGGCTAGAACCTTCTTTCCAATCAGAATTGATTCCAAACTTAATAAGCCACCACAGGGAACAAGCAATTCTGGTTATCTTGGTAATGTATGTGAAACTTCTAGAAAGGTGATGATAAACTGGTGAGTTGTAGATACTGGCAAATAGAGATGACTAGGTGTATGGACAGGAGAAATCCCAGCATCCCAAGAAATCCAAACCACATAGACAAACACTCGTCCCAGACATAAAGATAAAGATATACCTGGCTTGAATGAGTCCAGGGTATTGACCCTCACTTTAATCAAGAATTCCTGGGACACAAGTTATTTGCAAGGTCTTGGATCTGCAGTAGCTTAAATAGCCTTCTTGAATCTGGGTGATCAGAGGAGAAAATAGAGATGGATGAGCTCTCCATGGGAGCAGGTGGTTTAATCGGCTGTGGTTGTGTTTCCTGGTGCCACCTGGACTTAAATGTCCCGTGCTGAACACCAGTGAAAAATGGCCTTTTCATTTCACTTAGGATTCTCTCCTGATCCTTAATGTCTTCCATAATTAAGGAGTAACTACCAAGGCGTGGGGCATTTCCAGGGGATTAATGGCCAGCTGGGAGAGTTGATGGCCCGGAGCTGAGTGGGGACTCATTAACCTCAGCTGGTCATTAATTCCTCAGGCACTGCCTGGGGTTGGGGATCCTGAGGGCGAGCACTTCATTTGACTATATTTCAGGAAAAGAAAAAAAGTAAACTTGAAAATACACAAGGCTCAGCCCATCTTCTGTGGCAATGCAGAATGCAGTCTCTGGATTTCATATGACATGATCTTCTCCAGTCTTCTGTCTCAAGAAGAATCCCTGCTTTGAGTATTAAAGAGAGCAAAAGTAAATCTGATTGCTCCCAGAAGTGACTAATAATGCCAAAAGCCTAGAATATGCTAAATGACAAGGTTAAAAGGGTAATATTTCATGCCAACCAAAACTCCTCCTTGCTCAAACATACACAAATAAAGGCAAGGAGGACTCCGATAGTCTATTAGAGCCTTCTTCACTAGTTTTTCCTCTCTTTCTCTCCTGATTATTACTTACAAACAAGTAGAAGGTGGTTAATAACACCAACTACTTCTGAGTGGGTGGATATAGGCCATCCTTTATGTATCTAGGACAAGAGTTCTTGGAATAAGCCATTGGAGAATTAACTGGACATATGCCATGAAAGTTTCCAATCTGCATGCCCTGTAATATAGAACTCATCTTTTCTGCAGTGTTCCTAGGGAACAGCAAGCAAATAAACAAACCTTGCTTGTGTGGATAAGAATGTGACAGTCAGGGGTGCTCACTGTAACAATGTGTGGAACAGCAAATGCTCCAGCCTGCCTAAATGTTCCTACACATATGCAAAGCTCCTTAAATCAACTATAGCAGGCAAACATGAAGGGGAGACACGGATTATATGATACAATGACAATGAAAATGACACACCATCAAATCTGGCTTTTGTTACTGCATAGAAATAAGTCAGAGAGCAGGCTAGGCCTGGAGGTTAAAAAAGAGGGATGCACATGACAATAAACCAATAGATACATATATAACTCAGAGAGAACAGTGGCTATTTCTAGAACAGTAACATTGTGAAGACATCAACCTTATCCATGTTTCTATTTTTACTTTTTGTCCAAACACCTTGTTATCATTTAATACTTCTATTTTTATTTTAATTAATATAAAAATGAGGGAATATTACAAAATGCCCATATTTTGTATGTCACTGAATATTTTAGGCATTTATGTGGTAGATGAGAGGTTAAGAATGCACATTTTCTAATTGAATTCCTAGAAACAAACTTGCAGAAGACCCCCAGCCCCTTCTAGCCTAGGATTCCTAAGAACTGTGTGTCTTGAGATAGGGGAAATAAAAGTCTTCTATACAAAAATTGCCTGAGAACAATGGAAGCTACTGCAAGAGTGACCATTATCCAATCAGTATATGGTGGGGACAAGAAGACAGGATAATGTCCCAAATGGTTTAGCAGTAGCCATAGAGCTGTGATTCTTTGGGTTCAGATGAATGTAATAGCAGGTACTTAATGTGTCTGTTCTTGAGGATTAGTGATCATTTTAAAATCCATGGAGATACTTCAGATACAGACATATCAGAAGGCCGAATTTAGAGTCAAAATGACTTTTCCTGGCCCTGCTATTTGTTAGCTATTTAGCCATGACAAACTGTTCAAATGTGCTGGTCTTCAATTTTCTCCTTCATAGAAATAGAAGTCTAATAATAAGAGTACCAGATTCACAAATTGATGAAAGGACTACATAAGATAATTTATATACAGCAGTGGTTTGTAATCATTTAATACGCAATATCCATTATTTAGTAAGGGTGCTGGTACAGGTAACTGGGATGGGAAGTTGAGATCAGTCACCACCCCATCACTTGCAAGAGTTAACTCTGTAATTTAAGTGACTCTGTGGGAGAAACTTTCATTATTGGTTAAATGTGTGGAAGAACAAATTGAAACAAAATATCTCAAAGTATAAAAATATTGCAAAATGAGTATCTTTTTATTCCAATCAATAGTGGGTTGTGTCATTTACAATGACATTTGGAGTGGTGTGGTAGAATTCTTTGCTCTAGTTAGTTATTTTCTTCATATATTGAGGTCAAATCCCATTGTATTCCATACCGACAATTTTGTCCCAAAGGTAATGGAGAAGCCAACACATGCTTACAAATTCAATGGCCCGGAAAAACAAACAAACAAACAAAAAAAAACAGCCATGGCAGTGAAAATTCCTCTTTCAATATTGCCTGAGTCAGTCACTGGATCCTGGGAATTATTGCATATGATCATCAGCTCCAAGTTTGCTGTTTTAAGTTGGAGTGAAGCCATTGATTTGAGGTGACGCTAAAAAGGAGTTCTTACTGTGAGTCCATCCTGACATCCCAGTCACTACATGTGAGCACTTTGCCTTCTCTTCCTTGAGGCTTTTGTGTTGTCCACAGAGATGGTTCAGGTCAGTCAGCCTTACCCTCCTTAAGGCTTTATTAGCTTTGTAACTAAACACTGGTTCTCATTTTTTTAAAGGGAAGAGAGATTATACTGGCAACACTAATATAACTATAGATGGTCCATTCTTTAAGTGTGGATAGTGTGTGGAAAGGTCAGAAGAAGGCATCAGACCTAAAATTAGGATAGTTGTTAGTCCCCATATGGAACTAAAGCTAGGTCCCCAAGAGCAACAAGTGCTCTTAATGACTGAGCCAGATCTCCAACCCAAGAAATCCCATTGAACAACAATAAATAGTAGCAGGTGGCATCATGGGAAAAAAATCTCTAGTTTTCTTTCTTCATTTTATGACATCAGAAAGAGTCTCAATTTGTAAAATTTGGTCAACTTAAATTATTTGTTTAAACACAAACCTCCAACAGAATAACAGTTCTGAGACGAAACTCCGTGGCCGTGTTCTGTTGCACTATCTGTGTGCATTTGTTTTCAATTACTTTCAATGATCCAAGAAGTTGTACCAAGTTTAACTTTTATAGTAATGGCATAGTAATCACATTTTAATGGGTTTAGTATATTGTTTAAATGGAGTAATGGAAGGAAAAATACGAAGTAAATAATATTTGGATGAGTGACGTTTTGAGGCTGTAATAATTTAATTCATCTGAGACATCTAAATGGATCAGCTCTTCTAAGGACAGCAAGATCCTTCTGGAATGCCAGGCCTTTGTTTTATGCCCAGCCCAGGAATTTGCTAGGGAAAAAGAACAGCATTTTTGGATGAGTGTTTTAAAACCAACAACAAAGGGCTGGAAAGACACCTAAGAGGTTAAAAGATCTGAGTGCTCTTCCAAGGGACATGATTTTAAGCACCCACATGGCAGTTCGCAACCATTTGTAACTCCAATCCCAAGGGATCTGGCCTCTGGGGGACCAGGTACATATGTGGCACACAGACAAACATGTAGGGAAAACATCCATACACATAAAATAAAATTAAAATTGAGCCAGAAATAAAAGAGGACAAGTTAGAAGTGGTGGTCCATCCCTGAGATCCCAACAACAGGAAGATTGCCGTGAAGTGAGAAGAACCTGGGCAACCAAGTGATTACAGGACCAGGTAGGCCTGTGTTCAAGAACTAGATAGTCAAGATAGTAACAAACAAAAGTGGCAGGAAGAGGAGTAAGAGGAAGCTTTGACTCTGTCAAGAGTTGCAAGAAGTCAGGCAGATGGCTAGTGTTTTTTCTATGAGCAGCCAGTGCATGTTCAGAGAATTTAGATGGTCCACATTTGGGGAGTGGGGTGGGACTAGGACTAGCAGTAAGCATTCTTTAATCTTAGGAGGCACCAATTTGGATCTCTGTCAAGACCAGAGTGCTCAAAGCATGGTCCCAGGACATGAAGCCCCTACTACCTTCTACCCTGTAGAAATACAGCTTGTGGGGCCCCATCCAGAGCTCCTAAGTTGGAAGTTCTTGAGCTTCACCCCTGAAGCCCTTTCATTTCTAGAGTCCCCAGGTGATTTTTGATGCATACAGAATTTTGTCCACAGTCACACTGGCAATTAGACATAATCAGAGCTCTGATTCCTCAGGGTGCGCGAACGCAGGCTCAGTCTCAATTTGATGAGGTTTGCTCACCTCAGGGCCTAAGCACTGCTAGTTATCAAAATGGTTTTTCAAATGCAAGAAACTCTCCTTTTTGTAACTCTCCATATTTAATATCTGCAGAGAAATTACTTAATGTCACCACATCAGCTTTCTAAAATAAATGCTGAACACTTTCTAAAATCCTGGAAAACAGGTACATTGAGTCTCTGGGCTAGTCACTTTTCCATTGCTCTGGAAACATATCAGAAACAATCAACCTAAAAAGAGGGAGTTTAAATTTGGCCTGTGATCTCAACTAAAAGTGTCACAGTTCATAGTCTCTTGGTCCCACTGCTCTCTGTACATCATAAGGAGGTCTGGGGAAAAGAGTACCCATTAACTCATGGTGATTGGTTATAAAAGAGAAACAGAGTGGAATGGGGCAGGTTTGAAAAGTTCTATCATCTATCACATTAGAGGGCTATGCCCAGTGACACCATTTCCTTCTCTTAGGTGCCACCATATCCTAGGGGTTCCATCATCTTCTCATGGTGCCTAAGCTGATGGTTAAGACTTTCATAGGGGGCTGTCAGAACACTCCATATCTAAACTATAACAATATTTCTGGATTTTTAATTCAATCTTATTTTTTTTTCAAAATGAGCAAATCTAGACTACAGATCAAAGCAGCTCACAGTACAAACAGCTGAAGCAAGCTCCTGAAATTCTTTATGCCTAAGACCTCACACTGTGCAGTTGGCATATAACCTGGGATAACCTAGGTGGGATGTTCCTTTCCTCCATTCTCAGAGCACAGAACAAAAGAAAGAAAGAAAGATAGAAAGAAAGAAATTGCACAACAAATAGGGAGGGCTTGTCTGGACAGAGCAAGAGGCCATTTCAAGAGCTCTTACAGGCCTATTTAAAACATTTCTTCAAAGGAGTTCCTGCAACAATTATTACAGCTCATTTGCCTGCAAATGTGCTCTCCGTTGTTAATCAGTCAGTCATTAACCCCAGTAATATCAATGTATTGTCACCATGCATTTCAAAGAGGCAAAGGAAGATGGGCAGAGGGAACTGCTAATTTGAAAGGCCCATTACATTATTTATTCTCCCAAGGTAAGCCCTCAAAACAAAGAGTTTTGATCTCAGCACTCTATCCAATGGTCCTTTATTTAGGTTCATGCCCAAGGTTCCCTCTGATTGCCAAGGAAATGATCTCACAGACCAAATAACACAGTTGGAAAAATTGGAGGATTAGGACAGAGATGAAATTCAGGTGAAGGTCTATAGTTAAGGGGTCTGAAAGAGCAATTGTTCTTGCCTTCTTCACAAGCAGAAAACCAGGGCCTCAGATAGAGAAGCCAGAAGAGGCCAAAGGGGACCATTAATTATCTAGTGGAGAAACTCGTAATGTCCCTAGACTGCAGTTTTTCTCCTAAAGGTGGTCATTTAGAAATCCTTGTGGACATGAGGCCTCCTGCTTGTCCTTACATCCATTTTCTAAGTCCCATGCATCCTGCACATGCCCTGTGGTCCTCTGGTGCCTGACTCTACACAATTTCATGAAGTAAGCAGAGGCTCTTAAATGATGGGATTACTATGAGTTTTTTAAGGAGAGCTCCATAAGTTTCACCAGCTGTATTTATAGAATTAGGATATAGAGTTGGGGGATGCAACTCAGTTTTAGATCCATGGCCTCTGAAGGACAAAGGCCAAGGTCTGTTCCCCAGCACCGTATAAACTGAATATAGTGGAGCATGTCCCTAATCTCTAATCCCAGTACCCAGGAAGTACAGACAGGAGGGTCAGAAGTTCAGGGTCATCTTTGGCTACATAGCAAGCTTGCGGTCAGTATGAACTATGAGAGACCTTTTCTTTTAAATAAAATCACTAGAAAAACTGTTCCAAGTTAGAGTTTGAATGCTATATATAAAATGAAATTACATTGGTTCTTATACGTAAGGCATTGAACCACACAGGAAGCCCAATTTATAGAGGAAACATCAGGTGTCAGAAATTTCAATCTAACAAATAAATACCAAGTATAAACTTACAAATAAATGAGCTACATATATTCATTAAATTCTACATACATGAAAATATTTCAAGGTAACACATAAACAGTATTTTAATAGTATAATTGAGAGATATTAGTAAATCTTAACTGTTTGGAGTTATATTATGTGTCTAATAATTGATCCCTGGACTAAGTTCAGATTTTTTTCCCCCAGAATCAGGTTTTTAAAGGTATTTGTCTATGTCACACATAAGGCATCAACAGAGAAATCTTCAAATGTGAGGCAAGTTTCCCTTCCTAAGACAGTGGCTGCTTAGATTCTAAACAGATAAGGATCTCCTCAAAGTGTAATAGGGGAGAGGGTCCATAGGGGGAGAGGGACTAGGAGGAGAGGAGGGAGGGGAAGCTGTAGTCAGGGTGTAATATATGAGCAATAAATAAATAAATAAACAAACAAACAAACAAGCAAAATAAAGGTCTCCCCACAAGGAGATGCTTTGATAAGAATTTAACCCCCCACCCAGAACAACATGAAAGCACATTGGAAGAAGCATGCACATCTGCTTAATAAAGAATCATTATTATAGAGGACTAGACTCTCATGTAACCCCTCCAACCTCATTTTGCATACTCCCTTCTTCTGTTATGGCAATTTACATACAGGAAGCTATCAATTTCATTAATTAGGCTTTAAAACAGCTATTTAAATAAGGATGAAACTTTTTTTTCTCCTCAGATAAAGCAATGCAACTAAATTATGCCTGTTGTCATAGATTGCCTAGCTGCTACTTTGCTAGAAGGCTTCAAAGTAGAACTTTGATGTGAAAAGAGTCTTAGGGAATATGCATATGAGAAATGATCTTGAAAAGGAAACTTTAATGCCACGTCTTAGAAAAGTAGAAAAATACAATGAGCCCGAGCCCCACCTCATTAGACGACAGGCAAAGGAATCAAAGAGGATTTATACATTCGTATGAAATTGATAGCCATAAAAATATATCTTTATTTGGGTCTCAAAATTTTAGATACTCATTGTTTCCAAACATTGAGCTAGACAGAAAATACACTGGCTAGCCACACATGCTCAGAATAGCAAAGGAAGTTCCTGGGATGATTCCTGTGGGAGGTCCTGAGATCTTAAAACACATCCCACACATTTATGGGATAGGCTGATGCTACTTGATGATGTAATGACTGAACATAAGCAAATGGTTTTGTGGGTGGCAGTGGGGACTAGCCTGGTGACACAGAGCTCTGCTGAAGCTTACAGCAGACTGAAGCATTAATTCAAAGACCCCGCCTCTCAAGCAAACCCAGGATTCCTCGTGTTTTAGTGTAGAAAGGGGTTTCAGGATGAATCAGTCTGAAGTTGGAGTTTATGGAGTGAGAGAGGAGAGAGAGAGAGAGAGAGAGAGAGAGAGAGAGAGAGAGAGAGAGAGAGAGAGAGAGAGAGAGAGAGAGTTGGTGTATTAGAGGACAGAAGTTAAGCTTAAATGTTGTTCCTAAGGATGGCCTCACCGTTTCTTTTTTGTTTTTTGTTTTGTTTTATTTTTTGTTTGTTTGTTTTTTTAATTGTTTGACTGGATCTCTTGGCCTGGGGACACTCTATGATTCAACTATGCTTGCTTACCCAGGAACTCCAGGGACCCTCCTGTCTCCACCTCCCTAGATCCAGGATTACAAGCAGCCACCATGCCAGAATTTCCACATTGGTTCTTGTAACTGGAATTTTCTTTGGACCACCATCCAGCTCCCAAATAAAGACATGGAGATTTATTATTAATTATGAATGCTCAACCTTAGCTTAGGCTTGTCCTACTAGCTCTTTTAACTTAATTTAACCTGTTTTTATTCGTCTATGTTTTGCCTCAGGGCTTTTTACCTTTTTTAATCATTTTGTATGTGTTATTTTCCTGATTCCTCCATGTCTGGCTGACTAGCCCCTGGAGTCTTCCTGCCATCCTTTTCTTTCTCCCCTGAGTCTAAATTCCTCCTAATGCTTATTCTCCCTGACTGGAAGTGCCACCTATACCCCTCCCTCACTATTGGCCAGTCAGCTTTTTATTAGGCCAGTCAGGTGCCTTAGGAGTCAAGGTGAAACAGAGACACCTCTTTACATAATAAAACAAGCACAACATATCTTTACATAGTTAAGCAAATATTCTGCAACATAAATAAACGCATCTTTGCATAGTTTAACGTTCAGCAACAGGTTCTAGGTACCAAAGACTTGTTCTCATGCTTGCCCAGTGGACCTTATGGACTAAGCTCACGTCTCAGCCTATGAGAGAATTTAATATTGATTTGAGTTCAGGGTTTAACAGAAAAAAAAAAAAAAAACATGCTGAAGTGAAAGATAATATGTACCCAAGAACATGCACATGGGCCGGGCGGTGGTGGCGCACGCCTTTAATCCCAGCACTTGGGAGGCAGAGGCAGGCGGATCTCTGTGAGTTCGAGGCCAGCCTGGGCTACCAAGTGAGTTCCAGGAAAGGCGCAAAGCTACACAGAGAAACCCTGTCTCGAAAAACAAACCAAAAAAAAAAAAAAAAAAAAAAGAAAAAAAAAAGAACATGCACATGGGATTCTCAAGGAGTCTGTTTTGTGTTTTCACAATAGCCATATGTGTTTGTAGCTTCTGTAGTTACATCTCAAAGAGGCCTAAAGACCCTAAATGAGATCATAGGGTGGATCCTGATGGCTAGTAGATAGGGCTACCTGATGAGGTGAAACCCTGATTCACAAGGCTTGTATGGAAAGTTAAGATGCTTGTACTATAAACCAATGTTAACATTTGTAAGAGTCCCCCAAAACTTCGGATTTTACTCTGGGAAAGGACTATGACCATGCACAATTAAGCCTTAAGCATGATGTACTGTTATTTTAATATTCTTGTTTAAAATATCTCTCTATGAAAGGAATATCATCTAGATGCAGGCAACCTTCACACTAAGTGTGGCTAACTATGCCGGGAATTCCTTACCCACAGCTGATAAGAGACTTCAGTCAATCAAAAAAATCTAGGTAAATGGCTCTTTTCTCTTCCCATTTCTCCTTAATTCTGCTTCTCTTTTAGAATAAAACCATTTGATTCTGATGGTTCTCATGGGTTGAAGACTTAAATGGAAGATAAAAAAATCAAATAAACAAACCAAAAAAAAAAAATGTTAAGACAATATAGGCACAATAAACCCAAAGTACTTGGAAAGAAAGAAAAGCAAAAGGAAACATGCTCACACCAAATGTACTGGTTCTGAAACCCAAGCCCTGCACAGGAAGCCTCATCACAAAGGTAAGTCCCAGGAAGGCTCACGAGAAGGGAAGTGAACTGGCAGCTTTGGATGTGCTGGCATACCTGTCCACTTATTGGTGAAACAAAAGTCTATGTGGAGAGTCGATACTGGTTTGGATTCTTTTGTTTCATCTGCTTTCAGTTCAGCAGCACCTCAGGGCAAATGTGGTACCATGAATTAATGATGAATGAATTGGTTTCCATGAGAGGTCATTTTTTCCCTATTTTAATTGTGTGTGTGTGTGTGTGTGTGTGTGTGTGTGTGTGTGTGTGTGTGTGTGTAAGGCAAAAGAATAAAAATTTTCACTGTTAGCTCATTACTCTTTGCAGGAAGCCACTCTAACAAAGGTATTGTCAGAGGAATATATATACACATGTTTTTTTTTTTTTTTTTTTTTTTTTCCTGAGCTGCATACTTTAGTCTTGATGAGGTCTTACAATTGTCATCAAAAGGCTGCCATAGATTGCTGCTGCAAAGCGGTGCCTGATAAACACCTTCCATCGCCACCAGGGAAGCAGCAGAGGTAATCTTTGAAAAATAAATAAATAAATTCTAAAAGAGCTCAGGATGACTTGATAAGGATAAGGCACTCTTAAATGAGAAAGCCTTTCCTGGGAACTGAGACTAAGACACCACACAGTTCCCATCAAATTAAAATGCTAATCGGAGGGTAGCGGGCTGCTGTATCTTAGATCAAGTTTTAGTTTTCTTTGGTTTTACTTTCTGTCAGGGTTATTCTATCATAATGTATCAGGAAAAGCATTGCACTCACATCAAATCAAATCCTTAATGGAAAGGGTGGCAGCCTAAAGGACTCTTGATCAACTGCTAATTTTGTTTTATTCTTCTTCCTCTTTCAGCTAGTCTCTGAAATGAATAACTCTGCATTCGAAAGAGGTTTTTGAGAAAAGCTGGGCACTAAAACAGATTAAGATGAACCGAAGACACAGAGAACCATTATGTCCACAGAATAAACAGTTTTAGTCCTTTAATGTTATAATAAATGCATTCTGTTATGACGTGTACAGCTTTCACGATAAAAGGACTCCTATTAAACATGTCCATGTCTCTCTGCTAGAGATCCTGACACCTGAAGGGCAGCCAGGAGGTGACCGTCCCACTGCCCATTCTCAACTTGATATTTTGAAAAGCAGACAACTGTTAAAAACATCCCTCTGATCAAAATGAAGAGGGAGTAAATTTAGGGTGGCTGAGAAATGTCCAATTTGCCGCTTTAGGGATCAAAGCAATCAATTTATTTGGAGGATGGGGAAAGAGCTTGAACAGCAGATTCTGCTGCGCTGCTTTTGATGGCTAGAGCTCTGGGCAAAAGAGGTTTGCCAGTGAGGCTGTGCTCAATCCTAGGGGATCTGAGCTAAGACTGGAAATTTAGAGCCCTGACTGCCCTCTTGGAGTATGAGGGGATGCAGATTCAGCAGGGATGTGACACAGGGAATCAATTGTCATCTAAGTGTTCTTTTACTGTTTCTGATGTAAAACCTTCCTTCTAAGTACAGGAAAACAATACCATCCCCATAAACAACAACAAAAACTACACTTTGATAAGCTAGTGACAAGGTGGATTTGGGTGGTGTTTTATTTACTTTGGAGTCTGGCTTTGCAGGTAATAAGATATCCTTTATGTGACTGTGTGATGTGTGAAGGCATTTATCTTCACAGTCCAGGGGGAAAGAAAGCTAACTAACAAGAGAAGCAGTGCAAACCATTGTTAGCACTTCCCTGACAAGCCTTTCAGATCATCACACTCTATTGTTGATGGGGTCCAGAGAGAAACACAGGATTCACTGAGGTAAATATATGATGAATATATGTATATATATATATATATGTATATATATATATATATATATATATGCTTCTGTAACATATGACTTGAAAATTCCCCTCTTAATTTCCAATTCATTCTCCAAATAATAACTTGGGTGTGCCCACTACTATGAGCTATTCTTGCAATGAGAACATGTTAGTGAGTGATTTCATTCTGTTGTGATTGAGGTGTTGCTCTTACCTTTTTATGTCCCCCAGGCATGGTAAATGCACTCTGAAATAAATCAGCTCTGTCCCCATTTTCCAGGAGGATCAAGAAGACCCACCCATCTCCAGACAGTTCTGATAAGTCAAAATAAAGAAAGATATCAAAACAGCAAAACTCCCTTAAAACACATGTTGTTTTGTATTGATTTTGTTTTGTATTGTTGTTTGTTTGTATTTATTTTTAAAATAGGATTTCAGCCATTTGGCCATAGCAGGCCTTGAACTCTAAATCTGCCTGCCTCCAGATTCTGTGATTACAGGTGTATCCCACTAAACCTGTTTTAACTCATTGCTGGAATGGAGCCCAGAGCATTGCATCTGCTAAACCAGCCCTCTGCCTCCTTACCTGTTGTGGCATGGTTTTTGTTGTTGTTTGTATATTCGTTTTGTTTTGTTGTTGTTGTTTTTCAGAGAAATGAAAGGAATGGAAATCTAGAACAACAAACTATTTCCAGAGTAAATGATACCTGAATTATAAAATGTCACTTGGGTTCATCATTCACAATTTGGGTCTGAACACAACATGTGTGCAGGAGCAAAACAGAACTTAAAAGGTGGACATTCCTGATGGGAACACTAATGATCTATTAAGCTGTCAAATGTGGGCATCCACAATTACAATGATAGGTAACACTGCTGCTAAGTGCTCTGTGTTTCTGGATAAGATGCATTCAGGAAGGGATGCAGACCTCTGTCAATATTTAAGTCCATCCACACCCTGCCTGTGATCACTCCCCCTTTCCGCCATCTGGCTCCTGCTGATTCTATTCTCCAGAATCTCATTGAAGCTCCCCTCTCTGTCCCTCATGAAATGCCTGTCTGCTCCTCTGCTAGAAAAGCTGCCCCAGAATCTTGATTAACCTGTGCAGTCAATGAGCCTCCACGATTTTCCTCCCACTTAGCTGAGGTTCACAGTCAGTGAGTCAGTTTATTTCTGCAGTTTTTCTCCTGATCTACTGTACCCATTTTTCCATGTGTGATGTGTATAAATTTATCTATCCATCTAAGTTTTGTGATGAAGCACCGAACTGCCTGCCTGATTTTAAATGTTCTTGTACAAAATATCCCTAAACCACTTTGATCCAAGCATTTGGCGGGGGGAGAGCTGTAGAAAAAGAAAAAGCTTTTGAAATACAGGTTTTGATCAATTTTATATTATCTCTTTTCAGGTCTCTAATGTCTGTTTCAAGTGCTGATGCCTTAACACACTAAGCTTTACAGTGGCTTATGACTGATAATGAAGACCTTCTCAGTACTATTTCTCCCAAATTTCAAATTGAGATTTAAATATATAGTAATTATAACTGATATCACACGTGAATACTAGATTAGGACACAGCACACACCAGCCATCCCCAATTCTTTTGTTAATGCTAAATTCCCAACCAACAGAAGCTCAAAAATGCATTAGTAGATTCTAGAAATAGTAGTTCTTGTTTATGCTCTGTGGATTTCTCCTAGATTCCCTTTATAGGAAACCCTAAAGAGATGATGCTAACATCAAATGAAATTGCTACTTTATGTCCTACAGATTTAGATTATCTGGCTCTGTAGCTTTAGCAAATTTGAATATTTCTAAGGAAGGCTATTTAATAGAAAATAACTTTTGATAGGTATATAATACTCAAACTTTAATCACTCTAGTGTTTCAATTTACAGATAAGTTCAAGGATAACTTTTATTTTCACCACAGAAAAACCAGTAATTTTAAATACAAAGCATACAGGAAACTTTCATCTCCAGTCAGATTGGCAAGGCAGTGCACAGGATGCATACCTGACTGAAATGTGTTTCAAAGAAAGTAGGAGAATCTTCCTGATCCAACTCAAACAAAGCATAGAAGGAACATCTCCTCAGCCATTCATCTAGGTCTTGTGGGGAGTGTATGATAGTGTCTCTGCCCTTCAGAAACAGAAAATTTGCAGATGACAAAGTAGCTAGCAGAACTAACAGCTCTTACAGAAGACCAGGCTTGGATTCGTAGCACCAATAGACAGTTCACAACCATCTGTAACTCAAGTTCAAGGGGATCTGGTGTCCTCTTTTGGACTCTGTTGACAATGCAAACACGTGGTGAACATACAGACAGACAGACAAAACACTCATATACTGAAAATTAAAAATAACTAAAGCCTTAAGAAAAACACAACAAACATAGAAACAAACTGCAGATGTGAAATTTGAAATAATGTGCAGGTTCTTAATTAAGCAAGATGATGTAAGGCAAGAACCACTGATTATTAAAGCAACCTAAAGTTTCTTTATACAAGGGGGACATAGATGCTGCTCTAAAAATCAACAGTGCTCTGGTTTCATCTCCAGGCCTTTATTTTTCCTGAGGGTAGGAAAGGCAAAGGCAGAGGTTTACTTGGAATTGGAAGAAAAGGAAGGGTGAGATGAATTGATTGGAGGGATTTACCAAGAATTCTCCAGGAATGTTAAGTATGGTTGCTCTGATCTAGCACATTATACCTCTGCTGTCTGGAGTGTTTCTAAGGATGGCAATGGAGATGGACTTAGTCACAGCTGAAGATGCTGCCATGGGGTAACCAAGCACTTGTAGTTAGGAAGAGAAGTCCTTGCAGAATGCAGCTACAGAAAGTTCTGCCTAAGACTGGTTCTGAGTCCAAAACAGAAGTCTAAAGGAGAAACTGCTGGGCCACACCCAGGGCATGCGGGTAAATACCAAGGGGTCTTTGTGTAAATTTTTCCTTTGCTCCTGTCCCTATCTCCCAACCTTACCTCTCCAACATTTTCAAATTTATTACCACCGGAAACTGCCCTAGATGCTTTGGCCAACCATATTTCACTGCCATTTTTACTCCACAGACCACACAATTTCTGAGGATATCATTAACCCAGCCTTCAATGCGCACAACATGCCGAGAAAGTGAAATAGCAAATGTATTTGTAAGACCTCTATTCCCCTACACAGTAATGGCTTAACACTTTGGCATTAATTCCATTTGTCAAGCTGTAAGATAAATACATGCACATCAGACACTTTCCCAGCATTTATTCAAAGGCCAGACAGTGAAGACCACTATTTAAATGGGAAATGTGTTCATTTGTTTTTGAAAACAAAGCAGAGCCTCACAATTCACGTCAATCTTCTTAAAGAGGCAGAGCAATTTTCAGAACAACTCACTGCAGGCTAGACTTAATCTCTCTCTGAGAATTCTGACATCCTGCGGGCAGGTAAGATGGCTCAGCAGGTAAATGTGCTTCCCACCTTGAGTTGCATCCCTGGAACCCATATGACAGAATGCACAAACCAACTCCCACCAATTTGTTCTCTCTGGCCTGTGGATAAGCTAGCTCTCTGGTGTATTTGCACACACACACACACACACACACACACACACACACACACAATTAATTGAATTAAAAATAATTCTGAAATCCAAAACTAGATAAACATATTCTCTGGTAATCAAAGGTTAAAAATACAAATAATGCCTTACAAGTGACATTTTTTTTTTTTTTGAGATTGCTGAATAGCTGTATTGAGAACTTCCTCTAATTTAAATCCATAGCTTCTAACCTTAGGCAAACAACATCAATTATTCCATCCAGCAAAGCTTTTTACATGCAATGATATTCACGCATGGAGAAGTGATCACATCTTGATAGAGATTTCCAGAGCTCTCCTTCTGTCTTGTGTCTAAATTGGTCTCTGTTTATATTGCAGTACCAGGTTGATTCTCTTCTTTCAAATGATTATAAATGTATTTTCTCTGGATTTCCAAGTGACCTAAAGCACTAGGCTCTAAGGCACGGTCTTATTTGGGATTTCCCTTGAACTAGTGTATTACACTTTAAAAAGAATCAAGAATGGGTCAGAAAGGTATAGAGATGTTGAAACTGTGTCAAAGCCTAAGTATTTTGTATGTATAAATATAGCCAGGCCTGGGAAAACAGCTCAGTGGGAAAGTGCTTGCCTAGCATTCATGGAATGGGAGGATCAAGGTAAAACAAATGAAAACAGAACAGTAATGGTTTAGGGCAACTGGAATGCAGTCAAATGGCTACTGCCATCCAAATCTCAGCCATATCCTCAGCTGAACCATGGAACTGGGCTGTAGATACATTTGCCTCTTGATGAGATCTGACCTCTGATATATTGTAACTTCTGCAGGCATTCTCCACAACAGACCCCTTCTCCTAAACCACCAAGAAAGAAAGTGTCTTTATTTTCTATTTGCCTCTTGATGAGATCTGACCTCTGATATATTGTAACTTCTGCAAGCATTCTCCACAACAGACCCCTTCTCCTAAACCACCAAGAAAGAAAGTGTCTTTATTTTCTATTCGTAGTTTGAAAGGACTGTTAATTCATTCATGTTATCTCAAGAGAAAGAAGAGAACAACAATGTAGGTAAGAGATACAAGTGTCCTTTTGCATGATTACAAGCTAGAAATAATCTGGTAAGCATCCTTACTTTGGTGCCTGAGGGCCAACAATCAGTCTGTTTTCTTTCTCCATTTAAACACTGGTGTTCTAAAGAGATTACACACTAGACGATATTGTTATATACCAGAACTGAAAAAATAAACTGTCAGAGCTAAAACAATCTAATATATTTAAAGCATTATGCTGTCAACTCTAAATCAAGATTTATTTCTAAAGTTGCAATACAAAATCAATATTGGAACAAACATCTAAATTGAAAACTGGAGGAGCCCAAGAATTTACATTCTGTAAAGGATTTTTATTTAAATGTATGTTTCATATTTATAGCTGATAAAATTCTCATTCTAAAACCCTGAAATTTGTAATTATATATAGTATTCATGAGGTAAAATGGTCAATTCACATAATCCATCAGTAGTATTGTAATATAACAACTCAAGGCAAAATAAGGATAAAATATATAATCCAATGAACATCATGTTTTAAAATCCTCAGACCTCACATATTTTAATCTTCATTACAGCATGCAGTTTTTCTGGAAGTAGATCCTGTATTCTATGTATCAGTGTAGCCTGAAGTGTTAGATTTGTAATCTGAACACACAAAACATTGGGAGTAGGAGGATTGTGATTCCAGGTTGTATCAGGAAACCAAACCAAACAAACAACAAGCAGGTATATGGAGCCCTGAGATACAGACCTGTGGGTGAGAATGTCTGTTTTGGACCAAAGTGTGCAAAGTCAATGTGTGTCCTGTATAGACTGATATACCCACTGTTATCAAAAGCACTATTAGATCACTTCAAACAAATCAGAGAGAAAAAAAAAATCCCTTCCTGGTTTTTCTTCTAGGTATAAAATATTAGAAAAGATGTAACTCAAGTATAGATATGCACATTCTAAAAGATATGAAATTTAGAGACCAGAATATATTTGAATTTAACCCTAAAGTCACCAGCTACTGTTCCACTTGCTCATTTTGTGGGTGGTATGTGCTAGTTTGAGATCAAACTAAGCATCAAAACAACCATCTACTACATTCCAAAGGGGAGAATATGTCTGAAGACTTACTATGAAGTACAAGACCTGAAACTTAAAGCAAACTTTCCTCCACTGGAATTAGGGGGAGGAGGGGAAATATATTTCAGATATGTAAAAGCAGTTCCTGATGGAGAGGTTATTAAACACCACAGTAGGCAGGTAATAATACCTAAATATCTGAGATGGGGTAAATGACCTGCTTACCAAAACCCAGACTGTGGAGTTTGGGACAGGATAATGTCTCAAATTCCCCTGCAGCCACAGGAGTTCACAATTTTATTATCGAAGGATGCGAAAACATTTTAGCACATGCTGGGCTTCGGCAATTCCACTGGAGCCCGAATGGACTTTGAGATGCAAAGACCTTTTTTAAGCCCTACTCCAAGAACATTTAATATTTGAAATTATTTGAGATGAAAGCATAATACCCAATTGTTACGACTATCTGAGTGACTCTCTTACTTGCCTAATTACGGCAAGCAAGGTTGTCAATAGTAAAACATTTTCAAGAGATTAACTTTGCCCAGTAAGAGTTCCTGTGGCAGCCTGAAAATCCTTTAAAGTGTTCTACACATTTTGCAACCCTGAGTGGGCAGCCACTCATTTTTGTATTTACAGACAAAATGATATTTGGATAAAGCAAAGGTCAGACTTAAAAAGAACAAAACAAGGCAGAATGGCATTCTAAATTTCCAGAATGTAGTCCCTAAGTCAGTAGCCACTACGCAATGAAGCAAGAAGAAAGAAAAATAAGTTTTGCTTCATCCTCTTCTTTTTAAGGTTTTCCAAAACTCAGTTTCTCAGATAGGTTTTAAAGTGATGAGAAACACTTCTCAAAAAAAAGGCACGCTTTCTGTAAATTTTTTCCCTAATAATGTTTGCTCCTTTCAAAGCAGAAAGAAGTCCTTTTCTGCTTTAGTTAACTCTATGTTTAGTATTAAGTTCTTTTGGTGGTGAATATTGGTAGTTTTTAATTAGAAATTTTTGTTCTAGGAATGTGGATGGTGTGCTTCTTATTAATCAGAAACATGACAAAGGGAATGTTCTCACTCTGCACACAGGTACTACAATGCTCGATCTGACTGATCATCAGACTAAACAGAATGAACTCTAAAATTATGGTTTACAAAATGAAAGAAAAAATGTGTCTCCCTTTCTCTGTCTGTCTCTCTCTGCCTTTGTCTAACACACACACACACACACACACACACACACACACACACACACACACACAACTTTGGGATAATTCCAATTATATTGATTTAAAAATCCCTGACACTAGTGGTTACTTCCAGATTATAAACACACAGCACACCTAAAGGTCATCATAGTCTTCTTCTTCTTCTTCTTCTTCTTCTTCTTCTTCTTCTTCTTCTTCTTCTTCTTCTTCTTCTCTTCCTCCTCCTCCTCTTCTCCTTCTTATTTCTTTTCCTCTTCCTCTTCCTTCTTCCTCTTTGTCTTATTTCTTCTTCTTCCTCTTCCTCCTTCCTTTTATCTGACATACAGATCATATATCCCATGTACAACCAAAACTATACAAATTCTTCCTGTAAAATAGATACCAAATTTCCTCAAGGAATGTTTACACGTTTAGTACCTTATAACTTAAAGATAACAATATGGATTTTATGACACTTGAGTCCTGACAATATCAATGTTATTTTACATAGTAAAGGAACACTTAAAGAAAGCAACAGTTATCTACCTAATTTATGTGTATATATGTGCAAAATTATTATTAACAAAATCAGAAAGAAACACTCAGAATTATCAAAATCTTTAGTTGTATGTCTATAGCACATACTTATAAAGAGCTGATTCTACTCTTTCCACCCCAGCAAACACCTCAGCTGCCCATGGTTCACTATATATAGAGGTAACCTATTGGTGAAATTATTAAGGCCACTCCACATAGTTAACAGGATATTTATTTAATGGCGTAACTTACAAATTAAGTGATAGGTAGGTCGTGGGGTCTGGGGAAGGTGTATCGCAGGTGTTCTCTGGAGCTCTGCTTGGTCCACCTCCACCATTCAGGGTCCTGGAACAGAGAGAGTGCTCACCCATCCAGATCTCAGGTCTCCAGGAGCCTCCCCTGGCTCCGCCTCATAGGCGTGACAGTTGCCAGAGTCTCAGTGGGGGTTGGAACTTCCAGATCAAAGCTGGAATGGCTACCCTCTACAGTAACACACATTTTCATTCTTTTTTTTATTAAGAAATTTTTATTTTTTTTACATACCAACCACAGATCCCCCTCTCATCCTTCCTCCTGCTCCCCTTTCTAGCCTTCCTCCCAAACCCAACCACTCCTCTGCAAAGGTAAGACCTCCTATGGGAAATAAGCAAAGCCTTATGCACTGTTGAAGCAGGTCCAAGCCCCTCCCACTGCATCAAGTCTGTACAAGGTGTCCCACCCTAGATAATGGGCTCTGAAAAGCCAGCTCATGCACCAAGGATGGATCCTGATCCCACTGCCAGGGGCCCCTTAAATAGTCAAAGAGTAGGAAAAGAGATTCTATGATCTAGGAGCATCAAGATCATGATGGGGAAAATCTACACATTTGCGTTCTTGAAATGTCTGTATCATTATTTATTAGCCTTTCTATGTTGGGGGTAGATTATCCCATAAAACTCACTTCCATGGATACTATGGAAGTGGTCCAGTGTAACCATTCTGCCATCAGATTGCTGTCCACTCTAGTGAAATGTGCTATATTGGAGACTTGAAGGTACTGGTAGATTTGCTACCTAGATATTGCATCCCAGCCACTCTTTGGTAGTGGAAGTCCAAGCTGATGAGGCCATGTATAATTTCCATTCTTTTCAACATGACAAAAAATATCTTCCTATCTTTTGTGCATTTGGAGATATCTATCTACATATCCTTCCTTCAGATATCTTTCTCATTAGTTTTTTAGTCATAAGTCATAATTCTTATAACTCTCTGACCATTCAGCCAAATTATTGTCTGCCATATATAAATCAGTATACAATTGCACACCTGGCTATTTCTCCTCTGAAGCAAATGTGTGACTATACACACCATGCAAAGTTCTTCCAACTGTAGATAAATATTTCTATAACCACTGTCCTTCATGGATGTCCCACAAAGTGGCTACAATGCTTCAGCTGCCTATTTTCTGGCATGACAGCTACATAGTATGTAGACCC
The DNA here is from genome assembly GCF_004664715.2 of Peromyscus leucopus. NCBI lineage: Eukaryota > Metazoa > Chordata > Mammalia > Rodentia > Cricetidae > Peromyscus > Peromyscus leucopus. The sequence continues at coordinate 12,364,108 of NC_051086.1, forward strand.
ACTTATATAACAGGCCCTAGTTTTTTCTTCCTGGATCAATTAATAATAGGGTATACACCATGAGTCCGCAGGTACAGCTTAGGAAGGAGACACTATAGCAATTAAACTCAATACATTTAAGACACTTCTTCCTGTAAATTATTTGTGCCTTCAAATAGGCCTAATCAGGTCTGATCGTATCTATATTACTATTGTTTGATGATGGATTACTGCTTTCCATGTACAAATTTATAGCTTGGTGATCAGATAACTACGTCCATAATGTGAATCTCAGGTCATATGGCAACTTCATGGATCACTGTCAAGTATTCAGCTTCCACTACAGCACAATTACAGGCCAAGAGCTGTTTCTCAGAGGGAGGAGAGTTGTTCATGAATGATGCCAGGGTCTTGTTCAACATTTCAAAGGGCTTTCATTATAAGTCATGCATGGGGGTTGGATCAGGGCTCCATATAGCTTCTTTGAGTTGCACTGACACCTCAACTTCCATTTAGTCTGTTACATCAGAAGGTCCAAACAGCAGAAAAGCCTGCATAGTGGCTGGAACCTGTTAAAGAGCCTTTTCCTGTTGCGAATGAAAAATGCCCATAGAGAGGCTCAGGCATTTCAATGATTGTTTCCTTGTTAGTGTCGTTATTGAGGGAAGTTTAAGAGAAATGGCCTTGTGGGAGGAAATATGTTTATGGAGGCAGGCTTTGAGAGATTTATAGTTTTACCCTATTTCCAGTTCTCTCCCTCTCCCCCCTCCCATCCCCCGCTCCATGCCTATGGTTGAGGATGTGATCTTTGCTCTCAGAGCTTACTGCTCTTGCTGCTCTGTTTCACCGTGATGGGCTTGATATCCTTCTCAAGCCATGGGCCCAAATAAACTCTTCCTTCTACGAGTTGCCTTGGTTACTGTATTTTTATCACAGTGAAAGAAAGTCACTCAGACTGAACTTAGTGCCAGAGAGTTGGCTGTTGCTGTGAAGACCCTGATCATGTAGTATGGGGAAAGAATGTGGAAGATTTGGTAACATTGGACTAGGAAAGTAGTTTGATGCTGTAAGCAGAGTACAATGGACCATTCTAACGGGAACCTAAAAAGACAGTAGTACTGAGAGTTATGTATACTATGGGGACCCAGATCAAGACATTACACAGGGAAGTAAGGACTTGAACAGCAAATGGTCTAGTAGCCATTTCTCTAACTTTTTGTCAAAGAACCTTTGTGCCTACTGCTCTTGTCTTAAGAACATATCTGAGGCTAAATTTTAAAAGTAGTGAACTATTGTGTGTTTTTTTTGAGGGGGAGAAGGAGGTTCAATAAGTCATAATAATAAACCTGTGGCATATATTGTGACTGATAACAGTTATGTAGATCTACAATGAAAACAAGCAAGTAGGGGAGAAAGAAACATGAAATGTACAATTTGGAGAGAAAAATAGTATCAGGAAGCTTAATGTTATAGCTAAGGTAGGTGCTAAAAGAAAGGCTGTAATTGCTAAAGAGATTAGCCCTGAGAGGACAAGAGCCAGTGAGAGTGAGAGATCACTGAATGAGAGTGTAAAAGGGATGCCAGGGTTGCACTGGAGACACCAAGATTTTAGAAATGCCGGAGACATGAGACATCTTCCAAGAAGAGCTTCATACATACATGGAGCTGTAAGATTTGATGATTGCCCTGAGGAATATCAGCCTTATTTCCTCACTATGACATCATTCCTTCTTTTTGGAATGGTAATGTATATTTTCTCATGGTTTGTTTGAAGTACATACTTTGCTCTTTAGTTCTATAGAACATTATAGTTTAGAGTATCTCGAATCTTGTAAAAGACCATAGACTTTTAAACATTATTGAGACTGTGAAAGACTATAACTACTCTTGAAGCTGGACTAAATGCATTTTTGCATTATGATATGACTGTTGCTAGAGTTTTCCTGCCTTACCCACAGTCAGGACAAATCTCTATCACCTTCCAGTCCCACAGCCACTCAGACCCGACCAAGTAAACACAGAGACTTATATTCCTTACAAACTATATGGCCGAGGCAGGCTTCTTGCTAACTGTTCTTATATCTTAAATTAATCCATACCATAAATCTATACCTTGCCACGTGGCCAGTGGCTTACTGGCGTCTTCACATGCTTCTTGTCATGGTGGCGGCTGGCAGTGTCTCCCTCTGTCTTCCTGTTCCCTCCTTTCTCCTCTCTGTTAGTCCCACCTATACTTCCTGCCTGGCCACTGGCCAGTCAGTGTTTTATTTATTGACCAATCAGAATAATTTGACATACAGACCATCCCACAGCATATGACCATGAGATATGGGGGCCAGGGAGTGGAATGTGGTGATTTAAATGAGAAAGGTCCCCTACATAGACTCTGGTATTTAAACACTTGGCCACTAGTTGGTGGAGTTGTTAGGGAATGCAGACTTTTTGGAGGAAGTCCATTACTGGAGACAGCTTTTGAGAGATTTATAGCCTTGGATTACACCCAGTTCTTTCTCTCCAGTTCAAGCTTACAGTTAAAAATGTGATCTCTAGCCGGGCGGTGGTGGCGCACGCCTTTAATCCCAGCACTTGGGAGGCAGAGGCAGGCAGATCTCTGTGAGTTCGAGGCCAGCCTGGGCTACCAAGTGAGTTCCAGGAAAGGCGCAAAGCTACACAGAGAAACCCTGTCTCGAAAAACCAAAAAAAAAAAAAAAAAAAAAAAAAAAAAAAATGTGATCTCTAGCTCCCTAACTAGCCATCACTCCCTGTTGCTTTAACTCCCTGCCATGATGGACTCTCATCCTTTTGGAACAGTGAACTGAAATAAACTCTTCCTTTCATAAGTTGCTTTGGTCAAGGTGTTTTATCACAGCAACAGAAAAATCACATAAATACCTCTTCTGGGCCCCATTCAAATTTAGAAAAGTTCAAGGTCACATGGGGTATGGATCATAGTAACACACCCAAGGAAGGAATGTGCTGCCTTCGAAATCCAAATAGACCCACAAAGTGCTGTGTTTCTTTCTTGGTGGAGCAAGAGGTGGAATGTAACAACTTTGTCTTCATTTTGAAGGACCATATCTATGTGCCCACACCTACATAGATACTTCCTTTACTGAAGTAGAAGACCCCTAAATTTTTTTGATGTGAAAATGTTTTACCAAGTTCAGAATGGTTCCTACCTCCTGCTCACTCTTAAAAATCAGTATGATGTCCCAAATGGAACAGACAACTGTGAGATCATATAGAAGAGACACGTAAGCCAGCTGAAGGCGAATTGTTTATGCTGGCTGGGCCTTACGGACAGATGTGGAACAAGGAATCAATTGATAGGTCAAAAGCTTCACATCAAATACCAGCAGATATGTTAATGTCCTCAAGAAAGTAAACCATATATTACACAGCAACTTCATCTGGAACTACTGTTCAAATAAGGTTATGATAATCAACTGTCACTTTTTCCATGATCCGTTTGTCTTCCACCGAGGCTAAACAGGAGAGTTAAATAAGATGTGGTAGGACCACCACCAATGAATCTTTCAAGTTTTGATGGAGCCACTGATCTCTACAATTTCTCCAGGGACAGAATATTCTTTTGTTTCATCTTTTTCCCAGGTAAAGGCAGTTCTATTGGTTTCTACTTAGCTTTCCTAGTGCTAAAGAGCCCTTCCCTCAATTCCCAAATTAGGTAATCAAGATGGGGATCTGCCAAATTCTAAATATATATGTTCCATTGTGAATTTTGAGGATGTTGAAATACTCATGGGATGAGCTCAGGGACCCATTAGACTCACCATAGTTTGCTTTTTACATTGATCACTTGACTTCTATCAGCCCTTATCTTGACTTGAGGGACACGGTACAATTTGAGTTCTTTGAGAATTCATGTCAGCTCAGAACTAGTCTTTAGGAGGCCTTAGAAGGTCTGATAATTTTCTGGTCCCCAATGGATAATTATCCCATAAAAACAAAACAAACAAACAAAAACAATAAAAAACATAGGTCCACTTGAGAAAGGATGGGAGAAAGATTAACAATAAAATTGTTTTGTAGTGTAGCAAGGGCTTTCTCAAGGGTCTGGGCCACTAAATTGACTTAAGTCTAGAAATTGACTGGAGTACCTGATTCTTTGTTATTGTGATTCAAGGTAGCCCTTCATTTATTTGCTCTGGAACTTCTCTGTTCATAAAGATCAAGGAAGAATTTAGTTGGCCTCCTACTTCTTTATTTCTGGGAACACCATGACTAATTAGTCAATGCCATAGGTCAACATGAGTCATAGCATTATGATCATTTCCTATGCATCTGCTGTCCATTACAGTAAGTTCACTTACCTTCCTTTGATGACTGAGTGATGTCATATGGCCCTTACCACTCCAGTATCCCACTAGATCCATCGCGTTTAAGTTAGCCAATTGAGTTTCTGTGAATCCAGCAACAACAATTTAAGGAAGGAAGAATTCTTCTTGGTTTATATTTGCACAGGATACAGTCTATAATACCAAAAATTTATGGTAATAGGAGTAGGGGGTGGTTGTGGCCATGTGTTTATACTCAGAAAACAGAGAGTTATGCATGCTTGTGCTCAACTTGCTTTTTCCTACTAAATGATTCTAGACCATGGATGGTACCACGTACATTTATTATAGTTATTTGTATCTCAATTAATTTAATTTAGATACTCCCTCACAGATGTGCCAAGAAGCTTTTCCCTTCCATTGATTCCAGAATTTAATCAAGTTGACAACCAAGTATAATGATGACATTCTTCATCAACTTGAATCCAAGTAGTATCAGGCATCTCTAGCCCATTCAAATCAAGTTATCTTTTGACCAATATTTCAGCAAACTAATCAAGCAAACTGGTGGTTTGAATAATAATGGCCATCAAAGACTCATGTATTTGAATGCATAGTCATTACAGAGAGGCACTATTTGAAAAGGATTAGGAGGTATGGCTTTGTTGGAAAAATTGTGTCACTAAGGTTAGGCTTTAAAGATTCAAAAAGCCCATGCTGGGCCCAGGGTCTCTCTCTCTCTCTCTCTCTCTCTCTCTCTCTGCCTAAGGATCAGGATATAGAACTCTCAGAAACTTCTCCAGCACCATGTCTGCCTATGTGCTGCCATGATCTCTGCTATGATGATAATGACTAACTTCGGAAATTGTAAGCAAGCAAACAATTAAATGTTTTATTTGAATTGAATTGTCTTGGCCATCGTGTCTCTTCACAGTAATAGAACAGTAAACAAATCAAACTCCTAGCACCTTTTGTAATTTTGTGAGATTCAACATTAAGCCCAGAATCTCTGATCATATCTATAAATTAAGTCTGTCCTAGTTGTAATTTCCTACCATCTTTATATCATACATTTAAAATTAATTGCTGCTTCATCAGATCTCTGCTTATATGAGTTAGAAAACTCTAGAACTTTTAAGAAAGTTCTCTGTATCTCACCTCTAGGAGCCTGCAGAAAGTGAAACCTGTTTATAGGTCTATAGCAAAGATGAGTATTAGCGGTAAATGCTGAGGAACTTTAGCATTGTCTTACTTGGTGTTTTCTTCAGAGAATGTCACTCTCACTGCCATTTCCACAGATGATGCAGCGTTAATTCCTTCAGGCAAACAGGATAGGGCAATATTGTAGGAGTGTCGAGACACTAAGGGTAAGCAGAGTGATTCCTCTGGGCAAGAATTCCATATGATTTCATTGTCTATATTCAAAATCTCACCAGAGCTTTCCCACACATCTCTATCTCTGCTTAGAGTATCCCACTCTTTTCTAATCAAACTACTGATAGCCTTTGAGGCTGAGGCTTACATGTGGGCTATAAGTTAACCAATCACATGATGAGGGCTCATGTTTGATTTTTAGTAACTTAAGCTCTATGACTCCATGAACATAAATCCTTTCTCAGGGCATACTTAGAAAAATTTAAAGACTTAAGTACATCTGGATCTTGAAAATCCCATCTCAGAGATCTTGCTTTTCTTTGTAACTTTGTGAAGTGATGTTAGAAGCAAGCAACTTGCCTCATATTCACTAACTTTCCAGAAATGTTCAAGTGTTATATAGAGTCACCAAATCCTTCCTTCCTACAAGTGATGAATCAAGGTGTCAAATGTATTTATCATACAAAAATTTAAAAAATACTTCATCGCAATTCATTATTAGGGATGTCCATATAAAAAGAGAATCTTTAGAAATTTTAGGTATGGGCAATATAGACAGTGAGCTCCAGAAATCACTAAACCATTAGATGCTGTGGGATGGTCTGTATGTCAAATGTGCTGCTCTGATTGGTCAATAAATAAAACACTGATTGGCCAGTAGCCAGGCAGGAAGTATAGGTGGGACTAACAGAGTGGAAAATTAAGAGAACAGGAAGGCGGAGGGAGACACTGCCAGCTGCTGCCATGACAAGCAGCATGTGAAGATGACAGTAAGCCACAAGTCATGTGGCAAGGTATAGATTTATAGAATTGGATTAATTTAACATATAAGAACTAGATAGCTAGAAACATGAGCCATTAGGCCAAACAGTTTAAATAATATAAGTGTCTGTGTGATTATTTTATAAGTGGGCTGTCTGGGGCTTGGTGGGACCTGGAGAGAAAACTTTCCAGCTACAGAAAACTGTCCTTGCAATTGTTTCTCAAGAAACACTTATGGTGCCAAAATCTGTGTTAAGCAGGATTCTCTCTTTATAACAGTGTGGTGGTATTGTGTTCCCCAAAACATTGTGCATTCTAATAAACTTATCTGGGGTCAGAGAAGAGAACAGCCACAATACTAAACATTGAGGTTAGGCAGTGGTAGCACACCCTTTAATCCTACCATTCCAGAGGCAGAGATCGGCCTGGATCTCTGTGAGTTCAAGACCACACTGGAAACAGCCAAGCATGGTGACTCAGGCCTTTAATCCCAGGAAGTAATGGCAGGAGGCAGAAAGGTATTTAAGGCATGAGGACAAGGAACTATGGTTAGGCTTTTAGACTTTTGAGCAACAGTTCAGCTGAGATTCATTCTGGATGAGGACTCAGAGGCATCCAGTCTGAGGAAACAGAATCAGCTGAGGAATTGGCAAGGTGAGGTGGCTGTGACTTTTCTGCTTTTCTGATCTTCCAGCATTCACCCCAATACCTGGCTCCAGGTTTGTTTTTATTAAGACCATTGTGTGTGTGTGTGTACATGCACATGCATGTGTGTCATGTATGTTCACATATGTGTACAGGTGCATACAACTATGTGTGATTATGCACAGGCCAGAGGATGTTTTCAGTTGTTCTGTGATATTACTCTTTGCCTTATTCTTTTGAGACAGTTCTCTCAGTAAACCTGGATCTCAGTCAGTAGCCAGAAAGCCCTGGAGATCTTAGTCTCTACTCTTTACAGTACTGGGATAATATATGAACATGTAGCCACACCCAGAATTTTAACTGGTGCTAGGGATTTGAACTCAAGACCATATGCTTGGATAGCGAATACCACTACATGATGAGCTATTGCCTCAATCCGAGGTAGAGTTATCGTCAGGAAAAAACCTAATAGAATGAGTATGTGTGTCATGGATGTTTATGATATTTAGTCATTATTAAAGGAATTTATTAGATTGGCTTACATGATAGGAGCTAGGAATTTCCATACTATCTATATGTATGCTGTACCAGCAGAGACTAAATCTGATAGCTTCTCCATTCAGGAAGTTCAGTTCCTCAGCAGTCTAATGGTGCAAGCTTGAGGGATCCCTGGAGAGTTGCCAATTGTGAGTGCCAGTGGGAGGCCAAAGAGTCTGGGGTCTGATTTTAGCACAGAACTGAAGCTGTGGCATTAGATAGACTTGCTTGGGTAGGAGAAGCTACTTTTCACTGTTTCAGTGCTAGGCTCTGAGATGCAAGAGACTCATAAAAGATGCTGAATTTACATGCTGTGGATGAAGCTTGTTAGCTTTTCCCTACTACGACACAATACTTTATATAAAGAACTTGGAGGATGAGAGACTGATTTTGACTGCTGCTTTTAAATGGGTCAGGGTCTCTTGTTTCTGGGTTGTGATGAAACAGAATTTCATGTGTGAAAGGTATGAAGGAGCAAAGCTTTTCAGCCCATGGTGACCAGAAAGCAGCAAGAGAGAGTACCTATGCCAACAAGCTTGTTCCTTTTGTTTCATCTCTGCCTCTAGACTATTGAATGGTGCTGGCTACATTCAGGGTGGAATTTCCACCTTAATCTCTAGAAGCCCCCACAGACACAACAGAGCTATGCTTCTCTTATTATCCTAGGTACCTCTAAATCCAATCAAGTTAACAATCGAGAATAATAGTCATAATAATATAATGATGTAAAAGTTTGCAACTTACTGTCAAAACTCGGATTGCTTGAAGGCTGATAGAGCACTCAAGCTTATTCTGAAAGAGAGGGCTCATGCACAAATGAAAATATATATAAAGAAAATGGGTTTAAAGGAAATTAGTGTGGCTGCAGGAAATTGAAGGAGCTTGCAATGGGTTGTTGCAGGGAGGACGAAGTAAGCCAACATTTTCATGGTGTGACCAATTTGACCTGTGATTATACTTTGAGAATACCACTCTGCGGATACATGGACAATATATTTGAAGAGAAGATAGATGAGCAAGAAGGGTAGTGAGTAGATGGGGGCATCAGTTCATGTTGGCACAAATAAAGCATAATAGATGAGATAGAGAACAGTTGAAGTTCTAGATAACCTGCAGATGGTAAAGAGGGAAACGCTGCTATGGGCTGTACACTAATAGGTAATGGATGGTCTGGATACTGGATAAGCAAATGGGCACTGTGTGTTAAGCTCTGTCATTTTCAGACTTCATCTGCATTAAGTATTCAAGGGGAAGTGAAGAGTATGAATGGTATATCTCAGATTAAACTGTTATAGGATTTTGTGATTTGTAAGACACATTTACATGTACAAAATCCATTTTAAAAAAAAAAAATCACCACCTATATAAAGGCCTTCTCTCTCCCATTCCATCATTCCTTTATTCTTGCTTCCAAAAGATGATAATCGCTTAACCTGTGTTTTTTAAGGATGGAATGGCCTTCTCTCCTTCCCTCTCCTCCCCTTTCCCTTCACCTTCCCTCTCCTCCCCTCCCCCCTTTTCCTCTCCTTTCTTCTCCCCTCTTCTTCTCTACTCCTTCTTCCCTCTTCTTTTCTCATTCATTTCCCTCCCTATATCTCAAATTCTTCTTTTCTCTCTTACCCCACCTCCCCTTCAATGTGCCGACAAACCCTCGTTCTCATGTATGGACTCACCTTGCAGCCCATACTGTCTTAACTTACCTGCCATCCTTCTGCCTTTAAGGTGCCGTGGTTGTAGATATGTGCCATCACGGCCAATTTGACTTTTTCATTTGTATGTAACAAGTTCATATCATGGTTTTAGCTACGATTTTTAATTTTAGATGTTTGTCAATCATTCTCTATATTGGAAAATAAAGCTTTATCTTTGATATTATTTTACTTTTCTTTGAGATGTAGCCCTGGCGGAACTGCAACTTTCCATATGACATAAGGCTGGCTTCAAACATGGGATTTTCTTGCTTAAGACTTTCAAGTGCTAGGAATACAAGCATTTGCTGACATGTCCTAAAGGACATTCTCTGCTTTTTCAATTTGATTTTTTATTTTTGAGATAATGTCTAACGTAGCTCAGGATGTCCTTCAACTTGTTGTATAGCTGAAATGACTTGTAGGTGCTATGATTTTTAAAAATATTTCTATATTATTTATTTATTTTGCATGTGGGTGTGTGGCATATGCATGTTTGGTGGGTGTACAAATTTCAGTCTGTGTGTATGGGTTTACATGTGTGTGTGCAGGGGTGCATGTGTGTGGAGGCCAGATATCTAGTTAACTGTCTCCCTCAGTTGCTCCTTACCTTATTTTGTGAGACAAGGTCTCTCAATAAGCCTGGAGCTCCCTGACTCAGCTAGACTAGCAGGACAAGAAGTTCCAGGAATTTGCCAGTCTTTTTTGGCTCTGGGGTTGTAGACACACACTTTTATAGGATTACTGTAGGCCTGAACTCAGGTGTTCATGATTAATGGTAAATACTTGACTGAAAGAGCTGTGTTCTCAGTGCCTAACTTCCAACTTCTAAGCCTCTTGCCTCCATTTTCCAAGTCAACTGGCATTGTAAGAGTGTACCACAGTGTCTGCAGAACAAACTTTGGACTCTCTCTCTCTCTCTCTCTCTTTCTCTCTCTCTCTCTGTGTGTGTGTGTGTGTGTGTGTGTCCATCCATCTGTGTATGTGCCTTTCTTTGTGTCTCTGTCTCTGTTTCTCTCTGTGTGTGCCTCTCTGTGTCTCTGTCTCTCTCTGTCTCTCTGTCTGTCTGTCTCTTTGTTTCTGTGTGTGCCTCTCTCTGTGTCTCTGTCTCTGTCTGTCTGATTCCCCTCTCTCTCTCTCTCTCTGTGTGTGTGTGTGTGTGTGTGTGTATGTGTGCATGCTTACCTGTGCCAGTATGTCTAAGATTGAAAGGCCATCTCCAATACACGAATGGGTACCAATGTCCAACAAGCAGATGACAAAACTTACGTAAAGAAGAGTATATTTCCATGCCAAGCCTAAGGAGCTTATGTCACTTTCAACATTTCATTTGCCAGGACTCAAACAAATGCCCCAACTCCAGTGAACACCATCTAAAAATTATAATCTAGTTGCCTAGGCATGCATAGAAACTTCTATAGCTGGTATAATGCTATTGAAGAAAAGTCTAATTGTTCCAGTCATTGTAATTCGACATAATTGGCCATGGGGTTACATCATTGTAGCATTACAGTAAATTAGGTAATATTCTATCAAATTGAAAACACACACCTGCTATGACTTTGAAAGAGAAATGTCACCTCTATTCCATTCTCTGCCACAGTTCTCAATTTATCAGATTCATCCAGAGAAACTGAATTCTTCAAATTGCCATAAAATCTGTGGCAATAATTATGAAAATGATAATAGTAACTATAATGACATTTATTATGTTCTAAGTCAGTATCTGATACTATGCTGAACTCTTATGTGTCTTTCCTACTGTGATTTATACAATAAAACAAGAAAGATATAATATTGGTATCCCCATTTCAAAGATGAGCCACAGAGCCACAAGAATGATATCATGGTCTTATGTTTGAGACACACTGGTCTCAACCTTCAGTCTATGACATTCAAAAAGGTAATGTTCTTTGTGCTATGCCATGCTGTTCTATACATATAGAACTTAGTCCTACAAAAACATCCAGGGTCTGATGTGTTTTATCAGTATTCTTTCCCCTATTTAATAATATATATTTGACCCATTAGAAGCTGCTGAACATTTTCGGTATTGCTGAATCTTTCTTTTTAGAAAAATCTTGGATATTTGCTCTGCATGGTCAAACTGCTAAAATTCATAAGTAGCATAAATAATTTGACAATAGCAAGCCTGTTGTGTTTAATGTACATTCTTTGCTATAATTCTGGCTCAACAATTGTCCTCCCTGGTAAATCTGCCAAGCTGAAACAATAAAGGGCTTTAGCTGCAAAGTGAAGTTTTCTGGAATTACAATATTCCTTTTGACCTCTGAGATGACTAAATGCTATTTAATTTCTTCCTTTTATTCACAACAGCGAAAAGGACTTGGAATCATGCAGGGACAGAGGTAGCATTTCCTTTCACAGCCCTAGCCAGACATTAATACTCCCAGGAGAAGGGTGGGGGTGCTTTCGGTTTGGTGTGGGAAGGCTTTATTTACTGTAATACTACAGATGTCCTTCTTCTTCTCGGGTATCGCAAGAACTATGATGTAACACTGGAGTCAATTATTTCAAATTATAGTGCCTGGAACAATTAGACTCCTGCTTCCCTCGTAGTGAAACTGAAAATTGAATGGAGGCTGAAATGGAACTAGTTTATAGCTGGCTGAAGGTAGCTATACAGGAGCAGCAGGACGGCTGCCTCTTTCAAGAGCTGGGGCTTTTAGGTACTGTTACTGCTAATTACTTTAGGTGAGGAACACTATGGCTGTCAAACTTCACAATCAACTCCGGCTTTGAACTAGCTCAAACAGAAATGCTTGAGTAGTTAGGAAGCATTTCTTTCACTTGCCATTTCATAGAGGTGCTAAATGCAAGAATGTAGTCAGAGTCATTGTGCTTCGTCCCCTCTGCAGGCTGATTCAACAGCATTTGATCTGATGGGAAGGTTTTTAACTTCCCTTCTATACATAGCCCCAGCATGATCAATGCTGAAATGCATCTGCAATTGGGCCTACTCTACATCTCATTTGCCTAAAGAGTTTATAGAATGAGATCACAAGCAGCATGATCTACAAATGAGCTTCTGACAAGGAGGAAATGTCAGCCAGAGATGCTGATTCTAAGAAGTGATACCTGAAGATGACTCATAAGGGTTTCAGACCCCAGGCTTGTATCATCAGCAAAGCGGGAGGCCTGAGCAACAGGAAGAAAGCTAACTCCTGCTCCCTTCTCAGCAGGCAGCTCTCTATTTTATGGTAGCATTTATTAGTCCTTCTTCTATTTGCTCCTTAGGTGCATCCTACCTACACGTGTCCTTGTTCCTAACTCAGTAATAAGTTTATTTCAATTTATTCGTTTATACCATTGATAGATTACAATGCATCACTACCCCCTTTAAGAGGAGACTTTATGTTTTCAGAAGAGACCAGTGTAAAGTGAAGATCTATACTGAATTTCCCTTTAAACCAAAGCACTGGGGTAGCATATGAAATTGTCTTGACATCTATAAGACCAATGCAATGTAAGAGGTCCCTTTCTTTTCCTGTGGGTAAAATAAACTTGTGCATTCAATGAAGTTGAGAGACCAAGGCAATAAGACTGGAAGTCTTACCTAAGCTGGTGTTTCCCCTTAAAAACACAATACAGGAGATAGTTGTAGGAGTTAACAAACACTGAAGCAGCTTGTTAAACAAGCAAACAAATACAGGAACTTAAACAAACCCCTGGGTTGTTGACAATCAGAAGAGAACCACTGTTGGCGCATGTAGACAAGCACTCCCGAATATTGTGTGAGTAAGAATGACTATGAGGTCAATCTGCCTGGATTTCTATACTCATTTCCACCAATTATTGTGGGAAAATAATTTGGAGCAGCTTCATTTTCCTCTTCTGAAGTGGCGGGTGTTAATAGAACCTGCCTCTTCTTTTCTTAGGAAAATTAAATAGATGGATAATTGTCAAATACATAGAACATTGCTTAAGCCTTTAAGGATGCCTGCTAAATAACTAAAAATGGCTGAATGGTATTTGGGCTGAGTTCATATAATCATTGTAAAAGATGATTGTTGATGAGATATAATGGGAAATATATTTGGTCACTGTATCCTGCTACTATGGCAAAGCTAAACCAATAAGCCTTTCAATATTTCCTTCATGAGAGGAAATAATTCACAATGAACACCTTTCCTAAAGCCTTAATGATTTAGGGTGGGATTCTTAGGGGGTCTCAGGACAAGGCAATTTCCGAAATGAATTTTGTCTTAGAATTTTTAGCCCCACTTACTACATACTGGAAATGGGTAGTGAGATTAAAAGTTATAATATAATTATATTCAAATTCAATCAAATAGTCCCATAAACATTGATAAACAAGCTTGTTTAACCTCTGGACTTCAGAACACCTGAAAATCCTAGGAAGTGCTAGGTGGTACCTGGAAAAGGCCAGAAGCCCCTCACATCCTTCATACCCATCCTTCATACCCTGCTCTATGCATCTTTTCACTGAGTTGTTCATCTGTATCTTTTGCAACATCCTACAAAATAAACAACTGAATGTAATTTCTGTGTCCTGATGTTCACTCAAACAAACTGACCAAATCCAATGTAAGGAAAGAAAAGGTCATGAAAACAGTTCTGCAGCCAGTCAGTTAAAATTATAGATAATTACCTACTGCTTGTGAAAGGGGTTAAATGCGGGTAGCTGGGAAACTGAGTTGTCAATCTATGTGATCGAATACTACCTCTTGGTAGATGGCACCAGAATCAAATTAAATTATGCAGCACCCAGATGAGGTGGCATGAGAAACTGATGGCTGAGGATGGGGAAAAACTTTTATACATTTGATTAAAAAAAATCTGTGTTGAACACAGTGATATAGGAAGAAATCAAACAAAATCACCTTATTTTCCCATGCAGCAAACACATGAAACTCATTTGATCAGTGCATTTTCTATAAAAAGCATTGTGTCCCATATGTCTGGATGTTCCATTTGCAGAGTACATTGAGAGAGGAGACAAGCATTGGATTGAGACGTGGTGCCATCCATATCTAGAAATTGATTTATTTGAGAATACATTGATTTAGAATAGATACTTGAAAGAAATATATGTATAGTTGGGCATTTGTGAATATGTGCAGAATGAAGAGGATTAAAAATGCTCCAATATCCAAAGATGTTAGCTCCAAAGAGGGTTTAAGAGGGTGGGTTTGCTGAATGACATGACCATCTGCACTATGACCGAACATGGCTACAATGACATGTGACTCCTTTGTGGAAACCCTTATGCAATGAAATGAAAAGAGTAGTTAGATTTTCTTTGAAGAGTTTTCTCATAGCAAGAGATAAAAGCAGACATCTATTTTCTTTGATGTTTTTATCCTAAATTTTTGTATTTGATTTTCCTATAAGCATTATAGAAAATTTTCTTTTCCTGTAATTCTTTTCAGAGAAAGAGAGATTATAGAAATGGTTTGTCCCTTGTAGCTATCTCAAGAACTAAGAACAGATTTCTTATGGTGGGCTAGGAGCTTTGAATTTTCCTGCCTAAGTTTTAATCCATTATGCAAAATAATGTATCCACTTTAAACCAAATGTTCTGCACTTCAGTGCTTCGCTTGTTGTTTACATCTCAGAAGGGCAAAGAGAAGGGTGTTCAACCTCAGATAAGCAGCACACATCTATGGACTACGATGATATCATTCAATGTCATGTTTATACCTAGTTAGAAATAAGTGAACATCTGTGAATTAAAAAATAGAACTGTAATAGTGGCCAGCAGGGAATAAAACACTTTATTGAGCTTTGTTATGTAGATGGGAATGTGCTTTGTAGAAAATGCTTTATTTGCAAATAAAACAACTAATTACTAGCACTAGAAATACAGGCACAGAGTAGATTCTGAAAAAAAAAAATTCAAGAAAGGGTTATTTTGATGTGGTATTGGCTAATTCTGCTATCTTTCTCCAAATCTATATTGATCACTCCTATATGTTTGTTCTTAATTACTAGGAATAAGACCCATATAGCTCTCAGTAAACAAGCAAACAAAAAAGTAAATAAATCCTGCCAAACAACAGTCTGTTGACAACATAGGCATGGGAAGTGTTCTGTTATCACTCCTAAGGCTTTTTCCTCAATTACTTGTCTTTGATACGATTCATTCATTCATTCACCCACTCATTTGATTATTCAATAAGGAAGAACATTATATCAAATATGAATTTTGATGGCATATTGAGGAGCACTCAGTAGGCAGAGATCCCTCTGGATCTCTATGAGTTCAAGCCATCCTGGACTACATGAGATTGACTCAGTCTAGGAGAGAAAACTATGCCAGGCAGTGGTGGCACACACTTTTAATCCCAGTACTGGGAAGCACACTCACCGTTAATCCCAGGAAGTGATATGGTGGGTGGAGAAAAGTTCATAAGGTATGAGGAGACAGGAACTAGAGCCTTTTCAGCTGAGGAAGCTCATTCAGCTAGAGGCCTATGGACTGAGGCTCTTTCAGGCTGAAGAGTTGATGAGGTAAGAGGTAGTGGCTGTGGCTGCTCTGCTTCTCTGATCTTTAAGCTTTCACTTCAATATTAGGCTCTGGGGGTTTTGTTTGCTTGTTTGTTTGTTTGTTTGGTATTTGTGGTTTTTTGAGACAGGGTTTTTCCATGTAGTTTTGGTGCCTGCCCTAGATCTTGCTCTGTTGACCAGGCTGACCTTGAATTCACAGAGATCCGCCTGGCTCTGCCTCCTGAGTGCTGGGATTAAAGGCATGTGCCACCACCATCTGGCCAGATTTTTTATTATAAGACCATTTTAGACATTCTTGTTACAAATAATAAATGCCATGACCAAGAGCTATTGAAAAAAGTAGCATGATAGGAGAAAGGCTTAGTGCAGTGAGAAAAGAAGAGAATAGGAGTCATTAGGAAAGTTTTCCAGTGATAAGAAATGGAGTGGACTCCGACATCCAGTGGTCTGAAGGATGAAGAAGAGAAAAAGGCAATGCCTGAGATAAGGAAACCAAGAAGTCTGAAATGAATGGGAGGAGATGTGCTCAGAGAAAGTGGACCATGGCCAAATAAACAGCCTTGTTAATTACTTAGGCTTTCTTGTGTGGCTTCTCTGTGGGAGTCATTGCAAGGATTTATAAAATAGAACTCCATCATCTGGTCTACAGACTAATATAAGGTTCCAACTGCCATATGAAAGTGGACCACTAGGGAAGGAGGAAGAAACAGGGAAATCAGCCCCAAGGTAAGAGGAAGGCCTGCACCAAAGTGAGTTTGTGTTACTGTTATAATTTTCTTCAATTAAAATTTCCCAAAGCTGGTGAATGACCAAACAAACTGTTTCATTCATATAATACTATTCTGCCAAGCAATATGAAGGAAGAGATTATTGGTAAACACAACAGTAGCTATTATGGTTTGCATCATAAATATTCTCAATAGACCTGTGTGCTATAGTCCTGGTCACCAGTCTGTGATATAAGTGGTAAGAGATGGAACTTAGGAGGTGGGGCCTAATGATAAAACAAGAGGTATGGTTGAAGGGACTATTGGGGTCCTCTTTCTACTTTTTGCTTATGACAGTGATAGGGTGAGCAGCTTTGCACTCATATGTGTTCTCTGCCGTAATGGATTACCTCAGGCCCCAAACATTAAAATCAACCAACCATGGAATGAAAGCTTTGAAACAATAAGCCCAAGCAAAATCTGCCCTCTTTTTCAGTTGATCGTTTCCGGTATTTTGTCATAGCAATTGAATGCTTGACACAGGGATTGATCTGAAATAAATTATGTATGAGAAGGAATGCAAACTCTGAAAGCTACAGTCCAAATACCTATGTTCCATGACACTCTCTAAAATAAAAGCTTACAAAATTTAAGAGCAGAAAGTGCTTGCCAAGGTAAGGTCAGGGCTGATGGAACTGTTATATATCTTCACTATAGTAGTGCTTTTGTGACTCTGTCAAAAATCAGAGAATTATATGCCAGAAAGGTGATTTATTTTCCCCATAGCAATTTCACGAAAGTGATTAGAGTGGTTAGAAAAACTGTGTTGGGGATCAATAGTTTTGCAAGGATAGTGTATTCGAAGGTATGTTCTTTATTATCTCTTCTGAGTTTTCAGTAGAAAATAAAAAAAATGGTAAGAAGAATATATATATGGTAAGTTTTATATATATATATATGTATATATATATATATCACTTAAATCATTATATGATATTTGTTGTGTTTTGACTTATTTTCATTATTATCCTAGTGCAGTTAAGATCAACTTCCTTTGCTCATGATTTTTCTGATGCCCTATGATGTTCTTTGCCATTATTTTGAAGAAGTCTTCGATAACTTCCCTGGTGTCTATTATTCTAAGATATTTATATCTCTACTAGTATATTTAGTGCCTCAAATCTAAACTGAACCCCATGAGAAACTCTGCTAGACTCTACTAAGAAATGATATTTCAAGATCACAACCTGTGTGCTGAAGTTTGAAGTTCAACATTACTTCATCATCCAATAAGAATGACAACACTGTTCACAATTTTAGGTTTCTGTTCCCTATTTACTGTAACTGCTTTTATGTGATAGTTCATGAGATTCGAAATTAATCAGTCTGATGCCTCTGACTCCTCAGAATTTTTCTTTTAAGTATATGTGTTTTATAGAGAATTACTTGGTGGTGTGAGAAGTACAGCTGATTAAGGGCATAGGGATATATGGAGATACATTTAGTGTCCTTGGACAAGTTAAGTTTAAGAACCCTTTCAGTAATATAGACAGGTTCTTGATTAAGTGACTCCAAAATCGGTTGCAAGAATTCAAGCCCATATGTATGGATTTAGGGAGCTGTGAACACAATGGTGGTATTCAAATAAGTGAGAACAGTAGAAGTGTGAACACAAAAATGATGGCACCACAGATTAAAGCTGCAGGCAAGGCAGAAGGAAAGCTGCCACAATTGTCTGTGCTAAAAAGGGACAAGTTTAATGGCTGATGGTCTTGCCTTCCGTGTGATATGTGATCTTATCGTGGATACTGTTGCCCTTAGTGACATAGGACTTTGAATTTTTTAACATCTTCTTTTTTCTTGCTTCCACTGTTGAATATACCATACACTGGTGATGAGTATATTGTACATTCTACCTTAATATTGATTGGATTTTGTCTTCTTCATATAGTTCTTAACCATATCCCTACTTGATTCCTTTGTAGGACCTTTTGCCCCAAATCAAGATAACTGAATCAGTCTTTAAGGCTAATGCACAATTTAACCCTATACCTAAATTCCTACCCTATTTTCCAATTTTCTCTTCATATGCCTTCGGCTTACAACATTAATTTTTGCCCTCCAGTCAAATTCCCTGTCTACATACCTTTTACTGCATAATCTGTAAACTTTCCTTGACACAATTTTGCCCACCCAACTTCCTTTTTCCAACTTGCACATGTCTCTATTAGACTAGTGGTTACCTAGAGAGAGTTCCCAGTCTCTGCAAATATTGATTTGATGATTATTTTGTGTTTAATGCCCTGACTTATCTAGGTGAATTAGTGCAAGAGAAGCTAGAAGATACCAATATTCCAAAAAGAAAACTCATACAAAAATTGTCTGAGAAAAGAACATTAGTATTTCATTTAGAGTTTGGATGGAATAAATATTACAACAAAGAGATGCTAGCAAGATGAAATGCTGTATAAGAAGATAAAGTACTCAGAATTGAGACATTACAGAATTAGTAATTAACAAGTTAATCTATGCCATGGTCAAATTACTTAACTTTTCTCTGATCTACTGTTTTTGTTTGTCAAATAAGAATTGTACCACTTTCTCTACTTATATCCAAGGTGTCTGGTCAGGATTGTCTTTGAGTTTTTCAGTTATATAACAAATATTTACCATAGTACCATGTACCATGTTCAGAACTAAAAGAAGTTTACTGGTGAATAGAAAAAGCCTTGGTCTTAATTTTTTGTTAATAACTCAGAGTGACACAGATAATAATAAAGAAACTGGCTAAATGAATAGGATACATTCATTGCCCATTAACAAAGTGTAAGGTAATAACTGCAGGCTCACAAGTGTGGTGTCACAAAAATTTTCAATGTGTCTATTTCTGCAACAGATACGTGTTATTAATCATCAATATGTCCAAAGAATTTTAATTCCTGAAGGAGTGCATAGGGAGGGGATGGACTGTCTCAAGCTACTTTAAACTTTTATTTAATTGGCACCAGCAAGTCAATTAATTAATGGATAATGGAAAATAGAACAACCGTGGGGACCGGTATTCAAAGTATCTGGTCAGCACATTTTTTCCCAAGAGAAAACTCCCTACTTAAATAAAGATCAGGAATTGGCTTGGTGAATATGTAAAGAGAGAAAATTGCTAAGAGCTGTGAAGCTGAGGCGAGGCATGCTAACAATAGTATATTCAACCAAACAAGGAGGCTTTCCTAAGTAAAACTGAAAGCAAATGCCTTCCGAAAGTATTGTGGTGCATAGACGCAGGTTCCGCCACCCCTCTTCACAATGCACCACCCCTTCATGCAGTGCACCCAAATAACAGTTTTGAGGATTATTGAATTAAAAATGTGAACTTTGTAGTCATGTGGATCTAGTAATAAGGATCTCATATCCTCAGTATGTTCATAATTCTCTGTCAGTTTTACAAACGGTATGCAAGAAAGTATGAATCAGGGAAAGTCTTATTTGTAAAGTAAGAAAGACCTATATGTGATTCTCTGACATAACATTTACTGTTATGTGACCATAGGCAAATTATTACCTTTGCTTTTGCCTTCCTTTCTTGTCTACAGAACATAGGTTCCCACAGTTCCTTTGCATGACACGGTTACAAGTTCTATAAAGAGAGTGCCTATTAGGTACTTGGAAAAGTACTACAAAAGTAAGAACTTGATGACAATTCACTGCTATGTATTCAACCAGCAGTAAAACTATTACCATCATCCCCATTGCTGATGTCTGAAACTTAAGTCAGCTCAAAACTCCAGTATTATAGAAAATACTCAATTCCCAATGTACTCTTTGGGGAGGATGTAGCTATAATGTCTTGATGTGGTATTACCAAGTGTCATAAGCCTGGGGAGTCTTCGTAATGGTCATTCAAACATACTCTTCCACGTGTACAGAGATTATTCCATAGTGCTTACCACATGCTAACTTGGACGCAGGCACTATAGGTGGCTGGGAATTTAGAGAGCTTTTGAGAGTAGCTCTCCTATCTTATAGGTCAAAGTCTTCTAGGGTTCAAATCAGTCCAAGAAGTCATTCTTGGTAAAGCCTTCTTCAGATATCATTTGTTCAAGTCCACTGTTCTGTTCATGTTATGCTGCCACCATGAGGTCCTCACGACAGCTGAAGAAAAGCTGGCACCATGCTCTTTGATCTCGAGGACTGTGATTTAAATATCCTTATTCCCTCAATATAGTACTCAGCCTCAGGCACTTTGTAGTAGGAACAGAAAATGATGTGATCAGAGATGTAAGTGTTTCCTAACTCTCAAGATAATGTATAAAGGAAAGAAGAAGAAATAAAGTACAAATTTCCACTTTGTTTTTGGATATATTTTACATGTATTTATAACTTTATGAATGTATTTATTTTTGCAAGAGGGTGGTGATACACATGCCACAGCAGGTATGCAGAAGTCAGAGGATACTTTGCAGGAGTCATTTTTCTCCTACCATGTGGTGTCCAGGGACTGAATTCAGGTGGTCACACTTTGCTCACTGGGCCATCTCAGCAGCCCCAAGTTTTCTTTAGTTATTAGATGAAGACTAAGAAATGTGAATGAGCAAAGAGCAAGTGTCCAAAAGAGCAAGAACCACATAAGTACCATGACTTTCCTGAACTGCATAATGGGAAGTGGACAAAATGGTGGTCATTTGCATTTCTTTTTTTTTTTTTTTTTTTTGGTTTTTCGAGACAGGGTTTCTCTGTGTAGCCTTTCCTGGAGCTCACTTGTACCAGGCTGCCTCGAACTCACAGCATCACTGGCTCTGTGAGTGCTGGATTAAAGGCGTGTGCCCGTGGTCATTTGCATTTCTATCTAAGGAAATATGGAGAGCTGTGCTGATTTAATTCAGTATTAATAACAGAAGTTGTTTGATATGCCAGCAACCCCTTAATGCTCCCAAAGAATCCCAAATGTATATCATCCATCTCCTCTGACAAGGGGGATTATCACAGTCTGTACTGAGATAAAGAAAAGAACATAAAACACTGTTTTCTATGAAGAGTTTTTGTTTTTGTTTTGTTTCTTTTTTAAGACTTTTCTTGATAAATCTTCTGCATGTTGGTTCTTTCTGTTCCAATTAAAATAGATGCCCGAATTCACTTTGTGGATATAATAACTAGGATTTCTTTCAGGGAGCCCATTCCTAATTAAAAGCAGCATTTACAGAGAAAGGCTTTTACATACTTATGTATTACCTTATTCAATCCAAGCAAATTGCTTTCCTGTGTAAACTTCTGAATAGTTTCATTCCTTCAAACACTAAAAGTCATTCTAATGTAGATTTTGCATTAATTTTGGGGAAAGAAAATGGAGCAAAGTCTAATTGGAATTACTATTTCTAAAATTAATTCTTGATTTTTTTAAAAATAGATACAAACAGACTCGTATTTATAAATGTCTCTCTGTGTATCTCGATCTCTGTGAGCTGAGTGAATGCTCGACACTGGTGATTCTGAAATTTACAGTTTTCCTTCTTAGCCTTTGTCTTGCTACAAAAAAAGGGGCTTAGGATTTTGCAGGAGACAGGGTGAAATGAATAATATACCACAGGCTATTTACATATGCCAGCCAATTTAGTCCTAAGCGGTCCTGAGATTTATCCTTTGCCTCGTTTTTAAAGATGAGAAAGTTGAAGCAGAGTGAGTCTCTGAGATCTGACTGAGGTCTTTGGCTTATATGGTCACAGGAAGGATTCAAACACAGGCAGCCATAGCAGAAGAATCTTCTCCTGCCTGCCTGCTCTACCACCATGGCAACACCATGGGCTCAGAGAGAGAAGCTGTCTTTTCAAAGGCAGACAAAGGAGCATTGAGGATCTTACTGTGTTTCTTTCTGCCTATTTTACATGGGGAAGACTTCTTGGCCTTTCTGTTCTGGAGATATTTTTTTTTCGTCCTATCACATGGAACAATTGTGTCCACAGAATTGGGTCTAAAAGGGAGGTCAAAGTTAATGTAACCTCTGTCAATGGGTCCATCTGCTTTTCCTTACTTTTGCTCACAAGAGTTCACTAAACTCCACTCTTCATTAGCCTTCCTCCCGCTCCTTGATGTAGTCCCAGGCTGGCTAATGGCTCTGGGTGACAGTGCTGTAATGGACATTAACAGAGCTGGGTTTGTGTTTTGTGTGTGTGTGTGTGTGTGTGTGTGTGTGTGTGTATTGCATGGGGCTTGATCTACCCTGGGTCTTATTAGAGTCAGTTTGCCTCAGGCCTTCACAGTCAGTATTTCCTATTAAACTGGTTCAAAAACTAAGCATAACTTAGAGTGGATGTAATTATACTTGTTTTATTTTCTTAAAAAAAAAAAAGTAAACTGGCAGTGTTTTTTAGAAGATGCTGCAGCTGTGAGTGACTGAGAGATGATCCTGTTGGATTCGGCCCAGATTGCTGTTGAGAGAATATCCCAAAGTGCCCGTTGATTCTGGAGGAAGGAAAAGAGTCACTCTGTAGCTGTTCCTACTGGTCTGATTCTTGGCATTCCTCTGCTATCTTACTATGGCATATTATCTAGCCATAATGGAAGATGGAAGCTTTTTCAAAGCCATGTTTCCCCTGCTTGCTTACACAGCCCTTCATGGGATTTTAACAAACCCAAACAGAAATCCAGAAACCAGCATTTGTGACAGTCCCTGACATAAACCATCAATCTAGTGAGCAGTTTCTACTGATCTTGCCAGTATCTTCTGACAGCTCCTGCTAACATACATCAGAGTTGAAGTTTTGATGAGTTTCACCAAAATCGTTTGAAAAAGAAAATACACAACAGTGAGCAATTAGCACCGCCCAATGTCACAGAAATAGAAAGCTTCTTAATCAACAGGTTTTGAATTGTGTTATAGGTGATGAAAATAATCAAGCACGGTGCTAAAAATAGAAATTAGACCAGTGAAATGTGTAATTCACACAACAGAGAAAGGCAAAGAGAAATCTAAGGCTCAGGTTTTCCGTGGGTCAATGTCTTAGATTAAAATATCAGATTAGCTGACTTTGTAGGCAAGTCCTGACATCGCCTCTTATTTCTCTAGCTATAAGTAGGTGTGAGCTTGGTACTATGCATCTTATATGGTGACATTCACCATTCTTTCTAATGCCTCAAAACTACCAGAATCCTCACACTATTGTTCATCAAATTTTGAAGATGGATTTTAATTAAAAAAGAAATACATGTCTCTTGCTCCCCATTAATGTTCCTGCAGGGCAGTTTTTAAGCAACCTCACAGAGGTTAGCCATTGGTCCAGTTTCAATATTGTCAAAATTAATGTTTGGCTAAGAAATCTGTATAAAAGCCAGGTGGTGGTGGTCCATGCCTTTAATCCCAGCACTCAGGAGGCAGGGGTAGGTGGATCTCTGTGAGCTCAAGGCCAACTTGGCCTACAGAGTGAGTTGAAGGACAGGACCCAAAGCTACAGAGAAATCCTGTCTCAAAAAAATTATTGTGTAATCATTTGAATGTGTTTGGCCTCTTGAAATGATACAAAGTGAGGCATGTGGTAGAGCTCTACAGCCATATAAGTCAGAGGTACAGTGAACTCAAGTGAAGCCTTACCACAAAGCACATTTGAATCTCACCTATTCTGAGAGATCCTGAAGATAATAATAATAATAATAATAATAATAATAATAATAATAATGATGAATGATGATTTAAAATAATAGGTTTCATAAATGGTGTTCAATTGAGGGAAAGCTGTGAAGTCCATGTAATGCCATGTCTTTAGCTAATCAACTTTTCAGGTATGAGGAAAGAACAGAAGAAAACCAAAAGATTACTTATTAAAGAGTCATAAGATTACTTATGAATCTGTGTTGTCCTGGGACTCCTGAAGGGCGAACTATAATTAAGCATCCTAAAACTTCTTCTGGTTTTCAGAGCACAGATCTTGCCTTATAACTGATTAATCTATAATTAGTCATTTACATATTTACTTTTGGTCTCATTTTTTTAGAGACATCATGGATGTTTGTGGCTGGCAGAAAACCACTTGCCTATGGCATCCTCTCTTATTTTAGAGGCTCATGTCCCTTCAGCAGCTCCATGCTCACCCTCCCCTCGTCCATCTGTGTACCCTAAGCTGGATTTGTGAGAGGGTCAGTTACATGCTAGGAGGACTTTCTTTTCTTCTTAAAAATAAATATCCCTGTTTTTATACATTTCAAGGTTTGCCATCCTGTCTGTAGTCCATTTCATGACTTCCAGGGTTTTGACCTCCTAAATAGTTCCCAAACTCTCCTAGAAACTTCAGAAGTTGGCAAACTTTTTGTTTTAGGGACTGGTAAGTTAAGGCTTACCACCTGGGGGGACACAGAGTTTCTTCTAATTACAGAACATTGCAGTTGTAACATATAGGTGGCCACAGACAAAGTGGGCAGGAATGATGTGGGTGTTCTCCAACACAGCTTTACTTATGAAACAGGTAGTGGGTGCGGGTATGATCTGGCCCACAGGCCTTACTTTGTGGACTGCTGCTAATAGCCATGCTTTCTTCCTCTCGCTGCCTCACCCACTGATTGATCAAAATCATTTAGAGAGTACATCCTGTCAAGGGCTAGTCCTTCTCGAGCCATAGTGGCTCCAACCTTTCTTCCTCACTTCTGCTGGTTGTAAACGTGCAGTGTCTTGTGCCAGACACTCAACAAATCAATAAACGTGCCCATGAGTGAGCAAAATAAAATCCTGTAAGACATTTAATCACAATTCCAAACCCTGCTGAAAGTCCCTGCTGCCCATTCACCATGTGCCCCAGGACTTTGCAACTGGCTCACCAGGTTTTGTCGTTTAACTTGTCCACTCTCCTTCAAAATTAGGCATTACTTAGCTTCCATTTGTAGGAAAAACTTTGTTTTGTTTTTTAAGTTACAGCTAGGAAAGTCCTCAGAAGTATGATTAGAATCTCTACCCCCCTGTATTGTAGAATTGCAATCCAATTATTTGTGGCGTTTTATCATAGTCTTTATTCTGCAATGGTGCTGCTTAGTAAAAGCCCTGGGATCTCTATGAACTGAAAGGAAAAGACTATACAATGGTTTCCTTTAGATGAACATGTTAAATTTCCATTCCGATACATCCACTAAAGCAGTTTTATCCAATTTCTACAGAGGTTCCCATGTAGACACACACAGAAACTAATCATGACTTTTCACTTGCTATGAGGAAATAAGAATACTGGAAGTTTTAGTGCATTGTATGAAGCTTCCAAATGACTAGGGCTCATCAGAACCAGATCAAATCAACTCCCTTTGCCTTCTAGCCAAGGCTTTTCTCAAACAACTTACTAGACTCCCATATAACTCTAATTTGTGCTTTTAGTCTTAGAATCTTTTCTTACACTGATGCTCAACCAAGAGAAAGCAGAAAAGAGGACGGCCCATGATGAGGGTAGCTCCATCACTGAGTTTTTAAGGCCTTATATAGCCCATACCAAAGCGCACTCACTGATGTGTTCCCACAGGGAGAAGCTATGTAGATATGAGCAATAAGCACCAGAGATTAGGCCTTACACAGAAGATCTAAGAAAAGGAGGGCTTGAGTCACACTCCTATATGGTTTTGAACCCAATTGGTCAGGCATGCAGCCCAGCTGTGCTTCTGAGAACTGGAAGCTGGTGGTCTCATCATGGGACACACAGACACGGGGAGCCTAAATGTGGTTTTAATTGTTAAGCAAATGATGAGGCTCCAAAGAGCAATAATATTGTCATTTGATTAAATGCCCTCATGGGTATAAAACTGGGATTTATCTAGAGGAAAGAAGAAGGCACAGGACAAAGCATATTAAGCCCTTCTTAGCATCTACTAGATTTGGTTATCAGGTCTAATAAGTAGTGCTGGGTTCTCATTTAAATATAAAAATGGAGCCTTATTTCTTTATTAATAATATCATAATTACTCTTTGGTATGTTCAAATTCATTATGTTTGATGGAACTTTTCCACAGTCAAGGACATCTCCTTGTCGTGAGCATTTTTAATTTTCTCAGCACATAAAAGCCCAGCCAGAAATGGGCCTTAATCCCTCATGAGCCTCCCTGGATGCCTTGGGGAGGTGGCTGGGTTCTCACTAAATAATATTTACTCATTATACCTCTTCTCACCAGTAACAATTGACTTTGATGTTTTGTAAAGTCAAATCTTTGACTACAATTTACGTTAGTTAAATCTATCTGTTTTTAAGCTATTCTTTTATTTCTCTTTAAAATTCAGGTTTCTGGGTAACAAAGCAGAGATTGTTCTCAGAAGCTGTGCTCAGCACATTGCAAATGACATATAATTAATAAAATTTGCACATACCATTTTAAAAGGCCATCAGTCTTACTCTCTCTGGCGAATGCTAGAATGTATTTGACCAGCTTACACACCAGTTATATTGTTTGAATGATTTATTTCTTAAAAATTATTTAAAATATCATATATGATGTATTATTGTAAAATTAAGTCACCTGTATTTTTCAATTCACCAGGATGATTTTGGGGGTGGGGGGTGGGAGAAGGGGTGAGTTTCTATGAATTTCTATGCTATTTAAGTATCATTGATATTATCAAATGATGTCAGATTTAATTAGTAAAAGGGAGATTTTACAAACATTGACCTTGGTTCAGGGGGACTGGGGAAAAAAAAAACAAACCTGAAGATAAGGAGAAAACAATTGATGGATGGAACATTATTCTATTTGAGAAAACTAAAATATGATAAAGCTCTAAAAATTGAATGCATGACCTGTAAAACAAGATCAAGTTAAACACTGTCAGACTAGTTTTAAAAATAAAATCCCTGACTGTGTGAAGGCAGCAGAACAGTCTAGTTCTAAGAAGTAAAGGAGGGTAGTTAGGAACACCTCAGTGAAACTGGCTTTGTTCCTTCAAGGAAAAGGGAAAGGAGATTGAAAGATGAGGGAATATAGAATGCAAGGGTCAGAACTGATGATGGCATTGGATGAGAGATCAAGTGTTAGCAAGGGCATAAACCAGCTTAATTATACATTAACAGGAAAAATGGTTCCCTATCTATGTTACACAAAAGAATGGAGACTCCTCCTTCAGGGAACATAAGATTATTTTAACCTAAGATTTATAAAGTATGCAATCTACTATGTGTCTTAAACATTGTACTACATGGGATAGAGAAGTAATTACGTAATGAATATACAGCTGTTCAAATAAACTTGAATATAACAAGGAACCATACACACTGATGTGAACATATTTTCTGTGAGTGTATGGGCACAGATTCAATGAATATTTTTCTGAGATTTGAGAGAAAAGAATGGGAAGAGTACTGATAATTCTGTGGATTTTTGTACTTACAGGAAATCCTACCACAATTTCCCTGAGCTGTAATTTGCCTTTGTGCACTCTGATGTTAATAAAGAAGGGAGATTATTAAGAATATCATAAAGAAATCCTAAGGATATAACCCACAAGAAGAGGGCAAGTGATCGTCATCTACCAATCCTGGAGAGAAAAGAAAACAAAATAAACTTACTCTTTTCACTGGTGAATCTTAAAAGAAAGGCCAAATGGATTGGAGGTTGAGCCAATATGAGTTAGGCAGTAATGACAGCAGTGCTGTATTATGTTAAAAAAAAATGCGATCACATTTCTTAAAGATCTTATACCTCATGACTCGTCAGAAATGGGGTAGGTATTAAACTGCTCAGTAAGGAGAGGGTTGAGCTTTAGCAAATGTCATCTGGTCATTCATTTACCTAATATTTACTGAGCATTTTCTGTTTGCCAGGGCCTCTGCCAGAAGCGGGAGATATAATGACTGAGGCTCTGTTTTCATGCAACTTCTGTGGCATTGAGAAATGGATGGTAATGAAATAATCATCATCAGTCTAGAGAACTACAAAGTGAGGGACTGGAAGACCTGGAAAGAATGCACCTGTTTGAGTATTTTCCTAATGTAAGACAAACCAGTTTACAAAGCCAGAGGGGGCCTTCTTGGTAAAGCGGTTTTCATGCTTATCTATGAAGGGCCAGCCATGTCTACCTGTGTAAAGGAAGGGGCAGAGGGACAATGGGGGGTGGGGAGGGAGCATGGGAAAGATAATGGAGAGCAATACAACTCTGCTGGCAAAGTAGCTTTTTGTCTTAGCTCTCCAAATCGTCACACAAATATATTTGATCTCCTATTCTTAAAACAACCTCAAACAGAACAAGTTCTTATCTGTTTATTATTTTCAATAATTTTTATTTATTTTGGTGTGTGTGTGTGTGTGCATGCATGTGCTATGTTGTGTTTGTGTGCATGACCTACTCATAACTCTGATCTATTTCCAGTTTAATTCTACTTTAAATTTGTCTTCAACTGACACAAGCTCTACTTGGTGCAAAACCATCTCTCTCACCTGAACTTCACAGACCCCTTCATAGGGCTAGCACCATGGTGACAGACGACACCCAACACAGACTGAGAGAAGAATGGCTTCACAAATGAGTGTAGGAGCCATGGGGCCTGCCTATCTACTTTCATGTCAAATTTGAAACTTTTTTTTAAATGACAAACTTATAAGAAAGATAACTTGGCATGAATACTTTTTAAGGAAATTAGAGACCTGGGCTTTAAAGGGCAAGTTTGTAGTCTGATAATTTGTTCCAAGGAAATCATCAAAGTAAATGGTATGTGGGTATTGATTGTTGCACACAGAGAAATACACAAAACAAGAAAGAAGTGTGTCTTGAAATCTTGATGAGAACACAAATATAACTTTCAAAAACTAAGAACTGGGTTTCCATCCTATTTTTAAAGTTGAAAGCAATTTATAAAAATGATAGTGAGGCCTGAAAAAAATAAATGTTAATTTATCTTCCTTGTTAATTATTGATTATGAAGATATGATATGCCTTTCTTTCTCTCCTATACCTTGCTGCTTTTTCCCTTTCTTGTTAACAAGACAGTTTATGCTCAAATTGGTAGAGGAAGATATCCCAGAAGACTAGAACATAGTTCTCCCCTGTCTGTCCACAGAGGCTGTATTGCTATTGATTTGGGAATGTGTGGAACAGTGTGCTTTTTCTCTAACCATTGCTGCCTCTCTCCAGTTGACTTTAGTAAACAAGTCAATATTTAACCATTTAGGTATCTCCCCACAAAGAGTTATCTCATGAGATAACATACTTCTGAATTTCCAAATGTTTCTTAAGAATGTTACTAGTGTGTACTTCTTGAGTTGCTTATTAGGAATTGCAATTTTGCTGCATTCAAGTAAGATCTAATGATGGTGAACCCATAATCTTTCCAGTAGGAAACACTGATAGTGCTTTTGGTAGGGGGAAAAATTACTTGGAGACAAAAGAATTTATGTGTGCCTATGCCCATATGTAATATACATAGCATCTGAGAATGTACATCAATACATCTGCATTTCACTATTTTTTAAGGATCAGGGAAGATGGCTTAGTAAGTAAACATGATTGATTCCAAGCTTGTGATTGGCTTCTATCACTAAAGATAACTGATAGACTATACACAGAGATTTTAATACTCTAAAAAATAAACTTATACCAACCCAGTTAAATAGCCTTTTGATTATGATCTCTATATAAACAAATACCTTGCAAATGTGATACTAAACATGATATTCTATTATCTGCTTTTTATCCACAGCTCTCTTCCATGCTAACACATAAATGTGAAAGCTGTCTTTTTAAAAATTATTTCTTATTATTAAATCACATGTTCAAACTTGCTACTAACTGGCTGCACAACCAGAGTATAATATTTAACATCTCAATAGCTCAGCTAGCTACTTCATCTGAAAGATGGGGCAAATCTAACACCTGTGTTATTAAGATGTAAAGAAAATTAAGTAACATAGGTGATATGTGGTATTTGATATGGAGCCAACATACAGTTAAAACGAAGCAGGGATAAGAACAATACTAGTAATAATACTTGTACTGTTATTAATTTCATTACTTTCTCATGAGCAGATGGTTTAATTTCCATCAATGCAAGAAATGCTGCAATATATATATATATATATAATATATATATATATATATAACTTTGCAGTTATATCTTTCCCTCTTTATGATTAGTTTCTAGCTGTTGAATGAACAGATAAAAGGAACTATTCCTGCAAAATATTGAGACATGTTGTGAGATGGTACAATGAAAGGCTGCTTCAATCCATACATGCTGTGGGATGGTCTGTATATCAAATTGCTCTGATTGGTCAATAAATAAAACACTGATTGGCCAGTGGCCAGGCAAGAAGTAGGTGGGACAAGGAGAGAGAAGAATTCTGGGAAGCGGAAGGCTGAGGCAGAGAGACACTGCCAGCCGCCGCCATGACAAGCAGCATGTGAAGACTCCGGTAAGCCACAAGCCACGTGGCAAGGTATAGAGTTATGGAAATGGATTAATTTAAGATATAAGAACAGTTAGCAAGAAGCCTGCCACGGCCATACAGTTTGTAAGCAGTATAAGTCTCTGTGTTTACTTGGTTGAGTCTGAGCGGCTGTGGGACTGGTGGGTGACAAAGTTTTGTCCTGACTGTGGGCAAAGCAGGAAAACTCTAGCTACACATACATCTACATCTAAGAACAATTTCACACACCCCCTAACATCTTAAATCTTTAGATGATTATGAGTGAGCTTGGCTAAAATTATACCCCTGATTTCCAAATGAATATTCTTGTGGTCCATTTTCCTTATTTTACAAATATTTAAAACAGTAATAAAAAGAAAAGAAAATGGTGTTTGGGGACTATAAAGAAAGAATTTTCCAACTGTGAGTCCTATTGATGTTGATTAAGAGGGTGTCTGAGGAAGAGTTAAATAATACTTTTGGGGTCAGCAGCCCTAGTTACTAAGAAGAAAATTCTGGAAAAAAGCCAAGTTTGTTTAATTTCCCACAATATATCACCTCAGCCATATGTGAGAATGATAATGCTCTCTTTAATGGAGAAACACTTACTGAAAAAGGGGGGAGTCTGGGGAGTAGTAATACATATTTCTTATTTTTCAATTAGCTTTTGTTAATGGGTACTTGGGACACATAAAAATAACTAATTAATTGAAACACCATTGTCTCACAAAATAAGGACCCACAATCTAAAATGGAACATTATTCCTGGTTATAATGGTGATATCACATGTTTGTGTGCAAGGTGATAATCCCACTCTTATCCTTGATCATAGCTGGGTAGACAGATAGGTAAGAAAATTCTTAATATCAACTGGTCTTGGTAATAACATAAAAGCATATGATTATATGAAATACTATTCTAAAAGAACAAACTAAGTAATAATGTTTCTAAAATATTCACTATGGGAGAATCTTATTCTTTTTACTTTGTTTCTTCATCAATACCCATTCTTTCCTTTTTTTTTTTTTTTTTTTTGATATGTTCCCTTGTATATCACTAGAGCCACAAAGTTTGTAGGCTTGGTTCTTCATTGATATGGCAAATATTTTCATCTAAATACCACCTCCATTGGAGTGGGGTGATAACTTCAAAAGCAGTATCCATGGCAGTAGGACTTGACTCGACAAAGAACAATACCGTGAATTATGGGATCAAATATCTCAGGGAACACGTGCTCCACATTAAAATTCAGCTCTGTAAGGGTGCTACAAAAACAACATTCTTGGGGAAAAAATCACAAGGCACTTCAAATTATGTGAAACGTTTGGTTTGCAAGGACAAGTTTCTTTCCTTTTTTAATCCCCTGTAAAATTTCCTAGAAACACAATTTATGTCCTAACATGCTTAAGGGCTAGGGTTGTCCCAGGCAACAGCAGCTTTTGTTCAGCATTTCTGGCTTTAGATGGATTCATGGACCGTTTGCAATCAGTGTTGAAATGCAGGCTTCAGTAAAAACTGTGAGAAGCTGAGAAACGTTACATGCATAATTCATAATTCCCTCATCACTGGATGTATGTGTGTTTGAGGATTCAGGGTTACACTGCTAGCCTACTTCATTGAAAGTATGATTTAGATATAGTCAACAATTCTTTTACTAGTGCTTAAAAAAATCCCATACATTTTCATTAAAATGATTTTTTTTGTTTTTATTTTTTTTCTGGAAGGTATTCTTAATTTACCATTCCTAACTTACTACTAGTATCTACAAGACTATAAATTGGTTTGTATGTATCCCTCTAACCTGACTATATTTCTTTTTCCTCTCTTAATGGTTTCATCCACAGTAGCCCCTTGACTGGTCTCAGAACACTCCCAGCTATTTTCTGAACCAACACATCTAAGACATCCCTGCTATTTCCAGCTCTGATAGGCAAAACAAGATGCCTAGTGGCATCAGTTCTTTTGTCTTTCGTTTATTTTGGCCAGGGATTCCTTAAGTGTTTTGCCACATGATTTTCTGAACAGATCACCTCCACCTTGGACAGCAAAGAATGAACATCCAGCCTTTAGTAACCATGCTGAGTAGTCTTATGTCAACTTGACACAAACTAGAATCATCTGAAAGGAGGGAACCTAATTGACAAAATGCTTCCATAAGATCATGCTGTAAGGCATTTTCTTAATTATTGGTGGGGGAGGGCCCAGCCAATTGTGGGTGGTGCCATCTCTGGGCCTGTGGTCCTGGATTCTATAAGAATGAGTAAGCCATGGGGAGCAGACCAGTAAGCAGCACCCCTCTATGGCCTCGGCATCAGCTCCTGTCTCCATGTTCTTGCCCTGCCTGAGTTCCTGTCCTGACTTCCTTTGATGATGAACAGCAATATGGAAGTGTAAGCCAAATAAACCCTTTCCTCCCCAACTTGACTTTTTGGTCATGGTGTTTCACTGAAACACATTAGAAACCCTAACTAAAGCAGTAACTTAATCACAAAATTGGCAGTCCACCACTACTGCATTCTGTCCATTTGAAGGAAAGCATCAAGTCTAGTCTGTACCCTGAGAGAGAAGACAGTAGGGTGGTATGGATAGCAGGAAGAAGAGAACATCAGCAGCTTTATGTTTGCCTTCAAAGAACCACCAGGCTGATCACCTGGGTGCAATATACTCAATGCCCTTGAGCCAAGGGCACTCAGCAAGACTGAGTTGGAGGCAGTAAGTTTTATAACAATTGATATCAGTAATGGTAACTCTTACACCATCTTGGGGTTTATATTTCTAGTTTTTCTTTCTGTCCCCAGACTCACAATCACTTCCACATAAAGTCTTGTTCAAATCCTCTCACTCTTTATTCTCTGCTTGATATTACTCTTGGATGACTGCTACTCACTATTTATAATACATTTTAAATTTGATGCAGGCCTCCTTCATGGGGCTTTTCATTGTGTTTAGTATTTAGGTACACACTGAAAGCAGTTTTCAGTCTGGCAGTGAGAATATAAATACTTGAATGAATAAAATTGAAACCTGGCAATAACTTACGACATCAAATGTATGTTTACTCCAGAATTGTTAAGGTTACAGATACATTTTCATTACTATGATTGGTTGTAGGTATGGGTGAAAACAACTACTTAACTATGAAAAGTGGCCAAATAAAATAGATGTGATGAACTTCACTTAAGTATCTAATCTGTTCCTCAATGTTTCTGTGTCTACTTGTGTTTTTGTAGAGCTGACTGCATCAAGTAGATAGGAAAGTTTCCTGGAAAGATTCAAAAGATAACTAAAGGAGAGATGTGATTTTGGGGTTTTCTAAGTATTTCACATGTACTCCAGCTCATGTTTCTCCAAGAATGATGCTTCCGATGGTAATTTAAGGAAGAGATATTCTTAACCAATCTATCATCGGTTAGAGACTTAGTGCTGTATCAAAGTCATTGAATGCTGAATTTTGGTATATAAACAAACATAAAAATTTCAAGTGAATTATAGATTTACGAATCTCAGAATTTTATGATGTTACCATGAAAGACTTGTAATATCCTAAAATGCTTTGAAATATAACATTATAAAGATGGTTTCTCTTATTCCATCTTTGACAATGCCCTCAGCTAATACTTAAATGAACTGCAGCTTTTACAATTTAGTTGAGGTGAAGGAAGATTCAAACAACAGAAACCAGTCAGGCAGCACTATGATGAGATCATTTTTGAACAATGTACCAAAAATATCAAAATTTTCTCTAATTACCTCAATGAGGGATACTTTTAGGAATGAGTTGACAGACACACTTGCCACCCCCATTTTCATATGGGACCTCAGATTGTCCTCAAACTTCTCTGGGCAAACACTCAAACAGGTAAGGTACATTACCTCACTGGTCTATGCTTCTATTCTCATCCGTGCTCTGCCACTATGCATGGTGTGAGTTCAGCAAGTTATTAAATATTTTGTCTATACAAGAATGCAAATGACAGAACATTTCTCTGGATTAAGATGAGAGCTGGATGAATTCCCACATATGGAGGTCAATACTCAACAAAGGGACAGAACAAAATGAAGACACTCTACTCTAAATTTTAAAATCTATAAGAATTATCACTCCCTTATTACTCTGTATGCCCTCTTACAAATTAAGGAGAGAAAAATTGTTTCCTTACCCTTTCTATCATGTATCTGTGCCTACCTAATATCATTTACCTATTTTCTATCTCAATGAAATTCAAAAATGATCATTAGATTACCATGAAGATAAGAGCACTGTTTGCTTCCAAGGAGAAATAAAAAGATTTCATGTGATCTCAATGAAAGCTAAGCTGCATATGTGAATCACATTTTTTTTATAATTCATAACTTGTAAAAAATGAACACATGCATCATTTGTTTGGATACAAAGACAATTTAGAGAAATATGAAAATTAAAACTAAACAACCAAGCTAGGTTTCTTTATACTTGTGCCTAGTACCCAGGATTTTCTTTTAAAATTTATTTATATTTATTTTATTTGTATGGGTATTTTGCCTGCCTTATGTTAGTGTATCATAAGAGCCTCTTGGAACTGGATATGTAGATGGTTGTTAGGTGCCATGCAGGTGCTGGGAATCAAACCTGGTTCTCTGAAACAGCAGCCAGTGCTTATAATTGCTGAGCCATCTCTACATACCTAGTTCTTCAGTGTTTTAGGAAACAAATATGATTCTAATCAATACTACTGTATTTTTTCCCTCATTTCCCATTTTTTCCTCTATAGATTAAATGCACAAAATACCAATATCATATTAAATTTTGAGTGCCATTTGTAATAAGATCACAGATTTTATTAAATCTGTGAATATAGATTTAACTATTCCTATATTGCCATCAACAAAAATTGGAATAAATGCCAAACACTGAGCCTTGGTCGTTTTTTACACTAAAGATTCTTAAGGATTTCTTTGAGTTCATTTCTAGAGCTATGTAGATAAAATAGCCATGGTCACTTACAAATGTGATTCAATATTAGATCAAAAACCAGCTTAAACGTTCCCTGATTTCTACTGAACACCCCGTGCATTCTATAACAATCTTCATCTACTGTATTTTTTTCCTTTCAGAGATGTTTTGAACCACTGTCCCTATTCTACCACCTCATATTCAGATTCTATGAACTATTGCAACTATTGCCTGAGTTTTTCCTGTAGCTTATAGCTAGATACGTTTATGCAAACTGCCCCATTTGGAACGGTATCATAACTGCTCTTACAATCTAACTTTAACTCCCAGCCGAAATCTCATCATCTCAATGAAATCTCTACCCAATCTGTTCTTAACGTCGCTTCCACAACTACTGAGGATGAATGACTCTGTTTTTGTTCATTTAATTTCCATTGCTAGCACTAGAGTCAATTGTTGGCATCTGGCTTCTATATTATCTTCTTTGGGAACCTTTAATCTTTGTGACAAAATCCTGTAATTCATTCATGTATTCACTCAGGGCTAGTGCACAGTCTGGTAACAAAATACTGTACCTAGTGGTGGAGAAAGTGAATCAAAACAATTTTATTTTTATGCTGAGGTGTTTGCTCACAGTGGTAGTACAGTGGCTGATTCATGGTAGGAACCAAAAGTAGTAATGGGAAGATTAATGATCAATCTTACTTCTTAAAGCAAGCAGAGCAGAAAAGATTAAAAAAATAGGGCTTGGGGACTTTCCCCCATCCACACGTATGTATCCATGGATGTTATGTTTTATATGAGAATAAATAATTATACAGTCCTTACAGGAAAAGTTCTAAGAATAGGATCATTCCATTCCTCTTGATTTTATAATATTTCCAAAATCAAATGAGACATATTGTCAACTTAAACACAGTCATGAGTGTCAATTTCTGAATATAGGTTTTTCATTGGCAAAACTGTATAGACAAATTATTTCACTTGATTCATTGCAACTACTTTTAAACAGCCATTGGCTTTTTGTAAGATTTCTTAAGATTTGGAATCATTTTTCACTTTACATTTAGATGAAAAAAAAAAAAAACTCAACGCACAGAATGTGAAACACTAAAATGCCATGGACATAGAAAATTGCAGAATCAAACATTCTATTTTAAAACAAAGGAAACTTGAGAAGGAGAGTCTCCAAGTTCAAATGATTGGTTTCTACAGTAAGTACCATATTGAAGGGCAGGATAAAGTTTGCAGGAAAAGTGAAGACTGCCAGATGGACAAGATCGGCAAAGCTAACATGTACTTACATATGTGTCTCAGTCCATTCAGGCTGCTGTTCTGAAATACCACCAAGTGGGATGCCTATGGAAAAAAAAGAAGAAATTTGTCATGAGGGCTGGCAAGTCTAAACATATGGTTCTACCAGGATCTGTCTATAGGAAATGTCCTTTCTTATGTATGTATTAATTTATTTCTGCCTGTGCATCACAATGAACAAAAGAAGGTCCGAGGACATTGTTCAGGATATGGTTCTCACCTTTCACCTTTGGGCTTCAGAGATTGAGCCTGATTCATACAGATTGGGGTACAAGTCCTTTTACCCACTGAGTCAGCTCACCAGCCCAGGCAAAGAACTTTCCAAGTTGAGACTGCTATCATCTCTCTCAGTCTCAGCACTGAAAAAGGGAAGGGACATTTTTCCTGGGCCAACTATTTAAGGGCACTCATCCTATTCTTGAAGACCCTACCTATACCATTTAATCAATTTCCCAAAAGTACCACTAGCTAGGATTTGACCATAAGAACTTAGAAAAAACAAATTTACACACACACACACACACACACACACACACAAGTATGCATGCATTCATGTCATAGTCTGAGTGGTTAATATGGGAAATCCTTTTCTTTTAAGTAACAGAGGATGACTTTGAACTTCCTATCCTCCTGCCTCATTTCTCAGGTGCTCTAATTATAGGGGTGTACCCGTGCATCTGGTCCTCACTTCTCTTTTTTGAAGGCACCCTTATCTCTTGTTGGAGTTGATATGGTTATGCTAAGTGAAGAATATTGTGTCTTTTATGTCAATGCTTCTTCAAACTTCACTGTGCGTGGGAGGCACCTAGGGATCTTGTTAAAATGCAGATTCTGATTCCCAAGTCTGGCTGCGGATAATGTTCCTGCATTTCTAACAAGCTCCCAGGTGATGCTGGATCACAGTTGGCGCAGTTCTGTCTCATGAGCCTTAGTGTAGGAGAAGCACCTTTTGTTTCATATAGCCAAAGAGAAATTTACTGACCTTATTACATATACAATTAAAGTTAAAAACAGAAAGCTGGTATAATTCACCAAGCTCCAAGAAGAAAGAAATGACAGATACCTAGACAACAAACATTTTGAAGTTTGATGACTTATATTGTATGGCTCATACAGAGGGACAAAATAGTAATCATACAAGAGCTCATGAAAATGAAAGAAGATATTGTATTAAAGACATTTGCACATAGGAAGAGTTGAAAGCATCTACTAATGCATTTTTCATTTACTAATATTACTGGTAATATTATTAATCACTGCTATCTCATCATCATCAAAATAGAATATTAAAGACTACAAAGGAAGTCTAACTCATTGTGTTCATTATAAAGGTGAGGAAATTGAAGCCTCAGAAGTGGAAGTGGCATGTCTATGCTCACAAAACAAATCAGTCACAGAACTAAGATCTAAATCTGATCTTTTAAGCATGAGTAATTAATTCACTCATTCATTCATCAAACATTTGAGTGTCAACTATCTACCAGTTGCTATGCCATGAATACCAAATGAGAACAGAAGACTCAGTCTTCAAGCTACATCTAGGAATTGTTTTCTACAACAGAATCATTAAAGTAATTATACTCAAAATTGCCTTAATAATGGAAAAACTGCTATAATGAAGAAGTACCATGAATACAAATGGAAGATGTCATAGAAAAATATAAAATTACAAGTTTGCTGGGAAAAAATGCATAAAAGGAAGATATTTCAAGGAAAAAAACCAGTGTGCATAAAAGCAAAAGGCAGGATGTAGCAGTGTTAGGGCTGAACACATGGGCAGATGTCCTATCATGAAAGACTTGCAAGCATCCAAATGGATAAGATTGTCTGGTAAGCCAGAAAAACAAGTGGGTCACAAGAGACCAGATACTCTGGTAAGTCATCTTTGCCATGTACAATGCTTTAATTTATTCAGTTAGTTTCCAACATTTAGCAATTGGGACATTTCACAGGAATAATAAGCTTTTTAAGTTCCCTTGAAAACTGAGTAGGTC
Organism: Peromyscus leucopus; assembly: GCF_004664715.2. Classification (NCBI taxonomy): domain Eukaryota; kingdom Metazoa; phylum Chordata; class Mammalia; order Rodentia; family Cricetidae; genus Peromyscus; species Peromyscus leucopus. The sequence continues at coordinate 12,403,172 of NC_051086.1, forward strand.
ACAACACTCTGGGAATGCTATCCACATAGCAGAGCTCAGCTGGAACTAGATGACAATGACTGCCCTGTAAAATTGTTTATCTGCTTTCAAGGCTTGGCTTCCTCATGAGGCATGCCTAGCTCTTTGAGATTTGTAATTAAGCACGTTGGAGTACTGAAATATTCTTATTTAATGCTCAACTGTACTGCTTGTTCAGCTCCCAGTTTCTTCCCTGCCGCTTTTCTCTATCATTATTTCCTATTCTCTTGTTCCTCACTTTCTCTTTTTGCTTCCTCTACCATCTTTCCTCCTCCTATCTCTTCTCACTCTACCCTTTTCTGTCTTTCCTTCTTTCCTTTCCTTATTTCACTAGTTCTTTGTCGTCTTTCTATGTAGCCCATGCTGGCCTCCAACTCAAGGTAGCTCTTCTCCTTTTTAGCTCCCCCAAACCCTGCCATCACCAAGCAGCTAGTAGAATCAAATCTTCTTGTGGAGATATGCTAAGGGAATCAATTTTCTAAATACCACTTTTACCAAGAAAATCTGTCACAGACACCAAGGCATACATTTTGAGGACTTTTGTTAGTTACTGATTAATGTCCATGAGGCCAAAGTCAATAAAATGACTGCCTTGGACACAATTTAGATTACCCTCTCTAAGTAGGAATGATGAATTTCATTATACTATCTTTCACTATAAAAATCATAAATTTCAAATGAAAATATTCAGAGTGAGCCAGTTGTTTATCCATATGAATATTCAAATCTCCACATAAGTACAAACAAAGCTAACAGAAAATAAACCCCTGAGTAAATCTCATGGATCAAATGAGCATAGACAAACTCAAAATCTGCATAGGTACAGCAAAGGCAGAGCCACATGAAGAGAGCTCCATATACTAAGTGTCAAAGCACTTTGCAGACTAGACACAAGCGGCCTTCAAAAACTTGAGCACAGTGACTTCCATAAGTCCTTTCACTAAAAATGTCAAAGTTCACTAAGAAAGTTGAAATCAGAAGAGAAGTACTGCTGTTATTTATTTGAATATGCAAAATACATTTTTTTTAACTTGATGTTGTGAAAGAGAGAAATTATTGTTTTACATGCTGGAGGTACAATATAGATCTATTCAACTCAGGCAGTATAGCAATTACAAAGTATTTTTAATGGTATTTATTCCTGTAGTTGCTGATATAGAATAAGCAAAGATAATATTGATGCTTTTGAGCAACAGGGCAATGTGTTTCTGGAACTAAGTGGTCATGGAGAATTGTCAGTATTTTCTCTATTTTCTAGTTTCTTTGCCTTTTGCTTTCTTTGTGGTTGATCAACTGTTTTCCACTTCCTACTAGTTACATATATCTTAAAGGATCTTTACGATTATCATCCCATGTTCCTTACTTCCCATTCTTTTCCTTTTCAGTTTTGTTGTGTAGTTCATGCTAAGAACTTTCTATGTATCTCAGGCTAGCCTTGAAATCTCAATCCTCCTGCCTTAGCTTCCTGAGAACTGACCTTACAGATACAAGCTATTGTACTTGGCTGGCCATTTCTCTATTCTTCATGACATTTTTTGTTCATAATTTAGGCTGTTATTGCTACAGAAAAGATTGATAACCTTAAGAAGAAATGTATGTTGTTGCCTTAGTTAGGGTTTCTAGTGCTGTAATAAAATACCATGACCAAAAGCAATTCAAGGAGTAAAGGGTTTGTTCCAGCCTACAACTCCTCAGGTCACAGTCCATCATCAAACTAAGTCAAGGAGGAATTCAAGCCTGGGACCTAGTGGCAGGAACTGGTGCAGAGGTTACGGAGGAGAGCAGCTTGCTGGTTGTTCCCCATGACATGCTCTGTCTGCTTTGTTATAGCATCCAGGACTACCAGCCCAGGGGTGCCACTATCCACAAAGGGCTGCCCCCCAACATCAATCAATAATTAAGAAATTGCCCCATAGAGTTACTTATAGGCATTACAGAGGCATTTTCTCAATTCAAAGTGTCTCTTCTCAAATGACTCTTGCTTGTATTAAGTTGATATAAAACTAGCTATCAGTAATATTTAATAATCAATTATTAATACTTTATATATATATATATATATATCCCACAGTATCAATATTCTACAATGCTGTTAAGTCATACTTTACAAAACGTGATTCTATCTATAGAAGTATATAAGAATTTTGGTAAATATAATGCATATTATAATCACCACAATCTATATTTAAAATTCTTTTTGAGACCTGATTGAGAGCCTTGAATCTGTTTACAGTTAATCTCTTCCCCACTGCCATCCCAACCAAACATTAGTTCACTCTCAGGATTTCCATTTTCTGGCCACTTCACATAAATTGGCACATGGCATTTGTGGATTTTGTGTCTGACTTCTCCACATAGCGGTTTTGAGATTCACTTAGTTTATAGAATGAATCTGCAGTTCGTTCTTTCTCATGTCATGAATATGCCGGTGGTTGTTTGCCCATTAGCCAGTCCAAGCAACTACCTTAATTTTCTCATTTATCTCACAACATGGAAAAAAATCTTTTGTTGGTTTCACTATAGATATCAGAAGTTACAGCCTTAACATCTCTCTGCTATTGGACAGCAATATAAAGGTCGCATCTTGATTGTATGTTATCTCTATGTTAGACAAATCTTGATGATTATGACGTTGTATTCTGTAGCCTATCATCTATCCAAGCTAGCTAGTTACTAATTAATCAAACATGCTATAATATAAACATGACTCCAACTTTTATCAAACATTTTCAGTGCACAAATACTGATATTTCTAGATGTTCACACATGTAGGAGCAATACAGAGATGCGATTTGGGAAATGAATTACAAATGGAAAATCTTAATGAGAAGAATATGCTTAAAGATATATCCCATTATTTTAGTAGAGGTCCGTAGCACCCATTTTGCTCAGCAAAGCTTTAATGCCTCATGAACACACAGAAAGTTAATCCCATGCTAGTTAAAAATTCCAATTTCATGTGATGGCAAAAAGAAATGTTATACCACTGATGGATTTGTGAAGAGAAAAAAAGCCACAAGGAAATACTACAAAATATGCTGCCATATTTGCTAACAGGCTTTGGGAGATCTTTTATTGTTTATAATCAAAATGCTGATATTGGTTGACATAAATTCAGAATGTATAAACAAAGAAGAGAAAAGCAAGAGAAGGGTAGAGGATTAAGCAGAGTATTGTATAATTTATGAACCACTAGAAAATGATAGAATATAAGAAAATAACTGAGGCTCATTAACAATGCACTACTTGGAAAATGCAAACATTCTAAACCTCACTCAAATGTATTTCCATTGTATATTCAATGTACCTAGTTTGTAATTAGCTTTTTTCTAGAAATCCTGTATTTTATGAATTTTAAATGTGTAGGTAAGATATTTTCTATAAATTATTTTCTTTCTATGTATCTTTTCCTTTCTTTCTTTTCTTTCTTTTTTAACTGCAAAGGAGGCCTTGGGGAAAAGTCTTCAACAAATTCTTGATATTTCTTTGACATGATTTCCAATGAAGTTTCACTTCAATAGTTTTATTTTCTCTGAACTATGCCTAAGTTCTTAACATTTGTAAGTAGTAAAACCTTTGCTTCATTAAACAAAGTCTTCAGAACACAACAAATCTCTATACTGTAGGTCAGGGGCAGGAGTTTTGTCATAACGTTCTCTACTGAATGGCTGGAGAGAGAAATGGAGTCTCAAGGATGCGAGATAATAGCATCATTTCATGGGTGTTTGAAAGTACTTTATTCTCTTTATAGTGCTTTGCTTGAGAATCAAGAGTTTTGATTTCTAAAGAGTTCATATTTCTAAAGATATATAAACCATGTGATTTTGGGGAAAATAAGTCTATAGTCTAGAAAACCTCTTCTTAATTTTGACTCTATTTTGATTCCAGAGTCCTTCTTCCTTGCATAGCCTATAATAGTATAAGTTTCTTTCTTTTTTAAGATTTATTTTATATTGTATGTCAGAGTATTGTCTTTACAAAACTGTATAATCACCAAGGACATGTCTGATGCTTATGGACATCAAAAAAAAGGGTATCAGATACCCTGGAACTAGAATTATAGAAAGTTATCATATATGATGTGGGTACTGGGAACCAAACCAGATTTATTTTTTGCAAGAGAAGCAGTTAAGAATAGTTCTTATATATTCTGGATATCAGTCCTCTGTCAGATGTGAGGTTGGTGAAGACCTTTTCCCATTCTGTAGGTTGTCGCTTTGCCTTGTTGACTGTATCCTTTGCTCTATAAAAGCTTCTCAGTTTCAGGAGGTCCCATTGATTGATTGTTTCTCTCAGTGTCTGTGCTACTGGTGTTATATTTAGGAAGTGATCTCCTATGCCAATGCGTTCAAGACTACTTCCTACTTTCTCTTCTAGCAGGTTCAGAGTAGCTGGATTTATGTTGAGGTCCTTGATCCACTTGGACTTAAGTTTTGTGCAGGGTGACAGATATGGATCTATTTGCAGCCTTCTACAATGACGGAGAAATGGATGAGATCTGCATGAACAGCCTGGACATGAGTGGGGATAATGAAGGGTGAGGGTGGAGGGAAAGAGAGCTTGGGGGAGCAGGAGATCCCAGCTGGATCTAGAACAGAGAGGGAGAACAAGGAATAGGAGACCATGGTAGATAAAGACCACATGAGAATAGGAAGAAGCAAAGTGCTAGAGAGGCCCACAGAAATCCACAAAGATACCCTCACAATAGACTGCTGGCAATGGTTGAGAGACAGCTCGAACTGACCTACTCTGGTGATGGGATGGCCAAACACCCAAATTGTCTTGCTAGAAACCCCGTCCAATGACTGAGGGAACTGGATGCAGAGATCCATGGCTAGGCCCCGGGTGGAGCTCCGGGAGTTCAATTAGTGAGAAAAAGGAGGGTTTATATGAGCAAGAATTGTTGAGACCAAGGTTGGATAAAGCACAGGGACAAATAGCCAAATGAATGGAAACACATGAACTATGAACCAATGGCTGAGGGGCCCCCAACTGGATCAGGCCCTCTGAATGGGTGAGAGAGTCAATTGGCTTGATCTGTTTGGGAGGCATCCAGGCAGTGGGACCAGGTCCTGTGCTCATAGCATGAGTTGGCTGTTTGAAACCTGGGGCTTATGCAGGTTCGATTGGCTTGGCCTGGGAGGAGGGGACTGGACCTGTCTGGACTGAGTCTACCAGGCTGATATCAGTCCTCGGGGGAGGCTTTGCCCCGGAGGATGTGGGAATATGGGGTAGGCTGGGCGGAAGGGGAGGGGTGCGGGAGTGGGGAGAACAAAGGAATCCGTGGCTGATATGTAGAACTGAATGGTATTGTAAAATAAAATTAAATTAAATTTTTAAAAAAAGTAAAAAAAAAAAAATAGTTCTTAACCATTCAGAAATCTCTCCAACCCCAAGGAATAAAATTTTGTGGTTTTTATTGAAACACTCTAGAATTTTTTGGTATGAAAATACCTTAGTACTTTCTCCAAATTCTCTAGCAATAACTGGGAAATGATTCCCTGGTAGTAACCTTGGGTACATCATTTCACCACTATATTCTTTTACTCAATTTCTTTGGAGTTAATGCCTTCATATGGGCATTCTGCTGATCGGTAGTGAAAAAGAATGCTCTATTATGTAGCAAACACTGTGGTATTATGAAGCATGTAATGAGGACTAGAGGAAGGAAGTGTCTGACTCAGGACAACCACACTCCAGTGTTAGTACCAACAGAATATTAGTAGCTGAGTATAGAGAACACCAAAGACTAATGATAAGATAAGAAATATATGGGGGAAAGGCCAAGTAAAATGCCAAGGAAGATCTGGGGACATAGCTTAGTTGATAGACTGTTCGCCTAGCATGTACAGAGACCTAGGTTAAATTCCCCAGCACTGTATAATGCAGAAATGGTGGCGGATGCCTGTAGTCCTAGCATTTGGAGGCAAATGCTTTGGAGGCAGAAAGATCAGATATCCAAGGTCATCCTGAGTCACACAACAAGTTAGAGGCAATCCTGAGTTACAGCAGACTCTGTAAAAATCTTTACTTCTCTTAAAACAAGGGAAAACAAAACTTTAGAGAAAAAAAAAACATTAATAAATAGACCATATTGAAAGGGTGAAGAAGTTAGCTCTTCTAGGATGGAGAAGTAAATCATGAGATCAAAAGGTTCTTATGAAGGTTCTGAAGCAGAAACATGTTTAAAAATTCAATCATCATTTTGGTTGTGAGCCTACACTTCAAAAGCAGAGCCATCTCTACTGGCTCACATGGGCTACCAGAGACTGAAACAACAAGCATGGGGCCTGCATGGAGCCTGCATGATGCCCTCTGTGTGTATGTTATAACTGTTAACTTGGTGTTTTGTGGAACTCCTAACAATGGGAGTTAGTTATCTGACTATTTGCCTGCTCTTGAGACTCTTTTCCTCCTTCTGGGTTGCTTTGTCCAGCCTCAATAGGAGGGGCTTTGCTATATCTTATTGTATCTAGTTTTTCCCCAATTGGCTGTCTTCATTTGGAGGCCTGCTCTTTCCTGAAGAGGAAACAAATAGTGAATGAATCTTGGATAAGTGGAAGTAGTGGTGGTGTGATGAAAACTGGGAAAAGTAGAGGGAGGAGAAATTGTGGTTGGGATGCATTGTGTGAGAGAAGAATCTATTTTCAATTAAAAGAAAAGTGTAAATCATTCCTACAACCCAAGAAGAGCTTTGTATCCACCTTTCTAGAACCCTGGTTCAGCCAGCAGCATTACTCTCTTTCACCACTGCAAACTAGGTGATCAACATTTCTCTTTTTCCAATGCTGAGAACAGTTTGGTTACCAAAGTGCAATGGCAGACCTATGGGTGATAAGCCAGGACCAAGAACACATACAGAAAGCTATGTGATGGGACTCTAAAAGCCAGTGAAGATGGAATAGATGCTTCATTTCAAATGGAGCCTAGGGGAATAATTGGGATGTACCACAGATTTTCAGTGGAGATGTAAGGCCACTGTATAGGAGGACCAATGGAGATATCACATTGGGACTACTCAGTAGTAATGCATTTCATTTGAAGCCTTGTGAATCCTTGATCATAGTGGGAATAGATAGAGACAGAAAAGAATCAAGGGCCAGAGACATGTCCTGCAAGCACTCTGAAGTGTAGAGATTGGAGAGATGAAAAAGCAGCTGCAAAGGAATTGACAAGGAAATAAGGAATTTTAAGAAAAGTGGGGCTGTATGGCACACTGGAATCTGTAAGGAGCCAGCCAGACATGCATGCTTCATCTACATTTTTTTCTTCAGATTTCCCTGCCACCCGGTGACTCTGAGCCACAGAACAGAGCCACCTATACCCTTGTAGCTGAAATCTATAAAATAGGCTCTGTTCTTGAGCACTTTTAGTTATGTCTATCCGCCATCACCTTGCCCTCGTCATGTGATTGCTCATGTTTCTCTCAAGTGCTGACTCCCCTTTCCCCCACTCTTCTTTCATTCTAACACTAGGCCCAGGATAATCAAGTTTAGTCTCACCAATGTCCATACCCTTAAAATGACTAATCTCCAAAATCTATGTTCCATATAATTACAAGGTAACTCTAACAAAGAGAAAGGGCTTCAGCAGCTGTCTGATTCTTCAAGCCAAGTCATAACTCAAGGTTCTCCAGTCTGTACCTTGCAGTCCTCACTAGTCTAAAGGTTCCCTTTGCTGATCTCGTATATTCTAGCTATATAATCCAGTTCACTCTTGATTATTCAGGGCCTCTGATGTAGCCTCAAGTCTATACATAAGCTGTACCTCTCATGTGGAATGCCCCTCTTCCTTCATACTCATGTACCAGATCTCTGTTTAGATAAGATTTTGCTCAGGAATCCATGGCACTGACTCTCCTTATGTGTGATTTTTGATTATATCTTTCAGCAATGATCACCTACACCCCTCTCTCTCTCTTTTACCTCTCTTTCTCCCCCCTTACCACTCCTCTTTCTCTCTGTTTTGTTTTCACAGCATTTCACTAGGTAGCTGAGGCAAGTCAGACTAGCCTTGACTAGTCTCCTCCTCTCTCTTCAAATTTGGAATCATGGTCATGAACCATCAAACCAAGCTTGCCATTTATTAATTGATTTTTAATTAACAGGATTTTTACTGTGTTAGGTTTGGTCCCCAGAACATTGTCAGAAACACTGCATATATTCAATAATTAATGGCTCAATACATAATCAGCTGGAAATTTCCCTTGCTCATTGCCCTCACCTGAGTAACAGAACTTCTGTGTGCTTTCAAGTTTCTTCCCTTTGCTCTATGAGGTCATGCCTGGGAGCCTTGAGGATATGTTTATAACGTGTATACAAAAAGTCTTTTCCCACTCGACTCAAAAGAGGGCACCACAGCTGCCAAGCATCTCATCACAGACTGGCCTTCCCTTCCCTGTGTGGTTCCTGCCTGCAGGCACAGTGGGCGTTTCCTACTTCTGCCATGGAGTGAGACAGCCTGTGCATCCAACAGACTTGAGAACTCCTCACACCTTTTAAAACATTGGTAAATACCTTAGAAAGAGCTAAGTGGAATTTCCTTTGCCTCTTGTCTTTGTATTGTATAAACTGTTCTTGGTGTTTCTATCTAAAACCTCTCTTAAAATGTGGTTTTAAGCCTTGGGAACATACTTTATGCCATTCATTTCCAATTCTTTTATCAAACTGACACATCTAAACACAGAAATAAATCTTATACTCATGATCACCTGCCCTGCCCTTTGATCTCACTGAATGTAAGTTAGATTGTACACATTTAAGTGAACTCCTCTAAAACTAATATCAAGTTCAAGGGAGCTTCTTTTCTTGTCTCTGTAACAAAATACTCTTGCAAAAACAAATTCAGCAAAGAAGGGTTTATCTGGGTTACAATGTGAAGCACAATCTATCATGGCAGGGAAGTCAAATTGGGGACTTGAAGTACATGGTCTCATGACATTCGCAGTCTAAGTAGGAAGCAATGAATGAATGCATGCTTCTTAAGCCTTTCTTTCTCCACAGGATTCCAGTCAGGCAATGGTACCATAACATCAGACAGGTCTTCCTCCTCTAATTAAGATAATGCTCCCATAGGCATGCCCAGAACAACATCACTTCAGAGGATCCAGATTCCATCAAGTTGATAGTTAATACTAACCATCACTGCAAGGTTTAACTAGAATACTGTCATTACTCCCTCCCCTGTGTAAATCCTCATGGGCTACTGTCAAAACAGTGGGGTTCAGAGTTAAACAGACCAATCATTGTCTGGTTGAGGTCTCTGCATTTTTACAGCATGTATTAGAAGTAATGATTTTATTTTCAATAGCATTTTTGTTACTTAGAAAGATTTCTACGAGTATTCAACTCTAACACGGATCATTTTCTTGTCAGTGTTTCCCACAGTAAGCTATGCATAACACGCACTACTCTTCATCCATATTCTGTCCTCAAGATAGTATTTAATCTGGTTCTCCAAATTTGGAAGCCTATAATATTCTGTTCTTTTTCTTCACCTTTTTAAGATAAATCAATGCCACTTATTTTTGATGGTCTTACCAGAATTTACTTCATTTTTTTCTTCTCCAATATGGTGAACCACGTAGAATTACAGGTGTTCACTGCTTTGTATTAGTCTCCTCTCTTTGATTGACAAAACACTACTGAAAAGTATATTGACAGCATGCCTTGTGTTTATGGACTTCTCATATCTACCATAAAGTATGATTTCTTTTTTAATCAAGTGTCTTGGTCTATGTTGTTGTCCTATCATTAAACTGTTCCCACCTACTTCTTCGGAATTTTGATTATTAAAATCTCCTTCAGGAAAAATCTTATTGAATATTAACATGATCATGTTTAGGCTAATATAGTCTTTAAATTTCAAAATTGTTTTTGTATTTAAAATATTATTTCCCTAACCATTATAATGTATGTTGCTTATTAGTGTTTTTTTTTTCCATAAATTAACTTGTTCCTATGCTTCATTTCAAATAACCCAAAAGATTGTCCCCTTTTGTTTATTTTACATGGCCCACTGCAGCTTTTAGAGTACTAAGCACAGAATGTGTGGCTAATGCCTTTCTCTGATGTATAGTCTGAGGAACATTAAAAAAAATATCCAGGATCAATATGCAATTAGGCATCATCATCATCTTTATTAAGCAAAGTACTGAGCTATTAAAAACTATAGAATCTCCTCAGTGCATGGTTCACTTCCCAGACTTACATGCAATTGCTTTTCTTGAAATATTTACTATGGTATGCTAGTCAAGAAAAATCATTCTCACATCTCTCCATGAGTAAATATAATTTGCAGAGGGCTAGCTTTGGCTATTATCATCATATTTCTTCCTATGTCCATTTTCTCATCATTTAAAGTAATGTCTTATCTTAGTCGCCCTGTTGGAAATTTCCTAATTAATGTGATTTTCTTCAGCGGAAATTCTGACTGCTAGAAAAACCATAATAAATACTCTGAGAATATTTAAGTTCAGGTTTAATGAATAAGTTGTGACCTAGTACTGGCTCCTAAAGGCCGTTTTGTTTTATTCCAAACCTCCAAGGCTATTTTTAATTTGGAGATAGAATGTAAAATAAAGGGAATTTCCCTATTCACCCTAAAGTATTTCTGGAGTTGGCAGAATGACCCTCCAGTGAGGAGCCACCAAGGCCTGCCAATCTTATAGTGGGTCTCAAGAGCCCATTGGAGTGCTGCCTTTAAGCATTGAACATAATATTTATTACCACAGAGTGTCTTCAAACTGCACTTCAAACCTAATACTATATAATGCAAAGTCTCAACTGGAGCTTGGCTCCCGGATATCAGAGCTTCAGAATTTACATTTTTCCATCAGATTGACATTAAGAATAATTCACTGTAACAATCACCTTCCAGATTCACCTCTTGTTTCTCCCCAGCCCTGGAAAATAATTAGGAGATATTTGTTGTTCATTAATTTATAAGCAACCCTTTATCCTTTCTATTTGCCATAACAAATCGTCTCTTAACATACACAAATTATCCACACTGCTAAGACTTCAGAGTTTCAAGGTAGTATTTGTTTTTCAAGAATCTGAGACTATTTTGAGATTTCTTAGGATAAACAACTGTATGTATGAGAAAAGATTTTCTGATTAGAAAAGGCAGACATGATATATGGCCACCCATCCATTTTCTTGGCTGTATCCATATGTTAGACCAAATTAATCATCAACAAAATGAAGGTCCACATTGTAGGGGAAATATTGGTACTAAGTACTAATTCAAGAAGCACAAAATATTAGCTACTCTTTAGCAGTGTTTTTTGTTTGTTTATTTGCTTCTTTTGGATTTTGTTTTTACAATTGAGTGTATCAGTGTGTCTACATGAACACATATATGTGTGTAGTTTCTTCTTTTTTTTAAGCATGCAATGGAATTTCATAGTTCATCCCACATCTCTCAGAATGTGAGCCAGAGAGGAAACTCATTATCAAATACTAGTGTTTTACACTACTTACTATGGGGTTATGACTTTAGCCTGTGATTCTAGAAGGCCCGAGAGTGATATTTCCTGGAGAATGCCATTTGTCAAGGTTCCAAGTATGCAGAATGCTTTCCTGATTGACTAAGTAAGTGACACATAAAATCTGACCAGACTTCTACAGTTACACTGGAGACAAACGACATTAAGAAAGACATCCTGATGCTGTTGCTGGGTCACAGGAGTGACCACTCCTGTTAGCCACTCAGCCGCTGCCCACACTGTGGGAGTCTCTTAGCAGTCCACTGTAGGCACTGCTCGGTTGGTAGCCCTCTCCTAAATTTAGGCCTCATGGACCTTGTGTCTTCAAGGAAAGGGGGAACAATCTATACACCTTTCAATATGTATACCAGTGGGAAATGTGAAGACATGTGGGCACTGCTTTTTAAAAATGAAACTTTTAATTTAGTGTGTGTGTGTGTGTGTGTGTGTGAGAGAGAGAGAGAGAGAGAGAGAGAGAGAGAGAGAGAGAGAGAGAGAGAGAGAGAGAGAGTTTGTTTATGCATGGGGTGGACAGGCTTTTGGGAGTCCGTTCTCGAATTCCATCTTGCTGAGAGAGGGATTTTCTTGTTATCTCTGTTCCCTTGCTGGGAACTTCAGCCCAACTGGCCAATGAGCTTTCGGCAGCTTCTCCAGCTTGCCCTCCCACCTCTTAAGTAATACTTCTGGGATTGCAAATACAGGCTACCCTTTTGGGCTTTTTTCATGGGTCCTTGTTTGGTCAAGATTATGTGGTCAAGATTGTGTTTTTAGCCACCGAGCCATCTCACCTCCGGGGTTTGTCTTAATTAACAGGCCAGAAGCTTGTTTACCATTGTAGAATACGTTTTATAACTTGGAGGGCATTTGTGAAAAGTAAATGACAGGTCTTGTCATGCCTGTCCCTGTGTCCCCAAAGTGAACAATGTCCTTTCTCCAGGATAAGAGAACTAGTACTTGTTTTCTTGGTGAGCCTTCTTTAAACTATGGCTAAGAAACTCCTCTTTCAATATAGCCCTCACTTTTCTCTAGTTCATTCCTTTCCTTGGACTCTTCTTCTTTTCAGCCTGTTACTAAACTATAGTTCTCAGGCAAAAATAAAGTGGGATCAAGGGTGCAAGTGTACAAACAATTTGTTAGCAGAGTGAGTAATAGTACTTTATTTTTCACTGTTTCTATTCTCTCATATCTAAGTAGTGGAAGGAGTATTTTTTGAAGCTATCTGTAGCAAGTTACCCTTCGGTGTGTACAAGTTCTCCCCGATTTTGTTTTTATATCATAAGAACCACGGATCTATTTCCCCACCTTTGAGTATTTTATCATTACTTCAAGAGACAAAGTGATACCTCAGGAAGTAGAAGAAAAGTGAATGAAAATTCCTAGCTGAGATTAAAAAAAAATACTAGTTATCAGAGTTCTGAAATAAATCACAAGGAGTAGAAAAATTAAACTACAAATTGCATTACATTTATTAAGTATATGTTAGAGAGAGGTCACTGCTCACGACTTCTGAGAATCAGTTCTCTCTTTCTATCATGTGGGACCCAGGGATAGAACTCAGGCCTGGTGGCACGGACAACCTGAGCAATATCATTAGCCTGAGTCTTATATCTCAGCTTGACCTCTCTTTAGATGAGAGATGCGAGAATAGTCTCTAAGGTATTATCTGTGAGGTCTCAAATTATAGGTTCTCTGTGCTTTTCCTCCCAGGTAGAGAGGCCTAAGAAAGATGAGGTACCAAGAACAACAAAGCAATACAGCAAGGCTAAAAGAGATATAAGCAGGGTTATGGAAAGAGCCCTACTGGCATCCCAAACCAGTGCAGTCAAGACCGGAATTAATTATTCCTCACAGTACTAGTGACCCTACTACATGTCCTCATGCCACCCAAAGTTCCAAGTGGGCTCCTGGAAATGTAGGCCTGACCATGGAGGCAGGTAAGTGCACAACAGAGATTAAACATGGCTCTTGAAAAATAAAGAATGCTTCCTGGTCTACTTATATATGGAGTTAGCTTTCAATTATTTTCAGATACATATATAAGCATGCATTTTAAAAGATCACATTCCTATAGAATTATAGGTTGTCCACATTTATGACATTTACACATAGAAATAAAACAGAAAGGAAAAACCTAGAAGAGCATAATTGGCTCTAAGGAATAAATGGTAGTCTGCTAGGTTTACAAGTGAGTAGCATGCTCACACATAATGTCTCCATCTTACAGAACAAAGAGGAACAGGACACAAGAAGAACAGGCTGTTTCTCAACATGATTAAAAGCAATACAGTCAAGATTTATTCCTGTAGATACATGTATCCATAGACCCTCTGATCCTCATGAGTTTCCCATGTAACATATGCAAGCTAATTGAAATAGCTAGATAATGGAAATATATTATTTTAAATTATGCACTAGACTATTCTCCTGAATCATGAAGAAAATTGCCTACATTTCCCACTTACCTTTAAATGTGGGTATAAAAATTATTGATATCTAAATTAAAAAATTCTCCATCATCAGAATAAGAAATCTATTAAACATATCACTAAATCATGTCTTTGAAAACTGACCACACATTTTTTTTCATTCTAAGTTTGCTTAATGGGAGGATTAAATACTTGGCAAAAGAATTAAAAGACCAATTACAGAACAGTTTTACAATGTATATATTGGTTTTTATGTCATATGAAGGAGAAGAATGTTAGAGAATGCAGTGGTTAACTACATTCTAAAGCAAAAAACCAACATAGAACATAGAATTAAATTATCTGGATTTGATCCTACTAACACTTTTGGTGATTAGCATGAATAAAATGTATATTTTTTTCTGGAACTGATAAATTCTCATTAACAATTAATAAAATAACTGGCGATAAGGGAAAAGCTGGGAATCTCAGATATCCCTGACACTTTGAAAATCTTATTTACCAGAATTAGTGTTAGATCTAATGGAAACAAATTTGCTATTTACATAATCCAGAGGTGACAAATAACAGCATGCAGTTGTGAGTCAAGTAAGAAAAATTGTTACTTTAATCCCCAACATCCTACAAATCAATCAACACAACAAATTATCAGTGTGATAACATATTCAACACATTTGACATTTACATTAATTGGAGGTAATGAAGAAAATATTTTTTGTTGTTTGTTGGATGAAGTTAAATGGGCTGGAAATGCATATGAATAAAACATCATTATTCCTCTCACTCACACCTGTTCAAATTTCTATTGACAATTTGATATTTTTATTAGAGCCCAAATGGAAACACCACAAGCACAAATGACAATTTTTTCACACTCAGATGATAAAAGTAAACAAGCAGTTTTTTTTCTTGCCCAGGTCTCTTAAACCCCAGTGCCGTGACAAGTGCTTAACCAGCCCCCAAACACTGCCACTTAGTCATGACTTCTGGTTTTATAAATTATTTACAGTTTGCTAGGTATGAGGCTGGTGGAAAATGCCTTTCTTAGCTGCTTGATTGACAATATAATTATACCGTGTTTTTGTTTTAAGCACTGTTATGCAGAATTGTAATGCCATAAAAAGTAAATAGGAATTTTATGAGCTTTTAACTTTGACAAGGTCATGCTGAAGCGCACCAAAGAGATGTCATGAAAAGCCATAGCCGTTATTAGCCGTGTCCTATAAAGTGCCATCCACCTCCAGCTTCATTTGGGTTAAAACATTTCTTCACCATTGGCTATCTCAGCCCTGTGTGCTGAAGGATGATGGGAACCACCCAAGCAATAGCCACAGTTAGTCTTTCTGAGTCACGAGTCACTTTCATCCCCTTAAGGGTATCTTAGCTAATAGGTTGCATTTTAAAAGTATAATAAGTACAATATCATTAAAGCTGATTTGCTCTCCTGTCAGATCCTATAGTATATGAGAGAGTCTTTCCCTCCATCTGCTTTTTTTATGACATTACTAGTTATTTTCTTTCCTTTTTTTGTGTGTGTGGAGGGGGTTACACATAGAATACCACTATATAGGTCGGCATTAACCTTGTGATTGTCCTGCTCTGCCCTCCTAAGTAGCTGGGGTTACAAGTGTACAATGCTGTGCCTAACTGAAGATTTTCTAACCTTCAATGCTTTGACATTCTAAATTTATCATTGGCATTGGTGTGTGTGTGTGTGTGTGTGTGTGTGTGTGTGTGTGTGTGTGTGATGTGTATGTGTGGGTATGGCATGCACATGCTACAACATGCACTGGGAGATCAGAGGACAACCTTCAGGAGGGGGTTCTTTCCTTCCACAGTGTGTTCTGGAGATCAAATTCAGATTGTCAGATTTGTTCAGTGAACGCCTTAACATGCTTGGATATCTCACTAGCCTATTTTTTTAAAATAAATAAATAAATAAATAAATAAATAAATAAATAACAAGTATACTGATGGATAGTGCTGGCGGCAGTAGAGGTTGAGTAGTGATGGAAGAAGAGGATTTTGAGTGAATGTGGTGTGGACGAAGGAGGAGGCAGTGGAAGTAGTGAAGAAGCAGAATGTGGAAGCAGTGATGGCTGAGGTGGAAAGGGAGATGATGGTGGAGGTAGTGTGCAGGTAGTAGTCTAAGTGGTGGTTTAGGCGAGACAGTGTTGGTGCCCATGCCAGTTGTGGTGGAGAGGAATGAAAGGGGAGGTTGTGGTAGAGGTGGTGAGGAGGTAATAGTCTAGGCAGCTGTCATGGTAGATGTGGTATGGTTGGTGGGGGGGGGGATGAAATTGGTGGTGGAGGTGGTGGAAGCGTAGACAGAAGGAAAGAGGGTTGTCTGTGGAGGTGTTAGGAAGGTCGTGGTTTAGGTGAAGGTGGTGGTGGTGGTGGTGGTGGTGGTGGGAAAGGGAAAGGGAAAGGGAAAGGGAAAGGGGAAAGGGGAGTAGAGATAGTCATCAAGATAGTGTGGAGACAGTGGTTTAAAAATAGTGATTTGGTGGAGGTGATGTTTCTGGTGGTGAGTAGAGTAGTGGAGGTGAAGTAGAAGTTGAGCTGGTGGAGGTGGTGGTGACCTATGGGGAGGTGGAGGAGGTAGTGGTCAGGTAGAAGTGAAGGTGGAAGTGAAAGGGATACTGGTAAATAACATCAATTGTTGCTGTAATATGAACATCTCTTAGGCCATGGCTGTCATCTGCAGCTCTCTCATGATGGTGCAAATTTGCTTCAGAATAAATGTTCACTCTTTAAAAAACACCGCAGTAGGGTCTATAAAATAAATAGAACAGACGGGGCCCTAAGGTCTTTCCCAAAAGGCCCATTTACCTCGCCAAACTTACTTTCTCTAACTTGGCAGAAAGTGGGAGCCACATCTCCCCAGCTGGGAGTGGCATGCATGTGTCTAGCTGGCTGTGCATCCAAACATTGTTCTTCTTGTAGAATGGGACATGGAGGTTAGCTTTGATGGAGTCTCTGTTTTCCTAAAATTATCTATTTCTTAAAAGACGATTTCTCAACAACTTTGGCTTCTCTTTGTTTTAAGGTCCTAGCTTTCTAGATATTTGCAATCTTTGAAATCCTCCCTCCTTTCTTGCACCAAGAAGATGAATACATTCATATTTGTCTCATACATCTTGTACTAGCTTTGATATTGTTACAACGTATTTTTTTTTCATTTCTTTCAAGTCATTTATTTTTTTGTGCTCAGTCTCCATGACTGCGCTAAGAAAATGAGGAAGAACGCTGCATGATGATGGTGGCGTTGGCAGGGCACAAATGTCACTTCAGATTTTCTTGTCAACCTGTATTCCAAATGCTGCCCATCTTGCCTGAGAATGAGTGATTGCTCAGCGGCAATTCTTTTGATCCGTCATCTCAGAGTAAATTGTTCTGAATAATGACCTATTCCATCTTTCCCCCTTGGAATATATATTACAAGATGCCTAGAAAAACACAATTTCAACTCTGTGGTAATTCAAGATCACCATAAATGCAAGGCAAACATCTTTGAGTCTTGGGTACCTCAAATTTGAAGCATAGATATGAGTCAGATGTAAGCTCCTCACAATCGTCTGGGTCCATTTACTTTCAAAATACTGCTGGAAAGTGAATGTGTATAGAAAATGCAATAGAAATATCATGGGTACTCTTTATATGTTTGGGGAGGAATTTTACTTTTGCAATAATTCAGTGTGGAAATAGAAACAGAAATTTGTTTTCCTCAGTATGTTGGCACAAGACAGTATAATAACTTGATTACTTTCCTTGAAAAAAATAAATTGTCTCCTCTTCAAATGCTTGAGTGTCTAGATGTAAGGTCATCTTTAGCTCTGCACTATAAAGGAGGGCAAATTCCACCTTCTCTTGTGTATCACAGCAAGAGTATTCAAATCTCATCTGATGTTACTAATTTATCTTTGAGGTTTTTTTTTTTTTTTTTTTTTTTTTGTTTTTTTTTTTTTTTTTTTTTTTTTTTTTTTTTTGTGTACAGAGGGATCCATTAGAAATGCTGGTAAATTCCTTCCTGTAGATAAAAGCGTCATAACTTTGGGCCTATACCTGAGACAGCTCTGAGAGCCTTTGTTTAGATGATACTAGAACAGCATCAACATACCTGCTTTATATAAAATCATTTGTATATGTGTTTATATACATACATGTAAATGTACATACATAGTCCCACACACAAATATCACATACATGTATCATCTTGTCATATATATGTGTATATATTACATATATCACACTATAAAAGAGTTAAAACTGATATGCTATGAAAGCTTATCTTAATAGATTCAAATATAATACTTTCTGAACAGAAAATTATTGAAATATACCTCCAAAATGCATTTTTTGTATTAAAACATACTATGATATTTCTGGTGAGTTATTTTAGATGTGCTATCATAGTGTGAGCTATGCTGGCTTGGAACTCATTAAATGGCCAGGTTGGTCTCAAACTCATGGCAACCCTTCTTCCTTCATTTTCTGACTACTGGGACTAAAGGAAAGAGGTACCATACTGAGCTGCTTCTAGTTTATAAAGAGAGAATCATCTCTATGCTAACAGTCTTTATTTACTTCTTGCATATATAGATTAGTACAAATGTATGTACTGCTGTAACCTGTACCACTTTGAACTTGATCTTCCTGGAACAATGGGGAATGAAGATGGGGATGCACCAGCAGAAGCAAGGAAACTCACTGTGCTTACTATATACAGCATGAAGGGGTTAGGAAGAGCTAGTTTCAGAAGATGGTCTCTGTAGTGAATCAGTCCCAAGCTACTAGGAAAAAGAAACCAAAGTTAGTCGGCCCTTCCTGACACACTGTCAACATCTATATTGGGACTAGGGGAAGACCTTCCCCTGATCTTGACCTAGGAAAATCTTGCCATCCCATAAGTCTGAGGTCTTGGCATCCAGTTATGGCTCTGCTCATATCAACAATACACATTTACTCAGGATTCCATCTGCTTTCCACAGTGTATGATGCTAAAATGATAGAACTTACGAATAAATGTGTTGCAGAGAAGACCCAATAATGTCTTTTATATTCCCAAAGAGGAAAAATTCATGTCCAAAAGGGCAACAATGAACCTATTTCCAACTGGAAAGTGAAAATAATGCTTTCTCTGGCCAGGATAATAAGTCAGATTTTTGCACCTTTCCATTTACTCATTAATTCCTTTTGTTAAGGAAATCAATCATTGGTTTAACTTATTTAGTCTTCATTTAAATGGAGCAAAGATTTAGGCAAGTAAAGTGAAAGTCACTTTAGATAAGAGTTAAATACTGATCATCTGTCTAGAAGATTTTTATCTCTCAGCTTTCCCCACGTGCTTCTTTGCCAAGAGGCCATAACTACTTCAAGTTTGTATCGGAAAAAAATCAACGTCAAATACCAAAACTAGATACATTGCAATATTATCAATATTTTGTGACCCGTTGTTGATCTGGGTAAGTGTGAAAACTAGAACATCCCTACTTGGATTAAATACTAATTTATTTAGCATGTATTTAGTAAATATCTACACTGCCATCTCTTCCAGTGAATACAATAGAGAATATTTGTGTTACTTTCCAGTGAAGAAGCTTTGGTAACATCCCAAGGACAGCAATAAGAATTCCATTTTAATGAAGTACAATTGAACACAGTGTAAACCCTGGCTATGATACACTCAGGTCAGAAGACAGTGGCTAAACTTGTTTAGATCTCAGAATCACTCTGAGAAAGGCAGATGCTGCAGCTTCTTCCCAGAAATTCCAAAAATCCTCTAAATTTTTAGCAAGCTCTCTAAGTCATCCTATTCAAACCAGAGTTCTAAAACTGGTGGTCCAAAATGTAATTCTAAATCTATTGAGTTTTATATCTTTCCTTTTGGAACCTCAAAAAAGTGAATGGTGCCCTATGTTCTGAGAATGTTCAGTTTGCTATATGAATTAACAGACTGATAATTATACTGACAAATTATCTGGCAGCACATACATTGTCAGGATTGTACCCAAAGTTTTGCTTATTAAAAAATTTCACTGACATTTTATGTTTTTATTTTAAAGATTTATTAGTTTTTTTTTATGTGTACACATGTGTGGCTGGGTATATGTATACAATATGCATGCTGGAATGAACACAAGCCCGAAGAAAGCATCACCCAGAACTAGAGTTCTAGGTGGTTGTGAGCTAAGATATAGGTGCTGGGAACTGAACCCAGGTCCTCCACAAATGTAGTAGGACAGATCCATAGGGTCGAGGAAATTGGCTCAAACCAGTTGCCAAGGCATGCACATAATGTACTTCCTTATGAGCCAACCTGGAGTCTGCCTGAGGGCCTAGCAACAAGCTCTGTCAGAGTTCCTGATTTGCCCAACCAATGAGGAATGATCATGCAATGCCACCAGATTGGGACACAGCTTGGACGCTGGGAGGAGGGTATATAAGGCCTTCCCTGTTATTGAATAAATGAGTCTGCTGTTTGACTTCAACTGTCTCCTGGTACCTGAGTCATTGATGCCACACCTTCTCAACCCCCCCCACCCCCTATGTTCTACTTCTGTTTAGGATATTTGGTATATTGATATATATTTAATATTATTGTCATATTGCATATCACACTATATATTCCTACCTCCGTTATAAATATCTTGTGTATTGTCACAATTTTGAAGTCATCGTTCTTCACAATACATTTGCTTATAGACTGTTTACCTTATTTATGTGAAGCCTTAGTCCTTAGGTTATTTCAATAGATAAGATTTATAGATTTATAGTCGCCTATGCCTGTCATCTCTATAGTTACGTTAGTTAGGTTATCCAGATTTACAGATACATAGGTCAGATGGGCAGGTAATCTTCAAACACTTCATAGACCTGGAGAATATGGCATTTAAATAACTTAGAATTCTGTTGACGTGAGACACAATTGCTCCTGGCTGCACCAATTGATCCCGAGAGAATGTTGGGCTTCTAAGACATTTCCATTTGGAAGTTTGTCTTTTGGCACAAAATGGCCTACTGGGCAAAGAACTGCCCTTGCCTTGATGGCTAACAGTACAAATGCAATGCTCTCCTTTCTGGACAAGTGGGACACAAGGAAAGCGACCACTGTACTCTGCCAAGACAGGGTAAGATGGTCTTTCAGAAATCCTGCTTCTGAAAATGGTCTGTCAGATACTCTAGGCCTGTAGCCAATTTGAATGCACCAACAATGCTGAGAAACATTAGGTGACTGTCCAGGCTGCCTGCTGTCTTGGTCTACTCTTGCAAGATTCCCGAAAGTTGCTTGCATCCATCTACCATTTCTCAGGTACCATTATGTTCCTTCTCAGGTCTTTGATGGGATTGAAGACTAGCAGTTATAGTTACAACTTAGTATATATAATATCTTAGATAGAACATATTAAGTATTAGATTCAGGTTCTTTAGGATAGGACACCTTTGAATGATCTTTATAACATGCTGTTTACCTATGCTCTATACTTCTCTGGATTTTAGTATGTGTTTCCTGCTTGATATTGTTTGCATTGGTTGTAGTTACATCTTATCTAGGTCATTATCTCTCATTATTTCTGGACAATATTTGATAACCATTCCTTTGTATATAGTCTTGTATTAGTTTAGAACCTTCTTATTTAGACAAAAAGGGGGAGATGTAGTGGGTAGCCATTCCAGCTTGGTTCTGGAAGTTCCAACCCCCATTGAGACTCTGGCAACTGTCACGCCTACGAGGCGGGGCGAGGGGAGGCGCCTGGGGACCAGAGAGCTGGATGGGCCAGCGCTCTCTCTGGGCGCTCTCTCGGTGCCGGGACGCTGACCAGTGGAGATTGACTGTGCAGAGCTCCGGAGAACACCGCTGGACTGCGTTACACCTTCCCCAGACCCTGCGACCTATCCATTACTTAATTTGTGAGTTACACCATTAAATAAATATCCTTTTAACTACGTGGAGTGGCCAAAATAATTTCTCCAATACCCCGGAGCTGTTAGGATCCAGCAACACACAACAGCAATGGGAACTCTTAACTGCGGAGTCATCTCTCCAGTGAAACTTAGTATTTTTCTTAACTCTAATGATCAGTATTTCAGCTTTTAGAAAGGATATCAGGGAAGTTTTTTTAAATATACAATTAACTCACATACCCCGAAAGTAGTCTGATGATAAACACAGGTTTTGTCCATGGTTAAATAAAAACATTCACATATATTCAAATGCTGCATTCCTCCATGTATCAATGTTTTATTCATAATGGCCATCTCGATATTGCCAGCATGGCTGTTCTATATGTTATAATCTTTAATTGCACCCTATAGAAAAATGAAAAATAGAGGCCACTTTCACTTTCATCTACTAAGTTAAGTTTCTTCTTCACTAAAGTAAGAACACCTATGGGCTCTACTTAGTCTAGAATCAAACTGAGTGAAGGGTCTCACCACTTTATACCTCAGTCTCTGCTACAGAGAGAATGGACAGGTATATATGCAACTCATGCTAGACAGCACAGTGAACAGTCAATTTGGGGGACACAGCACAACTTCCTATAAGGAACAAATTAGTTTGAACTCGTTTGCTGGCCTAGGATACAATTAACTCTAACTCTTAGGAGATATTTCCATTCTTTCACGGGCATGATTTTCCTCAAATTGTGTGAATCAAGAGAAAAATTGCCATTAACTTAAAAATAAAAAACAAAACAAAACATGATGTTCCAATTCTTCTGCATAATAGAAGCTGTGGGCCCCTCAAGTACCAAAAGTGGCGGCACAGTGGGTAATAAATGATATTACACATACTCAGAGAGCACACACACTTCCATAGTCCACTTTCTTATAACCCAGAGTGCAGGTAACAATGTTATTGATTTTTTTTAAAAGTGAGAATGAGCTGCATAGAAAAGCATGCAGCTCAAAATGGAATCTATAGCAATGGAAAAATGCAACACTCATTTAAAGGAAACCGTTGATAATGAGACTAGTTGGGGGTGGTTTGGAGGCAAAGTACACAGAAGTGAATCATTTTTAAGTTGAGAGCAAGGTGACTCACGCAATCTATGAACTTCAGTTCATTGTTATTGTCTCCTGCTGGGGAAACACACTGGAAAAAATCTCTGGTGTTTCAGGCATGAAGAGATAGGTGACCTTAACTCACTTGTGGCCATCAGCCCCACCCTACAGAAGTGCAGTACTGTGTAACCACTCAAAGGATTGTGGCAAACACTGCATCTAAGCTCTACTTAAGACAAAGACAAGAGATCTACATGGAAGAAAACTCTATGCTGTTTGGATCACATCAGCATTTTTTTTTTTTAAAAAAAAAAAAAGCAGAAATTCCATCATACATGATGGTTAAGGGTTGAGATTTTAGAGTAAGCCCTGAGAGGAAATCTAAATTCCTTATTTGAATATAATGGAAATGACAATAGAATTTACTCATAAACATTGCTGTGATATACAAATGAAATAATGGTTATGTCATGTCATCAGATCAAATATGGAAAAGCAATAGTCATTTTAAAATAATTTTATTACTGGTATTCCCACTTTATGGCTGATGCATCATCTACACTACTGAAGATGGTGAGGTTAGCCACTTGATAATAATGTGACTAATTTATCATGTGTATACAGGTCAAAACTTCATATTACACTCCATAAATAGTCACAGCTGCTATGTGTTGGTTAAAAGCCAATTTTACATAGTGTAAAGAGCATGATAATAAAAAAGGAGGACTTCCAACACCCTTTGTTTACATCCACCCATAACCTTTCATCTCAATTAGAATTAAAATTTTTCTATTTAACCTGGGTGTGTTACATAGGAATTATACCAGTCTTCCCTCAGAAGGTAAGAAATCAGAGTTTCACATTCAATCAGGCATAAGCAACGCACGAATCACTCCTGTTAGACTATGGTAATTGGATGTTGTGTACCCATTTAAAGGATGGTAGGCTCGCACCAGCCTGTGCTCATTGCCATTCTGACTACACTGGTCCACAATTGTCAAGTCATCCAATATTTGAAGAAAAGCTAGATATTTCTTTCTAAATGTAGAATGCCTTCAATAAAATATATGAAAAAAGGAATAGACCATCTCAGAAAAAAAAAAAAAAAAGGATATCAAAGGCAGGGTTTTGTTTGCTTTGTTTGTTCATTTTGTGGGCTGCCACATTCCTCCATCTGTCCTTTGGAAATAAGACAATAGTAAAATATAGATCTATTTATGTAGTTCCTCTATGTGTCATGCTGTGTCAGATCATGCATATTTAATCTTAAAGCTCCACTCATTCTTTATGACCTGATCTTTTTTCTTCCATCAGAATAGTTGCATTTTCAGCAACTTTCCCATTTATGACTCTTCTGTCATGATCAAGAATAGGACCAAAGTCCAGGCAGTGGTGGCACACACCTTTAATACCAGCACTCGGGAGGCAGAGCCAGGCAGATCTCTGAGAGTTCGAGGTCAGCCTGGTCTACAGAGTGAGATCCAAGACAGGCACTAAAAGCAACACAGAGAAACCCTGTCTCAAAACCACCACCACCAAACAAAAATAAAAAAGAATAGGACCAAAAAGTTCCAGCACTCTCAGAAGCAAAGCTACTACTGTTTTAAGTTGGCTGGTTATAAAAGGCTGGAGACAGTTAGAAAGTGGGGATCTTAGAACTGTTGCTACCTCTCCATAGAGGACAACAGCAGAATCATTCTTCAAGGCAGAAAACTTTGAAAATACAAAAAAGTACTATTTGCAACCATGTCCAATCAATTGGTATACAATGTATCTGTCCCAGGTACACCTCAGGGTATGACTACCTATAAGAAGAAACGATGCTAAGGTTTAGTCACTGCTTACATAGGATCTTCAAGAATTTCTGGCTTTTAAAGTGATGCCAGAAACACTTGTTTTGTAGTATAATTCTAACTTTAAAATGCTTGCTAATAAATTAATTTTAATTCTTATTAAAAACTAAAAACATATACAAACCCATATATGTCAGCCAGATCCTACCTTTTCTATAGTTTGAAAACTTAGCAGCTAATTCTACATTCTACATTTCTCCCTGAATACATTTCTATACAATTGTGTTTTTTTTTTCTCCTTACTTTCAATGTCTTTACTTATGTACCAAATGAGACTTATAAGAATTATTTTCATCCATTCAAGCCCTTAATAATCATTATGGAAGACTGGCCCTTAATAACCATCATTGTAGACAGGCCTGTCTCAGCTCCCAGTTCAGCACTGAGCATGAACTTCTACAATACCTTGCTTACAGCAAGTATGGCCCTTGCCCATTATAAATGAAGCACCTTGGCCCTCCCCTTTGCAATCCTATTCCTAACTGCTTTTTGCCAATGACAAGCACCTGGAAAGAAGTCCTTCACAACTGGCATTTCTACCTTTAGATAGAAAACTACCTTTGTAAATGTACTAAGTATAAGACTATTGGCAAACATTAAATAATTACAGTCTTATATCAGTAAACATACAACTGGTGCACAATTTCATAAATAAATATGGTCCTCGTAAAGCTACTGCAAATCTCAAAGCTGGGTATAAAATGTACCGGCAATGGTAAATATAAGATTAGTGAAATTTTCATAATTGCACTATTTTGTTAGGAAATTAAGGAATTTTCAAAGTGAATCTCTTTAAATGTTATATTTAATACATGCATACTCTTTGCAAAAACACCATCCACAAATGAGTAAATGCATCAGTGAAAGCAATACATCTTCCAGAGTTAAAATTGCGCTTATATGCTGTACAGTGATTTTACTTGCGTGTACATATTTAATAGGTGTATAATCTTCTACTTTGAATGAGAGTCATCATATATGCAGGCTCCAAGAACTGGCAAAAAAATAAACATTAAATTGAGTTTAAATGTTCTTCAAAATTGATTATAGCAAATTACCCAAAGTAAAGCTATATTTAGAAACAAACCTAGGAAATCTTTCGGCCAACCATGTAAGTCTCCTGACTAACGATGTAAAAATTTATCCCCCAGGGCTGAGAAGACTACTTCTGAGCCAAGTGGAAGAGTAATGCAGACCCTTTCTGATTCATGGTTAAATAAAACAGCACACCAAAAAAATCTTGCATCTTAATCCAATGGCTCAGTTTCAATAACATATTTCTCAAAATTAACAACCAGCTACTTATTTTTGTGATTGCCCACTTGTTCATAATTGACATGGCAGAATTCTTTGCCTGGCCTGCATAGGCTTAAGGACCTCAGACTCAAAGGGCTTGGCCCTTCTTTGTACACCTCTCATAGACCCTCACAAAGCCTCTATCCAATGCATCTTCATAAAATAATGTCATTATTTTTGTAAGTTTCAAACTGTTTTGTCTGTTAGATCAGGATACATCTTCAAAGGGATATCTGTATTTAGGCAGTTCCCTTTCTGATTCAAATGTATTTCAAAATTTTATTCTCATATTCAACACAATGTTTCAGGGGGTGGGCTAGATGGCACTTGGGAATTAAGTCTGATGACCTGAGTTCAACATCAGTAACCCACATGACGGAAAGAGAGAAAGTACTCTCACAAGTTATTTTTTAACCACCACATGCACATGAACGAAGTGGTCATGGTAGCAAAGATGGACATTATGCATGGACTCAATGACATGGACCTCCAGCTCCCCAAGGCTGACCCTGCTACAGCTGCTGAGTGCCAGCCTTGCCAGAAGCTGAGATCAACAATGAGCTCCAGATACAGCATCACTTCCTGGAATGAACAGTCAGTAACCAGGTGGAATGTTAACTACAGTGGACCAATTTCTGTGTGGAAAGGACAAGACTTTGTCTTTACTGGAATGGATCCTTATTCTGGTTATGAATTTGACTTTCCTGCCTGTAATGCTTTTGCCAAAACCATCATCTCTGAACTTACAGAATTCCTTATCTACCATCATGATATTCTACAGGGTATTGCTTCTTAACCAGGAACTCACTTCACAGCCAGTGGAGCATGACAGTGGGCCCATGATCATGGAATCCACTGTTCTTTCCATGTTCCCAACAATCATTAATCAGCTGGCCAGATAGGAAGATGAAATGGCCTTTTGAAGACACAGTTACAGAGCCAACTGTGTGGCAGGCAGCTTAGAGAGCTGAGATAGGGTTCTTCAGAAGGCAGTATATGCTTTGAATCAGTGTCCAATATATGATATGGTTTCTTCTACAGCCAGGATCCAAGGATCCAGGAATCAAGAGGTATAAAATGGAATATCTCCATTCACCATGTGACCATGAGAAAAATTGTTCCTTCCTCTTTCTACAACCGTAAGTTCTGCTGGCCTGTAAGTTTTGGTTTCAGAGTGGGGAGTGCTCCTGACAGAAGACAGAACAAACATTCCATTGTATTGGAAACCCAGACTCCTCCCTGGTCACTTTGGGCTTCTGATGCCCTTTAGCCAAGAGGCTAAGGAAAGAAGTAGGAGGGTTACTGCTCCAGATTACCAAAGTTGTTTCTCCAAAATGGAGGTAAAAAGATTGTGTTTGGAGTCAGAGAGATCCTTTAGGGCATCTGTTGGGGCTACCATGTCTTGTGACTAAAGTCAAAGTGGAGCTATAACAATCTAACCCAGGCAGGATGACAAAGTGTACAGATGCTTCAGGAATGAAGGTATGGATCATCCTTCCAAAAAAGGAGCCAATATCTGCTGAGGTGCTAGCTGAGGATGGAAGAAATACAGAATGGGTAGTAGAGGAGAGTAGTTATGAATACTAGCTAAGGCCACATGACCAGTTGCAGACATGAAGATTATAATTGACACAAGTGTTTCTGTCATATTTTGTAAGAATATATTCACACAGATATTTTTTTTCTTTCCTTTATTTCTTTATCATGTAATGTAACATCAATTAAGAGAGTATTAGTGGTTATCATATTTAAGTTAGAGATCTAAAAACAAAGTCCTTCAAGGCACATTGACACCTATTCTAAAATTTATAATGCATTTTAGTTGTATGAGGGATGGTTATATCATGTTAGGTGTAATTATGACCTGGTTACTGTTTTTATTTAGAAATTAAGTGTGATATAGGAGAAATAATTATGTGTCAAGTTGACAAGAGGTGCACACGTATGCACATACATGCAACAGAAACACTCATGAGCATGAGTTCACCTGTCTATACACAAATAAAACTATATATATATATATATGTGTGTGTGTGTGTGTGTGTATAGTAGTAGTAGTAGTAGTAGTAGTAGTAGTAGGTAATATTCTAGATTATTTGATTACAAGCATGCATCGTCATATACCTGCTAGAACAATGTATATAAAGTTAGTCATAAGTTAATAAGACAGGTAACATCTCTACCAGCAGCAAAAGTTTCAAGATTCAAGACTTGCTGACTAATCACAGTCTGTCATTTTTTTCTTCATAGATGCAAGTCACTCACAAATGAGGAAATTGAGGATAAACAACTAAAAACAATCAGTTTAATATGAGATCAGAAATTTGAAGACCAGACTCTAAGCCTTTGTAAAGAACCAATTAATTACACCTGAGATGATTAGGATAGTTTCCTACAATATAGTTTGTGTGTTTGTGTATGTGGTGTATGTGTGTGTGTGTGGGGGGGTGTGTTTCCATATGTGCACATGTGGAGTTCACAAGTTAATGTTGGTCCCTTCACTCATTGCTCTCCACCTTATTTCTAAGGTAGAATCTCTTAGGGTCTCCTGGTCTCTGCACCCTAATCTAATATGGCGATTGCAGAAACATGCCACTGTACTGACTTCTGTGTATATGCTGGGGAACCAAAGCCAGGTCCTCATATATATGCAACAAGTACTTTACCTAACTGATCCATAGCCAAAGCCTTCATAGAACATTATATTTATTGCCATCTACTAAGTACCTATTATGGGCCAAATGTTATGCTAGATATAAACATATCATATATGACAGAATGTTTCCCAGAAAGAATCACAAACTAGTAGAGAAGACCTAATTAAAAACAAAGTCATGCTCAACATGGATTTAGGAACACTATTGAGGCATATGGAATGTGGGCATGAGGTAGGCTCCTCCTTTGGAGTGTGAGGAATGGCTTCACAAGGGAGAGGCAAGTTCTACTGAAGTCTGAGGAATAAAACTAGACTGACAGATAGCCAGAGTGAAGTTCATCTGTGGCTCAGCAAGTGGATAGACATAAAGGGTCTGTAGCATTATTGCATACACATGGATACTGGGGTTGAGGTTTTCACAGAAGTAGGGAAAGTTCCTTAGGTCTAGTCAGAAAGGTCAAGATCCGTGTAGCCTTGAAACAATGATCAGCTTTTAGCCCATGCGGTGTATAGTGCCACTGGGACACTATGAAGTGGGATAAAATAACCAGAAGTTTGATTTGAAAATGCCATACTGATGCTCAGAATGAGCAGGATTTTACCAAGCACCATAGCAGACAATGGCATTCCAGCCTGAACCAGGATAGTGCGCCTTATGATATGCTTAAGCAAATATATGGAATGTTAGGAAGTCAGGATTAAAACAAAACAAAAACATCCCTTGGAGTAAATTCAAGGGGGATTCAATCCCATGCATAAGACCTGTTGGTTCTACAAGAGACAACCAGGGGATAACATGACCTCATTTGGATTTTTTTGAAGGATAAATCTAGCAGAAATCAAGAGGAATGATTGTCAGTAGACAACGTAGGGAGCAGGTTTGGGGGTAGTGCAGGTGTGTGAGGTGGAAAAAAAAGAGCAAGAAATGAAGCAGTAAGGAAAATGGAAAGAGGACAGAGAACTTAAAAGAACTCTTTGTAGAAACAGCATGACTCAGATTCCATATAGAGAGGGACACACATGGGCTGGAGCAGAGCTAGACTATTTTAAAATTGCCTGTGTTCTTGTCATGATTGCTTTGATTTACACAGTGCATAATGTGTAGAGGAACACATTCCTCAAATAGGATGGACTCAAAAAGTTCCCTGTTTAAATTCAGGGTGGAACCAACTGTAGATGGGCAGGACGCAAAGGTAGCTGACAAACAAGACAATGTTCCCAGTAGCAAATGACTAACAGAGGACAATGTGCCAGGAGCTATGTATCGAGAATGAGAAATACAACAAAAGTATACACAAGGAATTGGGAAACTTATTTTTGGGTACTGAAGTCTCAACAGATACTGCAATTATTTAGTTAAAATACAAGCCCTGCCTACAGAATCAACACAAAGATAGGAATGAGAAAAAAGACATGTGATAACAGAAAAGGAGATAATCCCTCACTGTTGCTTTAAAAGTCTCAGTAGAATAAGGCAGGCCTGATGACTTAGTAACAAGCTAGTGTTGCTTTGTGCATGGCTCCTTATAGGTACCCAGAAACAGGTCCCCAAACCCACAGAGAGCTAACCCTGACATGCGACTCGCTGAACATCAAAGAACACAGTGGGAAAAGAAATTTCTCAAGAGGAAAAGGAACTGCGATTTATTGAACATTTATTTCTGTGCCAGCAACTGTGATAACTGGTGACAATACTGAAATTTGGATATTATTATTCTCATTTTACGAAGCTGGGAAACTAATATTCCTTTTGGTAATTTACTTTAAATTTCAGAACTAAGCAGTAGATAAACTGAGTCTATCTTGTTTCATTACAAAGCAGAGACACATTTCTGGCATCCTGTGCTTGTTCCTGGAGCAGTAGAGCATGCTGTTCGTTCTCTCCCTCCACCTCTCTCTCTCTTCTCTCTCTCTCTCTCTCTCTCTCTCTCTCTCTCTCTCTCTCTCTCTCTCTCTCTCTCTCTCTGAGAGAGATGCTCTTGACAATGACATTCCAAGTATCTTCTCAATCAAAGAAGTGGCTCTGTTTTTCAATGTCAAGAGAAACTGAAGCCATAATCTCTACAAAAGATAAGAACAAGAATATATGGTTCTGCTGCCTTCCCCTATTCCCCAGTACTCTTAAGTCCTTGCCCTTCCTGCCCTCTTTGTGAATCCAATATTGTTCTAAATGAAGCAGCCACTACCAGACTTTTCTTTCCCTGCTGACCAAAGTCCACCCCGCTACTGACTTCTTTGTCTTCTCTTTGCTGGTGACTGGAGGAGCAATTGTTAAACATGCTTGGATTCATCTAAACCAAGTCAGGGGCAAAGGGTCATATGATTGACAGCTTTCCAGTTCTGTAGAAACTATACATATGAGAAGATCAATAAATCATTTACAGCCATTAGGTCATGAGCATGGATTTCCTCATCACTTCACAGTCTAAGCTCCGGCATCTGCAGCCCTTCGAGAGCTGACTTCTGGAAGTTCAATCCAGGATGCTGCCAGAAGTGATACAACCCAAGTGGTGTGCAGTGGGCCACTTGTCATTTGTCAGAGAGGAAGCAATCTGGATGGCCGCTCTACAGACTTCACAATATTTAAATAACCTGACATATCCTTTATCATAAGAAAATAAATTAGCTGCTGTCCTAGAGAGCATTAATTTATTTTCTACTAAACTATATGAACTATTACCATTGTCCAAGTACTGAGAACCATACTAAATCTTTAGAAGGTAGACTTCGTGCATTCACTCAGGACAAAGACTGCATCTTAATCTTTTTATTTTCTTACTGCTTTAAACTTGATAGACAATAAAAATTTTTATTAATTCATGGATCTTCTGTAAATCATGCTAAGAATCCATGAATTTCTTTTATTCCTGGATCATTTTATTTTAGACAATTGTATATTCTTGCCCCTGAATATTTGAAGTATGATTTATTAAACATTGCAATGCAGCTTTTTAATGAACTATAAACTATTTCTTATAAAAGACAACTTTTGCTTTTTAAAGACACAGCCTCTGTGTTTGATATAAAGGAACCCGAAGTCATCAAGTGCCATGATGTGGATGATCCAGGCACAGGACCTTCATTCTTCTTCCATTAGAGATCTTCAGTGGCTTCTTGAAGTGTGAGCCTTCCTTCCTGCCTTAAAAACAACTCAGTTTCTATTGTAATACTCCACCCCATAAACCTCTGAAGACAACAAAGAATCTGTTTATCCTTAGAATACATTTTAGAAAACAATGTGTGGTTGGGAATATTATTACTCTATTGACAGTTAAATGTTTAAATAGCCAGATCACTCATTTAGAAATACAGCTAATCAGAATAAAATTTGAAGGGCACAATACTCCGCTGAGTACTGGGTAGTGCTGGGTTGTGTGTGATGAGCTTCATAGTTAGCAAAACCTCTGAACAGTGGATCTCATCTCACATATACCCAGAGCACATGGCAATAACAAGGAAGGCAGACTCACATTACAACTGAAATAGCAAACAGACACTACCTGGGAATCAACACGGAAGACACAGAGCCCAGCTGTTTTCCTGTCTTTACATCATTAGCGGTGAATCTCCTGAAACCAAAACCATGTTCTAACCTCATGATACATATTTTCCAAGTCACAGCTTAATATAAAGTAATGTTTTAGAAAATGTCTGAGATATCTGGGTCACAAAAGGCAGAAAACCCTGGGAAATCATAACTAAAATTTAGGGAGCACTGAGTCCTTAGTAAATACCTGTTCAAACACTTAGTTTTACTAGAGTAATCCTGAATAAGAGGAACAGAGCAAAGAAATGCAGAGGGATAAATCAGGAAATAGATGAAGGGGAGTAGACACATAAAGCATGTTTCTAAGTTGAAATAAAAAACATAGTTCACACACACATCTATCATCTATCTATATCTACCTATCTATCATCTCTATCTATCTATCTATCTATCTATCTGTCTATCTGTCTATCATCTGTCTATCTATCTAGTAAAGTTTTTCTTTCAAGAAGGTGAAAGCTATGGCTATACTAACATTAGGTCATTTCAAATGAAGAGATGTTCATTTTCTTGCATTCTGGATTGAAAAGATAGGACAATAAGTGGAAATTAGCTCTGTAATAAGGTACCCATGTCTGGAAGTCCAGCAACTTGGGCCCTATCACTTACAAGGCCTCTGACCTTAAGAAACTCACTGACTTTTCTGGATTTGTGTGTTGTCATCTATAAAATGAGACAACAATCTCATGAGATTTATATGCTAATCTTTGAGAAGTTCTTGGCAGATAAATGATGGATGGAAGGTGTTAAGAACAGCGGACATTTTGAGGCCCACTGGGACAATGGGCCATAAAACTGAGAGTATGGTGACTTAGGCATGGGACTTTATTTCAGTTCCTGCACATCTTCTACAGTTTGCATAGTAAGTTCATGGTGAGTGCTTTAGAGATGTTAAAAACAGGCCAAGGTCTCTCCTAGGGCTAGAGTGATGACTTGATGGGTAACAGCAGCTAGGGTCAGTTCCCAGCACCGACATTATCTCAAAACCATTTGTAACTCCTGAGAGGGTTGTGTCTTCTTTTGGCCTCTGTAGGCACCAGGTAGGTATTTAGTGCACATACGTGCATGCAGGCAAAACACTTATACACATGAAATAAAAATAAAATTCCAGAATGGAGTCTTTAATAAAAGCCATATTTTGTGGTTGAGTGATAGTGTTAGCTCACCCCCATTTTCATCATCCCCTCTTCCCTTTCTGGCTATTTCCTGAAATACTGATCTAAACTATCTTCTGGCCTTATTTTAAATCCATGTGGTGGCAATTTCATTGATCGGGTATGTAATTTGTTAAGCCTGCTTGTAGCTTCCTCGTCCCCAATAATTCTGGATCTATCTGCTTAATTCTAGACCGACCTAAAGCAGAAGTTGTTTTGGTCTTGGGGCTATTTGATCTTATAATGCATGTCCATTAACTGTGCAATTATATGTCAGCACAGAAATAGTTACCATATAATGTGCAGTGATTCTTGGAAAATACTAGAAGCTCTGAGCCCAGATTCTGCAAGAACAAAAATAGCTAAAGCTGAGCAGTATATACAAGATGATCATTACTTAATCCTTTCCTAGGCTGTTCCTAAGAGAACTATGTCCACTCCTTATATGGCTATACCACACCCATTATGTGTCCAGGAAAAGTGGCTCCCTCAACTCTTGAGTTTACACTTTTGCTGTAAGTATGTACTTCCAAAGATGTTTGACCAAATTTAGGGTAAGGAGAAGTTAGAAGGGAATGTTCTGGGGTCTCTGGAGTTAAGAAGCCCTCCATCTTCTGAGACTTTCCCTAAGCTGTCTCTTTCTTCTGTGTAGGATTCGTCATAATGTCAAGCCTTGCAACTGCTGTGGCTGCTTCAAGCTTGAAGACAAAGCCGTGTAGAAAGCAGACAGAGAGCGAGGGAATTTCAGTGAGACAGAGAGCTTCAGTGGAACAAAACAGTTCAAGTCCACACAGTGCCTCTGGACCATTCCATCAGTCCCTTCACTTCATCTGTTAACCTCTTAATCAGTTGTGGTTGACAATCCTTGAGTTCACAAGAGACAAGGCAGCCCCTCCACAACCCACAGCTCTGTCTACCGCTGTCTCTTCACACATGCGCACTGTGTGCTAGCCTCTCAGCACTTGAGTTTCTGTCTCTTTTTATAGATGTATGCTGAAACATCTCTCAACCGGGAAAATAGCAGGTTCTCTGTGCTTTTTAAGAGTCATGGTGAAATATAGTCACTGGTGACTTGCACTCCATTTAAAAAGGGAGTGAAAGAGGAGCCTCTCCGAGGAAATGCCTCCTACTTCGCTATTTATGGATAAGGGTTCAGCCCAGGGTATAGTATAAAATAGTTGTTCAGGATAAAGGTTTTGCAATCTGGTCACTTAGGTATAGATCCTGATCTTTTGGCTCTTAACTGTTAAACCAATTCTTAATATCTTATATAAGGCACTAAGATAATGATGGTATTTATACTTACTAGATAATTACAAGAAAATGACCTAATAGATGGAAATAATTTAGCACAAACCCTACCAGAAAGAAAGAACATTCAGAAATTGGTCTAAAAATACAGAAAATAGCACATTAAACCAAAAAAATCTTTTGAAAATTTTGAAATCAAAATGTATTAACTGTGTGTAATATAGAACTTTAAGGCATAGCTTAAGAGATAGTATACAAGACAAAAATATTTAATCCAGGATGTATTTTATTTATTATGATTTTTAAATTTACCATTTTAATTGGCATCATGGGAACTAATTTTCCATCAAATAAAATACATTGATATATGTTCATCCTTGTACGAGTGTTTTATAATTTTTATACTGCAAGGATACATACTTATGGTCATTTTCTGTTATGTATCAGAATATACATTTAAGAATTTTATTAGAGGATAGATTCCATGGATGGATCCTGCATATGTATTCCAAGGGGTTACATTTAAACTTATGGGGGAAAAAACTCCATTTAGACTTTAAACACAAAATTATAACTCAAAGCAAATGAGCAGATAAAATGCATATATTTGGGATTTTGATTCAAGTAATCAAAAACAATGATATTCTACCCAAAAGGCAAAAAGTAAATTGGCAGTCACCACTAATCCACTGAACTTTGTTGCTTGAATCATACAGTGGCTTAGCTCAGGGATTTTTGCATACTTTTATTTAACAAAACCTTTTCAATCATTAAATTAATATACACACTTTGAGCAGAATATAAATTAACCTTTTTGATGCTGCTTCATCTGTTCTGAAGGCTTTACCCAGGAAGAGGTATGATTTGAGGCAAAGGGGCGAAGCAGTGTAAGTTCTTATCCTTTGCTTGTAACTGGGTACATTCATGTTCACAGATTCAGTCGAGATTGAAGTGAAAGTCAGAGATCCATCAATGATAATTTGAGCTCAGCCCTGTGGCGTGAAACAAGCAGGCCTTTGCTTCCTCAAAGACTCACTTTTCATATAAATTTTTTTCTAATATCCATAGATCTCTTCTATATTGTTATTTTATTGTGGGGATATGAGATCAAAGGTGCTATTGTAACAATTTTTAGATGTGCAATTTAATGGCATTCACACTGATAGGCATCTCCCCTACCCAGTGACTGAATTCTCTAGATATTGAAAACAGAAACTATATACCTATTTGACAACAATTGGTCATTGTGGCCCATAGACAGATAAGTACCATCCTGAAGTCTGTAGAATTTTGAATCTTCAGAGGACCTCATAGGAGTAGGCATAGATATTACTTAGCATGGAGTCTACATTGCTCACTAATATAGCAAACATCTGAACTTCCCTTTTTAAGAGTGGACAACACACCACTGTATGTACACAACATCTTTATTCATTTGTGGGTAGACACATGTTTTCATGTTTAATTTATGGTGAGTAACCCTGTGAACATAGGTCAACACATATCTCAGCCTCTGCATTAGCTTCTTATTGGCATATGCACAGAAGTGTGATGTGCTGGAACCCATGGAAATTCTCGTTTTAATATTTTTAAGGAACTGATATTGTTTCCATAGACTATACTATGCTAACAGGGTATAAATGTGGCAAACTTCTCACATACTCCACAAAAGTTGTAATTTTCTTTTTGAAAATAGTAGGAATCTTCATGGGTGTGAAGTGGTACTTCATTGCACTTGTCTCTTTTGTCTCTTGAAACTCACTAAAGATGAATGATGTGTGGTCTCTTTTGACGTGTTTCATAGCCATTTGGATACTTAGAGCGATGGCTATTTGACTTCTCTGATGATTTTTAAACCCCATTGGTTTTTGCAGCTGTCCTTGCAGCTAATTCAGACATCATCTTTCTCATCACTGATCCCTTCACAGATAGATGCTTTCTAAGCATTTCTCCAATACTGCAGAATGGTATTTTTATTCTGACAGTATCTTTTGATGAGCACTTTTAAAATGTTTTGTAAGGATCCTAATAATCTATTATTTTGAGACCTCTAACAGGTGTCATATATTTACAAATAAAACAATGAAGTTTCAATTAAATGAAGATTTTACTCTGTTTGCTTTTCAGGCCTTGAGTTTTAAGTCTTACATTTTGTCTATGGATCTCATTCTACTTAGTTTTTGAGCATGCTGTTAGGTAGGAATAAACACCATTCTTTTCAAAGTTAATATCTATTTTTGCCAGAACCATTTGAGAAATGATCCTTTTGAATGGACTTACTACCCATGTCAAGTTTTCAGACTTGTAAAAAATAAATATATGTTACAGAAGATAAATTCTGTAACTCACATTGAAAAATTATTAAAGTTTAGTATATGTATTCTGTTTTTACTCACTACTCTAAATTAAACACCCTCAATATTCACATTAGAACAACTATAATAATTTATACTTGTAACCAGAAAATTGGCTGCAGATAATAGTTTGGCCAATATCAAGGGATTATTTTTCAAGAATTGGCCATATGGAATTTTCAAAAAGATATATTACATATTTTAGTATTATTTGTAAGCTGCATTCTTTATATCATTATATTAATGTATGTGTTATAGTATGAATCTAAAATGTTCTCTACAGGCTCATTTGTTGAAGGCTTTGTTCCCAGGGCAACAGTGGTCAGAGGTGACTAGAACATGAGGTCTCTAACGTCTACAATAAATTAATCCATTAAATGGTTCTAACTGAATAGATAGTTGAAAAGTGATAGAAACTGTAGTATCTTGGGACAAGGTGCAGGAAATAGTTCTACTGTGTCTGTGTCTCTGAGGCTAAGTCTTGTCCCTGATCCTGCCTCTGATTCTCACCACTGAGTTAAGCAGCTTTGCTTCACCCTAAGCCCTCCATCAGTTTGTTTTGCCTCAATGTGAGTCCACAGAAATGGGACTGTGAGTCTAAAGCTCTAAGACAGGGAACAAAACAAAGATTTCCTATGTAAGTTGTTTTTCTCCAGTATTTTGTCACAGTGATGGAAAGCTAACACATGTATACATACTTGTTTTA
The DNA here is from genome assembly GCF_004664715.2 of Peromyscus leucopus. Lineage (NCBI taxonomy): Eukaryota > Metazoa > Chordata > Mammalia > Rodentia > Cricetidae > Peromyscus > Peromyscus leucopus. Next base: position 12,440,927 of record NC_051086.1, read on the forward strand.
CAGGAGGGCTGGGCAGTAAATCTTTGCCACAATCTTGCTGCTCCAGCACCTAAAACCTGTAAATATCCCAGGAAATAGCACTGCACATATTGGAAATACAACTCTGATGGGATGATGGATGGAAGTCAAAAAATAAAAAAGAGAGTGAAGTAGCAAAAAATTTCACCACTTCCTAAGATTGGCCAGCACTGTTTGCCTCAAAGGCATTCTACCAGAATTAAGGTAAAAGTGGGGGAAAAAAGCATTTTCAGAGAAGGTAGCATAAATAAACCTGCACAAGATCAATGCTTAAACTTTAGAGCTAGGTTTGACTGCATGTGTTCTATTTCTGTAGATGAATTCAAAACAATTCCTATCCAATAGTAGTGACTTAAAGTTGCAAAGACCACTTGAGTCACATCTGGATTTCTGACATATTTTGGCCATCTCTTCACCTGTCTTCCTCCTGTCAGTCTGATAAGCATGTCAAGATGGGTTCTGTTTTCCTCCATTAGATATTGATTTATGTTTATATTTAGTCTAAACATCCTATCTGTAAAATAAAAATCTAAATATACAAATATTAGATAACTAAAGGAAGGAAACATAGGAGAAAGTTATCCCTGCATAGTAACTACATGGTAGATTCATGCTATATTCCCATGAATCCTGTTACTACTATTTCTGCTAGGCCTCAATATTATGAGAATTCAGGAAGTCAATGTTTGTCTCCATAGCTAGAAATAAATGACACACATAAAATAATTCTGAGTAATGCAACTGCTATTCATTTTCTACCAAAATCATTCTAGTACATAGGCAACATGACTAGTCCTTGTCATATTATGGCATAAAATATCTCATGGCAGAAAACACTTTCATCTCAAATAATTGCATCCATGCATGCAAACACCTCCCCTGGCTGATATCAGTAGAGAGAGATGCATATTGAATTCCACCTAATGGGGATCACTGCATGGAAAATCAAGCCATCAGCAAAGAAGTGGTTATGGCATGATCATTTCTGTATTGTGTGACATGTTCCTGGAGTACTGTCAACAAACATAAACTTTAATCTTTGCAAAGAGAGTTTCTGTAAACTGTGTGTCACACTAATGCTTTTTATTTTGCATGGTGCTTTCCCCAGAGAAATTTCTTTTACCTTTATTTCTTGCCACAGTTGCAATTCATTTCTGACTGACATGCTGACAAATCTATTCAATTCCTTTATATTATTGTACAACCATTGATTATTTCAACATATTTCAGCTCCATCGTTTTCCTTTTTAGAATAAATACTGTTCCCATTGTCTGCACAGATGGCTTGAATATATATTCAGGTTCAAGGGGAAGTACATGTTCCATATATTAGGCTTGCCACGTCTAATTTAAATCTGGTAGCTTGACTTTGGACAGCTAACTGAAACCTTTTCCTTATCACCAAAAATGTCCTTTAAAATTTAAAATTTATCAGCACCAATATAGCATAGTTTTAAGACCAATATGGTCCATCTGTTTATGCATAACAAGTGAGCAAAATGCTGAGATATCGATGGAGTCTTAAATTAAATATTATGTCAGATTAAACCAATCCCCAGATGGGAAAGTGGGTCTAATATTTCCACTAGATGGCTGGATAGCATACCATCTACTCTAGTCTCTCTCTCTCTCTCTCTCTCTCTCTCTCTCTCTCTCTCTCTCTCTCTCTCTCTCTCTCTCTCTAGTCTTTTTTTTTAATTTTCACCCTAAAGTCATTCCACACCAAGTTCCTTACAGCTACATTATAGTTCTCTATTCACCTTGATTTCTGGTTAATGTATGAGCATCTCTCTTTCTGCCACTTGAAACCCCACAGGCATTCATATTCTAACACATCAATGCTTAGCTTACTTTCCTGCTTAAATGCGATCATAATGAGTGGGAGACATGGATACATTTAGAGTTACATTCCATTTGGAACGATGACTATATTTCTTGTTTACATCTCTGAGAGCAAGAACCTTGCCCTCCTAAGACAGCACAGCTCCAGGTAAATACTATGTACCTGTTGACTGATAAAAGTTAATAACGTCACATGAAGCTGTTGGCATATATACCTTCATTTCTTAAGTTCTGGTGTAATGGTTAAAAGAATGTCCCTTAATTCTACTTCCTAAGAATATTACTTTATTTTCATGGGGTTGCATTTCTGAAAGTAAGTTATTTGTTGTGGCTTAGTTGACATACACTATGATTATTGGCTTCATGTTATCTCACACACAAGGACTTATTTTTTTCTTATTCTTACTACTATTATTTTTGCAATGCTGTGGATAGAACTCCGGATCTAATGAATTCTAGGCAAAGATTCTATCCCTGAGATAAAACCAAGATTTCTAATTATTCTTAAATGGAAAAAAAGAAAAAAGAAAAAAAAACTTTAACTCAGAACATCATTCTTACTAATACTTTAATATACACACCAGTTTACTAGGGATGGGCAGGAAAATTACAGAAGAAAGAAGGAGGGGGATAAAATATATCAGTAAGCATGTCTCAAAAGGTCATCAGGGATCACTCTTTAAGTCTCTACCTAAAATATACATAATACACACACATCTGTGTATACATATACGTATGTAGTTTAAACGAATGGCTACCTAAACATGACCTGAACAAGGATGGCACCAATACCAATGTGGAAGGGGAAGCTCATGATGTCTTAAATCTAGACAAAGACATACAGGCAATTAAGGAATCTGAGGAAGGTAGAAATAGTCTTTGGGGAAAAGCATATTTCTTTTTTGTTTTCAATTAGTTTTATTGGTTATTTAATACCAAATGGTCATCCCTGGAACATATATATATATATGACATTATATGGACTGAACAGGTTACATTTATATATGTAGGAATGTAATAACAATTAACAAAAGAAGTCATAAATTTGAAAGAGAACAAGGAGTGGGGTACTTGAGAAGGATGGAGGAAAAGGCAGAAGAGGTGTAATTGTATTGTAATCTCAAAATATTCTTTTTGAAATATGTAAAAAGTACATTCTAGTGTAGGGCACTAGGGTGAGGTAGAAACAGGAAGATCTCAGGAGTTTGCTAGCCAGTTGGCCTAGCCCAAATGGTGGAAGTTCCAGGTTCAGTGATGGACCCTGCCACAAAAAATAAGGTGAATATTGGTAGACAAAGAAGACTTTCATGGATCTCTAGCCTACACACACACACACACACACACACACACACACACACACACACGGAGAGAGAGAGACAGAGAGACAGAGAGACAGGCAGAGACAGAGACAGAGACAGAGAGAGCTTATCATATTTTGTTCTGAATTCAATGGTGCTACTCTCTGATCCCAAGGATTCTGAGATGGATTTGCTGGTGAGGCCCTCACAGTCTCACAGAGTGCTGGGAGATAATCTGTTGCTTCACATTCAATTGAAATCTTAGTTCTATACTGTAAATATCACTCAAGAAAGCAGCAGGCTACAGCTGTGCTAATGGCCACTTTCACAAATGTGTCAGATCTCTGAGTCATGTGTATATATATATATATCTGAGTCATATATATATATATGATTTAATTTAATTTTACATATCAGCCATGGATTTCCCTGTCCTCCCTCCTCCTGCTCCCCCACCCTCCCCCCAACCCACCCCTCATTCCCATCTCCTCCAGGGCAAGGACTCTCCTGGGGATTCAGCTCAACCAGGCAAGTCTAGTCCCCTCCTCCCCGGCTGAGCAAAGTGTCCCTGCATAGGCCCCAGGTTCCAAACAGCCAGATCATGCACTAAGGGCAGGTTCAGGTCCCACTGCCTGGGGGCCTCCCAAACTGTTCAAACTAATCAACTGTCTCACTTATCCAGAGTGCCTGATCCAGTTGGGGGCTCCTCAGCTATTGGTTCATAGTTCATGTGTTTCCACTAGTTTGGCTATTTGTCCCTGTGCTTTTTCCAATCATGGTCTCAACATTCTCAATCATACAATCCCTCTACTTTCTCACTGATTGAACTCCTGGAGCTCCACCTCGGGCCTGGCCATGGATCTCTGCATCCACTTCCATCAGTCATTGGATGAGAGTTCTAGCACAACAGTTAGGATGTTTGGCCATCCTATCACCAGAGTAGGTCAGTTCAGACTTTCTCTCGACTATTGCCAGTAGTCTATTGTGGAGGTATCTTTGTGGATTTCTGGGGACCTCTCTAGCTCTTTGCTTCTTCCTATTCCTGTGGGGTCTTCATTTATAATGGTCTCTTTTTCCTTGTTCTCCCTCTCTGTTCTTGATCCAGCTGGATTCTCCCACTCCCCTAAACTCTCTTTCCCTCGATCCTTGCTCTTCATTATCCCCCCACATCCAGTTTGCTCATGTAAGATCTCCGAGTCTTAGTTATATTGAGGGTTGACATTATTTTCTGTGCTTCATTGTCTTTGTGTGTTTCTTTGGGAGGACAAAAAAAAAAAAAAAAACCACAAACACTATGGCTTTAGTGATCAGTTTTCATTATTTTCCATAGTTAATTAAACCTAGTCAAGATTACGTGAATTTACACTATAACATGTTCCAATGAAATCCTTGTTTCTGTAATATTTCTGAGTAGGTATTTATTTACTGATCTACTTTGAATTGTTCTTTTGAGGCTGACAAACCCTAAACAACAAGGAACTCTTAGATAAGATGAGAGAAATACCATCAAATGAGCACCTTGCCCCCAATTTGTTGTTAATTCAATGATATTACATATTATTTACCCCAATCAGGCATTGGTATTTGTGTTGTTCAAGTGCCGGGTAGCATCATGTTTGCTGGTCTTTAATGCCCTGTAACTCTACCGTAACCGATGGAGATTCACTTCTCGGAAGTTGAGTGGGGAAAGCATTCCTGTAGAGTGTGCCATTTCCAGACAATGTTCTCTTAATTTTTTAATGCAGCTATTATTGTGATTTATAATTGCATTGAAGGTTCTCTGTAATCTTTTTCAGAATACGTTCGCTGTTATTAGTGAAATCCTTAACTCCTTGGAAGGAATGTTTCATGAACCTATTTAACAATAGAACTTTTGTTTTCTGAAAAAAGAGTCCAACCATCCATTTTTCAATAGATCTTATTTATTCTTAAAAACTTTAGGTCATGTTCTATATCAAAATACCTAACTCAAAATGGTACTACAAAAGGCTTAGGAGTAATGACAAGATGCCCATTGCTTTACATCTGTTGCTATGAAGTATATCCTGTAGCAGAGAATAGACAGATATGTCTGCAGTGGAGATATTGTTAAACAGATGAGATTCTTCAATTTGGATTAAGGCTATCTGCTAATTAATAAGTCATAATTGGGTAGAGTGTATCAAAATATGCTTTACATAACAATGGCAATAGCTGAAGTTAACAATGTCTAATAGCTTTCTTTAAAAAATGCAGAAGTACCACATTAACAGGAAAAACATGTCCAGACTAAACTGGACCTTGAGCACTGCAAAATCATTTGAATAAAACTGTCAGCAGAATCAGAGTCTCTATGGAGCTACATCCACAGGGCCCACTCTCGAAGACCCTGGAAGGAGCTCACCATGAATATGCTTTGTTCTAGTGAGGAGAATCTTGAGCAGGGTGAATTATTAAGCTCCAGCATATGAATTATATATGCCTCTTGATAGTGGATTAGCACAATAATTGTAAGACAGAATTTCAATACCTTTCCCTAGTATTCCTCAAAAGTAACATAATATGTTTCCCTATGGTTTTTACTTTTGAGTTGCATTATAGTGAATCTACTTACATTATTTTTTATGAAAACAAAATTAAAAAAATAATCTAATACAAAGAAATGCATTTAGCAAAGTGAAACATTAATTTGAAATTAAATATTTAGTTCATTTTTTAAAAAATCAGTACCAGATGTATAATTTGAAAAACAATTTTCCCATAAATTGCAAGTTTTTACTGTGACTAATAATTATTTAGTGCATACACAGTGGGTTTAAGAACATGAAATTCAACTGTGGGGGGATTTTAATCAATTGCTTCTAGAATAGTGCTAATAAATATAGATGGATCAAACCATATAGAAGAATAGAGTTACTAGAATTTGAGGTCAATGTAAAGATTATTTTTATCTTAAACTGTTGTTATAAGATATAAAGGGTAGGGAAATTAATTAATGAATTAACTAGTTATGACACTGTACCAATTACTGGAAAACCTCTGACTCTAGATTTGCAAACATCATTGCTAAAGACAGCATATACAGGGGAAACTGTTGTTGCAAGTGTATTATGGTAGAAACATTACCCCAAATTATAATATTTAATACAACTTGCAATGTATTAAGAAGCCAGAAATACATTTATTCCAACTATATGCAAAACAATAGGATACCACTTGTGTCTCATTTCAATAAAAGCTACTTTGATCAAGTGTAGATTAGCTGTGTTTGTTAGTTTCATTTGTTTTGAGTAGCATGAGCATGAATCATGGAAATATGAAAAGACAGAAGAATGGAATGTGAAAAAAATACAGTACACGTAAAGAAAACAACCCTAGCTGTAGTGAACATTACCAGATCTGAAGGTCTGGTTGTCAGTCATCAGTGTTCATCTTTACAGGATTAGAGCATAAATGTTCACTTGAGAATATGTGAGGGCACCTAAAATTCCATAATTACATAAACTTCTGAGATTCCTTACTTCTGCATTAGAATAGGAAGTTCTGAAAATGGACATTATAGCTAAACTCTATCTAAATGTCTTTAAATAATAGAATTGTATTTTTAGTTCATCATATTGGTTTCAAATATAAAAATGCTTTAAGAAATTGAGCTCTTCTCCTAGCTCCATCAGGTTTTTGAATTAAGACAGTAGGTACTCTCAGCATTTACCTCAGGTTAATTACTTGTGGTGGCCATGCTTCATTTTGGCAGTCCATGCTGCATAATTTATAATATACTACTTAATTTACAATCTGGCTAAATTGTTTTGTTGTGTTGGGAGACTCAGATGGAACATATTTCATTATCTCAGGTCCTAGAAGAACACTGTGGAGTTTGAAATGGGTTTAAACTGGCATGCCTCACATCAAGCTAGACTTCAAAAAGACAGGCTCCAGGTGCTTTCAGATAATTCAGACAAATGATCTTGCCAAAATTTGCAAATATAAAATTCCTTGGCTGCACATGGACTTTGTCATATACAGAGACTGTGTCTGCCAATGACAAAACTGGACAGTTTTTAAAGATAAGAAGTAGAAAAACTCAATTATCACTACAAAGACATACAATAAAATTTTCTTTAAAAAATATCCAGGCTGAAATACTTGGGTCCAGAATTCTGCTCTGTAATTCCTAAGACTCCTATCTCTTGCATAACATTCTAGGAAGATGTGTATCACATGCTCTGGGATTTTCTATTTAACAAAAGCCACAGGCAGGAAAGAGTGACTAGTGGCTTCCTGAATGTGTTCATGGCCTTTCTGTGCTCTCTTTGAATGATTGTGTGAACTTAGAACCTCCCCCTGCTCTCCCTTTATGCATCATGTTATCAGAGATTAAAATCTCTCCTCAAATTTCAAAAGAACTAATAATCTCTCTCTCTCCATATATATGTATATATATTAGAGAGAGTCTACAATGCAACTAGCAGCTAGTTCAGAAAAGGCAGGTTCTGGGCATTTTGTTTTATAATATATGGAAAAAGCAGATTTATATATAAACATATAAGGAGATATAGATGCACATATATTATTTTGAGGACTCTTTCCAATAGACACTTTTCTCTTAAATCTTGAGAAAAGCAAATACACAAACCTCATCATAACACTGCTTGGAGAGAGAGAGGCCTCTGAGAGTCCTAGAGCAATGAGAGGAGGGGAGATCAACTCCATGAGGTCAAAGGACTTCAGAAGGAGAAATGTATATCTGTGTATCTGAAGAGGAGGAAGGCAGACGAGAGCAAAAAGTCTGGAAAAAGAATTTTACAGACAGAGAACACAGAGGAGAATATGAAATTTCTATTTCAGAGTTACTTAGGGATGTGCTCTTTATTGTTGCAATAAAGTTTATAATAAACAAAAATAAAATAAAACTTTAGACAACCACCTGATACGCTGTTTGCCTCAGTTATCACCAGCAGCACGGTGAAGATTGTGATAATTGTGTTGAATGTCTGTCTGCAAATGCTCTAAAGGAATGGGTTATTTATATATCTTTGCTAACTTGACCAAAAGGAGACACTGAAAAAAAAAATACCCCATGAAACCTAGATTCTCCTTATGGTATCCAGAGTTGGAATCACATGATTTTAATGTCTACTGGAAGGCACAGGGTAGCTTGCACCAGAAAGAGGTCCCGCTGAAGTCCACACTGTGTGCACAATGTTACCCCAGTGGTTTCCTTAAGATGAGGAAGTGACAGAAGACAAGGACGAGACCTAAAGAACATGGCAATGATGGGAACCTGAAAGCATCTGCAATTTCCGTGAGATCTGATGCTCCTTCGGGGTTGAGGTGCTTCTCTGAATCATTGGAGAACGTGTGTTCAGGGTTGCTAAAACCACTAATCTCTTAAAGGAAATCTCAAAACCAAAATATTTATATAAAAATCTTCCCATAAATATGTTTATGGGTCAAATTGATGAGGAGACTGCCAGTTTGAAAAGTCAGTTACTTGTCTACTTGATAGAGTCTAGAATCTTGCCAGATGGTCCTCTGGGTATGTTTGTTATGTTAATTGATATGGGAAGAGCTATCTTTTCTTTTTTAAGAAAATTGTTTATTCATTTTATATACCAATGACAGATCCTCCTCTCTTCCCTTCTCCCGCCCACCCCCAGGTTCTCCTCCCCCCACAACCCATCATCCCTTCCCTCCTCCAAAAAGGTAAGGCCTCCCACGGGAGTCGGCACAGCCTGGTACATTCAGTTGAGGCAGGTCCAGGCACCCTCCCAACTCACTGTGCAAGGTGTCCCATCATAGGTAATGGTCTCCAAAAAGCCAGCTCATGCACCAGGGATGTATCCTGATCCTACTGCCAGGGGGCCCCTTAAGCAGATCAAGCTACACAACTGTCTTACTTATGCAGAGGGCCTAATCCAGTCCCATGCAGGCTCCCCAGCTGTTGGTTTAAAGTTCATGAGTTGCCATTAGCTTGGTTTGGTTGTCTCTAGGTTTCCTCATTGCAATCTTGATGCCCCTTGCTCATAGAATCCCTCTTCCCTCTCTTCTACTGGACTCCTAGAGCTCGGCCTGGTGCTTGGCTGTGGATCTTGGTATCTGCTTTCATCACTTACTCGATGAAGGCTCTATGATGACAGTTAGGGTCTTGCCCTACCCCAACCTTTAGGGGAAGATCCATCTTAACTGTGGACAGAATCATTTTCTGGGCAGGAGATCCCAGATTCAATAAACGAATAACAGAACTGTTCAGTAGCATGAATTCATCCCAGTTTGATTTATTCTGGTTGGATGTTACCAGCTGCTTCAAGCATGTACTGCCTTGACTTCCCTGTCATGATGTATTGTACATCTGTAATCTAAGAGGAAAAAAAATCTTTTATTTATAAATTGCTTTTGTTGGTATATATATATATATATATATATATAAGTATATATATATATATATATATATATATCAATTGGAAAAGAAAGAAGAATACTCTGGCTCATGAATTAGTTGAAAGTTTACTCATTTTTTAAAGTTGGGGATTAAACCTAATATTTATATTCAAGCATAAACCATACCAAAAATGAGAGAAAGAAATCAATCATAATAAGTGCATATTTTACCATTCAGCTCTATTCTTAACCCTTTATGTTAGTCCTGAATAAAGACAGAGTAGTATGACACATGTTCAAATCATCCAGTTCTTATATGTTAAAGTATATCTCTCTTTAACCATCCAAGATGAGTTTTTCATATTGTACCCATGTTTCAGGAAGTGTGTGAGAGAGCATGGCAATGTCAGAAACAGTGTTGTCTTCTCTCCATTGTGAACATAACATGTTTGGGCTCCTGTAAATTGTCTCCTGACATTCCAGATGTATGTCCATGGGCTGCCCTCAAGCATGTTGCCACAAGTTGGAAAAGTATACTAGGGAGAAGAATTTCTCTGATCACTCTCCCATGTGAACTTTCTAGAAGAATAGAGACTAAATTGGAAGCGATGTAGCACAAAGTGGGTTTCTCCATGCACTCCCTTTCACACGTTTTGAACCCACTAAACCTCACTACAAAAAAACAAAAATCCAATAGACAAAGCACCATCAATTTAACTTATTCTCCATTTATTGGGAACATGAAAGATCATTTAAGCTCAAACCCACTGTGGTAGTCTGAGTGAAAATGGCCCCCAGAGGTTCATAGAGAGTATCATTATTTGAAAGGATTAGGATGTGTAACCTTGTTAGAGTAGGTGTGCCATATTGGAGGGCATATGTCACTGGGCTTGGACTTTGAGGTGCCTCAAAGTAGGCACAGTAGCTCACTCTTTCTTCCTGCTGCCTGCTAATCCAAATGCAGAACTCTGGACTCCTTTTGAAGCACCATGTCTGCCTGTGTGCCACCATGTTTCCCCATGACAATGAAGGGCTAAACCTCTGAAACTGTAAGCCAGCACCAATTAAATGTTTTCCTTTATAAGAATTGCCATGGTCAGGGTTTCTTTTCACAACAATAGAAACCCTAACTAAGACACCCATGTTGTAAATACACAAAGATAGTCCAAGAAAGGTTTTGAAACAATTTTTTAATTAAGAAATATTTCAGGGTCAAGGGATGGCTCAGTGGAAAAACTGTCAGCTGAACAAAAGTGAGGCCCTGAATATGGATCTCCAGAACCTGTGTCAAAAAGCTGAGCATGGTGATGCTCATTCACTTGCAACCCAGGGTCTGAGATTGGGGGCAGAGACTGGTGGATGCCAAAGGCTTAGAGCCAATCTCCCAGAAGTGGTAAATTCAGATTAAGTGGGGATCTTATTTTAAAAAATGTAGAGAAGAGAAGAGGAAAATACTTGAAGTTGACATCTGCCCCACACACATGTGCAGTCAAGCACACACACACACACACACACACACACACACACACACACACACACACACCAAAAAAGAGAAGGGGGGACAAAAATTAAATAAATAAATAGATAAATAAATAAATAAATAAATAAATAAATAAATAAATGAAGGAAAAAGGGAGGCAAGGAAGAAAGAAAGAAGGAAGGAAGGAAGGAAATAAAGAAAGAAGAAAGCAACAAAGAAAAAGAAAGGACAGAAGAAAAGGGAGAAGAAAGGAAGGAGGGAGGGAAGAAGGAAAGAAGATTTCAAAAGCACAGAAAGCAGAATTACTAGGATTACAGATAGCTACATACATGCAAGTACATTTAATATTAACAGATTGCCATACTGGTTCTATCTTGTTTAAGATTTCAGATAAAGGTCAAAATAGCGAAGTCAATGTAGAACTAAATAAGGTAAAGATGAAGGCGTGGTATCAGGCATTGCACAAACACAATCCTCCGGATGTCCTAACCCTATCCTCTAGTTTACCATTGCTTACCATGTAGCAAATGTTTTGTCCTTTCTAAAACCTAACACATTTAAATTTTAGAAAGATTTTCAAATAAACATTGTTAAAATCTCATACTACTATTAAATTATAACCAACTCCAGTCTGTCATTGTTGGCACCCCAACTTAAATATGGGTCACATTCAGATGCATAGTATGCAACTGCCCTGTAATTATAAGCAATATCTTTTCTCCATTAGATTTAAAACCTAACAATAAAGAGAAACTCACAATTATCAAATGAAAATTCACCCAGAGAACGTCCTGTCACTTCAGCCCTGATCTACTTAAACAATATTGAAGTGTACAGTGGTTGGCACACAGAAAACAAGGGTCTCAAAAAGTCAGGGATAAGTGATGTATTCCTGTGCAGTGCAGCTAAAGCAAGCATTTCATTTCCTCCTGAAGGCTTGATTTGTCTAATTTATTGGAGACAAAGGCCCCTGAGAGTTCCTGAAAACAAGATTCACACAATGTATTCCGCACACTTCAAATATAAGAAATGAATATGATATGACTCACTCTGACCTCCGTCTCAGCAAAACCGTCTTCATTCACTCATTTCTAAAGAAAGAAAAAGCAATAGTACTTACTGTTAGTGTACCTATGTGTTATATAGCTTAGTCCAGAATGTGACTCAAATTAACTACTGAGTGGCAGCTATGCTTATTTTTTTTATCTTGACAAGTTCTTCAAATTGTTGTACTGTTTGCTATCATTATCCACCTACTTTACCAGTTGTCAACCAAAGGAGATTGAGACACATCTGTTCAGGAAACCTAGATTGCTCTCTTTTTCTTCAGAATCCATCTGTCTTCAGATTTTGAGTTAAATACAGTATTTGAATCTATATTTTATTTTGGAATTTTAAATTTTTCTTTAAATACACTGCAAAAGAGAATACATAAACCAGTTTTGACTGTTTCTGTTATTCATTCTGTTCTAGTCTCTCAGATATTCTTTTTCTCAGGTCTTTCATTCTCTCACCTCTAAATTTGTGTACCTGCATTTAAGGGAACGGATCAAGCAGCCAGACTCTGGGTACAACTGAGTAGATGTCAGGATTTACCCTTGAATATTTATTTTCATGGTGCTAAATGATGGAAGGGAAGGATGGGTATAAAGGACAAACAACTGAGATAATTCCCAAATCACAGAGTTAGTTTTAAGAAGCTTAGCATGTTGGCTGTAGAGATGGCTCAGCAATTAAGAACACTGACTACTCTTGAGGGGACCCAGGTTCGATTCTCAGCACCCACATGATGGCCCACAACTGTTTCTAACTCTGGTTTCTTAGGGAGTCTTAGTCCCTTTTGTGGCCTCTGCAAGCATCATACCCACACACAGACATACTTGCGGGTCAAAATAATGCACGTACAATTAAATTTAAATTAAGAAAAAATTCAGTGTATGTTTTATGAGAAATGAATTCTCTACATTATACCTTTAAACAGCTATAAATCAGAGAAAATTGTTGACTAGCACAAGTTCATAGAAATTTGGAAATCAGTTATTTTGTGAACCAGTAGAGAGCCATGACTTTTCTCACTGGATTTTAAGTCTAAGTTGAGCACGTTCCTGGGGAACCCCTACCATTACAATAGTAGGCTAATGCTGGTAAAGATGTATCACTCTTCAACCACTGGGTAAAAATAAGCCCAACATAGGAGTTAAACAGGAATCTAACACAGCCACTTTCTTCCCTCATATAATGACAAGGAAAACCAACAAAAGAAACAACTGGGTTAAAGATGAATATCCATTTCCATGAACTATTTGATTCTGAGGCAATTAGGGTTTTCATTTATAACAGCTTGTGAATACAGTGGTACCAACAATTCTTTGTAATTAAAGGTGTCATTTTCTTCCCAGATAGTAAGGAAAGTGAGAATTCAACCCCCATTTCTTGGGAATTTCAGTTTTCTGGTTATTTTGAAAAAGGTAATGAGTAGCTTAGTCCCCTCCCTACCTTGTGTGACATGAGTAGCCAGTATGGAAAACAGCTCCTTCAGAATGTGCACTCCCTGCCCTTTGGTGACGTGCTATGTTCAGTCTACCCTTACAGTCTTAGTGTGACTTACAGGTGACCTGTCTCTGAGCTTTACAAAGGATGTGACTTTTATTTTGTTGTTGTTGTTTTGTTTTGTTTCAATGCAATCTCTATACATCAAGAACAGACACATCATGTTCTAAGCTTAGATGAATTCTTTTCATTCTTTGCCATTCTTCAATAAATGTGTTTAAAAAACACAGACATAATTTATTTCAAAAGAAACAACTGTTCAGCTTTCTGCTAATAGGATGCTAAGGGCAAAATGGGTAGGCCAGAATCATCATGAAGAACAAAAACAAAACAAAGGAAAGAAAAAATAGAAAGCATTACAAGTTTTTAAAATTTAAAGCAAAACCAATAAGTAGCCCATTTATGATAAATTGTTCACATTTAGTAAATGAGACAATACATTTGAAAGCCCCTGAGGTTAATGAAAGACAAATAATAATGTTCTGAGTATCTCTGGCAGTCATTCTGATTTGTGCCTAGGAAGCCAGGTGCAATGGTAGAGTACAATTATTTGAGCAGTTCTTACATCCCACCCTCCTAAGCACCCCCTCTAGTTGTTGTTTTCCAGCTGAGAGCTGAGCAATAGGAAGACCATCCTACTGTTGCAGAACTGCAGGCAGCATTCCCGTCAGATGCAAACACTTTCTTGGACCCCCTTCATGACAATTTTTATTTTTTCATCAGCCACTTAGTAGAAAGAATGCTCAATATCTTAAGCTGTCGTTGTGGGGTAATGGAGCTGCATTCTACAAAAGAACCCTCAACAAAGCCTGCGGAAACTCCACCTGCCTAATTACAGAGCCATGAGAACCACCTTGAGTAAACACAACTCTCAATCTGTTTAGAGTTCCTCAAACTTATTATCGTCAAATCACGTTCCCTTTGAAATAATGAAAGGGAGGATACAAAAATCACAGAGCATCAGAGTGGATGTGGTAGAGCAAGGGCTCCAGGCAGGCTTTGTGTTTCCTCCTGTGAAAAGTATCACCATTTATTATCACTCATTAAATTTTAATTTTATAAGGCATCTTTAAAAGGTCATTTGTTAAATTGGAATTTTGTAGGCAACATTACTGACTGGTTAGCTCCTGGAAAAAAAAAACAAAAACAAAAACAAATCTTTGTAGATGTATTGTTTTAAGCTATTATTAAGGAGGCACCTTAAAATACACACACAGAGAACAAATTATTTTCCTCATAGAGCAAGATTGCTCTCCTTTTTATGTAATTTAATTTGCACAATATTTGCAGTTGATTTTTGCTTGAGAAGCACCTTGGAAACCTAATTAGACATGGAAAATCATTAGCATACAAAAGGTTTAAACCTATAGTTGAGCTACGACAAGTTTAAAACAAGACAAAGGCTGTAAAATATAAACAGCGGAACCAAGAGTGGGGAAGTTTAACAGACATCTTTTCTTTGTGTTCCTCTCAACCACCATCAGATTTCTTCTGGAGAATCATGTGTTATTACAGACTACAATTACCCTGACTTCTGATCCAAAGTGGCTTTGTGCAGCTGTATAGTTATAATAGATATTTATACTCACAAAATCTATATAAATTACAACTTTTATTCACAAAAAGCAACGAGGGGGAAAGGGAGAAAAAAATCACATCAAGATTTCCAGATGTTTTGTGTGTGCTTTATTATGTAACCCTATAACAACATTTTGGGAGAGATGATGATTTACTTATACACGAAGGGAAGCTGTTTATGGAAGGTAAGTTGAATGATAAAATCCATATAAGGATGGTAGTCTGAGAGAAAAGTTATCATATTAACCCAGATTGCCTCTATTTCAAAAAGTATCCACTTTTCTCCAAAACAAGGTGAGTCTAGCTGCCTTCGAACAGAGGTCAACAAATATTTACAAAAGGGAAAGTAGATGAACATTTAGTGCTTTTTCAGAGCATACAACTTCTGTAGTAGCTACTCAGTTTTACCTCTGCATCACCAGACAGCTAGAGATGAAATGTAAAGCAACAGGCTAATGGTGTTTGTTTAGAAACTTTATTTAGAAATTCAAAACTTTATTTAAAACCTGGGCATAAAGCCAGACTTGGTCAAAGGGCCAGAGTTTGATTTCCAGTGCTGAATATAAGCTAGGTAAGGCATAAACTTTACTTTCACAACATTCTATGACCGAATGCTTGAAAAAGTAATTCATAATCAATGGTGATGTTATAATGCTAGCTCCTACTTATATGGACTTTATTATATATTGTATGGAATAACTCAATATATATTGTATGGAATAACTCATGAGTAACTCATGTAACTCATGGCCTTGTAAGCTAGTTACTATTTTATTTTAGGACTTAAAGGAATTGAGGAATTATTAATTTGTCAAGATAGCCATCAATTGTGGGTTTAAGTTATCTAAGTATGTAATGTAGACTGAGATTTCAGATCACTGGATAATTATATAAATGAATAAGTTAAAAAATTAAATGAGTAAATCAAAAGTCGGTCCTGAGCATTTGTTCAAAGAGGTTATGTAGCTTGAGGTAATTTTTTTAAAGATAAGTAAATGAAAATATGAATCAGTCACTGAGCACATATTTATGATATTAAACATTCATTAAGCTAGTTGTTATAGTTTAATAGGATCATGTGTTAGATACTTGGGTGAGAACTTTTTCCTAAAGAAAGACAGAAAGATGAAAGGGAAAAAAGGAAGGAAAGAATATAGGAAGAGTAGATGGAGCTTGGGGGAGGGAGAATCTGATGAAATGAGAAATATAAGAGAGATCTTTTATTCAATGGGTATTTACCAAGGGCTTAACAACTTGGAGGCATTTAGCTCTATCTTAGAGATACATTGATTAGAAAAAGAAACAATAATCAGAGCTGCGTCAATCATAAGGCTTATAGTATATTAAAGAGACAACATAAAATAAACATCATGTAAATGTAGGATTACCAATCATGGCAGGTGCCACCAGGAAATAAATAGATGCTCTGAGAGTATACCAGCAGAATTTAATTTAAATCAGGATGTTGGAAAGGTCTCCTTAAGGAAAGGATATTCAAAATGAGGGCTGCAGGGGAGTAGGCTTTCTCTGGAGGAAGAGGAAGAAGACACCAAGATATAAATAACTGCAGGAGTGGGAAAGAACAGGGATGGGAAAGAATTAAAGCAGATAAAAACAACCCTAACTAAAGAATAGTAGTATAGATTCATAATGGTCATGTAGGACAAGCCAAAAAGGTTTGTTAATCATACTACAGATGTTAGAGGGCTTTTATTTTTCAGATTTTCTTGCAAGTTTAATGGAAAGCTATTGAAAGTGATGGAAAGGAATATATTGATTACATTATAAACATAATGGAATGCTGGGCATGTATGAGGCAAAAGTTGATAAGTGTCTAAGAGGGAGGGAGTGGAAGATCAGTTAAAATGATTTTAAAATAGTACACAAGAGTTGGTTGTGGACATGAGTAAGGAATGAATAGTGAGGCTGCAGATTACGGGCTGATTTGGAAATAGGTGTTGGCACAGACTTGGGAGTTCGAGATAGCAAATAAAAGAGAGACAATGGTAAGTAGTAGAGTGGGAAGGTAAGAATTCAAAAGCCGTTTGGATTGTTAAAATTCCAAGCAGTTGAAAGATTGTTAAATCAAGGATTAGTAAACCCATCTCTGAAAACAGAAGACTGGACAAGAGATCAGAGATGATAAAACATCAGGTTTGGGTGTCAGTAAGTCCTGGCTGTGGAAGAGCACTCAGGAAAAGACAGTAGAGCCAGAGAGGAAGTTATTATTGAAATGTGGCAGAGGCAGCATCTTCTGAAGCAATGGTTAAAGAGGGATGAAGAGAAATGGCACTGCAATCAGAGCCAAGAGAGAAATATCTGCAAGGAAGCACGACACCTGTGCAGAACCAAGTGAGAATTCAGACAATGAGAAGAAGCAGCCAGAATCTGTGGCTTTCAATCATATGAACTACCAATGTTCTTTTTTTTTTTTTTTTTTTTTTTTTTTGGTTTTTCAAGACAGGGTTTCTCTGTGTAGTTTTGCGCCTTTCCTGGAGCTCACTTGGTAGCCCAGGCTGGCCTCGAACTCGCAGCGATCCGCCTGGCTCTGCCTCCCCGAGTGCTGGGATTAAAGGCGTGCGCCACCACCGCCCGGCAACTACCAATGTTCTTAACAAAAGCCCCTTGGAAGGTAAGAGTGTGACTATAAGACCTGAGTGTAAGATAACAGGTTAGTAATGAAAACATAGTGTGCATGCCATATGCTTCTGAAAGCTTAAGGGTGCATTAGAGGATATAATTGAGCGAATAAAAGGAAGTCAAAACAGCTAGAATGGCTGTTAATATCTGAGTGCTGATCCGAGAATACAGTAAGAAGTGTGGGGAACAGAGACTCAGGCCTCACCTTGCCCACACAGCCAAGGACCACAGGGTGCTGCCGAAGGACAAAAGGAATAACTTCTAATGTTCTTTTTTTTTTTTTAAGAAGATTTCTCTTTATTTTATGTGTATGGATGTTTGCCAGTATGAATGTCTGTGAACCACGTGGGTGCAGTACCTGCAGAGGCCAGAAGAAGGAATATAAGATCCCCTTGATCTGGAGTTAACAGATAGTTGTTTGTAGCCAGGTTGGTGCTGCGAACCAAATCTGGGTCCTCTGAAAAAGCAACCAGCACTTTTAACTACTGAACCATGCCTCCAGCCCCAAAGAGATATAGATATTTCATCAACCCTGTTACACTGTATAATGTGTTAATAAACAATAAAATATATGTTAAAATACAAGAAAAAAATGAGCAAAAACTCCATGTAAAGCTGTGAAGGAAATTAAAGTGTAAATAAGCGTGTGTGACAGCAACAACATAGTAGTGAAGAAAATAGGGAAAAAAACAAGGCAGTAACGTTCAGTTAAATTCTTGTTAAGGACGAGAAAATTAAAAATCCTGAGAACCAATGGCTTCTATTACAGAGATTCTTCGAGAGACTTGAAGTTGACCTCACAGAAGAATTTAAGAATACCATGGACTACACGCTTTCACTTTCTTCCTCTACTTCTGGGTGATGTCCATTAAGTCTAGCAACACGACCCAGAAGCCAAGGCACTACCGAAATTCTCATTCTATGGCTCAGTCAACACAGAGTCATTTTCCAACCATCAGGACAGGCAATTTGCTCTCTCAATAGTGAGTATTCTCTTTTGACTGTTTCTAAGGAAATTCTTCCTATCCAGAGAAGAAGCTGTGACTATGAGGATGCTCAGTGATTTACACACTCTCTCATCTTGCATTGTTCTTCAATTTCATTTTAACTGGAAAAGAACAAAAACAATAAGAGTTGTATATATTAATGGAGTAACACTTGATGTATGTGCATAGTGCTGAATATTTAAATAAATCACACCTGTATGTCTCCTTAATTACCTGTTAGTTCTTTGTGGATTAGTTTCTGAAACTTTTTTTTTTTTCAGCTCTTTGAACTAGAGAGTATATATCAACACCTGTGGTCAAAATAGTATTTACTAGTATGGTAGATGTTATTGATCCTCTCTGTAACTCAATTACACTGATCGAACTTTTTCCATTCCACTTCCCATACTCCACTGCCTCTCATAATCACTCCTCTACTCTCAGCTTCTTTGAGATATTTTTTAGATTCTGCATATTAGTGAGAACATATAATGCCTGTGTTTAAGTGCCTGGCACATTTCATTCAGCAAGATGATCTCCACTTCCACACATAGTGTTGCAAATAGCAAGATTGATTCTGGTTTATGGCTGCATAGTATTCCACTGTATTCGTGTACCATATTTTCTTTATCTCTTCATATACTGATAGACACTTGGATGTTTCAGTTTCTTGGAAATTTGATATAACGCTGCAGTGAACATGGAAGTACATCTAATTGTGCTAACTGAGGGATTCTGTTGTAAGTCATGCTTTAAATTATGTGAAAATCTTCCATATTGTTTTCTGTGATGCCTTTGTAAATTTTACACTTTCACGAACATTGTTCAAATGCTTCATTCACTTCATATTGCTGTTAACCCTTGTTATATTTGGTCTTTTTAAAACCTCATTATTGCTCAGTACTTGGTGACATATTTTTTCTGGTATAAATTGCTATTTCTCCATTGATTAGTGCTCCTGAGAATATTTTATTCACCTGTTGGTTCTTGGTTACTTCTATTGTTTATTTCAGAAATGTCTATTTACATCTTTTGTTCATTTTTAATATATTTTTTCTATTGAGATTTTTGTAGGGTCTCATGTATTTTGGATATTAGCATAATGTCAGATATATACATCTCATTCTATAGATTGTTGCTGTACTTTTTCCTTTAAAATGCAAACATTTTTTAGGTTTATATATTTTCCTATTGTTTCTTGTGCTTCTGATAGCTTGAAACACATTGCCCATTCCAGTGTCCTGAAGCATTCTCCATATTTGTTTTATATTTTCATAATTTCAGAAAGCAAATTTAAGCCTTCAAAGAATTTTGAGTTAATATTGTGGTTAGTGAGAAGCAAGCATCTACATTTATTACTCTGTATGCAGATACTCAATTTTCAAACCCCATTTATGGAAAAGGCTATCCTCTATATAATGTAATCTTAGTTCTCTTCTTACTAACATAGATGGCTGTAGATATGCACAGTTACTTGTAGGCACTCCATTCACCATACACACATTGACTTCTAGGCTCTACACTTTCCTCTTTTTTCCTAAGTGTGGTTTGATGTCAGTACCTTGTTAGTGTATTAAGTACACCTTGACAGTAGTCTTTGAAGACTCGTGTGTGTGTGTGTGTGTGTGTGTGTGTGTGTGTGTGTGTGTTCAAAAGAATACCTTTAGAGAGGTGTTTCCTCTGGGTCATTGCAGGAAGGCCTAAATAACTGTAGCTGAAAAAGTCCAGGATACAACTCAAACTAATAGCCAAACTTGCCAGTGTCATCTATGTTGTGTTGTTTTTACAGGTGTGAAAGGTACAAAATTTAGGGAGATGTGAGGTCTTGAAATGCAGGCCAGATAAATGTGTGGAAAGGTTGGAGTCCCTTCATGGAAAGCCAGAGATGTCACATCATTAATCTGTGACAGTGAAACCTTGCTTTCAAAGGAGACTCCAGGATATTAGAGACACTAGGACCTTCGGACAGCTGCTGAGGAAAGCTTCAGGCATAACATGGTGGAGATGGTCCAACAGAGCTTGTAGACCACTAGGCTGGTAGGCATGGCTAACAAACCTTTGGAACCCAAATGATCCCATCATGAGTCTCATATGCTAGACATGGAGCTGGAGGATTTGGTTTTGGCCAAATGTGTTTCAATATTGCTTGTATAATTTCTTGTTATGTCCCACTTGACCCTTTTCTATACTGGAAGTACTTGCCATTATATATTGGATGTAGGTAAGTGGTTTCTGACTTTTATAGGAGGTCACAGTGTTGTGGAATAATCCCTTTGTACACTGTATGAATGTAAGTCACAGTAATTGATTTAATATAGAAGCTGGCTTGGCAAGAGCTGGACAAGATAAGGTTAGGTGGAAGATCTAAACTGAGAATGCTGGGAAGAAGGGTAGAGTCAGGAGTCTCAAGCAGATGCAGAGAGAAGCAAAATGGGCATGCCTCAGTAAGAAACGGTATAAAGTCATATGACAAAGCATAGATAAGAAATATGGGTTAATTTAGATGTAAGAGTTAGCTAATAACAGGCCTGAGCTATTGGTTGAAAATTTATAATTAATATTAAGCCTCTATGTGGTTACTTGGGAGCAATTCACAGGACAATACTTCTGTCTACAAATGGTGCCCAAACATTTGGCACCTACATCCATATAAGATCTGAGAGAGCTTGGGAAAAGATTCTAAACACACAGAAACAGAGCCAAATGTGGCTTCCTAGTCCTAGGTCTCTCATGCTGCCTGCAATACAGAGACGTTACTCACAGCCACTGCCTGTGGGCTTGTGCTGTCAGCACAGATTGGCCAGAGGTTGCTCTGGCAGCACACCATGATCTAAGCCACATGGCACGTTGAAGTTTTGCTCATTAAGACTAAAAAGCCTGCAGATACACAGTAAAGACAGATTCAGATGGAAAAAAAATCCATTGGCTTGGGAGAGAAAGGAGAAGGTATAGACAGTCATAAGAATAAGTATATAGTTTTACAATAATAAAGTACTTAAAAGCTAGTAAAGTAATATAGAAGAAATAAGCAATGTAAATATGGAAAATACAGAGTCTGTATCCTCTATGTTATCGTGCTGTCTTTAAAATTTTTGGTTGCTAAGAGACACTGGATTATAGCTGATAGATTGAACCAGCCTATATATTTCTAAAAATCTTGACTTAAAAATTTAAGAGGTTATGCTTTTATTTCCATGGGAAATAAGAAGCTGTGGATTCATTCAGCATTAAAAAATCAGGTTTGATTGGGGAAGATCCCCCCTGAAATCCTAGATTCAAACATTAAAAAAAAATAAATCCAGAAGAACTACAAGGCTATTTTACTGCCCAAACAAAACAAACAAACAAACAAACAAAACACCTTTAACTAACTTATGTACACCACATATTCTTACTTGTAATGTATGTTACCTTTAAAAGTTCATGTACTTTTAGAACAAGGGTACCAAACACCAATGAAAATGGATGGCCCAGGTGATTCAGCATTTCAAAATGCCTTCTGTTGCAGTCTCCTCAAAATTCTACATCCAAAACAGCTTCAAGGCTTCAGGCTGAGATGGTCCAGCCTCATAGACTACTCCCACCATACTACATAGATTCATTATTATCTCAATTTTCTCAAGGTTGCCCCAAAGATACCAGTTCCCCCAAACAGTAGGAAGTAGTCTAAAGAATGACAGCTACATTCACAAAATGTTAGTTATGGATGTTTGTTGTCATTTAAGGGGGTTGGCTATAAGTTGTTACTGGTAATGGTTAGAAAAAAAGCTAAACAAAGGAGATTAGATTCAGAGACCTTGTTCTGAAAAGAAAAAGAAGGAAAAATATAAATATGATGAGATGAAAGAGTAATTATGGAATCTACTTTAATCCAAAAAAAAAAAAAAAAACCTAATGATTTCAAAAATACTTTACACTGGTGTGGATTTTAGTTTGTTGATACAAATTTAAAGTTAATTTTATTACATTGTATATAAGTTTCTATTATTATTTAGAGTATTATATTTATACAGCTCATTTAAAATTGTAATATATAATTAAGAAATACATATTGTTTATCATCTATAGTAGTCAAACTTATAATCAGGTTAGGTATGTTTTCAAGGTTAAACAGATACATTCAGATAGATAAATGGTCTTCAAACACTTCAAAGACCTACAGAATAAGGCATTTTAAAATGTTTCAATAACATATGACTTTTCTTGACAGTGAGACACATCTGCTTCTGGCAGTATCAATTTACTTCAGAAAAGATAATGGGCGTGAATGAAACTCTGTATGGAGTTTGCTTTCTTTATGGCAAAAGCTAGCCATTTAGACAAAGAAACTTTTGCCCTTGTCTCAGTTGCTGACTGTGGACTGTCCACAGTGGACCAGCAGGAAACAAAAGAAAGAGACTACCAAACTTTGCCAAGACAAGGTAAGACAGTCCTTCAAAATTCCCTGCTTTTTAGAAAAATCTGTCAGATATAATAGGCCTGTAGGCCACAAAGAGATGCCACAACTTTACAGAAGAACTTTGGTTAACTGTCGGGGCAGCCAGATGTCCCTGTCATTAGATAACATTTTACCCTTCTGGGTTCTTTGATAGAGTTGAAGATTAGTCATAGTTGAAAATTTCTTTAGTTAAATTAAAAAATGAATTAGGTGTAAAACTTTAGACTCAAGATATCAAGAACAAGATAAATAACAGAGTGTTTTCTCTAATTTTGTCAAAAACAAATGGACTGGATATTGTAAGTGTAATTCTTACTTGATAACTGTTTTTGTTATATATAATTTTACTATGTTAAAATTAAAACCTTCCTTTTTAAATAGACAAAAAGGAGGAAATGCTGTGGATAATCCCTTTGTCTACTGTGTGAATGTACATCACTGTGATTGGTTTAATAAAGAAGCTGAATGGCCAATAGCTGAACAGGATAAGTATGGACAGAAGAGCCAACTTGAGAACACTGGGAAGAAGAAGGGTAGAGTCCTCAGCTGCAAGCAGATGCAGAGAGAAGGAAGATGAGCATGCCATACTATGAAAAGGTACCAAGCCATAGGCAAAGCATAGATAATAAATATGGCTTAATTTAAATGTAAGAGTTAGCTAGTAACAAGCCTGAACTATTGGCTTAATTTAAATGTAAGAGTTAGCTAGTAACAAGCCATAACTATTATAATTAATATTAAGACTCTGTGTAGTTACTTGGGAGTGGTTTGTGGGACAAAACCTTCCACCTACATTACAGTTACCAAATAGTTTTGAGTTCAGAAGAGACTTTGAACTGTGGAAGGGTATTGGGAATGTTAAAGAGAATGAGGACTTTTAAAGATGAACTGAATACTTCTTTTTTTTTATTTTGAGGCAACCATGAGCTCTGAGGGCAAGTGACATAAGATTGTAATTTGAAAACAGTATGTTTGTGTGTTAGCTCAACAAGAGAAGGAATGGTGATGATTAATTTTGTCAGTTTGATGGGAATTAGAATCACCTAGTAGAAAACAACTGTATGTATGTTTATAGGTGACTTTGTTGAAGTTGGATGACCCAACCTAAATGGTGCAGTTTTACTATGAGCTGGGATTCTGGACTGAATAAAAGGAAAAAGTAGGCCCAGCCTTGTCACTCATCTGCCTCTGTTTCCTGACAGCAGATACAATGTAACAAGCTCCTGCAAGAAGCTGTTGGCATAACTTTCCACCAGGATGGATAGTACCCTCAAACAGTGAGGCAAAATAAATCCCGTAGTCTTTTGGTTATTTGGTCACGTATTTTATTACAGAAACTATTATAGTTTAATGGCTGAACATGAACTACCATTGCTGTTAGTTTGAAAACCCATGAAAAAAGTGGATTAAAAAAATTAGAAAGACTTGTAAAGACTGGCAGGCTGATGGGTTATTTTGGGTGGGAAAACTGTCAGAGTATAACCATTTGCTATGGTCTTGAGACATGCATAAGGGAAAGAATATAGTCTAGGTAAACCTAACTGCTGTGATAGGTTGTGGTCAAAAGGGCTTGATTAGGTGGCAGTGGGAGAGGTGTAAGAATTCTGATTGACTCCTGCCATGATGACCTTCGTCAAGGTTATACAGGTGGTATTTAGTGGAATAGCACAAACTGCTACCAATTAAGAAATCCAATTAAGTTTCCTGAAAATGGAATAAATTTTAATTTGCAGAGCTATTCTATATTCGTGCTGGGCCCTAAGGGTCAAAGAAACACAGCTGACCACATAAGGCCAGCAATGAGTGTCTGGTTAAAAAGAAATCTCTCAAGGTCTGGACAGGCTAAACCTTTCATATCAGATTCACAGAAAAGGCCCAGTGAACTGGACAAATAGGAACTATGAAGTATAGGAATGTATAATTAAAAGAGGGAGGGGTACCTATTCCAAGCATAGGTAAAGAGATAGCATTTGTCTCATCTGGAAGACAATGGTAACTGATAAAAATAGCCTAAAAGTAATCTATAGTGACTCCTTTCTTGCCTATGTAAAATAAACTTCATTATAACTTTTCCATGGTCTGGAGAAGGTGATGATGAATGCTAGAAAGTCAGATGACTGTGATTTTTCATTGGGCATCCATCAAGATGACATACATGTATGCTGTGCATGAACATGTGTGTGTGTGTATGTGTGTGTGTGTGTGTGTGTGTGTGTGTGTGTGTGTGTGTGTGTGGTTTTAATGGAAATGTACAACCACTTTGGGAAAAAAGAGTTTACAAAGAATTCCTCATAGTAACAAAGAAGTCTTGCTGCCCTGGAGGATTTCTTAGGAATCACTTTGACACATGTCCTCAAAAAGTGCAAGTTTCTAAGAGGCATCTGAGCACCAAATGTTAAATAACTATGTGGAAACAGAAATATTGACTTGCCTGATTTGATCAATACTCTCTGGATTCATATATTGAAATAGCAAACTGTATCATATTATGCAATATAAAATTAATGTGAAAGCTCTATTTAATAGCAAAAAGGAAGTGAGTCTTTCCTACCTTCTCCTGAAGTTACTCAACAAGAGATCCAGCCCAAAGCAAAATTGTCCAATTTAAATTGTCAAATTCTTCAGACTGTCACTTCTCATGTTAAATTATAAGAATTTTTCATCTTTACAAACAAATGTGAAGCAAAACAAACATGACTGTATTAAAAATATTCCTCTTTATCAATGTGAGAAACAATTAAAAGGCAGCTCTAGTTTAGTTTCTGTTCTATATTATGCTATTTATTTTGTCGGTAAAGTGACTTAGGGCAAAGGGGAGACGATTCTCAATATCTCCTCAGAGCTGCGTTTTACGTGGAGTCAGGGCTTCAGGTCATCCATTAATTGGCAAGAGGCCGGAGGCTCCTGGTTCATTTATAAGGCTATTTAGTCCTCGAACACCTTCCTGTTTATCTGTACAAACCATCCTAGCTTACATTAGCTTGGCTTACAAACTTTTGGGTTTTGGGTGATTTGAAGGGGATATAGATTCAGGAGAAACTGTACTTCATATTTTAAATTTGTATTTATTCTCCAGACTGTAGATATAACAGAATATGTAACATTCACATAACACTGGGCTATAGTAATGAACCCAGGCATGTAACGACCACAGTAAACAACACATATTCTACAAGACATGTGCTTTTGAGCTATGACAGTCAGCAGTGCGACATACTCTGTGCATTACCAACATATATTTTTCAATTAATAATGATCTTATTGGGTCATCATCACATTATAACTCAAAGACTATATGCATTCTGCAGAATCTGTCAACCTATCCAAGTGAAACCTGCTACAAAGAACCTTCCAGTTTAGGCTGTCTTCTATATTGTAGGCCAAACTATTCTCTGTTTCCACAGAACTTGGCCCTATCTTTTCTTTAATATTCTGCGTATCATTTTATAGTTTTCCTCAGGATTATCTTCTACTATCCGAGTTTATCTATCTCACCCTCTCATCTCCAGCATTCGTCAGAGTTCCTGGGCAGCAAAAATGTTCCCTAAATAAGAACAGATTTGCATGAACAATGAATATAAATGATTGATAAAGTACAAGGGAGAGGAATAGGTATACATCATTACTCCATGCCCAAAGTGTTTATTAGTATGTGAATAACTTAGTCAGGGTTTAGTAATCTGTAACCGAGTTTAGTAATCCATTGGTCAGCCTGTAAGATCTAGTTAACAAACCCACACATTGAAAGTTCCATGCATTGTGCATGCAAAGAGAAACTAAAAACTGAAATGTGTAAATTATGACTACATGATGATTTTTTTTAAAGTCAACTCAGAGAATGTGTGTAACCTTCCCAAATCATACCTCCACAGCTTTGTATAATCACAAGACTTTTTTCCAGAAAACCGTCATAGTTTTTTTTTTTCTCTAGGATTCTGTGCCTCATAGCATTGACATATGCATCTGGCTTTTCACTATAGAATCAACAGTGTAAACTATATACCCTTGGTCTAGAAAATAAGATTTCCAATTGTTATTCTAGACATATTAATTGCTTTTTGTAACTTTGCCTGTGGATGATTATTGTCTAAGTAATGTATTCTCTAGTTTGCCTAGAGAAGTAGTGTACCTTTTTAAACACTTTTTAAAAAATCATATGTATGATTTTTTAAATGAACCTTTAATGGTTCTTCCATTAAAGATAGTATAAAAATATTTTGTCAAGGCAATATCCATATTTTCCCTCATTTGTCCTGGCATAAACACATATACAAACAAACACATGCACAGAGTGAATTCCTGGGTCTCTAGAAAATGGCATACAATTTGAACAAAAGGGGTGATAAACTGCAAACCTCTGTCATTTCATGTAAAGGAAAATAAAGAAAATTGCCTGAAAACCAGAAATGTTACAGGGAAAATGGTCAGCAATTGAATGAGGATTACTATTTCATGAGGCATTTTCCTTATTATTTTTAACATTAAGTAGAATATGCAGCGTTGTGTTTGTGTATGAACTGACATCTCTGCTTGGCTGTTTGGTCCAAATTTAAGCTTAGCAATCAACACTGTCATCAGGAGATCCTAGACAGTGTGGAGCAAGACTGTGCATCACCAACCGTGTGACTCCAGAGGGGTGCTGAAGCTGGCTAGGAAAGGCCGATTATGCTTCTCCACCAACTAAAATGCTAGAGTAATTATCCCCTTCTTGTTCGACATCACTCATGCCACAGGCATACAAAGCTTAAGGAAATACATGCAAGGCACAGATAGCTCTCCTACTGTGGGAAAAAAACAGGGAGTCTTTATTTTGTCTGTTTCAGTTCCCTGGGTTTAGCGCCTTCTCATTTTGCTCTGTGCGCCGCTCACTGTTTACTGGTCAGGCACAGTCACATTTACCTCCTGTGTCATTTTCTGATATTCAGATTCCCTCTGCTGCTTCCTCTAATGACAAGTCCAGTCTTCTGTTGGGACACAATTACACTCAGGTTGCTAATTTCTTAATTTCCTTGCCCCTACCCTCTTTCTTTATTGCAAAGTATCACTTGAGACTAAATGAGATCTTTTGTTGTTGTTTTTAAGCCTTCAACTGTCCTGCTGCTCAATTTCCAGCTGAAGTTATAATCCTCTGTTTGGGATACCATGGCTGATTACTGCAGAAATGACTGTAATACTCATTATACACCATTTGTTGGAAGAGTGGAAAGAAGCCTGTGATTAAGGAGAAATTGGCTTGGATTTTGTTTCAAATGTCTACTCCATCACTGTAAGGATTTAATCAAAATTTTGCTGCTGGTGTTCTTAAAGTTTGCATCTTTCTTACTTGCTTGGTCAGTATAAATATAGTAGGCCAGATTAACTCCTTTGTAACTGCCCAAATCTGCAGCTTGCCCACAAATAGACACTTCTTCCCAGTGCAGAGTCAAGGCTCACCAATGCTTCTTAATGCTGGATAGAGTCAAGTAACTTGCTCTAACCAATACACATATGTGAGCCTTGCATGTTTTACCATTCCCTAATATGTCTTTGATACCTTCTTATTTTTTTTTTAGCTAAGGATTTTTTAAATTTGTTTTACATACCAATCAGAGATTCCTCCCTCTCCTCCCTCCTCTCACCCCTTGCCTTCTCCCTCCAACTAACCCCCCCCCCATTTCCTCCTCCAACAAGGTAAGGTCTCCCATGGGGAGCCTGCAGAGCCTAGTACATTCAGTAGAGGTTAGATCCAAGCCTCTCTCCCTGAATCAAGTCTGTGCAAGGTGACCCACCATAGGTAGTGGTCTCCAAAAACCCAGCTCATGCACCAGGGATGGATCCTGATCCTACTGCCAGGGGGGCCCTTAGACAGATCAAGCTATACAACTGTCTTGCTTATCCAGAGGGCCTAGTCCAGTCCCATGGAGGCTCCACAGCTGTTGATGCCTTCTTCTTCTTCTTCTTCTTCTTCTTCTTCTTCTTCTTCTTCTTCTTCTTCTTCTTTTTTTTTTTTTTTTTTTTTTTTTTTTTTTTTGGTTTTTTTTGAGACAGGGTTTCTCTGTGTAGCTTTGCGCCTTTCCTGGGACTCACTTGGTAGCCCAGGCTGGCCTCGAACTCACAGAGATCCACCTGGCTCTGCCTCCCCAGTGCTGGGATTAAAGGCGTGCGCCACCACCGCCTGGCTTGTTGATGTCTTCTTAAAGGGAGCTTATTTCAAGGCTGGAGCTTATTTCAATGCTCAATTGTTAAGAGCATATCTTGCTGTTGCCTAGGACCAGGGTTTGGTTCTCATCCCCACAATGTGGTTTACAAACATCTGTAATGCTGTCTGTCTTCTGAAAGTATCCAAAATACTCATAGATATAAATCAAAATATGTATTTCTCTCCTTTTTAAAGAAAAGCTTTTCCTAAGATGCTGGCACAAGGAAGAAGAGAGATAGCATGTATACTTCAACACTTACACATCCATTGTAGCCAATTCCTTGCCCTCCAACAACCAAGTAGAGAAACTATGATTATACATCAAAAGTTGACTAACACAAGTTCCTATTTCTGACTCAAGAAAAATATTATTAACTCCAGTTATATCATCAATTAACAAGTAAAAGCATTGATAAATTTTTGTTATATGTATCAAAATGTAGTCTCCAAGGCAGAAAATATTTGGCCATGGCTTTGGAAAATTTTGATAGAGGGGCATGAGACTGACCTAATTTGTTATTTTAATCTCATTTACTGAGAGCTTATTCTGTAAATCACACTGTACTACAGTATAGAAAAAAGATAATCCTGAAGCAGGCCCAACCTCAACCAACAAAGGGTCAAGGAGAAGCAGGTGGACCAGAGGAGAAAGCATAGCTGTACAAAACCATATGTATTACCTATAGTTGAGTTATATGCCCACTGGGTATTTGAATCCAAAAATGTTATCAGGGTGCCTGGTCAGAATACAGACTGAGGGGATAGTGAGATGGTTTAGTAGGTAAGGACGCTTGCCACAGAAACTGCCTAACTTAGTTTGATTCTGGAATTCCTAAGATGAAAGGAGAGAACTGACTTCTCCAAGTTGTCATCTGATGTCCATACCCATGCATGGCAGGTGTCACATGCTCAAACACATAAGCACATGACAAAAAGCAGGAAAATACAGGAATAAATGAAAGTGTTCTCTTGTAAATGTCACATGTAAAGTTTTCAACTGCTGAGCTTACTGTTGTATACGTGGTGGTTATAGCTAAAAAAAAGTTTGCATTTCCTCCTTGATGAATGGACATATTTCATATTTGAACAACAAATTGATGTAATTCTATTGAAATTGTATGTACTTCTTTGTAGCCATACTTCTGCCATTTATAATTAGATTGTCTAGAGCTTTCCATACTTATCACATTTCAAATTATTACTAAGTGTCCATAAAATAGCAACTGAATCCTATCAAGGGTATCTGGATAGCCATAGTATCAAATGTATCTAATTTCCATCCAAATGCACATTCAGAATTCCCTAGAATCAGCTCCATGTTAAAGTCTAACCCAAAAGATAAATGCAAGCACCAGAAAATAGCAAGGGACCTAGAGTTCTTCCTAGAACTGGGTATGGGGTCGGGGGTGTGTGGGACATTTTCTTCCAGTGGATAGATGTCTTAGCTAGGGACGAATGCTGGCATGAAATACCACAAGCAAAAGCAACTTGGAGAGCAACTGGGTTTATTTCAACTAATACCCATCAAGTCACACTCCATCACAGAGAGACGTCAGGGCAGAAACTAAAGCAGAGGTCATGTGGAGTTGGAAGTCCTGCCTTGCTCCCCATGGCTTATTCAACCTGTTATCTTACACAACTTAGGACCACCAGCACAGGGGTGGCACTTCCAACAGTGGGCTGAGTATCAATCATATCATATCATATGATCATATGTTATGACCATATCAATAATCAATTAAGAAAATGCCATATAGATTTGCCCACAGGCAGATCTGATGGAGACATGTTTCTCAAATGAAATCTCCTATTCCCAGCTGACCTGAGTTTGGCTCAGCTTGACAAAAATTGTCCAGCACAATAGGGACAGCCCAGCAGTTTGGGAAAAAGTGAAGATGTTGGAAGGAGGCTATTTTATATATACATAAAAATGAAGGTATTTTTGCCTTCAAACTGGACATTTGGCTGATTATAAAATTTAGACCTAAAACTACCTCCACATACATGCAAATCAGAAAGATAGACATCTTTATAAAAATGGATAAATGGATATCAACAGTGATTGGCAGAAAATGGAATATAAATTGCTGTCCTTTGAAAATGCTTGGCTTTATTATCCTAACTATTAAAATAAAATTAGACTAGTATTTTAAAATGTTTCCATTGTCTGCTTAATCAAATTTTTATACACAAGAGCTGAAAACAGAGTTTCTAATTTTCTATATTTTATAGTTTTAAAGGATATTCAAGGGACCTTGGCATCACCTCTCAAAAATTTTAAATTTTCATAATGCCCAGCCTGTGTCTTCTACTTATATCTGTCTATATCAAAGAAGTATTTTACACATGCCCAGAGACATGTACAAGGCTGTACTTTTTCTCCCTGTCATTAGTATGAAAAAAAATTCACCCAGCTCCATCTCATCAATATGAGAATGATTCATAACAATATTTTCCTATGTGTTTTAGTATATGCCTGTAATTCCAACATCCTTAAGTGTAAGACGGGAAGATTTTGAATTCAAGGTCAGTCTTGGTACACAACAAGATATTTTTAAAGACAAAGAAAAGAAACAAATGAATCTGTTTCATAAATACTATGCTACAAGTGAGATCCTCATGAAACCACAAAAACAAAACAAATGTATTCCATAGAGCAGAGTGAGAGCAGGGGAAACTCAGGCACAGCTGAGAGCCCTTCCTAAGGTAAAGAGACAGTCCAAGTCTTGAAAGAGTCAAGGTGGCTAACAGGATCTGGAGGGACAATGTGTCAGAGGAAAAAGAGCCATGCACACAACTCCAGTGGCCTGCTGAGAGTTCTAGTAGGTACTAGTGCTTACTGATCCATGGATGTACATGGGCCAGCTACTGGGGCTGAACCGAGAGACACCTGCAAGGGGACTACAAGGAAGACTCTTTCCAACAGGCACAGACACTGTCTATAGCAAACAGCAGGGGCTCGCTATGCTAGTCTCTAATAATCGACACCAGACAGAGTACTGTTCTTGCATCCCTGTGAATATTAACACCTAGACTGTTAAGGATTATAATACCAAGAAATGTGCATGTGTACTATAACACCTCTTGTAATATGCATCAGAACAAACAAACAGTCCAACTTAGCAAGGTGGAGGCACAAAGTCTTTCACCCGAGCAAAACTCATTGAGGAAAAGTAAAACAAGCAATCAACATAACAATTAGCTTTTAAATGTGCTTCTCAAATAGGAATTGGATTATTTTAACTGACTTGGATATTAGACATTGCTTAGAAAAATATTAGCTCCATTGTTACTTTTTGCTCCACATTATGTTCAAGAGTTAAATGGAGTCATAGAGGTACGAAGAATGAACGATTTAAAATCTTGGAGGTACGACTGCATCATGCAAGAGCAAAAACACAAGGTGGCGGGATTTAATGATCGTAGGCATTACGAAGAAGTTCAGAGCTTGAAGTCACAGCAAAAAAGAAATCATGAAACAAGAGTAAAAATGTGTACAAACTCTCAGTCTAGTGCAAGTGGTCGAATGTGTGAGAAAAGAGATGAGAGAGAAAAATACATTTGAAACAAAATGACTCCAAAGTTTCCAAATTTGTTGAAAAGTGTCTATGTTCAGCTTTAAGAAGCAAGATGAACCCTTGGCCTATAAGAGAGACATATCATAACTATAATTACACACCATAATCAAATTGATCAAAAACAGTAAGGAAAATAAACTGAAAAGATACTCTTACCTACAAAGAAACAAAGAAAGGAATGTTATCAGGTATCTTGTTAAAAGCAAAATGTATCCCAAATCACAGGGGTAGGAGGTGATGTTCTAAGGCATTGCCCAAAGATAAGCAAACAGATAACTGCATAGAATTTACAGTCACCGAAAATACCTGTCAGGAGCGAAGGGAACTGAAGACACCTTCAGAACTAGCATAATCTGAGAAGTTCATATAAAATGGGAATATATATCTTAAAGCAACAACTAAGATAACTCTACAGGTTTAGCTAATAGAGAAACAAAGAATGCATTTTTAAATGAGGACTCAAAAAAAAAGTCTAGTGGCAGGGATGGGAAAAATATGTCAAAAGGAAAGACTAAATAGAACACATAAAAAAGTGAATAGATTGATGACATCTTTAGATCCTAGCATTCCAATGATCACACTAAAATGTGTCTAATATATCCCCTGGGGAAGGAAGGTAATGTAGGGTAGGATTAAGCCCAATAAATAGACTAACCATGTGCTGCAGAGAGCAAAGATGTTCAATGATTATGATTCATGTACGAAAGCCACGAACCTAGTAGTAAATTACATTCAAACTATACAATGCTGAAAATAAGTTAACACACACACCCTAAAATGGCCTTTCAATAGCAAATTTTACTACAGAGCAAATAATGATGATAATGATGATGATCATGATGATGATGAAAAACATTTTAAAAAAAGGAAAGTGTCAATTTGTCCAGACATCATTACAAATTTTGATATAGCTAAAAAGAGGAACTTGAAAACACATGAAACAAAAATAACAGAACATCAAGGAGAAATTCACCAACTAAAATTTACAGTACAAGGTGTTAATACAGTTTTCTACAGCCTTAGCTAACATCACTGATTAAGTACACAAAATACATAAGGAAAAAGTAATGACAAATTTAACAAGTTTACCTGGAAAATTATGAAGTGAAAGAGTCCACCAACTAAGTTTTATAGCAATCATCATTTTTATTTTTATGTCAATGCTACAGAAAGCTTATCAGTGCAGTAATGGTCACAGGTTAGAAATTTCTAAATTAAATTTTAGAAAATCAAATAAAAAGTCTTGTTATATCATGGCCACATAAGATTTATAGAGGGAATATAAGTTTGCTTTAATATTATACATTGACGTTACTCTGATTATTAACAGTCTAAAGAGAATGAACCCACAAGCATCCTAAAATATGCCAAAATATTTGACAAAATACAGTAACCATTCTTCATAACAATGCAAAGCAAAAGGTGATCTCAATTTGAGAAATATATGTAAGAAAACCCTAAGTTAATACAATGGCAGTAAAATACCAAGTGCTTTTGTCTAAGGTGAGGAAGCCAAAAAAGATGCTAAACATCAACACTGCTGCTCAGGAGTTCTTCCCAAACTGGTCTCTAGACTCAACACCATGTCAGGCAATGTATCATCAGGCTATTCTTACAAAAATACCCAAACTCATTCCACAATTTTATAGAAGGGAAAGGGGTCCATTATAATCAACTGTATAAATGGTGGGAAATGAAGTTACCTATCCCCAATTTTAAGATTTTTGCATCCAAAATTGCAAGACTTATTCCAAAGCCAAAGATCTAAGACAATTAACATAAAATAGTCTTTAGAAATATATCCACATGCATGGATAATCACTTGTTAGTAAAAGTCCAAGAAAATTTAGAAAATGAAAGAATTAAATGATTCAATAAATCACAGTTCTTTTTTACAACCTACAGGCCAAATATCAGCTTCTGAGGGAAGCTGCAGTCTGTAAATAAAAACTTACTGAAAAAGTATCATAGGCATAAACACAAGATTTAAAGTAGGAAATCATACCAAAACACATACAGAAAAAAATTTTGTGTCCTCGGGTATATAATATTTGAATATGATAGCAAAAATGTGATTTATAAATTTATATATAAATAAATTATAATTCAAAAGCAAACAGACAAAAAATCTCTTCAAAGACACTGTTAGAGGAATGAAAAGACAAATTTAGTTCTGAGAAAAAATGTTTGTAAACTGTATGTTTGATAAATGAATCACGCCCCTAACATATGAAGAATTTTTAAAACTCAGTAAGAAAAAACAAATAGCCTAACACATAACTGATACAAATAGATCTTAACCTTCCTTACTCCTACTGCAACAGACAAGAGAGCTGACCCTCTCCCTTATCAGCTGTAAAACTCAAGAAAGCAGGTCCTACTCCTTGACTGGGAACCACAAGAGAGCTGACTTTGATGGTGCAGGTGTGGGAGAGCCAACCCTGTGGGTATGAAAGCAGGAGAACCAGCCTTACCCCTCTCTCATTGCTGCAAGGGGTGACCTAGCCAGGGCAATGCTGGAGAACTCAGCCTGGTGGTGACAGGGATGGCTGGCAGGCTGACCAACCCTGGAACTACACAGGCCCAGAACCAAGGTTATTAGTTGACCCACCTCAACATGCACCCCACCTATGATCTTGTTGGAGCATGTGAAGGGGCCAGTCCTGCAGACCCAAAGCTGCAGGATCTTCATGACACAGGACAACAACAAAATATCCAAAGGAAGTACCAGTGAGGATGCAGCATCAATAGTGTAGCAAAAACCAGATGCCTTGAACCAGACCAGTGACTCTTCACAATGAACACTTGCAAGTAAAGATATATGGATCAAAGAGTATGCTGTGGGACTCACTGTGGCACATTACAGCTTCCATGATGAGATTGATATTTCTTTCTGTTTTCCTTTTGTTCTCTTAAATTTCATTTTCTTTTATTTGGAGGGGTCGTTGCAAGGGCAATTACGAAGGGGTGGAGAAATGAATGGGATTGAGGTGCATAAAGTGAAAGACACAAAGAATAAATAAAAAGAAAGATAAAAATTAGATCTTATTAAGAATAACAGTCAAGATAAATGAAAGACTTATATGCACATATGAATATTGTTAATAAAACTACTAGGGAAATACAAATTTTAACTTTATGGTGAAGTTAATACACATTATTAGGATGGCTAAACAAGGAAGGATGTCCTGCCAAAGTTGGTGAAGATAGGCCAGGACCACCTGATAAGTCTTTGCACCCTGAAGGCCTCTCTGCCAATGAAGCAATCCAAATTAAACCAAATCAGACCGCATTGGAAAAGCCCAGGTTTGGTGGGTAAAGCATTCTCAGGTGACTCAGCTTTCTTGAGTTTCCTAGGCCCTCAGAGGGGAGACAGGGATGAGAGACCAGAAGAACTACATGTCTGTTTTCTGTGATGCAGCTCATATACCCTGTGAGAATGGTCTTGAGCCTCTCTGGTGAAGAAGCTGGGGTGGGGGGCATTGAAGGGGCGGGTTGGGGAAAGAGATGAGGGAGGGGAGTTGAGGTAGATCTTCCACCAGAACAAGTTGTGTTTGGCAGGCTTTGAAGGGGAGGGCTTAGGGAAAGAGATAGGGGAGGGGAGTTGAGGTGGATCTTCCACCAGAACATTGCAGAATCTTTGGGTATAGGAATGCCAGGGTGCCAG
This sequence comes from Peromyscus leucopus, assembly GCF_004664715.2. Lineage (NCBI taxonomy): Eukaryota > Metazoa > Chordata > Mammalia > Rodentia > Cricetidae > Peromyscus > Peromyscus leucopus. The sequence goes on from NC_051086.1 coordinate 12,477,540, forward strand.
GGGCTGAGGTAGAGTTCCCATCCAAACACCACCCTTGACCATATTCATTTAATACAAAAGAAAACAATAAAGAAAAATTGAGGAATTGAAGACATGAAACATAGGAAATAACATGCCCCTAGATATCATTCTAGAATCAGGTTCAAGTCATCTTTTTCCTTTCTAAGGAGAGTCATCATACTCTGGTTGGCTCTATATTCCATGATTTAATCCATCTATCATCAATGATGATTATTTATGTTGTATCCATGTCTTTGCTATAATAAATATACCAAAATACACATCTTTACAGACGTGGCTTTTAGATGCCTGTTTGTTCATTGGTTTTTAAAGCACTAACTGGCCTCATCTATTCTTCCACAGTGGCTAGCTGTGGTCAGACAGCATGGTGTGCCACAGTGCATGATCGCAGTACTTTTCCATAATTTGAGAACACTCAGGGTTCATGAAAAGATAGATGCTAAGTCCTTCTTGGGCTCTATCTGCAATGCAAGTGTTCCTCTTTTTCAAGACTATACTGTAGTAAATTTCATGTAATCTTTACATGGTTTGCTAGGAGAATATTGCTCAGGATCCCATGGCATTAACAGGTACTTTTGGACTGAGAATGATATCAGAAAACAATGCCAGAACAAGCCTCTGCATGTACAGCTGGCACTCTTGGTGGTGTTGCTTATGCTGGACTTGTACTCTTAAAAACAAGTTGCTCAATACCTTCTGTTATTTTGTTTCTTGCCAAGCACTTAAGAAGGTATATTTGTGTCTCTTTTTCAAAGGCAATTGGATCTAGGGGAGAGGTGTTTAAATAATTCCCATGGTTATTTAGTTAGTAAGGAATGGAGCTGAAGATTCAAATATTTCTGTTTCTGACAGAAAGGCCATGCTCCAAGACACTTCTTTATTGCTGCACTTAACCTAAATTATCCTCTGGATTTTTTTTATATCCAAAAATAAGGAGTAGATTATGCAAAGAATTGAATATTTACACAATGGAACATTAGGCAAACAGATGAAACACATATTCATAACTCATTAGTTCAAATAAAACTCAGCAGTAATGCATAGATACAAATTTTGCTCACAAATGAAAATACAGGAGGGGCTGACACAAACATATATAGCTTCAAATATTTTTTTCTTTTCTAGGCATTGGTAAGACTCGTAGCTACACATTTATTTTTTTCTTGTAAAACTTTTTAAAGCTTCCTTTCATCTCTCTTTGAAACAAGTAACTTGAAGGTCATGGTTTCACATACTTTCTGTTGAGGTCTATGGAACCCCCAATGAGTGGGAGTTTTTAGTGACTACAGGGATCTGTAGTCACTCAAATCTTCCTTAAGCATCTGTAGGAGCTGGGAACAAATCTCTATAGTGTTAAGATACCAAATTTTGAGAATTTGAAACTGTAGTATAATCCCTTATTCTAGCTGATCTTGACTAATGCTTCCTTCAGGTGTTTGCAAATTCACAAAGGTGTGTGTCTTACACACACACATCACACACATGCATGCATACACACACACACACACACACACACACACACACACACACACACACACACCAAACACACATCAGGAGAGAAGGCGAAGAAAGATGGGGAAAAGGAGGGTATAGAGATGGGAGGAGAAAGGGAGGGAAGGGAGGAGAGATGGGGGGAAGGGGGAGAAAGGGAGAGGAGAGGCAGGTCGATCACTGGAAAATATACCAAAATAAGGTTTTCTTTTAAAATATTGATACAGTATCTTTTTGCATTTACATTTTCCACACTAAAATCTTTGTTTCTTTCATAACTAAAAATTTAAAATTGTCTATACACCTTTGGCATCTTATTAGCCAAGATGGGCTCAATGTTTCAGAGAGTTAAAAACTAGTATGATGTGAGGAGACCCTGCTTCCTAAATGTTCACTGTCAGCCTCTCCCTGAAATGCTGGCTTATACAAGGACAAAGCAAGCCCAGCTAATGATGTTACTGAGCTCAACCTACGAAACCTCTTCCCTTTTTGTAAGCAGTGAAAAGGCGACCAGTGTGGAGAAGAGCAGACATGTGATTCCAATGGCTTCAGTGACCATTTTCCTGACTGTAGTCAATATATAGCTCTCTGTCACTGTCTCTGTTTGTCCCTCTGTCTCTGTCTCTCTATATGTGTCTGTCTCTGTCTCTCTGTCTCTCTCTTTTGCTCTCCCTCCCTTTCTCCTTTCCTCCCTCCATCCCTCTCAAAAGGTTTAATAAAGCCATCAGGTGTTTCCTTTGGTGTCCCAGCACCTACTCCCCTACTCTAGTACAGTTGGCTGTAAACTTCAGTAGCTTCTTGTGACAAATTAATTTTTGTTAACCCCTGTGATATTCTTTGGTCTCCTTGAAACATTTCAATATTTGTTTGATATGTGTTAAAATTTTTAAATGTGACTGTATTGTTTTACCAGGTCCAAAACCATTTAAAGATTTATTTATTTATTTATTATTTTTATTTTTATTATTTTATTATTTATTTATTTAGTATTTTCACAAAGGCCTAAATCAGCTTTGCTCTCTAATGTACTCACATCTTACTCCACAAATATGGAAAACTCACTTATCATTTTCAAGTAGTATTTTATGAAGGAAGTATCAAAATAACAGGTGTTGATGACTTAAGCATAACAAGTGAGAGGAATTAATTATTGTTAAGGAGAATATTGAATCAATACTACATCAAATGATGGCTTCCAAAAGACTCTAAGAATCATGTATTGATTATTGATATCTTTGAGTCAACAAGCCTAACAGTTGTATTTCATAAAAGTAACTGTAAATAATTTCTCTTAAAATCAGTATAAAATGGATGGCGCCCTGGGATGGGATTCAGGGGCATTTGTGAGTAGTCATGTGCACATTTGATTTTGATCTTGTATCATCGGTGTATCTTGCAAGTGGCAAGATTAGGGTAGTGAGATGGCTCAGTGGATAAAGGTGCTTGCCATTAAACTTGACAATATGAGGTTAATTCCCCAGAACCCAAATGATGGAAGGAGAAAATCAATGTGAGTAATTTGCCTTCTGACCTCCACATCTGGGACATGGCACATGCATGTTCATTCACATATATGTCAAGTCAATTTGCCACCTGGATTCTCTTTCTTGTGAGCAGTAACTCCAAATAAAAACTCAATGTATGTAATCCTGTAATCAACCAACCAAAATCGTACGTAAGAAGACTGATCTTTGAACAACTAGTGGCTTATAAGAGAATGGTGAATAAAAGCATGTTTATTTCATTTTATTTAAGTTTATTTAAAAAAAAAAAAAAAAAAAAACTTGAGCTGTTTCAGAAGCCATAGACTCTTGCTTTACCTATAAGGCTCTGACCACCAGAACACTTACACATACAAACAGCTGTTCAGAAAAAAAAATAGAGTGTTGAAAAATATCTGCAAATGTTATTTTTGATTCATAATAAGGGTATTAGGCATTCTTTAAGAAAACTTGTAGTGACAATATGTTGCCTTTAAAAGGGAACTTCCTGAAGTCATGAGTCAGGAAAAAATGCTTTCAGGGTTGAAAAGGTTTTATTAAATCTTAACTATGAGGTTTCTAGGCTGAGCAAATATTACTTGTTTCAAAGTGGGCATGTGTCTTCCCCCTCTTACTTCAGTTTCACAAAATTGAAAGTCAACATGAAATGTGTATCATTCTCATATCCTCTGCTCCCAGGATCCCACAGATATTTCAGTTGCAATTTCACCCCTATTTCTTTGTAAAACTCTTGATTAGCTGTAGTGTACACTTCTTCCATGCTTAATCTCTGTCCCCCCAACAGGTATCCATGCATATCCACCAAGCCCCTAATATGGAACGCTGAAAAGGACAAGACAGAAACAAAATGTCCTGCAAGACACAGTTTGCAAACTCTTCCTTGTTTGCTGCAACTGTCTGTTTTTAAATAATGCACAAATCAACTTCACTGCCACAGAAATAATCAACACAGGATCAAAACCTGGAGTTCCTAGTAGTGCACAAATCAAAAGCTGTAGGAATCCAACAGCTGGAGCCTGTCTCATTATTTCCCCATCCTTTGATGTGCCTTTCAGCCAAGTATCTTAGAGAATTACTTGCAGATATGTCTATCTACAAATTCTACATTGCTTACATATTATAGTTTCCAACAGAGATAAATACTGTAACTGAGTTCTCATTTTCAAAATAGAACCCCCTCTCTTTTTTTCATCTTCTATTATGCACACAATCTCGTAAATGGCAGAGCAAAAAATCAGCTGCATCTAATAAGAGAATCAAGTTTGTTATTGACTCTGAGATGTTAGTTTCCATTAGATCATCCATCATAGCTTTATTATGTGATCAACTGCCTAATTAATTTTGTACTGGGGTATTTAGACAGAACACTGAATGTTTCAGTGGGGTTTTGCTATAATCCTGCACCTGCGGCCTCAGAGATTTAGATATCCTCCTATCACAAGTTTGTACCGTGCCTATAATCACTTCTGCTTCACTAGGATTCCAGCAATCCAGTCCAACAGAATTCAGCAATATTAATTTCAGAAATGCCAGAGCATTTGCATCTGTGGTTATGTTTCTTTGGACTTTAATCAGATCAAAGTCACTGCAAGATATTAAGAGCGCTAGATACAATATTTTGTTCAGACAGTTTTAGTGGGTAAATCAGACACTGTTTTGATTTTCTGTGCTTATCTGTTAATATGGACAGATGCAATCATACTACTGTATAATGACTCTTGATTGCCAGAAGTATTTGATTTTGCAACCATTCGGTAGTGATAATTAAAGATAACGGGATATCCTATACAGTAATAATTAAAGATAGCTTTGCGAGCTTTATCACATGAATAAATGCCATGCAAGAAGAATTGGTTCTCTAAAGTTCATTATGCAATGTGTATTATTGGAAGGCCATGTTTGAAAAGTATGAAAAAGAGACATTTAGGTGCGGCAGGATTAGCTAAATCTGAGTTCGTTTTAAATTTTTCATTAGTACTAGTTGCAAAATGTTGAGGTTTTTGTTCTTTATTCAGGAAAATAACAGCAGGAATGTGTTTTTCAGAAGATAGAGGGGAGGGAAGCGGTATGGGATCTTATAGTTCACATGCAAACCATCATTCACATATGTACATACATACAATATTTAAATCTGTTTAACTGGAGAAAGTAATAAAAGTCTATGACATATGGTCTTTATACTCTAGAAGGCAGTACATTTGAAGAGGCAAAAAAAAAAATCTCCCTTTTAAAACCTCTTTTATCCCAGGATGGAAACAGAAGCAAAACAATTTTTAAATTATTTTTTTCAGTTACTTTGAAAAAAATGACAATTTTGTCACAAAAAGTTAGGAAAGGAAAACCATCAATCATCCAAGCCAATCACACCTGCCTCTAGAACTTTCTTATGAAAGTTTAGATGTCATTGGAGTACAGTTCATCTAATTGAATTTGATTTTTAGATACAAAAACCATCTTATCTGAAATTCAGATATAATTATTGTGTGCCTTATATTGATATTTGCTTAACCTGCCAAGTGTCTATAATCAAGCTGCTACACACCGTGTATTTGCTTCCTCCAGTTTAAGAAAGATTTAGATAGGCTGCATGTGTAAATTCATGATTGTCTATTTCCCTATGTGATGCTTCATGGGGAAGAGCAAACATGAATGGTAGCAAAGCCTTGTGAAGGGTAACATTCAAGGCCTGGGGATCCGGTGGGAGCATTGTGGACAGCTGGGTTATTGCTGTCCCGGCTGTTATTATTAAATTAATTAGGCAGTTGATCACATAATAAAGCTATGATAGATGATCTAATGGAAACTAACATCTCAGAGTCAATAACAAACTTGATTCTCTTATTAGATGCAGCTGATTTTTTGCTCTGCCATTTACGAGATTGTGTGCATAATAGAAGATGAGAATCTACCTTTCCTCACTTCCAATCTGCACCTATAACCTTCTTCCTGCTGCTCAATTCTGAAATAGATAGGACTTGAGGGGGAATCCCTTTAGGATATAGGAAGGATGGTGGAACATTTACCTCAGAGACTCCAGTCTAGACTTCATTAGAAAAGAGAAATTACGATTTTTATCAGTTTCTTAAATGGATTTATCAAACAAAAATCTGCTTCAGACCACAATATCACCATTGTGTAACAACTATGGACAAAGCATTCCAAGACCCACCATGGGTACTAAAAACATGAAGATGCCCAGGATCCTTATATAAAATGACATGATCCTGGCAGGTTCATAGCCAATGCACATCCTCCTGTAGAGTGCACAGGCTCCCAGTAACTAGCAGATGAAATAAGTACTTAGAACATAAGCAACACAGGTCTTGGCAAACAGCATCAACTTAGTTAACATGAACTATTACTAAATAGGACTTGATGGTTCTTAGTCAATTTAGTTTTTCAAGTTTATCTTTAGATGATAATTCTATAAACATTCTGACCAAATACTTTCCGCATACAAACAAGGCAGCTTTACGTAGACCTGAGGAAATTAAACACCAAGTGCAACATTCCACAAAATCTTGACCTCATAAAGTCTGTACAGCCCGAGGAAGGGGGATTTAGGAGAATATGTCCTGTGAATGTTAGCATTCTAACCTAACAGGTTTTTGACTTAAGGAATGTATGCTTCATCATCAAAGTTTTCATAGGCTCTAGTTGCATCTGCTTTGCTACAATGCTCTTTTCTGAAGATGTTCATTTGGTCCAATGAAACTGGTGGGGAAGGATATGCTTAAATAACACAGGATTTCATCTGTGCAGCAAACTGGGTGAACACAGAAACATCAACCAGTCAGCTGATCCACACTTTGAAGGAATGCACAAAACATACCTGCTGGCAAACGTTTATAAGACAGCAAAGCTTGCTGTCTCAGTGTGAGTCACACAGCTTTTCTTTTGCCTGGCGGCATTCCTTCTGACTGGGGTCCTTTCACTTATGCAGGGTGACCAAACACAACTCTTCAAATCCCCAGTCTCAGAAGCAAGCAGGGTTTCTTTTCAGTGTTTTTAATAGTTTTAATCACATGGTGTGTATGCCTGTGTTTGGATTAGTGCACTTAAGTGCAGGTGCCTACAGAGTCCAGAAGAGGATGTCAGATCCCCTGGAGCTGAAGGGAAGAGGCAGTTGTTAGTCAGTGCACACGGGTCCTGGGAATGAAACTCAGATCTCCTGCAAGAGCAGTGAGCTCTCTTCACTACAGAAGCGTAGCTCCACCACACAGTCCCCACCCCGGTTAGTGAAGTGCCATACCTAGTTAAATACAAATGTATTTCCTAACCATTTAACATGCATGGAAAAATTATTTTTTCTAATGTTAGTAATAAATGCCAATAATAACAATAAATTCCACAACATTCTTCACAACTGTTTTCCTGCCTTGTTTCTCACATAGCCCCTGGACTTTGTTGTGCCATTTAGCAAAGTGAATTCAGGAAATACTTTTTTCCATTGCAGCAGAGTTCTCTAAGTGAAGACAGATATTTCTCAGCTGTAAACTGACTTTTACAAATTGTTTATATCCCTATGCTTGACGTTTGTCTGTGGCAGAAACATTTAAGTCACTGGCCAGCCTATAATTGGAACATTTATCTAAGATTATAGGATCTAAGATGCTAACATTAATTATTTTTGTCTTAATAGTCATATTTCATTCTTAATAATTAGCTATATCTTGCCTAACATAAGTGTTAGACTGCTATTTAATAGTCTCAAAGACTTAATAAGCTTAGTTAAATATGCTAAGTAAATGTATAATTCACAGTCACAGTCCACACAGTCCTCAAAACAGTTAATAATCTCATAATTGTATTTAATAATATAATTTAATAATTTTAAAACTATTTTGCCTTTAAAATTGCTTCTCTCCTCCACAACATTTAGACACAGACATGTAGATACTAACTCCATTTACAGGATAAAAGAGTCCCTCCCTCCGTGTATTCACAGGTTGACTTAGAGCGGACACATGCATTTAGGCAGATGCTGCCATTTTCCATGTGACATTCAAATGTTTGTCACTAAATTCCAGACAGCATGATTAATTTTGATCTTCCTTCAGGATCCAGCCTAGCCCACATTCCAGTGAGTCTACTAGTATTTCATCTAATAATAAGGGAGAAAATGTCAAAACAATTATAAGGGGAACCTTCATTCTGCTTAAGAAGTGATGTGTGCCATACATCCAGAAATACCAATTAAAGCATTTCTTTTCTTTCTAAAACTGTTTAGTAACAAATTCCTGTTTAAAAGCAAGGAAATCATACACACTTTTCTGCCACACTTGCATATTGAGAGTGAACTGACTGAATATATTTTTCTATGAAATAGTAAGTGAACAGAAGTGCTTCAGATGTACTGTTCTTTACTTTGGTTCTGTGTCTTTGGAAAGAGATCTGTTTTCTTCATGAGAAAGAATTCTAGATGCATTTCTGTTGACACTATGATGATACCTTTTTTATTCCAATTTACACATTATAGATTGAAACAATTTTGTGACTCTATGCATGCCCTGTTGGGGTAACAGTGCAAACTTTGATTAGCTCATTAGAGATCAAACTCTTTAGCAAGGTATAGACAGTTGCAGCTTTACACTTAGAATTAGGTCAATTTTATTACCTTCATCCTTTCATGTAAAGGCGCATGACCATAAAGGGGGAGAGAGCATCTTCGTGGGAAAAAAAAAAGTGTATTGACAGTCACTATACTTAAAGGAGTCCATTCTGAAGAACTTCCCTCAATTAAAATAAGAAAAAAAAAACTGGAGTATTACACATTGGTAAGGAACACAAAAGCCCCAGGCTTTCTTGTATAAAACAATGGTTGTGCTTCATACCATGATTGTGAATAGTTTTTCAGGATACTTGGTGCAGAAAATAAAAACAGACATGTTGGCTATGCTAAGACCAGTGTAAATATGACAGTTACCAGGGTTTCTGAAAAGTGCACCCAGGATAGTAATATCTAAGACCAAATCATTCTCTAATGTTCCCATGGATTCACAAGCCTTTCTAAAACGTGCGATGTGGATTTGGTGACATCATCAGTTCCACATCTAGTCTTACTCTCTCTCGTCATCTCTAAGCACCCTAAGTCTGCTGGCACTGTTGGAAAATAAGCAGTTCTAGAAGAAAACTTTAAATAAAATGAACACATAAAAAAGCAAGCCTACCTTTTAGTCCTTAGGAATCTGTTTAGCTGAATTTTGAAGGAAGGAAAAATGACAACCCCAAATCCAATCTAAGCTGTTTCCTGATTAAATAACTAATGTTAGGAATACAGAAATACATGAGGACCTTTTCCCTTAAAAAGAGAATCTAGCCGGGCTGTGATGGTGCACACTGTTAATTCCAGCACTCTGGGGTCAGAGCCAGGTGGATCTCTGAGTTTCAGGCCAGACTGGTCTACAGAGCAAGTACCAGGCCAGCAGAGATACATAGATAAACCTTGTCTGAAAACCCCCTTCCCAAAAAAATTCTCTTTTCTCTCTCTTCTATAATTTATCTACCTACCTATCTATCTATCTATCTGTCTGTCTGTCTGTCTGTCTGTCTGTCTGTCTCTGTCTATCTGTAATAACCAGAACACCATTTGTAATTTCTGGTCTTCTTTTGCATTTAATTTGTGATGAACCACTAAATCAATAAAACATGCTGAGATTAAAATACTTAACATGTACATATGCTAATTATTAGATTTTTTTTAAGGAATTAGAATAATACACTGAGCCAGAAATGAGACCCACGGAGAGTCTTTTTTCTTAATTAAAACACATGAATCCTAAATATGCTTTCTTGGCCAATCATGTCATCTCTAAGGATATGCCATAAAAATCAGAGTGCACCCATATATTCCAATTAATGTTTCTATCTTGGCTGACTTACTGAGTAGGTTAAGGAAGCCAGAATATTCTAACCACCTCACACACACAGCAGGAGAGCTGGGTCCACACTTTACCATGTTAACATTCTAATACAAAATATCAGGTGCAGTTCCACAGTTACACTGCAAATAACACACACACACACACACACACACACACACACACACACACACACACACACTGCTAGTGCACATTGATATGCTTCTAGAGACAGGAAATTTAGGTATGAGGCTTGTGCATGTCAGCTATTGTTTACAAATGCATGTGTGGCTTTTGTTATGACCAATGAGTCCCCGAAGGCCATAAACCTGAGGGACAATTTATTTAAAAGTGTTAATGCAGCCCAGTGCAACTGAATTCAAAGACATTTCTATGCACCAAATTGAGTCATTTATTCATTTGGTTGGACCGTACTTCTGAAATTCGTGAGTTGAGTAAAATCTCTCGTCCAAATATTCCACAACCAATTGAATTTCCCCATATGTCAGAGCCCTGGTGCACAATTACACTTTTAGGCACAATCCTTTTAAACAAAGGCAGGTGGATAACAGGGAAAGGGTGGGGAATATTAGAAGTAATCACTGGGATTGAAGTATATTTTGCCTGGAGAAACACTTCTCAGGATACTATGTATTCTTAATTTGTCTCTCCCTCTGACTTGCTATTTACTTTAAACATTATTTAAATTTTTTTCTAAAGCAAATGACAAATTTTATCCCATGGCCATTGCTGCCTGGTATTTATGTCTTTTATTTACTGTCAGATATTGAAATATGTATTTTTATTTAACCATCTCTCCACATTCTGTGGGGGGGGGGGGGGAATTGTAGTGAGACTTCTATCTGTGGCGAGGCATGTATGTGTCATGTGTGCATTGTATGTGTCTGTAGTGTGGTATGCAAGATGTATGTGCATATGGTACATGTGGTGTGGCATATAGTATTTGGTGCATGGTATGCGTGTTTTGCTCATGGTATGCATGTGGGTATGATGTGTGTGCATATGGGTTTTGTCTCTCTATGTGTATATATGTGGTATAAACTGTTTTGTGTGATGTACGTGTGGTGTGGTGTATATAATGAGTGTGCATGTTGCATGTGTAGTGTTGTATGTAGTGTGTGGTATGCATAATTACTTGTTTGTTTGGCCTATGGGTGTGATGTGTGGGCATGTGTGTTGTATGTATGTGTGTATATGTGGTATGTAGTGGATGTCTGTTCTCTATGTGGGTTGTGGGGGGTGTGCATGGGGGAGTGTTTTCACCTTTCCAATATTCCACATCTGGTGATTTAGGCCACATTTGAATAACTTCATGGAAACTGGAGTATTTTTTAATGAGAGGAAAAGAATGACAAAAGGGATTTTCACAAAACCTTCTTCCTGGGCCTCGACACTCCCTGAGCAAATCTGATATCTAGGGTCATAAATACACAGTAGTAACCATTTTCTCAGTTGATTCTTATGTCCACTAATGTTTGGAGACGAGTGCTTTCAATAATTTCACAGCTCAATAAAACCTCCACTGTAGGTTAATGAGCAAATCCTAAATGGAGAGAATAAAGTGTCATTCTATTTGTTAGTCACACTTTGGTGGAAGCCAGAGAAAAATACGGGCTAAATGAGCTTTTGGAATTGTGCCTGGCTTTTATTAATTTCTATCATTTTTTTCCCTACAATTCTGAAATACAAAAATGTGATGAGCTGAACTTTGGGTCCATTATATAAACTGGATTTCTGAATAAGTTTTTGGAAAGCTATCTCATAACTAGCAAAATGGAAGCATGTTATATGTATCCATGCATTCACGTATACCTTTATTCTTATATCAATCACCTATTAATTGCCACATGCTGAGTGCAGCAATCATTATTTTAAATATGAGACTTAAAGGATGAGAAACATAAAACCTCTTCATCTAGGATGAAACAAAATTGTGACTCATAGTCTGGAAAATAAATACAACCAGAGCCCACTGAAACTGAAGCTTGACAAAGCCATGCAGGGGAACAACAGAGTATCGCATTTGCTCAACTTATCAAAATTAAGGGAAAGTTTCAGTCAAGGCTGTGTGCTGTGAGTTGACTTTCCACAGGCAAAAAGTTCAGTCTGAAGTGGCAACACAACCTTGTTCAGGAAGGATAGTATCAGGGAGCAGGTGAGCCGGGGTCCCTTTCACAGTGTGTGGGGATTCACGACAGAAACTGAGGGTGGAAGATCTGTTCCATGGTGCTCTTCTTCTGCATAGGTTTGAGATGGGTTAAGGACATTGAAGCTATTTAGTAGGATAACTAGGATTTGCCATCAAATGATGATGTAATGTTGTTACATGAGGATGAAGAGCCAAATGAACAAGAATACAGTTCTACCATGTCCCCGTTTACCATGATGATGCTATTTTGTGGCCTTGGAACATACAATAAGTGTGGCTGGGAGTAACATTATATTCATTCAAAAGTTTAGATAAAGGTTAGAGTATAAACAGTTATAAATGCTGAGCTAAGAATTTTAGATGTTTTTCTAAAGGAATAGAATGAAATGAAAGCCATAAATGACTTAAGTGAATATTTTTAAAAGGGAAATGACAATGACATGACCATAGGGCTCTGTTAAAGTGATAATTGTACTAACAGTCTTGTGTGTCTTATACTATTCTCCATGTGGATGTGTGACTTATTATTATTAATAGTAGTAATTCTGTAGATACATAATTGTGTTCTATTGATACACACACACACACACACACACACACACATATATATATAATATATATATATATATATATATATATATATATATATAGAGAGAGAGAGAGAGAGAGAGAGAGAGAGAGAAAACTATGCAGAATCCAAACCATCTGAGCCATGGCTTCCCCAAATAACAGCTGAATCACACATGCAAACTAAAGTAGGTAAGTTCACTAAGGTTCACAAATTGTGTTTCCATATGTACAAAATCAAGTGACTAGGTAAAAGTCATGTTGATGTAGTAAAGCCATAACAAAGCCAAACAAATGATTATAAGAGATGGTTGCATGAAGGCTCATTTGAAAACAAAGGACTAACAGTAAAGGGGGAGGAAAGACTGCAGGCATATGTCACAGGTCATGACACACCCATGACATGGGTCACTTTTACATGGATGATGGGCTTATGATAACTGACTTGGATTGAGACATTTATTTTATTTCTATTTCTCTGTGCTATACTTGATACACACAAATACTTGTTAAAAGACTAGCTCAGAATCTGTGAGAGCAGTTAGATCATAAAAGGATAAATATATGTATATGCCTCTATTCTTTAAATATTTCTACTACCAAGTATAAGTATAAAATTATTGTAATTAAACCTTAAAAGTTTTTGTCTACTCTTATGAGAAGTTCCCAGGTTAAGCCATGAATATCTTCGAGTAGAATTAGTCAAGTTATATTACTGATGTTAATCCATGTCTACTAAAATTGTTTCTCTGAATTCATTTTCTTTATCAAAGTAAATTTTACAGTTGAAATGTTAGGCATACATTTCCTCTAATAACTCACATTTGGCTTCATCTATAAACCCTACATAACTTGGTTCACTCTAAAGCTGTGTATATTTTAAACTTTTCTGAAAAGTAAAGATAAAGTAAAGAAGGTGAATACTAGGATCACTTTTATTAGTTAAAATAAAATTTATCCTCAAAGACAATTCAATTCTTATCCTGTCATTCTTATACTACGTAATGATTAACATTTTTACCACTGTTTTAGGAAGAAAACTATTTGAGATGACAAAACTAAATAAGACTTTCATTAGTATGACCACATGCCTATGATCTCAAGGCTCAGGAGAATATTTCAAGAGAATGCTGAATTTAAAGACAAGCTGGGCTACAAAAGAAGAGTCTGATTCAAAATACAGAGAGGGACAAAAAGGACCAGCAGGACTGTCATATCCTAGCCCTTTAAATTATCTTATACATAAGACAAGCAGATACTAAGATAAGGACCAGATGTTAGAGGGGTAGACTAGGGCTGTGTTCCATTTCAGATGACACATTACGTTCTAAAGGACTAATTCAAAACACTTCCTCATTCAGTCTCCCTACTGAGTTTTTCAATGGCCCCAGTCTCTAATTCATTTTAATATTATGATTGCCTTTGGCTCCACAATCTGAAGTGGAAGGGTGATGTGTTGTTTGGTTTGGAAACAGGGTCTTATCATGCTGCCATGCTGGTCTGAAACTCATAGGCTCAAATAATCCTTTCCACTCTTGCCTTCCAACTAACTGGGACTATGCACACACCAGCAGGCTTGGCTAGGAGGTCTTGCTATCATGGTATCAATTAATGTTTACAGAACAAACCCCACATATCTGGTTTATCTAAAATGGGATATCGTGAAAGACTATAGAACAGGTCCCCAGACAGGTGTGCCTTATCACAATTAGAAGCTATCGCAACAGGTCTCAGGCAGCTAAAAGCAGAAGATGGGATGACATATTTTCTACAGGGAGGAATCAGGACCAACCATTTTCCATCTTTGTCTGCCTAAAATTTAAATAAGGAATAAAGGAAGTCTGACGCATAATTTTAGTCACATATCCATCCCCCTGGGCTAAGGAAAGTGGGTTTTCTCCAATGACAACCCCACCAAACTCCAGAAAAGTGGACATCCAGGAAAAACTTCACTAAAGGCCATTCAAATGAATGACTTCTCTCCAGAATGGTGATAGAATCCTGGGGGATAAAAGCAACAAATGTCCATGAGGTCGTCTAATGTAAACCAACGAATGGGTTTGTTTGTTTGTTTGTTTGTTTGTTTGTTTTAAATCATAGCTCTCCTCCCTAAAAATGCCTGATGTATGTTTCACAGTTAGTAAAGGGCCAGAGATTATGTGCTAGAAGCCCAGTAGCTCCTGAAGTAGGCACAACTTGTAGTTACAGATGCCAATGAAGAAAGGCAAGGGATAGTTTAAAATAATCAATGCCGATGTGGTAATGACATTTTATAATAAAACCATACACTTTTTTTTAAAAAAGGAGAAAATGTGTTCAACTTCTCAATGTAACAGTGTAAGGTAGACCTCTTTGGGGTAGTGTCCTCATAACTTGACTTCACTGCAGTGCTTGGTTAACACATCCATGTCTCACTTTCGTGGGTGAGAAGCCCACATAAATCACAGCTGCCTGGCCCAGTCTCTCCTGCCTTCAATGCTGGGCTTTGGAGTCTGTCCTGGACAGTACACAGCACTCCAGATGGGTCTGGGAACAATGCCATGAGCCTCACTTACTCTCCCAACATGATTTTATGGCCTTATGTTGGAGCACTGTAGAACACTAGCAAGCCTAGATGACACTTTTAGTCACAATAATGACATACGGCACTGTCTTCATAGCCCTTCCATTTGGGAGGGAAAAAAAAATCCTGCTTATTTTCTTAAAACATGGGGGCTGAGTGGCTGCTGCAGCTTCTACAATGGACACTCAACGCTAATGAGCGGTCGCCTATGGTGACCTATTCAGAATAGAAGACTCACAGTGTGACATTCTGTTTAAGTGGGCTAAATGATTGGACATCACTCACAGGAGTTTAAAGGTCTGAAGAGACAGCAAAATATTATTAATTCAATATCTCTTTAATGCTAAAAAGTATGGCCATAGGGACCCTTTGACAATTTCTTGGGCTATCAGAATACCTAATTGGAGATTAATCTCTAATAACCTCTTAATATCATCCAGAAGTTTAAATGAAGCCCAAACAAGAAAAAAAAAATGGTCAGTTCAGTTGTATCATCCATAGCTAATGCTATGGAAAATAGTTTAATTCATTACAGCGGCAGAGAGGGGCATTTTTATTTTTCCCCATCTCTTGCCAATTAAATCCAGTGCCAGCTAGACACTAAAACCAGAAAATGGGAATGCTTGTCTCTAGGTTTAACTTCTTCAGATACTGTCTGGAGTGATGCTTCACGCTTGTAGTAAGGCTTAATCCCAAGGGGTGTTCTCCTTCCACCTCAGGCTAGGTCAGGGTTTCTTCCAGATATAACAGTAGAACTGAAATTATACTTGTTAATTATCAGTCACTCCTCACACACACAGAACAGGTACAAAATATTAGTAATATATCTTTCCACTTGTAAAATTAGCTAACTCAGTAAGAAAATACTTCCTCATGGAACAGTGAATGAATGAATGAGTGAATGAATGTGTACATAAAAATATACTGAATCCTGAAATTTAAATCTGAAGAGAACATCATAAATTTACTATTGCTTTACTACTATTATCTCATTATAGCATAGTTTTGGAAGAGTGAAATAAAGGTTGTCACCTTGGAAAAGTTTTGTATTTGGTCATGTGGTTCTCCCCAGGCAGTGACTGTCAATGTGTAGCCACACAGAATGTACAGGGCATATACGAAAGAAGGCTCCAGATACTGACTTTCTTCACATTTCTCCTTTATAGTTACTTTTCTTAGCAAAGTGTCTTAATGGCTCTTGCCTTATGTTTATCTAGTCCAGGGGATATTGTCCTTGATTGGGGCAAGAAAGGAGTCTCTAGATAAGTGCAGGTAATTCTCACATAACAGAGGAATGCAAGGGAGATAAAGGAGTGCATTTAAACCTGGGTGGGCGGCGGCGGTGGCGGCGGCGGCGGTGGTGGCGGCGGCGGCGGCGGCGGCGGCGGCGGTGGCGCACGCCTTTAATCCCAGCACTCGGGAGACAGAGGGCAGGCGGATCTCTATGAGTTCAAGGCCAGCCTGAGCTACAGAGTGAGTTCCAGGAAAGTCTCCAAAGCTACATAGAGAAATTCTGACTCAAAACACCAAAAAAAAAAAAAAAAAAAAAAAAAAAGTGCAATTATTAGTTTTATGGCCTGAATTGTCCTTCTCTTTTAACTCATACCAATACATGTATCCTCCTTTACCTCTGTGAAAAGTTGAAAGCTCGCACATTTGAGCCTTTGTTGGAATACTTTCTCTAAGCCCCGCCCCTGACTCAGTGAAGACTTGGTGGACACCTCCTTTTCCTCTTCACACCAGACAGCCTGCTGGCTTTCTTTAGGCATACTTTGTGTGAAAAACAGATTTTCTTGCAGTCATTAATTCT
Source organism: Peromyscus leucopus (assembly GCF_004664715.2). Classification (NCBI taxonomy): domain Eukaryota; kingdom Metazoa; phylum Chordata; class Mammalia; order Rodentia; family Cricetidae; genus Peromyscus; species Peromyscus leucopus. The sequence goes on from NC_051086.1 coordinate 12,494,524, forward strand.
AAATACTCCCACCTACTGATTGTAATTTATATCCATGTGTGGCCATAATGTTTCCAGCCTTACAGAAACTGATTTTCGGTATTAACTTGGCTTTTTTTTTTTTTTTTTTTTTTTTTGTCTCAAAATAATTTAAACATATTTCTGATGAATTTATCTCTGGGACATCTTCATTAAAATCTATATTGGAGGTGCCTGGGGAGATGGTTCAGTGAGTAAAGCCCTGGCCATGCAGGTAATACAGCCTGAGTTTGAGTCCCTAGAACTCACATAAAACTATGCACACATATAGTTATAATTCCAATGATCTTATAGGAAAATGAGGAGCAGAGACTGAAGAATTTCAGAAGCTTGAGGGCCAGCTATCCTTACTCAACACAGCAGGAAAGCAACAGAGAAGACCTATCTCAAACAATACTGAAAGTGAGAATCAACACTTGGGCTGTTTTCTGACCTCCATACGTGTGTGGTCAGACACAACTACATACCACACACCACATATACCACACACAAAAGCAAATTTTTTAAAATGTACATTTTACTCCTTGTAGACTATTGATTGTCTATGTGGGGAGCTATTCTAAAGTGAATGGTTATGTATATATATGGTTTTTTGAGACAGGGTTTCTTTGTGTAGCTTTGCGCCTTTCCTGGATCTCACTCTGTAGACCAGGCTGGCCTCGAACTCACCAAGATCCACCTGCCTCTGCCTCCTGAGTGCTGGGATTAAAGGCATGTGCCACCACCAACCGACTGAAAATGGTTGTATTTTTAAAACATGATTTCCATATTTACAGAGGTATGGTGGCTAAAATTTACTGTGTAAGATGTGACTGACACCTGCACCTAATATAACTCAACTGGAAGAGCCATCTGGGGTTATGTGTGAATTACCACATGTACTTTTAAGTATCCATGTGTGCTGAAAACATTTATAGTCTACATGCTCAGCAAAATTTCAAGTATATAACAGTTTTGTTAATTGTCCTAAGAGTCTATCTATGCTATTGTGCATGTCAGGATTTTTTTCATCTTTGTATTATGCTATATGACATGAATAATTTTCTGTGCCATTTGTATATACACTTTATATGTATTCATATGTGAGTAGAATAAGAAATATTAAAAACAAAATATTAACACTACACATACAAGGTTTAAAATCCCTTGGAACTAGGCTGGGATATAGAGGGAGATGACTAAAGAAAGGAAAGAGTAGAATATCAAAGGGTAGAAAGAACTACAAATCATCCTTCTCAAAGAGAATACTTTGTCTCAGCTATCCAGAAGTATAGCATGGTTTGTAACTCTGTTAAGGAATCTGCAGGGGCTGGGAAGATAGGTCAGGGGATAAAGTGTTTGCCCCAGTCATGAGAACCAGAGATCTCAGAGACTGGATCCCTCAAATCCACCTAAAGTTCAGGCAGTAGTAAAAGCAACCTGTAATCTCACACATAGGAGGCAGACACAAGGGATCCCCAGGACAAGGTGGGCTAGACTAGCCAGAATTGGTGAGCTCCTTGTTAAGTGAGAGAATATGCCTCAATAAATAAAGTGGAAAGCAATCAAGGAAAACATCAGATATCAACGGCGTGCCTACACACACATGTACATGCTTATGGATGCATCTCTCCTTCACACACACCTACTTCAAGGTGAACACATCTACTCATCCTCATATACATTACACAAAAAGGTACGTTCAAGCCAAAGAGGATTTTAAAAGGCATAGTTTTTTGCTTAAATTAAATGGGCCTAATTTCCATTTTAATTATCATTATTATTATTACGACTATTTTGTGTATGATATGGGGGGGGGTTGGTTTCATGCTGTGGTATGTGTGTGCAGAGGTCAGAGGACAATCTTTATTGAGTCATCTCCCTATCTCCTGTTACATAGATTCCAAGGATTGAACTCAGGTCATCATGCCGGCTAGGCAAACCCCTTTACACATGGAACTGTTTCATTAGCCTCATGATTTTAAATTTAACTTCTAAGAAATGTTCAAGTTTTAGAATAAAGTAAATGCATGATAACACACAATGTCAAGCTCTGACTATGGTGCTCTTTCTCTTTCTTTTCTTTTCTTTTTTCTTTTCCCCTCTTTTTTTTGGCATCTTCAAGCTCTTGACTTGTTGATAAAACCTCAGGAGGCCAATTGTACCCCCAAAGAGAAGTTGTCACAATAGGAAAAAGAAACAAAAAGGTGTTAAATTCATGGCACACAGATGTAATATCAATAAAAAATTTATAGAACCAAGAAAAAAAAACTGCCAAAAATCTTTGCTATGATATCTGTTTTATCTAAGACACCTTTAAGAAGGTAAGACAGCTAAAAGGACACACGATGCTCTAAGTCCAAAACACTGCAGACAGTTTTACAAATGAGCTCTTTGGGGACACCATGGTATACTTCAACAAGTTAGCTGCACCTCATGAAACCTGGGCCAGGGAGCCACTCATTGTTTCCTTACAGAACACAGGAGGGTGAAGTTTGGACATTAAGAGCTCTCAGACAGAGAGGAGACATCAGATATGGTACAAATATGCTAGAGAAAATGCTTATCAATAGGGATAGAGAATGAGTATGAAAAAATAATTTGAAGTAGTGGTTGGAGACTTACTCTTGGCAAAGTTCTGGTTATGTAAGTGTGACAACCAGAATTTGGAATATCCAGCACCTTGGCTAAAACAAAAGAAAGCTGGGTATAGCTGTGGACATCTACAGCTACAGTAATGGAGTAGTGAAGACAGACAGATCCCCAGAGTTAACTGACCTGACAGTCTAGCTTCATGTGTGAGCTCCAGGTTCAGGGAAGAGGCCTTGTTTCAATGAAAAAATTTAAGATGGAGAGTGATAGCAAAAGACACACTTTGTTGACCTCTGGCCTCTACACACCATCATGCAAAATCACACACCTTCAAACATATGTAGCCACACACATGAATATGTTAACACATATTCACTGTACATACAAACACACGCAGAAAGTTGAGGAAAGGTAGATATAATATTCATGAAATCAGATGAACCCAAAGGAACAGTGGTACAGAATTAATATCATTTAATCCTAAATTAAAGAAACACACATGAGGCTGACTAGAACTTAATATCTAGACACTAGGAAGTAAAAGAACTCAAAATAGAAAATAATTATTAAAAATAAAATATTACATTTGAATTATCACCTGAAAATTATCATCTACAATATCTCCAATTAATATTTCTGTATTAGAATATAGCCTGCTAACTTGGTCCATGAGAACTTTTTCAAGTATTTTCTCAAATATCTGTGACTATTTTACTAAATAATATTCTGAAAGCAAAATGAACAACTCACCAAGGACAACCCATGTCCTCTGGTAGATTCTGCATAAATGATCTCAGTTAGCTTCCTTTCATCGAGATTTTCACCAATTAATTCATAAATATTAGCATTTCATTAACTGCACCAATATTAACATTTCATGTCAGTAGGGATTTTAAAGCAAATTTCTAATTACATTCAAAAAGTAAAACAAGGAAAAGGTTTTCTAATAATGCTGGTATTAGCAGGCACTAGAATTAGTTTTTCCTTGAGTACACACACATTCTAGTATAAAAATCTGCTGCTCTGAGTTTAAATGACCAAATTCAGAAATACATTATGAATAACACATATTAATTACCATTAATTGGCTAGTGAATTTCAATGCTTAGTATGGGTTGAAGCAGCAATCCATGTACATTATATATCTTTGTTTTTAATCATAGAAAATCAACTCCAGGTAAGCAAAATATTTTCTATATGGTGATTTAAGTAATCAATGATTCAAATGAATACTCAATAGTGTTTCTGGATATGCAAAATTTAAATATTTTTCTAAGAACAGCATGTTTCCATGGTATAATAATAAACCAAGAGCAGGCAAAGAGTGAGACCAACCCCCACCCCCCCACCCCCCCCCCCCCCACCCCGGCTCTTGGGAATGTTCTCCTCCTGTTTGGTTACCTTGTCCAACCTCGGTGTGAGGGCTTTTGCCTTGTCTTATTGTATCTTGCTTTGTCATGTTTGGTTGTCTCTTGGAGGCCTGCTCTTTTCCGGAGGGAAAGAGAAGGAGAGTGGATCTGGTCAAGAGGGAAAAGTGGGGGTCGGGAGACTGGGAAGAGTGGAGGCAAGGGAAGTTGTCATTAGGGTGTATTATATGAGAGAAGAATCTATTTCCAATGATACATGGATGGATGGATGGATGGATGGATGGATGGATGGATGGATGGATGGATGGTTGGATAGATGATAGATAGATAGATAGATAGATAGATAGATAGATAGATAGATAGATAGATAGATTAAAATGAATAAATAAATAGAAGCAGGGAGGTTCATTGATAAAAAATGAATCTTCTCATTCTTGATTTTAGTAATAGGACAGTATGCTTGAAATTTGAGTTGGTTCACTTTTTATACCAATTACCATATATGATTTAATTTTATTTACTTGTGAAATATTATTATACCTGCAAGACATTACAGTAATAAAACTACTTCATTTCTTTAATAATCATTTTTATTAAGTTCTTTATAGGGAATCTGGAAGCAAGGAGTTTCAAGTTTCTTTTCTTCCTATTTTTTTATTTTATTGAAAAAAATTTGTTCATTTTACATACCAATCACAGATCCCCCTCTCATTCCCTCCTCCTGCTTTCCCCAGACTCCTCCCCCCTCAACACACTCCCCAGCCCCTCTTCCAAAAGGTAAGGAATTGACAGAAATGCCTAAATAAGTTATGTTTCTTTCGAAGAATAACACAATATACAGGAAGCCACTGGATTGTAGCTGTGTTCCACCTAATCTTGATTAATTCTTAGACCATTAGTTGTCTGCTGTTTGGAGAATTACTTTTCTCAAATTTTATATTTGCTCGTGAAGTACTTGTTATTTTCTTTCCTGAAAACTTTTAGGTGGTGTAAAATTTCTTGTATATTCCCCGTCCTCTATCGCCTCAGCCATTCACCATGTCTTTGAGCAACCTTAAGATTTTCCTATGCACCACCGAGGGCACTTGCTATACCATCCGTCCAACCTAAAATCTATCTGGAAATTTTCAATCCTCAGAATGTGTGGTTTACAAAGCTCTACTTTTACCTCAGATATCTCATTCCTTATGTTCTCAGTATTGGTCATACTGGTATTATGTATTTTTGTGTAAATTTTGTTCTATTTTTGCTAACCTCTCAGATTAGTTTGCATCTCAGACTCAGGACAAGAGCTGTGTCTGGTTGTTGATGAAAAAGATGTGTTTGTCCATGACTGGAACTCAGTAAGTACCCAGCATGTGATTATAAGATTGAACACATATAAGAATTTGCTTACAAGAAGACTTGGCTTACTAAACCATAAAGCACCTGGCAGAGCATCACAACAAGCACAAAAACACAGTGGATGTTCACAGGAATCTTCCAGACCCTCTGCAATGTTCAATTACTCTTAGCATGAACATCTAGAAAATATCAGACCGCACATGATGGCTTGTGCCTTACACCCAGCACTCTGGTAGCAGATCTCTGTGAGCTTGAGGCCAGCCTCGTTTACATAGCAATTCTAGGCCAGCCAGAGCTACCTGATAAGAAACTGACATAATAATTCGATCTCTCTGGGCCTGGAAAGATAGCTCAGAAGTTCATAGTGTGTACGGACCTTACTGCCTTGCAGAGGACCCCAGGTTGGATCTCACCACCCACATCGGGTGACTAAGAACTGCCTATAACTCTAGCTCCAGGGGAGTCTTGACATTTACTTCATACTTGCATTCAAATGCATGTGCACACACACACACATGCACATGCACACAATTAAAAATAAAATATTTTTTCATTAAAAGAAAATATCAGATATAATTCCCACTAAAAGCTTTTTAAACAGTGCTTAAGGAAAAACTTCATTTATTAATATTTATTTCCATATATATAATTGTAAATTTATATATTAAAAACCACCTATTTCTATTCAGACATGTTGTGTATTATACAGCATGAGAGTTGCATTTGGTCCCTCAAGATCTAAACATTGACTTCTTGAGAAGATGCAGTTCCGTAGCTGTACATCTGCTATAGTTCTTAAACTTGAAGATTTTCACAGTAGTTAGATTGCAGCTAGGAAGAAGTCACAAAATTTACAAACATTAATTGAAATGTATAGCCTGATCAAACACTGCAAACCTAACACTTCTCCACTTTTCTCCTATTAATTATTCTACACTTATCCTGAGTACAAAGAGGTAGAGATGCCAAATGCAGAAAGCCTGTACAGTGACTGCCTGCTTTGGATCAGTGTCTTAGGAAAAGCCAGTAACTGCCATCCTGATTGACTGAGAGCATCAGAAAATCCCTGAGGCCTTCTGGTTCAGTTGGGATTGTAATGATAGACTAGCAAGATAAAAGCCTGCCAGAACACTAGCTTCAACTGTATGACAATGCCCTCCCTGAGAAGATACGATGCTGTGTGGATGAATATAGATTGGAAATGTGGATCCTGTCAGCAGCAGTGATTTCACTCAGTAAGCCTATACACTTGGAGAATGCTGTGTCTGCTCAGGGTGAGGACTCCGGCAATGTGTGAAAAATTCCTTTTCGCAGCTGGAAGCACTCGTGTGTCTTGTTGTAGAAGTGGGAAGCTGGGGGTCCATCATCATATTGAGGCTGAGAGAAACAGGAATGTAAAAGCCCTTCCTTATTAGAGGAGAAAGGGTTTGTCTTGGCCTAATCCTAGGGCAGGAGGGAGGATTCACACAATGCTCAGAAATCAAACCTCTACCTAGGATTCTGGGAGCCCTCTCCAAATGCACCCTGATGCCACAGTAATCAATTTTCCTCTCCTCCACAGGGCTCACACAGTTGTCATCATTTCCATCATTTCTCTGACTGCATCTCTCCTTTTGACATTCCTGAGAAGAAAATTTACTCTCTCAACGTGCAGAGAGGAGGAAATCCTTCTTTTTAAATTCTTCTTCAAATCAGGGACTTGAAAGAAAAACAGAAATTTCAACGCTGTATGGTGAGAGCGATGAAAAACCCTGAATTTGGAATCGGAGAACTATGACTAGCATCATCCTAGCTAAGAGGTCTTAAGTCTTTGCAACCCTCCGAGCATCATATGGATTTAATGATAGAAATAATATAAAATGAGATGCATGGAAACCCTCTATAAATATTAAGCAAAGGCACTATTATTACCATGAACACAACGAGAACATTACAACCACCTTCCAGTTGTATGCATAACTCTTTTATTCTTTACACTTAGTAGAGTATCAGACTGAAGTATGTCAATTAATGAGCCTTATTTTCTTACTTTAAAAAGGAGCCAGGCACAGCATAAAAGTTCACCTGAAATTTCTCAGCCTAATGGGAATGCGTACATTTGGAACTTCACCTTAGAGATACGGTGAGGGAAAGTCCTTTCCGTGACAGGACTGAAGATGTTCTGACATTTGGAAGGAGAATGAAATATTTTTCACTAAAAATTAAACTGTCATTGGACTGGGTACCTGTGGGACATGTGTAATTCAGTCCTAGCAATTGAACTGTAATTGTTAGTCCTTCTACAATATAAATGAAATCTTTTGCATTTTATCTTGCCAGTGGAATGGATGGCTTCTTTTCTTGCTGGGGATAACTGAATACTAATATTACATGTACTATTGCTTTCAGTTCAGGTTGATGCATATTTGTTGATAGTATGTGACTATGGTGGCATTCTGACATTATGTCCGCATCATGGACAGATTTTGTAATTCTTTTCCATTTACTGATTTTTATAAAAGAAAAGGTGGCTGAGTTTTGAACTTTGATATTAGTTAGGTCCCAGAGGTTCTCAACCTTTGGATTGCATCCCCTTTGGCTAAACTCTGTCTCCAAAAATATCTACATTATAATTTGTAAGAGTAGGAGAATTACAGTTATGAAGTATCATTAAAAATAATTTTATGGTCACTGCAGAATGAAGAACTATACTAAAGGGTTACAGCATTAAGAAGGTTGAGAATCATTGTTTTAGGAAGAAAGATTCTAAATAACAAGATTTATTTTAGAGAATTAATGAATGCTATTTCATCTAGTCACATTTTGGTTTCTATTTTTTACATTTTTTTTCTTTTATTGAAAATAGATTATTTTCTCCTAAAGTATATCCTGGTTATAGTTTCCCCTCCCTGTGCTCTTATAGTTCCTCTCCGTCTCCCCTCCTCTCAGGATCCACTCCCTTTCTGTCTCTCATTAGAAAAGAACAGGTACCCCTCTTTGGGTCGTCCCAAAGCTTCTCTGGAGCTGTGGGTTACAGTCTGGTTATCCTTTGCTTTACATCTAGTATCCACTTATGAGTGAGTACATACCATGTTTGTCCTTCTGAGTCTGGGTTACCTCACTCAGGATAATATTTTCTATTTCTATCCATTTGCCTGCAAATTTCATGATGTCATTTTTTTTTTTTTTTTTTTTTTTTTACTGCTAAGTAGTACTCCATTGTGTATATGTACCACATTTTCCTAACCCATTCTTTGGTTGAGGGGTATCTAGGTTGTTTCCAGGTTCTGGCTATTACAAATAATGCTGCTATGACCACTACCTATGGTGGGACACCTCACACAGCCTTGAGGCAGGGGGAGGGGCTTGGATCTGACTCTACTGAATGTACCAGGCTCTGCTGACTCCCCATGGGAGGCTTTACCATCTTGTAGGAGGGAATGGGGGGTAGTTTTGGGGGTGAGGCTGGAGGTGAAGGAGGAGGGAAGAGGGGTATCTGTGATTGTTATGTAAAATGAATAAAAAATTGTTAATAAAAAAAAGAACATGCTTCTAGAAGAGAACAACCAAACAGGACAACACACACACACACACACACACAACACACACACACACACACACACACACATTTTGTTCTCATTTTCCTTTGCTTTCTGTATCTATTCTTTCTGGGAACTCTAAACCTTAGACAATTTAAAATTAAATATTACAATATCATTTTATATAAATTATGTTTTATATAAGACACTCTAAGTAATTCATTTTAGAACAGTAAAGTGCTTTTCTCTGTCTCTTCATTAAGTAGGTGTGTAAGTCCAAAAAGAGGAAGACAACATGTTTGTTTTGAACACACTGTTTGACTCATTCATTGATTTCTTCGTAAAAAAGAGTCTTACGGTGTATCACTGGCTGGCCCAAAACTTGCTACATAGATAGGCTTGTCTTTTACTTACAATGGTCCTCTTACTTTGCTTTTTGGAATGATACTGTTGAAGGTATGCCTCACTATGTGTAGCCTGAAAGTATTGTTTTAAATACTTAAATATTACCTATATGTAGATTCTACACACACTAAAACATAACCCCGGGCAACAAGAGAATGCTCTGGAGGACTAAACATACAGTAAAGATCTAAATTACAATGAAACTTCTTAAATTGCATTGTTTCTATAAAGGAATCTCCCAGGGAATTTTATATGAAAGGGTAGATTTGATGTGTTAGGTGTGGGGTAGAGGTTCCACAACTGTAAAGATCTCACAGATGTTAGCAATGCTTGGTGGCTGATGACATATGAAAGTCAAGAACTTAGACCATCCAGGGGAAGTGTAAAAGTTGAAAGAATACACGAGCTATGGGATGGTGATGAACACACCAGAAAAATAACTCAGAAGAGTCAGTTATTTTTGGAAATAACATAATGTGAAAAAAAACAAAGTCAGATGAATAAGAACACCAACAAGAAAAACAGCCATTGAATGAAACCTGCAATATAATATGAGCTGGTTGAACAGGGCCAAATGGTGTGAAAAAATCAAAGCATGGAAAAAAAAGAAGTGAAGTCCCTATATAGTGAGTGGCTAAAAGATCACAATTCCTGATTCAGTCTTCTGCTAGTCTTTCTCAAACAAATGGATGGTGACTTTTCTCATTCTAGTTAACATGTATTGTTGAGTACACATCTAATTTTTTAAATAAAAAACAGTGTTTAATATTTTTCTATACAGGCAGTGCTCTTGCTGCCCCCATCTAAGAAATTTCTGCTTGTTCCATGATTACAAAATATTTTTCATGTTTTTTTCTAAACATGTCATAGTTTGGATATTTTTTCCTTCATTTGGCATTTCTGGATTTGTGCTAAGTATCCATTTCATACAACTCAGTGAGAATAATAATTTTAAAATACCATGAAAATGGGAAAACTACTTGAATAACACTTTCACAATGGAACAATAAAGGCAAGTAAGGTATTCAGCAGCCTCATTCATGAAACATACAAACTAAAACCACAACAGGCTGCCCACTGGTGTTTTCCATGTTCAGAGTGCCTCATTTATGGAACATGCAAACTTAAACCCCAACAGGCTGTCCATTGGTGTTTTCCATTTTCAGATCTTGTAACATTAAACCAGAGCCCCAAAACTAAGCAAAGAACTGCATGCAGCTATGGAATGTTAAGAGCAGCACAATTAGTCTTCTCTAGGGAAGAGCTCCCTCGTTGATTATTCAAAGCCAAGTGGTCAACTCTGAAAACATATACTTACCAATAATGTTATATGGACTTAGCAGGTTATGTTTATATACTTAGGCACATTATGTATCTAACTCTGTCTTTATCTCTATTAATCTACATCTCTATATCCAACAATTAAAGAAATAGAAGGCACAGATTTGAGAGAGAGCAAGGGAGTACATGGAAAGGGTTGGAGTAAGGAAAGGGAAGGAGAAATGATGGAACTATATTTTATTTGCAAAAAAAAATAATTAAAACATAACAGGATATGTTATTACATATATGCTAGATACATCAAAATTAAAATGTTTGAAGACATCAAGTACTGGTAAGAATCAGACTAACAGCAATGGGTGATGTCACTCTGTATGCTGTAAATGTGCTGCTCTGATTGATTGATAAATAAAATGCTGATTGGCCAGTAGCCAGGCAGAAAGTATAAATGTGATAAGCACACAAGGAGAATTTTGAGAAGAGAAAGGCTGAGTCAGGAGTTGCCAGCCAGAGACAGAGGGTGCAAAATATGAAGGCAGAACTGATAAAGGGTACCAAGCCACATGACTAAACATAGATAAAAATGATGGGTTAATTTAAATGTAAGAACTAGTCAATAATAAGCCTGAGCTAATGGCCAAGCAGTTATAATTAATATAAGCTTCTGAGTGATTATTTTATAAAAGGCTGTGGGACTATGGGTGAGAGATTTGTGCTGGTCATGGGCCAGGTGGGACACAGAAAAACTTCTGGCTACAAACCAGTTTCTATACTTTGTATTTGGAATGTGTAGAAAAATTTCATAAGCTTCTTACAGAGTTGAACAGCTAAACACACATCTCCTCACTTAGCAATTACATTCCTAGACATTTATTCAAGAGAAACCAAAGCATCTTCAGAAAGGAATTTACTCAAGACTCCTCACAGCAAATTTACTAACAATCATCTCAAACTGTGGACAAAGCAAACACACTTGAGGAAGATAATAGACCGATATATTGAAGTACTTTGTTAAAATGGGACACACCCAGCAGTGAAAAATAATTAATTCCTGCTATACATAAGACTTGGAGGAACATGAAAAACATTACACTGACTGAAACGCATAAGAAGCAGAAGAATACACTTGTGAGATTACATTTACTTGGCCTTCTACAAGAGGAAAATGCAACAGTCACCTAGTCGGTCTTCCTTGAGGCCATAAAGTTCATTTTTTTGTTTTTGTTTTTGTTTTTATAACCTCAACATTGCATATGCATATATATCCACCCACTAACCAACTGCACTGCTGGATAAGGCTAATTCTTTATCTTATAAGATAAGATGGAATGTTCTAGAATTATGTACCTATAGAATATCTGTATTATTATGTTTTATGGAGTGTTCACATTTCTGCTTATGCTACATGTTTCTCTTGTGTACATAAGTTCTGCCTAAATTTTGAGAATGGTAAAAGACAGAAAAGGGATCATCATTCACACACAAAGCAATATATCAATCGATCTGTGGGTCAGACTCTTTTTTAAGAGAGTGAAGAAAAAAGGAAATGCTCCATAATCTTTTGGAAATAAAATAAAAACATGGCATAAAATTAAACATGCTCTTTAATTTAAGGAAGATTTGACTAAATATTCAACACAATAAGAAGAATTAATAAAAGAAGATGAAATAACACATGTTAGATCAAGAATAACCTAAAAGTAAACAGCAATGCTCTTGACTAAGACACGTCCACAGCCCCCCCCCCCCCAAGCACTTGAATCCTTATAAATTAAAGCAAAAATCACTTTGGGACCCTCATTTCTATTTGTGGACTTTTCATTTGTTTCCTGAATTTTTGGTTTTGGTTTTGACCTATAAAATTCTAGTCCATAATATTACTGTTAAAAGTCAAGTGCATATCCAGTTAAAATTATTTTAAGGGGTTTAAATATTATCAGCAAAATTTATTATATTTTCCATTTTTTAATTTTTTTTCATACAAGGTTTCTCTGTGTATCCCTAGCTGTCCTAGAACTCACTCTATAGAGTAGGCTAGCCTCAACTCAGAGATCTGCCTGCCTCTGCCTCCCCAGTGCTGGGATTAAAGGCATGCACCACCACTGCCCAGCTACTCTCTTTCCCTATTTATTCAAAGAAGCACAGGTTAGATGTTGAGAGGATTTGAGGGAAAAAAGTGTTATTTATGCTCACAAATACAAATGTCATGGAATCTTAAAGTTAGCTAGGGATGAAACCATCTAGATACCGTTGGTATTTCACTCTCCTGGTCGTAAGCCATCTGCAGTTTCAATTCCTAGAGTTTCAGTCTTGTAACAGAGGTTTCCCACAGTGTGTGCTTTTCACATCCCCTTATCTAAAACAAAAGTTTCTCGAGAGCTTCTGCATTTTAAAATGAAATGTTACCTAAAATATTCTGCCATTAAGGAGTTTATGAGAGCTCCCAGGATAGTGCCAAAGCTTTGGTGCAACAAAATCAGAAACCAAAATTTATGATGCAAGGTTGGCAGGGGTTACAGTGATCCTGCATAGCAAAAAAATTTAACTGCTTCTGCATATGAGATAAACAGTAAGAATGCCATTTAGACTCCATATTTAGTTACACGGTTGGTGACACTTTTGAAATCTGAGCCATGCTGAGGCCTTCTAGAATGAGGCAAATGTAGGAAAGCCATTTGCTAATATTGTTAGGGAGTACATAATTTAGCCTATGACACATTTGATTTGCTACTTGTTCATGACTCTTCAGTGAGCTCCAAGAGTTTATAAGGCAGGATGCCCGACTCTTTTCATTAATTTTCTGAATTTTAAGAAGTCAAATATGTTGTACTTGGTGAAAATGTTATATGTTTCTTCATTGTCATCCAGCAAATGGTACTGTGGATTTGGAAGAGATGTGAACCCTACGAAGAGATTAATGCACAGCAGAAAAAAATAGGGCTTTGTTTGCTCGTGAAAAGAAAAGCCAATTCCTCCTAGGAGGTTTTCCTTGAGAGTGTGAACTAGCAGTTTTAACAAAAATTTACAAAACTGTTTGAAAGTAGTGGATCTATGAAAACATGATGTTCAGAAGTTCCCTACTTTCTGTTTCTCAAATTAGTCGTGTTCACTATACATGATACATAACATGACTATTGCCTGTCTTTCAAGTTTACTATGAGGAATGGGCAAGTTGATAGAAAAAAAAATGTTTGGAACGGTGCTTTCCAGTAACAGGCAACTAGGAAATATGACCCATCACTACTGGAATGAAACAAATGATATTTCATTCTAATAGTGGCTTTATCTAATTGAAACCTCTCTCTCTCTCTCTCTCTCTCTCTCTCTCTCTCTCTCTCTCTCTCTCTCTCTCACACACACACACACACACACACACACACACACACACACACACCACTGGATTTGTGTATTAAAATATATTTAAATTCACAAACCAACTGCTGTGGAATCCAAGACTCCTTAACACACAGTCCTAGCTAAACTGTACTATTTCCTCTTCTGTAGCCAACACAGAGTTCACTTCTTAAATGTCTGCCAAAATTTATGTACATGTCTAGTAAGGATTTTAAAGCGTGAAGCACACACTGTATAGCAATGTTCCTCTCTGTTCCTCATAGACACTTTACCTCCACCTATTCTTCTGAAATACCCAGAAAACAGTTATTTGTCCATATTAGACACCTTCTTTCTAATCTCTGGCATAATATAGGTATACTAGTTATTTTCTTCTTCTTCTTCTTCTTCTTCTTCTTCTTCTTCTTCTTCTTCTTCTTCTTCTTCTGCTGCTGCTGCTGCTGCTGCTGCTGCTGCTGCTGCTTTTCTTTCTTTTTGGAGCTCTCTAGTTCTCAACTTGGTACATACATAGTCTGCTCTGGAATCTTTAATTACTGATCACACTATCCTCCTTATCTTTACTTCTCTCTCTATTCACCCAAGGCTGCTTTGTGTCTTCTGTCAGAGCTCCCACAGATGAAACGGCTTCTCAATTAATGTACACCCGCCCCTCCCCCCACCCACTGATTTATCAAAAACAGCCTCCTATTCTGGAAAGAATGCCACTTAGAAAGGTTGTTAATCACCACATGCTTGTTCTGAGCTGCATTGTTCTGTATTGTATTGCGCTGCTGGATTGTACGCTCCACGGGGTAGAGCCTTTGTTTGTCATGCCCTGACTATTGTTCAGAGTGGAGAACACTGATGGCACCATGGAAAACACAAACAATGGCTCTTTCCACGTTTTACTGTTTTAATTGTCAAATGGGATGGTTTAAAAAAAGCACAATTCACAGAAGACGTTGAGTACACAGTCTCTAAAACTGGTCCTATAAGCCATTTGAACAACAGAGGTTAACTCTGTTTTTTTTTTTTTTACTGTAACTTTTAAATTTTGTTCACTTATCATTTTTTTCCCTTAAAATCTTCCTGAAAGTCAATTATCAGTAGCCAAATGACTTTAACTTTCCTTAGCTTATCTGACTCAAAAGAGCACTATCTGGGTGGAGTGTGCAACCACCTTCCCAAATGTAGTGGGCAAGGCTTGACCACCACACGGCTGTTATGCCCACTGTTAAGGAAGTTTCACAAACTGTCTTTGAAGATAGTTATGATTCCCAGGAAAATGCTGTGATTAGCACCATGTACAGCAGTTTTTAAGTGCTAGCTATTTAAAGAAGTGATTAGAGATAAACTGGAGAAAACATCTCTGGTCAAGGAGAAGTTTGCCTTTCTAGGAAACTTAAACAATCCAATAGCATTAGCTCCCACAATGCATCCCAACTGGGGTGACATCAAGGCATCTGTTGACTGACTGGCCCAAACTCTAGATCAGCAGTTCTCAACCTATGGGTCACATCCTCTTTGGGGTCAAAAGACCTTTTCACAGGGGTCACATATCAGATATCCTAGATACCAGATATTTACATTATGATTCCCAAGAATAGCAAAATTACAGTTATGAAGTAGCAACATGATAATTTTAGGGTTGGGGGTCTCCGAAACATGATGAACTGTACTAAAATAAAACTGTGTTAGGATGGATGAGAGCCACTGCTCTATATGGACACTATGTATAACTATCAATGCACAGTTCAGGGGAAATTGGCATCCAAATGGATCCATTGCACAGGTCAAATTCTAAGTCACTTCCTAAAGTCAGGTTCAGAACTACAGAGAAGTTTAAAATAAATTCCATTTATTTTAGGTAGCTATACAGGCATATATGATAATTATTGTTCTCTTATCTCTGAAGGAAAAGTGATGGAATATGGGGTTAGCTATCATTTTACTAAATCCTCATGGCATTTCTAAAAACAATAAATTCTTAGCTTAAATTTCAGAGTTCTTTAGGCAGATCTATTAGTGAATGATCTCAAATATTTGTATTTCTTAAATTTATAGTTGATGTTAGGAAGTCAGTCAATAAGAGGTGGAATGATAAGTGCAATTGGTAAAATCAAGCATTTCTTTTATGAATTGTTTAGCTATTGCCAGGCACCTTTCTGTAGACTTGGAAACAGCTGCCCTCACATGGTAAAGCCTCATTTGTCAAATGGGAATAGAGAAACCTGGACTGGGTGTTCGGGCTAGTACTTTTTGCCCCAAAAATTATTCCTGTGATTCCAATTAATAATATAAGCTGGTTCATATTGTCTTCTGACTCATCTGTAGGTATGTGAGAGATTAAGAAGCTTGCTAAGAACAAAGAATGCTTGCTTGGTATTTCTCCTGATATGTATGATGTCAAGGATAATTTCCCTACAACATGTTAATGCATAAAAACAATATAAAAAGAGAATTACTTGAGAAATTTGGATGATGAGGGTGTTGAGAAGAACTAAAAAGTGAGTGTTTGGTACAAAGACTAAATTAGGTCTTAGAAAGTTCTTAGAAGCCTCTTTAAGCAACTATTCTGGATATGGCCACCAGCCCCTAGAGGGTCAAATAAATTATTCTATGATTTTTTCATAAGATGATGGAGACGAATTTGAGGAAGTAAATAGTAATTGCTATATTAGAGAATTCAAACCACCTTTATGAGTATTTTTGGAATTCCCCATGCTGATAGATTTATTTGATGCTAAGTCCTTTTACTCATCTTTAAAAAAGCATTTTACATAATCTGGCACTACCTATTTTACATATGTGGCATTTTGCTTAGCATTAAAGTAGTTTATTTGGAGAAGATCTTTTATAGACTATTCTGGGGAACAGCCTGCTACCCTCTTTATGTAACAGCAAAGGAAGCGGGGATGCTTGCTTAAATGTGTCTTCTTTAACAGCTTGTGGAGCTAGGGAGCTGAACAAGAGCGTAAACACTATTAAAATAGTGGATAGTGCCAAATGGAAGAAAGCAAATGCCAAAAATTCTCCAAAAGTACTATGGAATTGATAGAGAGTGCATACTCCAGTATTTACATTCTTGCTTTACTATGACTTCCAAGGTTCATGCACTAGCTACAATTTCTAATCCATAAACTCTCACTGCACCTCTTCTTCCCAAGGGCTCTGCAGGGAAAACAACAGGTGTTTCCAGTCAAAAAATTCAGTATCACTCAGGTAGTAAAGACCCAGGTGGGTGTTGTAGCCCCCAGGTTTTCTTTGAATAATCTCTGACTTTTCTGGTCCTTCTGCAACACACACACACACACACACACACACATACACACACACACACACACACACGCAAGCTTGCACAAACACCACATGCACACAACACATACGTAGACTGTTTGAACTAAAACAATTACCTCTCACTGTTAAATACAACTCAGAAATGTTCTTAACCTGATAACAAACGCTCCAAGGAAAAGAGTATAGTGGACACATTTTTTGTGGCTCCCATCGAAAGTCTATAAACATGGGAGATTTTTTGATTAAGCCAAGCATTTATGTGGAACCACCTTGCTCTTTGTAAAACACTAGTTCCTCCATACTTGTGTATGAACAGAGTTCAAATGTAGAGCTGAGACAACAGCCAAGCCCTTTGGGATTCTCTTTTGAATAGTGTGTACAAGAGTGTGGCAAACAGCTCAGAAACTGTTTCTGCCAGATATGAATTTTAATATGCTACCCTTTGGTCTCCAGGAGGTCTGAAGGTTTTACATGAATAAGGTATTTTTTCGTGCCCTGAAAAAAGATGATGCTGTGGCTGTTTTCTTTCTCAACTGGGTGTATATGTAGTCCCTCCAAGGAGAATAATCTCACATGACAGTTGGTGAATCTCCAGCTACTTGACTTGGTTTTCCTATAGTTAATTCATTTCCAGGCATTAATTGACAGTGGCTGGACCTGGACATGATAAGGCTATTTTAGTTTTTCTCTCTTTTTTTTCTTTCTTTTTTCTTACTATAGATTCGAAAAAGATAAAAGAAAATTCCTGAGGTTGCAGGTTACAAATCTGGATAGCTCATTATAAAATCTCCATTGAGATATAGGAAAATCTTGCTCTCTGCATTTTTTGGATCAGCATCTCACTTTTAAAACTAAAGTCTTGACTGTTCTAATTTGCTGCATGCTTATCCGTCTTCTACTGTCAATTGTGTGAACACTGTTATGGAGATAAAAAGTCTTTAAGTAGATTTTTATGCTCTTAAAGGAGCCCAAAAATTAAGGCAGAGGTAGCATATCTCTGGACATAGTTGACATATGCTGAATGAATAAATAAATAAGTGAGAGCATGAATAATACTAATGATAAAGGTTTTGAGTGATAATTATGTACCGCTCTATTTTTCATATCTCATTTGCATTACTTTGTTTGATCCTCAAAACAACCCTATAAGTTATTTATTCAAAAATAAGATAATAAGAAATGTGTCTAAGATCCTATGGCAAATGATTAGACAGAGAAATAGTTGTATTTTGTTAAATACTAATTGAATTAGAATGTCTCATAAAGGACTTATATCCAACCTCTCCAACTTGTAAATGTACAAGTGAAAGATACTGATCATAGTTTATTCTTTAAGATTTCATAGTCATTTTAAATAAATCAACAAAATATATAATAACAAGCATTACATAATTTTGTATCCATATATATATATATATATATATATCCTTACATTTCTTTAGATATACATATATTCAAGTATACAAAATTATCATCCTGTTGCAGAAATCACAGGTCATCATTTCCATTGCTTTTGCTTATCTCTATCTTATTTCTTCAAATTGTACATGTATTAATTATCCAATAAAAACTTTCAATGACATCTAATAAGGCAGAACTTTAGAAGGGTTTATAAAAGAAAGAAAGAACACTGGTTAAATATCCATTAGAACTTTGGTATCTAGAGAGATGAAAATGATTTCAGCCAAGGTCAGAGGAATGTCCCAAAGCAAGTTTAGACCAGGTTTTCATGTATGTAAAACTGGGACAGTTGTCCTGTCCTCTCAACATTCAGGAGAATGAAACTCGCATTTTCCTATGCCAATCTCATAAAGAAGTCTAGAGAACTGTACACCCATAATTTAAAAAGAAAGATATGTTTATTTTCAAATTAGTAGGTCAATCATTTCTGTAGTGGGTAGCCATTCCAGCTTGGATCTGGAAGTTCCAACCCCCATTGAGACTCTGGCAACTGTCACACCTACAAGGCGGGGCCAGGGGAGGTGCCTGGAGACCCAAGAGCTGGATGGGCCAGCACTCTCTCTGTGCGCTCTCTGTGCCAGGACCCTGAGCCGTGGAGGTGGACCGAGCAGAGCCCCAGAGAACACCGTTGGACTGCGATACACCTTTTCCAGACCCTGCCACCTACCTATCACTTAATTTGTGAGTTACACCATTAAATAAATATCAAATATTAAAACTACGTGGAGTGGCCATAATAATTTCACCAATACATTTCCATCAAAATTTATCAATAATTAATCATCCATTTTGTACTTTTCATAGAAAGAGGGTCATAATACATTATATAGGACTTCAGTCACATAAGGACTTTAAGGTCATTTATACTTTGGCATAAAATCCTCTCTCTTGCAAAACCTGTCTAACATTCCTACCAACTCTATAGTGCTCTGACGAGAAATCCACAAGTCATTATGTGTCCAGTATGGAGTGCAACACCAGATAAATAAAAAGATTTCTACTAATGGGACCCATTAACGACTGTGCTCATTTTCTCTAGGATAACTGGATGGGAAGGTCACTTATAGAAATGTACAGAGGAGCCTTGAAAATTTTCTTAGAGGAGAATAGGATTCCCTTCCCCCTGCCATGCAATGTACATGCTATCCAAAGTTTGTGTTGTTCACAACTCTGCTTCAATGATAGGCAAGGATTTTGCTTAGATTGAGTGGCTGACTTAAGGAAACAGGACAAAGTAATAACAGTGTCCCAACCAATTGACAATCCCCAGGCACCATGTGGGACACTTCACATACATTTCTGGGTCTGGCTCTCTGAACACCATATGGACTACCTTTTTTATCTTATTCTAATGGTCTGGTTAACACATGGGAAAGCTGAAATTCCAACATACATACAGGTGATTCTGAAATCCATGGTCTCCAATGAGGAGTCATTGTTGGCAAGAAGTAAGAGCCATATAGTGCAGTAGCATAAGGAAATACCATCTCACCAACTATTTTTTTTCTTACCCTAGGCTATGTCACTTAATTTTCACCCTGTCAGCATATCAGTTGTTAATGGAAATGTCAAATTCTAACAGCCTTCTAGAACCTATTCTCTTCTCAAATCTACCAAGTGTAATAAGTTAAAGTCACCGACAACAGGGACTTTTGAAGAAATGTTAAGATAATCCTTAAGTACATCTCAGGATCTGTTCTAAAACTTCACACATGGTATTTTATTGCATCTTTCCAATCACCCTATTGTATGGATGCTATAGTTATATACTGTTATAGCAAATGCTTTATATAGGAGACAATAAAAGCACATGGATGTCAAGAACATATCAAGGTGAATCGAGCAACAGAGGGGGGCACCTAACAGAAGAACTCTACACCTTCAATATCTGAGCAGCTATCTCATCATTGAGTCTGACTTTTTTCCAAGATAAAGCAAATAAAGACTATAACTTTTAATACAAAATATTAGTGCTCTGATGCTTGAAGGTGAGCAGTCTTGTGTAGCCAGAAAAGTATTTCGAGGACTTGGAATAGCTGGAGTAGAAATGATCAAGGAGAACAGAAATGGCTATAACGTAAGCAATTGTCAAGGGTTTCACACATTGGCACAGAAGCTAGTTCACACGTTCAGATACTTGTGCTCAGGCTTTCAAGGCTATCCAGTTCTCAGAGACTATGGTTTTCTAGTATGGTCCTCAAATCAACAATATCCAACTGCATGGATACTTGGTAAAACACCAATCATCAGGCTGCAGCCTCTACCCACTCAGCCAGACAATAGGTGTGGGGGAACACTTTCGAAATTTGTCTTTAATTAACTCCAGAAGGAAGTCTTACATATGCTAAAGTTTGAGAACTTTCACCTTAAAGGATGTGGTTTGGAAATTTTAAAAATTAAAAACAGAATGTGGTTTGGCCAGATTAATATGGCTCTTCAGGAAAGAGAAATAGTCAGCTTAAGTTTTTTTTTTTTTTTTTTTTTAAATTCTTCTCCCATATATTAAATCCTAATTGTTTTTTCCCTCTCTCTCCTCCCCAGTATCCCCTTTTCAGCCCCCCCCCCCCACAGATTCATGCCCTCCTCCTTTTCCACTCAGAAAACAGCAGGCTTCCCAGGAAGATCAACCAAACACTACAGACCAAATTTGCCTCTATTTTGATGCACTTATGCCCACATCACCTGCTCATTTACTGTAGAGTTTGCAAGTTCATGGCGAAATACATTCAATACTACACAGAAGTGTGTTCTCAGCAGATTTAACAACCATTTCATCAACACTGAGAGAGTGAAGGAAAAACTCCTGACCATATGACCTGGACAGACCTCTGAATCCAGGAAGTGGTGGCCAAAGCTTGACTTTGAGTTTCATTAATCTTAACTTTGCATGCAGCTTGGGGGACTGCTGGCTAGGAAGATGGCTATGGCTTCATTGTCATGTGAAGGACTTCGACACCCTGGAGAGCACTATGCCTTGGTGGAATTCGTTGATGAACTCTGGCTGTGTTTTCCTCTTGTTCTTCATCCTGATGGAAGCATCATCACCTTTTGAGGTTCTGAGGGATATGGTGGTTTAGAAATGTGTTTCTGTTGTACCAGTCATAACTGCTCTTTGAATAAAATAAGTAAATAAATGCAAGGAAAAAGTGACTACTGAGAGAGGAATATAAAAGGCAGACTGAGGTATTCCTAGTGTGCATTATGAGGCGATTTAGCCAGATTGATGTAAGAGCAGAACAAGGGAACAAGTGGCCCAGCGCTTTGAAGCAGCAGGAATAGCATGTGTTAAGGCCCTGTGGCAGCTGGTGCCTGGTGCAAAGGTGACTGAAAATAGATGGGAGCTGTAGTGTGTACTGTTAAACTTACACTTCTACCCCAAGAATAATGAAAATCATGAAGAATGTTATTCACAAGCATGGTATAACCAGACTTCTATTTTAAAGCTCCATGTTGGAGCCCATGGCTTCTACAGAGTTGGCTCTGCACTCACCTTGACATTTTATTGGTTGTTTTATTTCTGAATTGTTAGATGAAGTGCACAACACCTGTTTGTAACTATCATTTTCTTTCTTTAAAAATTAAGTTTTACTTGTGCTCTGAAATATGATAACCTCTTTTAGCTTTTGGAGAGATTCTCATCACTTAAGCAGGATGAAATGTGAAATTTATTTTTATTAGATTCTAATAACTTCCACTGAAGGAAATGCCTCATGCAGGATTAAATTGTGCACAGAGGAAATCTGACATACATATGTCTGTTCCTTGCACCTCTTATTAGCTATATTTACTGATTTCAAAATTTAGAAATAAAATAAATTTTGACTGCTCAAGGCAAATGCACACTAGGAAAGTTTTATGAATGATAGCATCAGGAAATTGTACAATGAAAATGCTGCAGCAGTGGCCATTCTTATTCAATCCTGAAATCAGGATTATAAAACATGGGTGCTTCCAGCCATTTCTATTATTTGACATCCAATTAAAGTAACGTTGCAATAAAAAGAAATACAGAAACCCCTAAGGAAACAGGCAAGATTGTATACAAGCCTCCGTGGCACAATCAATAGCAAGCATCGACTACAGAAGCCCTTGGTTTATTCTAGACAAGTAACAAATGCTTTGTTAACGTTTTCCAAGATTTTACACATTATGCAATCTTTGCGTCCTTTTAAGGTTGATTGTGTTTAATTTGGATGTTTGCAGATGTTTGCCACTGCCACCCCTACCAATCAGAGTTTTGTCTCTCCCACAGGATCATCATGCTTCTCTTCAGCAGTCAGCAGCTATTGTCAGTGGCAATTACCACCCACTACACAGGGTTGCTTAAGCTGATCAATTAGGGGAGGTACATGTGTTTCAGTAGCTCTGAGATAGAGGGAACTATACATATACTCCACTATAGAGGCTTCCTTTGTACTCTGTGTAGCAGAAGAGAAAAAAAGGCAATGAGATGATAAAAATGGGAGATAATTTGAAACATTTGAACTTATCCACTGCACAAGATAGAATGAAGGATTGGGCTTTTAAGCAGAAGGAACAGTATGTGTAAACTCCCCGTGGTAGCAAATGTATGGTGCGAGGACAAAGAAATATAATGCTGTAGCACCTGCTGGAGTCTTTGCTTGCTATTGCCCTTATTCCAACTTTACCTAGGAGGCTCTAGATGAAGGGATACCAACCTCATCACTATTGGCATCTCTTTATTATATGTAGATGCTTCATGCAAGAAGAGTTTTGCTGCAGACTATATTGTTCCCCTACTTGAGAGGAAATATTTCTTGGAAAGGAAAATCACCCCTAGTTAAGATCCACTGTGCTAGACTCCCCCACCCTGTTTAGAGCAAACACCTCTCTTTTCCTCTTGATTTTATATTCAAATTACTGACATCTGGAAATGGCACAGCTAATGATATTATTATTAATGTTAATATATAATGCTATATAATGCTAATGTTAGTATTTAGTTCTTTGCTAACAGATGCATGGGAGTTCTGATACATCTACCCTGGCACCAATCGACCCTGATTCTATCACTAAAAATGTCTGATTATTTCATAAAAATACTAATAGAAACTGAACCAACATGGAGAATAATAGCTGTTTATAGTATGCTACAATGCACAGTTATTGTTTCTAATCAAATCACACAATATACAAGCACACACAGACAGACAGACAGACACACACACACACACACACACACACACACACACACACACACACACCCCTTATGAAGACTTTACAAAATCCCACTGAAAGGGTATATATCTCAGTCAGTAAAGAGCTTGCTGCACAGGCAGGGAGACCTGACTTTAAGCTCCAGAACCAATTTGAAAAAGCCAAACATGTTAGTGAATGTCTGTAATCCCAGTTTGGGAGAATCAGAGACAGGAGTATCCCAAGGTTTACTGGCTAGACACACTTAGCCTGCTTAGCACATTGTAGGCCAATGAGCAACTCTTTCTAAAACAGGGAGGAAGGGAGGGAGGGAGGGAGGGAGGGAGGGAGGGAGGGAGGGAGGGAGGGAGGGAGGGAGGACAAGATAGCAGAAAACAACCAAAGTTGTTCTGTGTTCTCCATGTACACACGCACACATGTGTGTATGCACCCATACACGCACAGACCCATTTTGATATGCCATATTAATATTTAGAAAAGTTAAACAATACATGTTCTTAAGAAAAACATCCAAGATTTTCCATTCTTATCCTGCCTTTCCATCTTCTCCGCCAAATCTATCCCCATCATCTTGAACAGGAAAGCTTCCGGTTCCTCATACAGGCAAAAAAGACGATGTGTCAGAACTCACAAACTATTCTAGAAGACTTGGTGCTCTGAATTTTCCACTCCCTGGTATGGGGTTCTGTTAGGACTTGATTTTCGTTCACATACCTCATTTAACCCAGATCACCAGGCTCCCTCCTTAGACTCACTGCAATCGGTATTTGTTATGTCTCTATTTCCTCAAATTGTCTTGGCACTCTCCAAACAAAGCCAATTCTTTGTCCCTTGCTAGTCTCTCAACATTCAGATCAATGTTGGCCTTAACATTACCATGTTGTATATGTTCCTGGCAATTTGAGTGAAGGAATGAAGATTGAGTTGGTATTGCCAAAGCCATTTAGCTAAGAAATAACAGTATGGGGATTGCCATTTAAGTCTTTCTGAATTTAAAGCCAATTCCAAACTTCTGCCCATTCATTCACATCTGCCTAAATAGTCTCTCTCCTCCAGTCTTCATTTTCATTCCTCCCTGCTGCAGGCTATGATGTCCTTGCATGAAGTTAACAAGAGGTATATGGGTATCATCTGATCTGATCTCTGAAATTGTAACATGAATAAAGGCATTATTTGTGATTCCAAAAACAAACTCCTAAAAAGAAGTGGACTATTAAATTGAAAAAATCAAAACTGGATGACTTTAATAAAAAATCACCACCAACAATGACCCTTGTTTTAAATCCTGTACTAGATCTTATGAGTTCACATGATAATGAGTTTAATACTGTGGTGGGGTTTGAAATGCCAAGCATCACACCCTGTGACTGTTAACAAATGGAGTTCTACCATGTGTGAAAATTTCATGATGATACAATCTGTGCCTCCCAATATATTTCAATAGATAGCAAGAGGTTCTGGTTAAGACTTTTCCAGCCAGTCTTCAGATTTCATTGAACTTCATTATGGTTGGATGACCTCCTCAAATCCAATAATGGGCTAGGGCACACAGCTCTGCAAATGACTGGATGGATGTTTATAATATCAAAATCGCCTCATGAAATATGTTTAATTATGCATAGGTGAACAGCTGTTTGCTTAGTGTACTGTATATGGGATGATATATTCAAGTCAGAAATAATATATAACCCTTTGGAAAAGGATATTAAAGACAGCTACTGTGTAAACACTCACTTTGGAACTGCATGCCAAATGTCAACCTTCCAAACATGAGTAGTTGCGTTTCCTTATCTTTCTCACTGCTTGTGGTTTTGTAATTAGCCCACTAGGCAGCCAGGGACAACATTATAAAAAGCCTATTAATCTGAATTCATGATTTAATTCTTCACTGAAAAGAAAAGCCTGCTTAGCTGGTGGCTAAAGCTTAAATTATGGAACCTATCTTCAATTTTTTTTTTTAATAAAATGCAACAAAGACCAGCCAACACCCACTTTTAAGTACAAGGACAATAGTCCCCTGGATGTCAGTCCCTGTAACCTTCCAACACAAGGAATCCACAGTTCATAATACTAAGCTGTAATGACAAGACTGTAATTCCTTCAGACTTTTAGTCATGAAGACTTACCTCTCTATAATTGGATTATATATTATTCTATGTGCAGCTTTGAGAAAGGGTCTTTCAAATTATACTGGATGCTTTTTGTTCAGTTCTCCTTTGTGTATAAAGTTGTATATCATATTTTTATGCTTACACATGGACTTATACGCACAAGGGATAAAAATGTTGGATGAAAAAATGCCTGCTTAAAGTTCATTTTCCTTAGACAATCCTCTACTTCCCATGGACAGGGAGGGACTTAATTCACTCTCTGGTAATATGTGTTTGAGTTTTGATGCTTTTTTAAGCATTCTGAGAAAAAGGCTTAAAACATTTGCAAGAAAGACATGAAATTTTATAGAGGAAAGATGTCTTAACTTTGTCAAATACATACTGGGTAACTCTCACAGGGGCAAGCTCTTTAAAAGTACCATATGAAAATACTCCAAAAGTCTCCTAAGAGTCAAGAATTTTGTTATTATAATTTTATTTAAAACTCACTAACTTCAAGTAATGTGTATATGGTAATCAGCTAAAAAAATGGATCCATATCTATTGTATCTCTAAGCCTATGATCTCATAGTGCATTATGGATCATATCATCAAGTAGTATTTACTAAATATCTACTATTCATGTCAGATGTTATAGAGGCTAAAAATTCACAGTTAAAGTGAGGATACAAATGTACCAGCACAGAACTGTGACAGAAAAATTAAAAGTACAGATTTAAGCCGGGCGGTGGTGGCACACGCCTTTAATCCCAGCACTCAGGAGGCAGAGCCAGGCAGATCTCTGTGAGTTCGAGGCCAGCCTGGGCTACCAAGTGAGTTCCAGGAAAGGCACAAAGCTACACAGAGAAACCGTGCCTCGAGAAACCAAAAAAAAAAAAAAATAAATACAGATTTAAAAAATAAATGAATCAAGAAATACATGAACTAAGGAATATATATTATTCTGATAAAATACTAAAACTATCTATGTAGGATCAAAATAAAATTTCTTTTTTCATACTGTGTAGAAGAATGAATGACCCATGATGACATCGACTGGGCATTGCTGATATTACAAAAGATCAGTACTATCCAGGGGTGCTGCTTGCCATGGAAAGTCACTTCCTCTCATGGATTTCTGATGGTATCTATTTTCCTAAAAGTTTTCTGTGTACATGGAGCCTAGGGAATCATTCCACAGGACTTTACGTACCCTTCATTTTTACTAATTATACACCTTGTGGGAATTTCTATGTTAGGAATTAAGGTTTATCACATTTATTCAAACAATTGATTATACATTTGGGCAAAGGTACAATGATTACTTTAATCATATTTTCTTGTAAACATTTAAGATTTTCTTTATCTGTTTATAAAATCTACTTTTACTGAACATCTGTGAGAATCTGTATGTATTTATAAACTTCTGTATGAATACTGGAGAGTTCCTTGTTAGATCAGTTATAATAAGCAATTTGTACTCTATTATGTCTAATTCCTAAACCCTCTGTAAGTAACAAAATGACATTAAAGATTAAATTATTTTTAATTCATCTTGGATATCAGTCTAAATTTGTAATATTCTACTGATGAGCCATCAAGGTTGTTTAAATCCAGAATTTAGCAAAATAGTTTTTAATTGCACTTAAACTATTGTAAACAATTCTCAGTGAGGTGCAGGAAACTTCTGTGGAGAACTAGCAAATTTATTTTTTTCTGAGATGTATAGGAGAAGCTCCACCACACCTCATCAGGTTCTGCCAATACGCCTGCCTTAAGGACATGCTCATCAAATTCCAAAGTCAAACTAATCATCAGTAATTGGTATTTTTCTTCAAATGATTGTCACTTTCTGCTTAGACAACTTTTTTTTTTTCTCTAAAACTGTAAATGACATAAATGATAACGAAGCATTTACCATTAGTCGGGCTTGATCATCAAGTGATCATGACATTTATTCATTTAACCATTGTCAAAGCCCAATGGTGGAGTTCCATGAGGAGAAAATCATATCCAGGATGAATACAGGAAGTCCCTTACCAACGGCTGTCTGTTCTAATCCTCAATACCATCAGTCCCGTGATAGATTGCTCCTGTTTAAAGAACTGTGCTGAAACAAAATGACTGTGACACTGAAGTTTCCTTTTAATATTGCTTTCTAGTATTTACTAATCGAAACCATCGTAGACTTTGAAGAGCAACCACATTGTGATTTACCCAATAGATGCACCTATACAGAACATTTCATACAGTATGTTCTGATTATGGTTTCCCTCCCCCAAATTTTCTCAGATCCTTCAAACTTTCCACCTAGCCAAACCCACACCTTCTCTGTCTCTCTCTCTTGTTAGAACACAAGCTTCTTTTTCATAAACTACCCTCCTTCAAGTCCCTCCCACCACTCTTTCCTACTTTCCCAAAAATATGTTAACATGATATCCTTTCAGTTTCTTTCATATTCAGTCTCCTCTTATGTGGTAGATCTTCACCCTTGCTTTAAATTTCATTTTTATTGAAATTAAATTCACATAATATGAAAATACTATTCTGGAATTTACACACTGTATTTCCACTACTTCATTCTAGTTCTAAAATATTTTCTGCATCTCTTTTTTTTTGAAGATTTCTTTTTTTATTTTTTCATATTTTTTATTAAGAAAAAAATTCATTCATTTTACACACCAAAGATTTCCCTCTTCCCTCAACTCATCCCCAACTTCCCCCTACAAGAAGGCAAGGCCTCCCATGGGAAGGCACATCTAGTAGAGGCAAGCCCAAGGCCCTCCCCCTGCCTCAAGGCTGCACAAGGTGTCCCATCACAGGTAGTGGGCTCCAAAAAGCCCCATTATGCACCAGGGGTGGGTTCTGATTCTACCGCCAGGGGGCCCCCCAAGCGGATCAAGCTACACAATTGTGTTGCCATGCAGAGGGCCTAGTCCAGTCCCATGTGGGCTCCAAAGCCATTGATCTAACTTTCATGAGTTCCTACTAGTTTGGTTTGGTTGTCTCTACAGGTTTTCCCATCATGATTCTGATGCTCTTGCTCATAGAATCCCTCCTCTCTCTCTCCTACGGGACTCCTAGAGCTCTGCCTGGTCTTTGGCTGTGGATCTCTGTATCTGCCTCCATCAGTCATTGGAGAAAAGTTTTGTGATGACAGTTAGGGTATTCACCAATCTGATCACTGGGGCAAGCCACTTCAGTTCAGGCACCCTCTCCACTCTTTCTAGTAGTCCAAGCTGGGGTTATCCTTGGGGATTCACGGCAACTTCCCTAGCACTGGACATCTCAAAGCATTTTTTTTTTCTATGCCCGTTAAACAGTTGCCCCTCATTCCTCCCTCTTCCTACATTTCATGGTAAGATTAGTTTGCATAATATCTGAGTTTGCCAAATCTGAATATATCCTAGGAAGAGATGACACAACATATAAGTTTTTGTATTCTTCTTTTATGTAACATAAGGT
This sequence comes from Peromyscus leucopus, assembly GCF_004664715.2. Lineage (NCBI taxonomy): Eukaryota > Metazoa > Chordata > Mammalia > Rodentia > Cricetidae > Peromyscus > Peromyscus leucopus. Next base: position 12,523,852 of record NC_051086.1, read on the forward strand.
ATTAAAGTTTCTTCCAGGCTATAGGATATGTCAGCATTTTATTAATGGTAAAATTCCTATTGCCTAAATCATATAGCATATATCAATTTTATTTGTTTTAGTGGAACAACAGAATCCTCTTATGTCTATATGTTTTGTTCACTGATGAGAATTTAGGTAGCCTCCATCCTTTGAGTTTTGTTAACATGCGAGTCCAGAAATTAATTTGAGTTCAAATTTTTAGTTTGTTGGAGCATATGTCTAGGAGAAGAATTGCTCATTGTTTTTGTCTCAATGTTTGTGCCCTCTTCTCCCCTAAATTGATAAGTTGAAATTTAGTACACGTGACAGTAGCATCAAGAGGTGATGAGGTCATGAGGCCAGGCTAATCTGGTTGTTTCAGGGCTCTTATAAAGGTTCCTAATGTGCCTGTCTTGCCCTTTGTACTATGTAATCACAAGAGAGAGGATGATAAGACATAATCTACCCACACCTTAATCTCAGTTATGCCAGCTACTACAATCCCCGCCCCAAAAATAGTCCAGTTGCTCCATTAGTCACTCAGTATGCTGTTAGTATATCATTCCAAACGGACTAAAAGACTTTTAAATTGTTCCTTTTAGTACCTAGTCAAGCCATATCACTCAATAACGACTAAATGCTTTCCGTTCCAACCAAACTCTAGTAAGAACTATTTATATTTAATGTCAACATTATTGATTCTTTCTTTTTTTCTTAATTCATTCTCATTTGACTGTTGCCTCTGGACCAAACTATTTCTGGACACACAGAAGATTTCCAGGCTTCCATTGTTTTATGTCACTTTCTTAGGTGCTGCCTCAACAGCATTAGGCACCGATGCACAATTCCATCTATCCTTGTAGAAACACTCTCTTCCTTCTGGATTCTTCATTCTCTTTTACGCAATATTTCTTGGTCTGATTTCCTTTGGCTGTCTGTTTTCCGCTTCTCCTTTGTGATGCTAACCTCATCTAGCAAACTTCTATGTGTTCCCCTGTCTCTAGGTAGTTCTGAAAGTGTTTCCTTTTTATCGAGTCTGCTTTTCAACCACAGGGCCCCTCACTAGCTCCATTTATTTACATCACACTGGCTTTCTTCAAATTCTGCCACCCGTTTTGCTCTGTCTTGGCTGAAGTTCTTAACATTCAAAACTACGAACTGTTCTCTGATTTCATCCAACCGCTTCTCCTTTCAACAGAAACATTTTTAATTTGAAAAAAAAATACAGTTATCTTCTAAAACTTAGCACATAAATTTAAAAAGTATAGTGATGACTTTCTTTATAGTTCTAAACTAGAGATTTAGTTTCTTTACTGTACTTTACTTTACTTTACTCTAGAAACAGTTCATAAACTGCCACTTGCAGAAGACAGAGAAATGAGGGCTACAGTTTGTAACTGTCTCATCTGTCCCTGCATTAATCTGAAGGACAGGACATGTTGCTAGCATCTGTGTCTATTTATGTTTATAAACCAAATGCTTCAGACTCTGTTCCTAGGACAAAACGTGACTTTATGAAAACAATCCCTTTGTACCTCAAGTAAGAGTATCTTTGATTTGTATTTGGTTATTTAATAAGTTTTGCTAATGAAGTTATTGTAATGGGAATTCTATGAAGTAGAATTGTCAATTATTTCTAAAAATATAGTAGGATAGTCAATTTTCATTCCCAACACTTGGTTGGGATTAGAGTCACCTAGGAGATTAAGAGCCATCATTCAGTTTGTTTGTGAGGACCTTCCCAGACCAGACAATCAAAGTGAGTGGCTTCAGCCATGAACTGGGTCCCTGATAGAATAAGTAGGGTGGAAGGGCAGGCATCAGAATGCTCACATTCCCCTTATCCTTTCTTTGTTTCCTGAGAGCCATGATATGATGCATCTCATTCAATGGAGCAGCAGTTCTTAACCAGAGGGACATGGCCTTTTTGGGGGGGTGGCATATCAGATATTTACATTACAGTTCATAACAGTAGCAAAATTACAGTTCTGAAGTAGCAATGAAAATCATTTTATGATTGGGGGTCACCACAACATTGGGAACTGTATTGAAGGGTCGCAGCATTAGGAAGATTGAAAGATGCTGCTATAGGGGAACATCAAAAGGATAGTATCAGCAAGAGTGAATGACTGCAGCTAATTGTTGTAGGACTGTGCAAATTGCATTGAAAGATATATACAAATAAATTATTGAGCTGTTACTGAGATATTTGGGTTTGGATCAACTACCAATCCTAGAGAGGGCAGGAGATACCCTTCTCATCTTCCTCTCCCCTCTGAGCAATAGTTTAGTGGCAAACCTACTGGATTTGTAGATTTTTATATTACTGATTTTCATATCAGAGGCACAAATGTTCACCATTTGGCCAGAGCATACCTCTAGGAGTTCTAAATCATTTTATGATTGCAAGGATACCACAGCTCAGAGAATATTTTCTTGATTTTAAAGGAGGCACTATATAAGGTAATATGAATTTAAAGAAAGAAATGTGATCTTATTTTTATGCCCTCAAAACAAAGTAAACTAGTTATATGATGAAGGCATTAAAAATTTAAATGGGAACATTTTAAATTTTGGATTAATATTTAAACCACTTGCCAAAAGTTTTAATATCACATGCTAGAAATACATTGAGAAGCACTCCAGGGCATCCACTTGAAGGTGATGTGACTGGACTCATAGAAAAATGCAAGGTGATGTACAGGCTAGAGCCCACCTTCTTAGTAATGTTATACTGAGATATTCTGGAGTTATGTTTCATGGAATTTAATTCCTCTCAGTGCATGTGTGTGAACATATGAAATTATAAGTGTTGTGTCTATGTGTATACTTATCCATGTATGTAAAGTTACATATACTTGTAGCATCAGAGTTAGTGAAGAAACCAAGAGAAAAATCGCTACTATAATTAAGAAGGGTATCCAGGGCATTTAAAAATTATTATGGTAATTATTATAATTGTTGTGCTGTATGTGTGCCTCAGCTTACATAACAAATGTGGAGGGCAGAAGACTAGATTTGGGAGTCAGTTTTCTTCTTCTATGGAGGATTATAGGGATTGAACTCAGGTCATCAGGCTTATGCCACAACAAGCACTTTTACCTGCTGAGCTGCCTTGCCAACCCTCCAAGGCATTTTTAAACGAGGCATAGCTCACCGGTATCTTCTAACTCTCTAAATGAAACACTGCCAGAACAATATGAGATACTGCTTATAACATCAAAGACTTGCAAAGATTGAACTTTCCTGATCCTGTCTAAGATTCTATAACAAGAATTCTCATATCAAAGGAGTTAGAGATTAACTACTAGTGATTAGAGGCTAAGTTTAACAGCTTAAATGTATGTTTTGCCTCTGCGCCCTTAACATTTCTTACTGTTACACTATATCATTTTTAAAGATACATTTTAAGAAAATAATATTCCCCAGAAATTTATTAGAAAGTAGCTTTTTATATTACTGCATTTTATAAATACTAAACAATTAATTTTAAACCATGGGCTTTTTCAGGAATCCATCCACCAAGCTGCAAACATACATGTACTATGTAGCCAACTTTATTACTACTGCCTATATGAGGAACTTTCTATTAAGTAGGAGTTTCACAAATATTACAGTTATGTAATGTAATATTATAGTATCAAGATAACTACAAATACCCTCCCATAGATGTCTTTAATTTGCCTCTTACAACAAAAAGCCCAGTTCCTCAGTACTATATACATTTCCTCAGTAACAAATACTGGCTATTGTATTATATGTGAGGCTCTGTAGTATCCTTGCTCACCCTTCTCTGGTTCTAGTAGCTCTGAGTAAAAATCAGCCCTTCATCTTCTACCCTGAGCATGAAATAAAGTTTGTCAAGTCTTCCCTGGTAGCTCGCATTCAAGTTCTCCATAACGTTTGCTTACATTGCCCTTTTTTTTTTTTTTTTTTTTTTTTTTGAGGAGAAACATGCCATTCAGACATTACTTCTAAGACATCTTCCTTGTCTTTATTCTTTGTGTTTCATCATAGAGATATATTAATACAAGTCACAATAGAAACTGTTAACACAAAGATCGATGTAATTATTCTGTAGTGGGCAGTTTTGGAAAGACCTATAATTCTATTTCTTGGTACTGATGACTGTTGGTAGGCTAATGCCTGTATTGTCTCCCTTGTAAGGAGCAGGCTTCAAAAATTCTGGGGTACCACCATTTCTGAAATTAAACAGTATGACACCCATTTACTTGTGTGTCTCTTGCTCACTTGCTTTGAGGAGAGCCATTTGCTAAGGCTGCTTTCTGTTCATGTGGAGGCACAATAGAGCTCCAAAGCCTTCCAATAGGCACACGGAGAATAGAGCCAAATTCCCCTCCACCTAAGACTTGAAATGTGGTAGACTCAATAGTTAATTCTACTCCATTACCCTGAAAGGTACTAAGTTCTCTGTTCACTGATAAACTATCTCAATTCTCAAATAGTAAAACCTATGACATAAAACACTTTTATTGCTAATGGTTCAATGTTTGAGTGGGTTTGCTAGATCAAAATAACTAAACAAATGTACTTGGTAACAGATATAGACACTTATACTTGCTTCTACAAAAGGAAATACAATATCATTTAATCTATAATCATTTCCTTGTCAATTGTTGGTGTTTGATGGCCTGTCTTTTAAGTGATGGAGTAATAACTTTTCTTCTTATAAACATATATGTAGTCTAGTTCAGCCCCCAAAAGAGTTAAAAGATAATTTCTGATTAATGAACTAAAAATGTTTCAAATAACTTCCAAATAATCCATGTCCTTCCATTATCACTATTTTGTATAAAACATTATAAATATTTATTTACATCTGCTTTCGCTAAATAAACTGGATTCCTAAAGTGCAAGGACCATGTATTATTCATCTCTACAAACAGCCAGTACATCAGACACAAAATGTAGATTCCACAACTGCTTCCTGAATGAGTGGATAAATACAAGTGTGCCTGAACAAGAATGCTAATAACAATACATATGCCAGCTTTCTCCTAAAATAGCCTTTCTTTATAGATTATATTGCCAAAATGTGAAAAAGACAGATATAATAGAAGACATCCACTGTATGTTTTGGATGACTCTCTCATTATGGTTCTTCTTTTGAACCCAGGGCTAAGTACATGATATCTAAACACTCCATTCTATGGCTACTCCCTTAGCCCTGATCTATTTTAACTAAACTACTTAGTTAATCAGAATGCCTCTTTCCCAAACAGCTCAGCCATTATCATATCTGTATTCTATGTATGGAACTGTTGAATATTGATCCAAATTTTCAATTCCCCATTCTATCTGTCATCATGAGAACACAGCACATGTAAATTACTTATCTCTCTGCTGGTGCACCACTTATGACAATAATGCCAGCATTTAGACATAAAAAATGCTCAAATGTGAAATACTTATATTTATGCAAATGAAGGAGAATACTTACTCTGAGAGCATATGTGCACACAATTGATTTTCTTCAGTGAGATAGTTAAGAGTAATTTTTTTAAGTAACTGAAAGCTAAGATATTAAAGTAATGTGCTAACAAAAATACCCAAGAGAATTTAAAAAGTATGCTGTACATAAAAAACTGCATGGCAATGATGTGAATTCTGGAGTCATTGACATCCTAATAGAAGCTAATGGTATTCACATCTTCAAAAATTGATTTTTACTGAGAACACTATACAACCGTATAGCATAGACAAATGGCAATCTTCTCTCCAAAAGTTCTAACTCATGCTGGATCATGATCACTCAAACATATGATATTCATGCTAAGATTTAGATATAAAATAGCTCTAATGCACTGAGAAATTGGTCATGAGTTGGTAAAAATATTAAGAAGGGATTTGATTACAAGGATGTTAATCTCATTAATGGGTTCACTGTCAGATGGATTAATAACTAGGTGGACTGTAGAAAGTGAAACCTGGTGGAAGCAATAGATCTTTGAAGAATGTATCTTTTTTTAACTTTTTTTTAAAGATTTATTTATTTATTATGTATACAGCATGTATGACTGCAGGTCAGAAGAGGGCACCAGATCTCATTACAGATGGTTGTGAGCCACCATGTGGTTGCTGGGAATTGAACTCAGAACCTCTGGAAGAGCAGCCAGTGCTCTTAACCTCTGAGCCATCTCTCCAGCCCTGAAGGATGTATCTTGTCTCTGGCTCATCTATGTATCTTTCTCCAGTTCCCTCCCACCAAGACGTAAACAGCACTGCTCTACCACATATGTCCCATTCTAAGCTTCACCATGGCCCAGAAATAATGGAGAAAGTGAGCATGGATTGAAATGTCTGAAACTGTGAGGCAAAACAACTTTTGTTTCTTTGCATTGTTTCTAACACATATATTGTTGCATCAGTGGAAAAAAATGGGAAAGGAACTTGGTATGATAAAAGGCTGTTATTGTAAATGAACCAGAACACATGACTGAGATGCCTTTAGAAGTACTTAGAAGATGGAATAGAGATAAGTTCAGTGGAAAATAAAAACTTGTGATACTGTAAGAAGAGCTTGATGAGTATTTCTGGCTATAGTGTGAAATAAAGACTATCTTTATGAAACTCAGATAGAAATGAGGACTATGTTGGGCATTGGACCAGTGGTCGTTCATTTTATAGTCTCACAAAAACTCATATGTATTTTTCCATGCTCTGACTGTGGGATGCTAAATGTAAAGCATTCTAGGGCACCATGCTCATTCCAGGCCTCCTGAAACTCCAGTCCCAAGTACTTCTTGAGTCAATGCCATCCATGTTGTAGTGGTTTGAACAAGGATGGCCCTCATAGGCTCACATATTTGAATGTTTTGTCAATGGGGAGTGGAACTGTTTAAAAGGGTTAGGAGATACTGCCTTGTTAGAGGAAGTGTGTCTCTGGGGGTGGGCTTTGATGTTTCAAAGGCCATGTAAGGCCCATGCATGGTTTGAGGTTTGCTTTATTCTGATCCTTCCATTTTAGACACTTGTATCTCACTCCTGAAATGAGCTTTATTATATCTGGTTGTTTGAATGACAAATGCCCCTTAGAGATTCACGTTTTCAACCATTGTCACTATTTTGTAGTATCCTGGCTTGAAGAAGTATGTTGCTGGGTTTGACTTTGAATGTTTTTAGCCTTACCTCACATCCTGTCATTTCTCTGATTCTTGTGTGTAAAAGAAATGTGATTAGCCAGCTTCCTGCTCCTACTGCCATACAATGGCTTCCCCCACCATGATAAACTCTATCCCTCTAGAACCATCAATTGAAATAAACTCTTTTGTAAATTATTATTGGTCATATAACAGCAACAAAAAAGTATTTATAATAACAACCTGTATCACATTATGCTGAAAGTATGCAACTTGCTTGTTTGAATTTTACAGAGTTCATAGCTAAGAATCTGCCTTGCAGCTCAGATGATTCTTTGGAATTGGTATTTTAAGAAAAGCAAGATGTAAACATAATAAAGGCAATTTACAGCAAGCCAAAAGCCAACATCAAATTAAATCAAAGCGATTCCACTAAAATCAGGAACAAGGCAAGGCTGTCTGCTCTCCCCATACTTATTCAATATAGTACTTGAAGTTCTAGCCAGAGCAATAAGACAACATAAGGAGATTAAGGGGATACACATTGGAAAGGAAGGAGTCAAGCTTTTGCTCTTTGCAGATGACATGATAATATACATGAGTGATCCCAAAAATTCAACCAGGGAACTGATACAGCTTATAAACACCTTCAGCAACATAGCAGGATACAAGATCAACTCAAAAAAATCAGTAGCTCTCCTATATATATAATTGACAAACAGACTGAAAAGGAAATCAGAGATACATCACCCTTTACAATAGCCACAAATGATATAAAACACCTTGGGGTAACTCTAACTAAGAAAGTGAATGACCTATATGACAAGAACTTAAGTCCCTGAAAAAAGAAATTGAAGAAAATGTCAGAAAATGGAAAGATCTCCCATGCTCATGGATAGGCAGGATTAACATAGTAAAAATGGAAATCTTACCAAAAGTAATCTACAGATTCAATGCAATCCCCATCAAAATACCAACACAATTCTTCACAGACCTGGAAAGAATAATACTCAACTTCATATGGAAAAACAAAAAACCCAGGATAGCCAAAAGAATCCTGTATAATAAAATAACCTCTGGAGGCATCACTATCCCTGACCTCAAGCTCTACTATAGAGCTACAGTAATAAAAACAGCTTGGTACTGGCATAAAAACCAACATGTGGACCAATGGAATTGAATTGAAGACCCTGACATTAATCTGCACACTTATGAACATATAATTTTTGACAAAGAAGCCAAAAGTGTACAATGGGGAAAAAAAGCATCTTCAACAAATGGTGCTGGCGTAACTGGATGTCAACATATAGAAGGCTACAAAGATCCATATCTGTCACCGTGCACAAAACTTAAGTCCAAGTGGATCAAAGACCTCAATATAAATCCAGTTACTCTGAACCTGCTAGAAGAGAAAGTAGGAAGTAGTCTTGAACACATTGGCATAGGAGATCACTTCCTAAATATAACACCAGTAGCACAGACACTGAGAGAAACAATCAATCAATGGGACCTCTTGAAACTGAAAAGCTTTTGTAGAGCAAAGGATACGATCCACAAGGCAAAGCAACAGCCTACAGAATGGGAAAAGATCTTCACCAACCCCACATCTGACAGAGGGCTGATATCCAGAATATATAAAGAACTCAAGAAATTAGACATCAAAATGCCCAATAGTTCAATTAAGAAATGGGCTATAGAGCTAAACAGGGAATTCTCAACAGAGGAAGCTCAAATGGCTAAAAAACAATTAAGGAATTTCTCAACATCCCTAATCATCAGGGAAATGCAAATCAAAACAACTCTGAGATATCACCTTACACCTGTCAGAATAGCTAAGATCAAAAACACTGAAGACACCTTATGCTAGAGAGGATGTGGAGCTAGGGGAACTCTCCTCCACTGTTGGTGGGAATGCAAGCTTGTACAGCCAATTTGGAAATCAATATGGCGCTTTCTTAGAAAATTGGGAATCAATTCCCGCCTCCCCCCCTCAAGACCCAGCTATCCCACTCTTGGCATATACCCAAGAAATGCTCAGTCATACCACAAGGGCACATGCTCAGCTATATTCATAGCAGCATTGTTTGTAATAGTCTGAACCTAGAAACAATCTAGATGCCCTTCAACTGAAGAATGGATAAATAAGATGTGGTACATATACACAATGGAGTACTACTCAGCAGAGACAAAAAATGACATCATGAGCTTTGCAGGCAAATAGATGGATCTAGAAAAAATCATCCTGAGTGAGGTAATCCAGACTCAGAAAAGCAAACATGGTACGTACTCACTTATAGCAGGATACTAGATGTAAAACAAAGGATGACTAGACTGCTACTCACAACTCCAGGGAGACTACCTAGAAAACAGGACCCTAAGAAAGACACGGGTATTGCCCAATGACAGAGAAATGGATGAGATCTACATGAGCAAACCGGACGTGAAGGGGGTTAATGAAGGGCAAGGGTCGAGGGAAAGAGAGCTTAGGGGAGCGGGAGATCCCAGCTGGATCAAGAACAGAGAGGGAGAACAAGGAAAAAGAGACCATGATAAATGAAGACTCCACGGGAATAGGAAGAAGAAAAATGCTAGAGAGGTCCCCAGAAATCCACAAAGATACCTCCACAATAGACTACTAGCAATAGACTACTGGTCAAGAGAAAGCCCGAACTGACCTACTCTGGCAATAGGATGGCCAAACACTCTAATTGTCCTGGTAGAAATCTCATCCAATGACTGATGGAAGTGGATGCAGAGATCCATGGCCAGGCCCCAGGTATAGCTCCGGGAATCCAATAGGCGAGAAAGAGGAGGGATTGTATGAGTGAGAATTGTTGAGAACAAGATTAGAAAAAGCACAGTGACAAATAGCCAAAATAGTGGAAACACATGAACTATGAACCAATAGCTGAGGAGCCCCAAACTGAATCCGGTCCTCTGGATAAGTGAGACAGTTGATTAGCTTCAACTGTTTGGGAGGCATCCAGGCAGTGGGACCAGGACCTGTCTTAGTGCATGAGCTGGCTGTTTGGAACCTAGGGCCTATGCAGGGACACTTTACTCAGCCTGGGAGGAGGGGACTGGACCTGCCTGGACTGAATCTACCAGGTTGAGCTGGATCCCAAGCGAGCCCTTGCCCTGGAGGGGATGGAAATGGGGGGTGGGCTGGGGGGAGGGCAGGGGAGTGGGAGGAGGGAGGACAGGGGAATCCGTGGCTGATATGTAAAATTAAATCAAATTATAAAATTAAAAAAAATTAAAGCAAAAAAAAGAGTATTATCACACAATGAAAAGAAATTCAAGATGTTCTTAGAGAGGGGGATCTGTGGTTGGTTTGTAAAATGAATAAAAAAATTTAAACAAAAAAAGTACAAAAGAGAAAATACATAAATGGAGAGTTATGCAACATTCATGGATCAGAAGAGCAATTTTTTTAATGTAAACTATTCCTGAATTTATCTGTGAGTTCAAGAAAAAAATCAATAAAACTGAGTGAAAAAAAAAAAGAAAGAAAAGCAAGATGTATTAAGACTTTAAGAACTCTTGAAGATGGACCATATGTAAAGATGTATTACATTTATTTATGCCACATAATATTACTTTAACTTTGTAAAGGTGAGGTGTGCTACATCTGTTTATGTTGCATTTGCTTAGCTAGGCAAAGATGTTTTGCATTTATTTATGCTGCCTTTGTTTAATTATGTAAAGATCTGTTGCTGCTTTACCTTGCCTGCCCAAGGCACCTGATTGGTCTAATAAAAAGCTGAATGTTCAATAGCTAGGCAGTAGAGGGATATGAGGGGCTGATGGGCTAATAGAATAAGTAGGAGGAGAAAAATAGAAAAGAACAAGGAAGAAAGAGGGGGAGATACCCAGGGCAGTCAGCCAAGCAGTCACCAGATAGACAGAAATGAGTAAGACATACAGAATGACAGAAAGGTGGAAAGCCCCAAGGCAAAACACAGATGAAGAGAAACAGGTTAAAATAAGTTATAAAAGGTAGCATAAGACAAGGCCAAGCATTCATAACTATTAAGTCTCTATGTCATGATTTGGGAGCTGGTTGGTGGTCCAAAAGAAAGCCTGATACAATATCCAGTTTTCACTAGAAGGAAGAAATGAGCCACTGGGTGCCAAGGCAAAATATTATGCTTTTGATATAAAATAGGCTGAAGACTTATGTGTTAATATCTTAGTTCATAGTTGGTGAAAGGTGATTGAAATATGATGCTGCTTATCTCATTTATGAATTAATCCATTGAAGAATGCATAGCTGAATGGGTTATTAACCAGGAGGTAGGCCTTGGTTAGAAGAAGTAGGTCAATTAAAGACTCACCCTGTCTTGTTTTCACCCTATCTCTCTCCCTCTCATTCTGTTGTTTTCCTAACGTGATGGTATCTCATAGAGAGGCAATTCTTAAAAGACATGGAAAGAGATTCCATGTAATAGACACTAAGTAACTGACATTAAATAGCATTTGATGAAATAGTGAATTCTTCCAAACAATCACAATAATGACAGTGGAGTCCCATGTGAGCCTACAGATGACATCAGAGACATCACTGATATTTCAGTAGTGTCATTTAGAGATCTTGAAACAGAAAGATCTCAATAGTCCATGCCAATGGAATTATGAGATGAATATTCTTTTTTAAAAAACACAAAGACTTCAGGTGCTTGTTACACAGCCAAATGATGACCTGCACTGATATTGGTTGTACAAAGATTTTGTGGAAATAGACTGTAGGAAGAAATCATAGGAACAGCCAAATTGGTATTTTGTCTTTCTTGTATAATAGAGAAAAGAAAAAAAAATTATGGAGACTAAGTTATGTGTATGGAGGAATCATTCAGGCCATTTGGATGTAGCATATTCTCTCATTTATAATGTACACATTTCATTTTTAGATATCTTAGTATATATTAGTTTTAGCTATTTGAAGATAATAAAAATGAGCACAGACCTACTTATATAGAAATCTAATTTCCTGGCAATGGGTGAAGCAGTACTAGGTTTCAATGTCCTTTCTGAAATACATACTGAAAATTAACTGTAATTATAATGCTATTAGGAAGTGAGGCCTTTAAGAGATGATCAGGCTGTGAACCTGTCCTCACAAAAGGATTAAAGCTGTTATCCCAGAATGGGTTCCTGATAAAAGAGATAAATGTGGCCTTTGTTTTCTCTCTATTTTGCATATGCCTGGCTATCATCTGGTTTTGGTAAGATGCAAGGTAAAGTTCGTTACTAAATGCAAATGCCATGTTCTTGTACTTCACAAACTCCAGAACCATGTGTCAAATAACATTCCATTATTTGTAACTTCTCTAAACTCTGACATTATCTTATAGCATTAGGAAAATAAACTAAGCTAAGTAGCATGCATATTTAAAGATAAAAGTCAAATATCTGGACTTTGAGAGAAAGTACAACAGTTTAGAAGATGCACCCAGAAAGAAATATAACTATATAGAAACTATATATACTTTTATCATTCCACTTACTATTTATATTTATTGAGAAGAAAATACTAGTTTTACTAACTTGGTCTGTCCCTGACAATATTGCTCTGATCAGCGGATGACTAGACCCTCTGAAGAGTATACCACATGTTTGCCTTTGTGGCAAGAGGCAATCTTGCTGAAGTATGGTACTGGGATTAAAAAGATTGGTTACATGAGGAGAAAAATGAGATCTGTGATTTAAAAGGATAAAAAGAATGTATGTTTGATGCATATGCTGAAAAAGCATGTATATGTTACAGAAGCTACAATCATTGGAGCTCCATTAGAATCAAAGCAATATGATTCCTTTAATCGGTGTGACTTTCAGCAGGCCTGATGCACACGCTGACTGGTACCTTAAAGGCACCACCTGACACTTGATATACATTTGATGCTACAGACAGAAGAAATTGCCTCTCAGTCAAGGTGTCTTCTATGGCTTCACATATTCACATATTCATTCTATTGCAGGAAAAAGAAAAATCCACACACATCAAATGGTCCTTCAGATCAGACCACCCCAGGGCCAGAACTGTAGCAATTCATCCCACCTGGCACTTCCTCATTCATAAGAAAAGGAAATTTCTATGTTATCAGCTTATACAGAAATTGAAGCAGTTGGCTGACTCCTTTTTAGATACTGTAATGGCTATCATTGGTTATCAACTTGACTACGTCTGAAATTAACTAAAACCCCAAAATGGAGGGGCACGCCCATGACAGAGTTTTAGTTAATATGAGGTGGGACGATCCACATGTAATCCAGATGCTTGAAGTGAGAAACACAACTTTAATGTAGATCTTTAGTTGTGGGAAGACCCACCTCTGATATGGCCACATCTTCTGCTGGAAGTCTATATAAAGGACACGGAAGATGGAAGCCTTTCTGCCTGTTGCACTTGTTCTTGCTAGCAAGTCCTTTCCTTCACTGACATTAGAGACTACTTCTTCTGGAGTCCAGTGTATACTGAAGACCAGCTGAGACATCCAGCCTCGTGGACTGAAGAAATACAGGAATCTTTGACCTCTTTTCCATTGCTAGATTATTTGGACCACAGATTGCCATTCATTCTAATAAACCCCCTTTCTATATACATAGAGAGATTCATAGTATAAGTTCTGTTATTCTAGAGAACCCTGACTAATACAGATACTATGCCATATTATAGTGATAATAGCTCATTAAATTGTGTATGAACAAAAGCATTGTACAATTAAATGACATATGCAAATTCATATACTAATTGACAATGTAAATCAGTATAACTCTACTATATGTCAACTAGTCAATAAACTCCATTTGATACCATGATTTCAAACCTCATCACAAACTGCTGCATGTAATCTTGTTTGCAACTGTTATAAAGATGAAGGGATAACTGCTCTATTGGAGTACAGAATCATCATTCGGAAAAGTCATGCTATGACTTTTCATGTCATGAACTCAACCAGGACAAATATCAAGAATTGCACAAATGAATGTGGAGTTCAGTATAGGTAGGACACAAAACATTAAAAAAAATACATAAACTATAGTAGAAATTGGCCAATATGTAAACAAAAATGTGACCTAATTGTCAAAAGTAGAAATCTACCCTTAAGAATCAGTAAGAGACATGTTAAGTTTCTTTTTAAACCCAATTCACCAGCTGGGTTCATACAAGTTGAAGGGCAAATTATTTCTCCATTCTTATACTCCCTGAATCCCCTTTCTAAACTGGTATAGACAAGAAAGGAAATCTAAGCACCTGTTCCTACTTTTTAACTATCTTAAAGTAAGTCTTTAAATCTTAATCGTTGCTTTTATATTCTCAATTTCTAACCAATTACCTCTTACAGAAAACTGAACTATTTTCTCAACCCTTTGGAAACTCAAAGTTCTTTCTCCCTTTGTAGAAATTTCGAAGATTTTCCACTGTAAGCCTTCAAGCATCTTTTCTCCAAGAACTACTTGGCCTGCTATATAGTTATAAGATCATAGCTGTGAGATGGAATGACAGCTCCTTTTCCCTCACCTCAAATGCTTAGAAAAGGGAGGAGCTTGCTTTAAGATGGGTTGGAATAAATGGACCCTCTCTTGTAGTTTTTGGAATAAGAATCAAGTACAAATGGTCCTTCTTAATAGTTGCTTCAAAAATTAATACTCAAACATGTCACACAAGTTAGTTTTTTGAGAGAAAAATTTAAGTATAGAAATCATATAGAAGAGATGAATAGAATGGAAATGAGAATGAGAAAAACTGAATGAACATATTCTGTAGGCTTCTCACATTCTACATATCCCTTTGCTAGCTGCCTTTGAATCTTGGCCACATTCATAACCTTCACTTCCAAGAGATACTTCCAATTTTTTTTCACTCTATAATATAAATTTCTTATCTGCTTAGGAAAAACATATAGCAATATACGGCAACCATGCAAAAGCTTACAGGAACTTCACAGATCCTGCAAAGCAAGAATACCAGCCAAAGCCCCTAACTTGTAAGTCACACCCACTCTGATGCTATAGATTCTTCCCACTTTCATCTAACTTGGATCCACAACAGGCCACAGCTAACGTTAGTAAAGACACAGTGCTGGCAATATATACATGTTTAGACAAGGCCTTAAACAATGACTCAAAACAGTGTCACATTAAGAAATGTAGAAAACACTTAGGAATGTCAGCTTAGAAACGAAATGACTAGAAAAGGTAAATGATCTGTTTTTAAGTTATGTAATAAGGAATTTAACTTAATGTCTCACATAGAATTGTATTTCTAATATAAGACCATTAAAATTAAGTAAGTTCTTCCACAGTTATTGAGTTACCTGATACTGTAAGTATCACAACAAAATTTAGATGTCCTCTTAGCAGAGTATTTATTGAAAAATACATTCAAGCCACAAATCAAATGGGTAGTTGTTACAGTTCTAAATTTCCTTGCAACTCTAAGGTTATGATGCATCAGTTTCTCCTAAATGACTGTAGGATCCACTATAAAATGTAATATTAATATCTGCATATTAGTTGTATAGAATTTTCTTTGAACTAAAAGATTCCATTGCATAGGGAGGGCTCTTAAGGCAAAGTATTCCAAAGTGAGCCCCATTAAGATTCAGGAACTAAACAACTCACAAATCTCAGGAAGTCCCCGAGGCTTACCATGTTGACAATATCCATTCCTCACCAGTGTTGTATGAGCAGTAGAGATTGCTGAGGAAAAAAACTGATTTGTGGAGATGCTTTCAGGTCACCTAGAGAGTTCCAGAGTTTCCACACATGCTGTATGTAACTCTTGCTCAAGGTAATGTAGCTACCTTGGGTTGTCTGTGATCCTGTAATTAACTACTCACCCATATTCTGTTAGTAATCTCAATAAAGTCAATAGTTTATCCAGTTGGACTTTGGTGATATAGTTACTTTGGACAGTCATTGATTCCCAATTTGGAGTGAGTAGAAGCTTGTTCATGTCTCCCCAGGAAAACTGTCATACAACAATGGTGAATAACACTTCATTCATTTAATTCATAATAATCTAATACCAGGGAAAACTTTCTGATGGATAGGGATTAGGAAAGTAGAAAAGGCAATGATATTTACCAACTGTATGACCCAATGCTCAAAGGGGAATGTCCTTTACAATGGCATCTAAAGGTACACTTTTGTTTAAGATCAAATTAATAAAAACCAAGCAATAAGCACAAGAAGTACAAGGTATATCAAACACATTCTCAGGTTTCATGATATCATCACTGAGTGTCTTCCATTGAGCCATCAAACATGGAATCCTAGCATCACCTTTCTAGAAAGTTTTGCCCTCAGAAGCTTTGTTATTGTTGCCAAGGTTACAAATTAAGCTCAACATTAGAAGCTTAACATTTTTAAGTGGTCTTGTCTTCCTTTTTAAAACTGTTCACTCTACCATCCAGACATTCTCAGAAGGTTTCCTTTATTAGTAAATTTGTAATTTTTTTCACACACATTTTAAGAAAATGATAAAGCCAGTTAAAACACATAAACAATTACTGTATCTTGTGCTGCTGATGCTCTGAGAGCCTGCATACCCTTGTCCAGTGGTATGAGTGGTAACCTGAAGGATGACCCGGCTACATTTCCTGCGTTTCCTTTCTTGTGAATACCAACACCATGTGATGTGCAATGAAGCAAAATCTGCTTTGTTGTTGTTGTTGTTGTTGCTTTTGCATTTCCTGCATTTCATCTGAGTTTCACTATCTATCGTGCGCTCAAGAGTGTATGTCCAAGTCTTAAATCCTGGAAAATTGAAATAATGCCTTATATGGTGAAATGGTGATAACCCTAATTGGAAATCATGAAGCAAAGCTTACTTGGGGCTTTAATTGCCATCTGGTGTCTTTAGATAAAAGGGTCAGTGGGGAACCATTCAGATACATATATGACAGAATTGACATAAAGACAGGAGCAGACACTTGATCTAAGGAACATCAGAAAGCACCAGAAACAGGAGATGATAATGAACAAATCTCCCTAGAGCAGAGCAAACCTAGAACTGCAGACACCCTGATTTCTGCTTCTTATTCAGGAAAAGTTCACTGCTTCCCATCTTGCATTTCCCTGGCATGAGGATGAAAGCATTCATATATCAATATTCAGATATTTTAGATCTTCCACAAAAAGGCATAAAAATGTCTCAAACTTAGGAAAGAGGCCTTTCCTTATACAAAGAGAAGTTTAATGGTGCCTGCCCTAAGAGTCCATTCACAAACTATTAGATAGTAAAAACTCAAAAGCTTGACAATAAATCCTGTTGGACAGGCTGTGAACAAACATATTTTTACTGATTCTAGTGGGAAGGAAAATCTGCCACACCTTCATGAAAAGGAATTTGAAGGGACTAATTAGAGCATGTGTGCATTTACAGTTCAGCACAACAGTGCTACATCTAGGAACTTACCCTGAAAGCTTTAACTCCGAAAATATGAAAACATGAAATGTGTGTGCAAGATTACTTATTGTGAATTTGGAAGGAAGGGAGGGAGGGAAAGAGGGAAGAAAGAAAGAAAGAAAGAAAGAAAGAAAGAAAGAAAGAAAGAAAGAAAGAAAGAGGAAGGGAGGGAGGGAGGGAGGGAGGGAGGGAGGGAGGGAGGGAGGGAGGGAGGGAGGAGGGAGGAAGGGGATTAAGGAAGGAAGGAAGGAAGGAAGGAAGGAAGGAAGGAAGGAAGGAAGGAAGGAAGGAAGAAAAGGAAAGGAAAGGATTCCACAAAGAAGATACTGTATTAAGTGTAAAAATTAGGTCAAAAGGAACATCAATGCTGTTTGTCTATATTGAATTTTTTTTAAAAGAACAGAAAGTCAACATCTATCTATCTGACTTCTTGACAGTATCAAAAAAGTAACATTGAAAGCATAAAGTAACTGAGGTTAATGGTATCTTAAGAGGTAGCAAGAATGGGATGGAACAGAAAAAAAAGAACCACCTTTTTGAGAACATAACTTATGGAGAGTCTTGCCCACAGATACATGTTCATATCCTACATATTCAAAAGATACACCAGTCTGGTAGGAAAATATAGTAGACAAATGGAATCAAATAAGCCTAATCTCATTTCATGTGAGTTTTGTATCTACAATAAAGGCCAATCAAAGAACCACCCTGAGTGTTTATGGTCATAGAGAAACACAGGGTGGTGACAGAATCTCAGAGACATCTAGAATCCTACCATTTCATGTGTCCACTATAATGATGTGGACAAGAAAATTATGGAATTATTTTTGATATATTATGACATTGAGCAAATGAGTAAACATTTTAATCATTTGGGGAGCCAGAACTCTAATTTTGAAAGAAGGGATGAAAAAATGATGGCTTTTGAAATATATATAACTATGCGCTTACATGAATAAAACATATTAATATGTATGTAGATATTTATATAGGTATTTGTAGGTCTTCCTTCTCCTGGAAGTACCAAAGTATAGAAATTCCACAACACTGAGGAAGCTCATGCCTAGACTTTGATCTCTACTCTTCATTACTGGGAACACATCCATTATTGCTTTAAGAAATTATTGGTTCCAAAAATGGAGCAGAGAAATGTTAAGAAAGAAAACAGCTTAGAGAGTTTCCACTGATGAAATACAGCAGTAACATCAGCATCTTTTACATTTTTAAAACAGTATAAGCTACGTGAAAAATAGGAACTGATTAACTGCTAACGACTATATAGGTACATTTTATATGGGCATACACAGAAGGAGGCTATGGAAAGGAGAACAAGATGATGAGTGAGGTTAAGAAGTTAATGGAGTATGAAAACTTCAATTCTACTGGTCAGACAGAAGAAGAAACAACACTAGATTCTAAAGCAGCAGAAATTCCTGACAAGATGTCTGTGTAGTCTTCAAGAAGTTGTTTTTTTTTTTTTTTTCAGATTGGTAATGGTTACAAATAAAGGTTTGAAGCTCAGAAACTACCAAAAGGAGAAGCTTTAAGGCTAGTACCACCAAGGAAGGACTGAGAGACAAGTGGATACAGAGCTACAGCTTTATAACATTGAAACAAAACATATCCTCAGCAGCATTTCTAAAACATATCCAATCCGTATACATAAAAGCACTGTAGTAAGTCAGGAAATACACATAGATCAAACTCCCTTATATACTCATGTCTCTGTACACATTAGTTGCTGCAGTTCTCAGACCTTATCTGAGAAATTTCTTTGTGCAGAGAATGACATTTAACACAGAAAAACACAACTGATTAAAGTTCAGACAATAAGCATCTGTGGAAGGCTCACTCATAAATGAATGTCTATACCAGACCCTTGTTCCCAAGGCTTAGAGATTGTTTTAGAAGAGAGAACAGGAAGTTGTGAAAGCCAGAAAGGAATGGAGGATCAGAGAGAAACTATATTTTGGACATGACAAGACACTACACCCATGAACTCATAAGAGCTGCTGTTGCCTGGGTAAGACCTGTACAAGATCAAACCAGTCCATTCCAAAATGGAAGGGGGCATGTCTCACAAGTTCCCACAACCATTGGAGGAGCTACTGACAGCTGACTGGTACTGGGGGAATTAGAGGTACCTTTTCTTTCATAGAGTGACCCCACATGGGTCGAGCATACTCCAGTGGACAGCCTTACAAATTGGACTCAGCATTTTAATATGGAAAAAATAGAGGGAATGAAGTTGGAAAGGGGTGGGAGTGGGGATAAATAAGATCAAAATAAAGTGAATGCGTATTTGAAATTTTAAAAGAATTTATCAAAATAATATATTTTAAAAAGAAACAGCAAATCAATACATATTAACAAGTATTCATTTTAAAATTTAGAGTATTTTTATTGCAAATAAATAAATAAATAAAACCACCATTTCCCATACAATATATTCTGATCATGCTTTCCCTTACACCAACTGCTCCCAGATCCTCCCCATCTACCCAACTCCACAACCCTTTCCACAACAATCAGAATCTTAAATAAAAAAAAAAGAATATTTAGAAATAAAGAAAAGTCATAAGAGACATACAACAAGAATAAAAACACAAAATTGTAAAACCTAAAATATAAGCAGAACACCAGCAAGACAGGCACCCCCACTACCTAAAAGCCAAAACAAAGTAATATGAGAAAAAAAAAAAAAGGTCTACCAAAATACCATGGACTTCATTTTTCTTTGGCCAACTACTGCTTGCTTGGGCCTTACACTTAAGTGTGGTAAATATATTCACTGCATATTTTGAAATTGTCAAGCATTATTAAAGACAGAGGAAAGCCATAGACTTGTTCCAGATTAAAGGAGGCTCCAAAGGCAAGACAAGCAAGGGAAATGCCCTTGACCTAGATTCTTTCCTGGTGGAGGTAAAACTGCTGGAGAGGATATTATTGGACTGTCCAATTAAATTGAAAATGAGTTGTAATTTTGTAAAAATAAAAAAAAAAAAAAATGTATGGACCAGGGTGAGTTTCATACAGTTTACAATTGCATTGTAGTCAATAAAAATGTATCCCTGCAGAGGCAGTCATACTGAAGAATTTGTGGATAAAGGCTATGGATACATGAAAATTTACCTGAAATACTGGTAAAGCACACAAATACAAGCATATAAAAGGTGAATGGAGAGAGAACTACTTAGGGAGAGAAAGCAAATAAAGTAGACTTACAAACAAACAGATCTGTATGAAAACTTTAGAGATATTCTTCATACCATTTTGCAACTTTCTCTTTCCTTACACCAAATAAAAATAAAAGCAGAAAGATTCTCTAAAACAAGCATTTGCTGAATCTTGAAACTGACACTCCAACCAATTTCTCTGATAACAAAGATATATTCATCACATGGACACCTCCCCAACAAAGACAAACATAAGTTTCTCACTTCACCAGTCTGTATGAATTCATCCTCCCTCGCTTCCCCCTTTTGCCCTGTCTCCTTGCCTCTGTTTTCTTGTGGGAGAGAGCACCAATAACCCTTGTTTGACTATTCAAGCAGGAATTCTGTACCTGTAGTCCTGTCTCCTGAATCTGCTTTCTAGTGCCATGCCCTTAATATTCCTCCCTTGCCCTGAAGCCTCCTCTGTGCATCTTCTTGTTTTCCTTAGTACAGTAGGAAACATGGATGTTAAAGTGCAAGCTTCTACCCCATTCATCCATTACCATTCATCCCTGTATGTTTGCAAATATGTACACACATGTTAACATAAAAAAAAAGTTTGTTGTTCATTTTGTAGGTAATCTACCAGACTTTCCAGGTTAGAGGGACCATCTTCTCTCTACGTCAGCTGTGTAGCCAACCAGGATAATCTACTAAAACCTGTACAAAGGGATGACCTGGAAATAGCAATTCAATAAGTTTATTGTTAATGAATTATTTTCAGGCTGAGTGAGCCAATAGTAATAAAACTTAAACAATGGGCTGATTTTAGCTACTATCCAATTCTCCAGTTTAAGTGTTCCCACTGGCTGAAGATGTCTCCAAATAGATTCATCAGTACAAAGTCTACCAGTTAGCATGTGGCATCTCTGAGAGACTTTTGCTGTCAATTCTAATGAGCTATTACTAAAGGCAGGCAGTTCCTAGCAACAGCTGGTAGTATTTATCTAGTATAAGAAAGGGATAAATGAGGCCTATGACAACCTGAACTGGCAGCAGGGATAGATCAAGAAGAGAACAGAAGGGACAGAACTCCAGAAGGTGTGGGAAGCTGTAGAACACAAGCTGGTTAAATGTTCCCAAAGGTACATTTACCTCACAAACTTGCCTTGGGCCACCTAGTTTACAATGTGTCTTTGGCATATCTTTTGATACTATTGGAGGGCAATATGTTTCTTAATATTACATATATAAAAATACTTTTTCAGGAACTTTCTAGAATATCCAAAGACATTTTCTCACTACAGAATTTATAGCCCCATTTCACAGTGGAGGGTTCGGTTTATAATCTCCTAAGATTTTTAGTTTTAAAAAAAGAGATCAGCAACTTAGAAAAGTTTGAAAATTATCTGTTACACTACAGCAAATTGTGTCTACCGTGGCCTCTTATTTTGATTTTTCTCAAAAGAATGCAATCTCCTTAATACTGCTTCTTATTCACACTTGCCTACCAAGGACCCGAGGGTTTAACTGTTTGACTGCTATTTCCTATGTCAATCATTAGTGGATTATTCTGCTGCCAAATGCTGTTCTACTTTTCACTGTAACTAAGTAACCAATTATTAGAGTAAGATAATAATCAAACAGACCAAGTTTAGTCATTCAACAAATTATGAATTTTATTGATTGGTTTTGTGTAGAGTTCTTGTGATTGATTTTCTACATAGCTTTATTATTTTTTGACATTAAACTGTCACTGTTGTGACATATGGGATCTTCGTGATAATATTTCTTTATATACACATTTACATGGAACTCTGTCTAGTTCATGCTTTTACACAGCATCTTTGCATCAGGGCTGTGAACTCATCATTTTCTTCATGATGAGAAAAGTATGGTCTGATGGTTAAATTTGTGTGAAAAAATATACTGGGCCACAAGATACCCAACACTGGTTTATTATTCTAGGTTTAAGGATATTGGAAGTTTGTTCAAGAGATTAATATTCTTTAGCTTTCTTTTTATTTATTCTTTGTGTCTTTTACATCATACATCTTGATCTCATTCATTTCCCTGTCCCTTCCTATCTGCCCTGTGTCCTTGCAACACCTTCCTACACACTCAAATAAAATAAAATTTAAGAGAAAAAAAAGGAAAATCTTGTCATAGAAGCTGTAGTGTGACACAGTGAGTCATGAATTAAACCTTTTGTCCATATATTTTTACTTGCAAGTGTTCTTTTCAAAGAGGAGTCATTGGTCTGGTTCAAGGTCTCTGGTTTCTGCTACACTATTAATGCTGGGCCCTTACTGGGAGTCCTCTTGGATATCCTGTTGTTGCCCTATGTCATAGAGATCCTGCACTTTTGAGTCTGCAGGACCAGTCCCCTTCACCATCATGGGGTGGACAACTACCCAGGCCCAGAACCAGGGTTATGAGTATGCTCACTCCAACACCCACCCCATCCATCATCTGTGGAAGTTAATTTTTTAATGAGTAGGCTGACTAAAAGCAAATTGTCTTCCCAAATGTGTGTGTGCCCCATCCAGGCAGGGGTAGAGTAAGTAGAACAAAACTTTAGCTTTCAGAATAGAGTGAAGTCTGCCTATTTGACTGCTTTCTAATTGGAAAATTGTCTGCTTTCCATGTCTTCAGATTCTAAGTGATTTTGAGGGTCTTGAGCCTACACTCCTTAAGATGAGACTGTCCAACTGTTTGTCCTGGCTCTCCAGTTAACCAGCAGTGGGTCTCTGGGCATACCAGCCTCCAGAATCTGATGAGCTCATTTAGGTGCATTAGTTGGGATCATATACACTAGAAATAGATCAACATCTATATGTCCTTTTGGTAGCTATTTCCATAAAGATCCCATGCTATCCTATATAATAACTCCCAAGAATAAGCTAATCTCATCAAAATGTGTTCAGAATGAACTGTTTAAAACTTGTGGTTTAGTGTGAAATATCCCTTAAAGGAGCATGTATCCCTCCTGGAACTGTAAACCAAAATAAGCTTTCTTCCTTAAGTTGGTTTAGTCAGGGCACTTTATCACAACAGCAAAAAGAAGCAAAGACAAATGCCTGTGCACATACGTTACAGTTTTATGCCACAATGTTTAGTACAAAGTGTGGCAAGCCTCAAGAATATGATATAGTGAGTCCAGCTGTATATAATAAGCTATACCTTGACTGACCAATGGTCCTTCAAGTGGGAAGATATTTATCACAGAATGTTTGGTGTTATTCAGCTTTAATATTCAGCTGCTCCTTGTTATGAATTTCTGTGCTCATAATTCCCATAGAACATGTATATGTGAGCATCTTGCTGAGGCCAGTATTTGGATAAGGTCACATAGGCAGGCCTCTGAGATCCCTGCTCCCTTTTCAGCATTTGAATTGGGTATCTGCCTTTTGCAAATTTCCCCTTTAGCTAGGGCCAGCCCCAAACAAAGCATTGAAGGACTATCAGGGAATAGAATAGCTGAGACCATCCCTTGCCTTCAGGCCTAGTGGCATTTCAGAGCAATTGACTGAGAACAAAGGAAGTTTTTGCATATTCAGTTGGAGTGGAAGGTGGAACAGGATTCCTTGGAAGACAGAATCATGTGGCCAGAGAGAAGAGAGCAAGACAGAGATTCAGTAGAGGGTAAGGCAGATCTGTTATAGAGTTTTCTGAGAGCCAGGAATAGAGAGCTAGGAAGGATAGATGGAGGGTGAAGGAACAGAGGGCAAAGATGAGGTCAAAAGCATAGAGAAAATTTAGGCAGGAAAAATAGACACAGAGAGGAACTGAATGTGAGGACAGAGATGAAGCTGTATAGATAGAATTTTGTCATAGAGGAATAAAGTAAACGGACAAAGAGCTTAGTGTACTTAGATTCTTTCCCTGAAAACAATTCTCACCATTTGAAGTTTCTCTTCTCGGCCCCTGGGAAGAATATTATTAAGGCTGGTCTATTAATAATATTTGAGAACAAACCTAGTCCCTAATAAATAATTGCTAAATGAGTGAATAATCTAAACTTATTTCAATACTAGTATTGAACCTAGTGCATTGATTTAATGACATAAAATATCTATTAAGGAAATACACACAGTATTAGTTAACTATTTCTATAAGAAAACCTGTGGTCAAGTTGCTGGAAGGCATTATGCCTTCCTGAAATGGACAAGCAAAGCGATTCTGAGTTCAGTCTTCCAAGTTTCATCTCATTATCTAATATGCATGTATGGGAAAATGACCTCTAAGAACTTGTAATATGGTTTTAAGCAAACCATCAATGCAATATACTTGTTTATAAAATGAGAAAATTGAACATTTTTCAGTGTCTAACAACTTAACAACAGGGGGCAAAGCAATACTAAGTGATTATAATATTAGACTCAGAATAGGAAAAAATAATTTATTTATTATTAATTCCAGATTACCTATGGATATTTTGTCAATTGGAAGCCCTAGTTTATTTTGTTTATTAAAAACTGATGCAGTGAATATTCCATATCTTTCACAAACTGCAAAGTGAAGCAAAATATAACTATTAATTATTTATCACTTTTTAAAATTGCATATCACTAGTATTAATTTCAGTTCTTTATTTTCACAGTGCATTTTTATTATTAATTTTTGACAACAAGAATTCAATTTGCATTATTTGAATGTTTTACCTAATGACAGTAATAATTTTCTAATAAATAAGATATCATATCCAGAGAGATTAAATTTTGTTCTTTCTATTTTCATACTTGTATTTTGAATTAGGCAAAATTACACTTCTTTTATTCTCTTTTCTTACTTCTTTGTTAGAAATGTAAATGCAACATGCCACTTAAGCTTGTTTTCCATGCTTCTAACAAGTACAACTATCTTTTAAATACTTAGATGATAGTATGATTTCACTAAAAGTGATGTATAAAATTAACATAACTTCCTTGCATTTCTCCTGTTTCAGCTTTATAACAAAGGTATGGTGACAAGGGAGTTATCACAGAAGAAAGTATAATGGAAGATGAGAGCAAAGTTATTTCATATTCCTCTCTATAAATGCACATAACATACACAAACACACACTCACTGAATTTAAAACCATAGAACTGATTTTGTAAAAAATGTTAAAGAACCATTCTTTTTACAACTATCTCGCTGATACTGAAGAACTGTACGTACTTGAATTTAGTAAGTCAACTGGGATTAACTTACAAATATATAGGCAAAATATTTATAAGTAATTAAAGATGATATATGATAATTTGATGATGCTATAACACAAACTTCACTAAAGACTAGGTAGGTATAAGCAATTTGTAAAACAAACACAAATGGCATGTAAGCTATATGTTGAAAGTAAATAAATGACACAGGAATGTGAACTACAATGACAATGTGACAGGGATTAACCTTTCTAGTGTAGAATATAGAAGACAGAGTATATAAAAAATTAGCAATGAAAATGACTTAAGCCTTATATTCTTGACTGCAGGAAATGAATCTGTGGACTTAAAAGTACCATAGACTTATGTGTAATGATATTTTTACATAATAATGCCACTATCTGATTAATAGTAGCAACATGGATATACCTTAAAATACCCAAACTTGATATATTGAAAATAAAGCCCCAAACAGCCACTAAAACCAGACAATAATGCTGTGGATATTGCTCTGTATAAGTAAAATGCTGATTGGCCAATAGCCAGGCAGGAAGTATAGGTGGGAAAAAGAGAGAGGAGAATGCTGGGAACAGGAAGCCTGGGTCAGGAGACACTGCCAGCCGCCAAGATAAGGAGCAGGTTGTAAAGTACCAGTAAGCCACGAGCCACGTGGCAAGATATCGATTAAGAGAAATGGGTTAATTTAAGATATAAGAACTAGATAACAAGAAGCCTGCTATGGCCATGCAGTTTGTTAGCATTATAAGTCTCTGTGTGTTTACTCAGTTGGGTCTAAGTGGCTGCGGGACTGGTGGGTGAGAGAGATTTGTCCTGACCATGGGCCAGGCAGGACTGGAGAAAAACTCCAGCTGCACAATAAAATAATTATCAACATAGGGAATAGCTCAACCTACTTGCAAGATATAAAACTTCCTTCTAAAGTATACAATCTGTAATCTGCAATCATCAAAAACACAATCTGATATTCATATGCATACACATTTCTGTGTGTGCAAATAAAATAGCTAGAAATAGTTTATAGCAGATAATGTCGACATTGATAAAATTATGTGTTTCCCTTCATCATGTTTCAACGTGTTTGTCAGTGAAATGCTTTATTGAAGAAATCTTTTGCAATCAAAGTGAATGTGGGAGTACTTAACACAAACAACCTTCAAACTGTTCCATAAAAGAGAAAGGATGGAACAGTACCAAGCTCATTCTTGGCTGCCACTATAACCAGATAAGGACACAATACAAAATATAAGCCAATTTCTCTAATGAACATAGATGCAAATACTACCAGCAGAATACTGGCCAAAACAAATCAAGAACACATTTAGAAGATTGTAACAAAGACCATGTGGGATATATTACAAAGATGCAAAGATAGTTCAACATACACAAAGACAATGGTGCAATACAGAACATAAATAGATGTAAGAAATTGATCTTCTCACCAGATGTAGAACAGAACTTTGACAATGTTTGTTAAAATTTCATAATGAAAGTTTTGAAGAAAGTAGGAATATGAGGAAATACTTATATTTATATATATATATATATATTCACACATATATATATATGACTGTATGTATATATGTGTATCTATATCTATCTATACTTATGTAGATATAGATAGACTGTACATGATAATTTTATGGTTAGCATGATACTAAGTGGGAGGAAATTCGACAAATTTCTTCTAAACTAACAAGGCAAAGTTGTCCACAATCTCCATTTTTATTGTATACAGTGATAAGGCATAACTTGAGCAAGAAGGCAAGAGAAAGAAATAAAGGGGATACACACAGGCAAGGAAGAAACCAATTATCCTTTCTGGAAGACAATCTGAAAATACTAAAGATTCTATTATAAAATTTTTAGTTTTTGTGAACATTTTCAACAAAGCAAGATACAAAAGCAATATATACCAAGAACTGTCAAGAAAAAAATGAGATATTACCTTCATAATGTCTTTAAAAGACACTTAGAAATAAATCTGAGAAGTTGTAAGAAAATCATACTAAATACATATTTTAAAAATGAAACACAACTGAAGAAGACACTAGAAATTGTGTGTGTGTGTGCAGGGGGAACAATGATCATAGATTGGCAGAATTAGCACTATGA
Organism: Peromyscus leucopus; assembly: GCF_004664715.2. Lineage (NCBI taxonomy): Eukaryota > Metazoa > Chordata > Mammalia > Rodentia > Cricetidae > Peromyscus > Peromyscus leucopus. The sequence continues at coordinate 12,551,801 of NC_051086.1, forward strand.
AAATGACTAATCTACCAAAGGAGTCTGTACCTTCAGACTTAACTTAATTCCTATCAAAATTCCAGTGACATCTCAGAACTAGAAATAACAATTCCTAAGTCATATGGACACACAAACAAAAAATTCCAAATTGCTAAAGCAATCCTAAACAGAATGGTGCTGGAGGTACCACAGATCATACTCTCAAGTATAACACAGAGCTAACTGTTTAAAAAGAGACATAATGTTGGTCTAAAAACAGATACACAGAACAATGTAGTAAACTAGAACTCCCAGGAAAAAAGTCATTTGGCTGTAGCCATCAGATTTTTCACACACAAAAAAAATGTGTTGTGGGGGAAAAAAAGCCAGTTTCATACATATATGTTGCAATAAAAAATTTCTTATTTACATGTTGACAATTATAAGTGAATTAATATTTTTTATCCTGCATATCAACTCAAAACAGATTAAATTATTTAATAGATGACCTCAAATTCTGAAACTGCAAAAGAAACATCAAAATCCTTGAATACATAGGCAGAGGTGAAGGCTAGGAAAGGACTCTACTATCTTGAGAAATAGTCCCAAATTGAAAAATGGGATTGCATGGAAGTACAAATATCCACACATTAAAGAAAAGACTCAGTGAAGGACAGAGGCAGTTGACTGTTTGGAAAAAGTCTTTCCAACTGTACCTCTGGCATGGGATTAATATATAGAGTCTATGAAGAACTCAAAATTAAAGACTGAAAGGCTCAAATCACCCAATCAGTAAATGAGTAAATTAAATTAACTTTTCAAAAAACAGAAATGCAAATGGTCAGCAAATATATTTTTAAAATTCAACATCATCAGTTCTTAGAGTACTTAATCTAAAATAACACTGATATTCCATCTTTTCTAAGAACAGTTGTCAGTAAAAAAGCAAATGTTCTTAAGGAGATGGGGGAAACAGGATCTTTATTAACTGCTGGTGGCAATTTAAACTGGTACACATGCTGTGAAATCAGTACGAAGAACCCTTTAGAAAATTAAACATAAAATGGACATATGACCCAACTATACCACTCTTGAGTATATGCTCAAAAGACTCTAGATCAGTACACCACAAAGACATTTGCATGTTCACATACATTTACTGAATTATTCATAGGAACCAAGAAACAGAACTAGTCTAGATGTTCATTAACAAAGAGTGGGTAGAGGAACATGATGTGTAATATATATATATTTTTTTCTTTCTTAATATTCTTATATATTCTTTTTTATTGTTTATAGAATTTCTTATATATTCTTTCTTAAAATATATATATAATTTCTTTTTGTATATATATATGAATATATGTGTATACACAATATTTATTTCTATAAGTATACACAATATTTGTGTACATGTATATTTATACACATAGCTATGTGCATATATACAATATTTCTATTTTTGTCCTCATATATATATGTAGTATGTATACATATATATGAATGATTTTATCCAACTTCGAAGAAAAATGAATTATGTCATTTGCAGAAAAGTACGAAGAACTACAGAACATCATGTTAAGAAAAATAAGAGAGATTCTCAAAGACAAATATGTTTATTTTAAGATAAATAAATGAAATTCTCACAGACAAATGATCATTTTTTTCTCTCATATATAAAATCCAATTTAAATATATACACATGCATATTTTGTATTCATTTGTTTTCTGTTGTTCTGATAAACATCGCGACTAAAGACAAATTGGTGCAGGACATGGTGTACTTGGCTTATAGATTCCAGGTCCATGATCCCAGGAAATCAAGGCCGGAGGAATTCAGGTAGAAGCTTGGACAGAAACCACTGAGAACAGCCAATCATGCTTTCAGTCAAGTTGACAATCAAGGTTATTGATCACATCCATGCACACACATAAACACATGCATAAGAAAGTCAAAGGAATCCTGCAGGAAATTGGTTGTAGGAAGGGAAGAGGGGAGAAAAGAGGGCCATGAGAGAACAATGTGATTTTTATTTTTGCCCTCAGGAGCAGAATTTGGATTTATGTTTGAGGAACAAGATAGGGTGTGGAGGAACGGAGGGAGGGAAGGAGATGGGACTGGAGTGTGTGAAAATGTCATAATGTAACAAATTATTATATCTAGCAATTAAAAACTAAAAATCTATAAAAAAGAGATTATTCTATACAGTTTGAATTTTTCCTCACTTAATGTTCTTTATTTTTGCTATAATATAGTGGAAAGTGTTACTGTTTGATAGTGTAGAAAATTTTACATTTTTAAGTGTATAACAACTCAGGAATTTGAATGGCTTTAGTATTTAACAAGGAATTTAACTGAGTGTATTTACCCATTTTCCCTTTTAACACCAGACCACATGATAACCAGTTACTAATAATACTGACTGACATTATCATAAGGGAGGAACTTTGTGAAAGTGCTTATGAAGGGAAGTACAGCCTGAGACTTTCAAAAAGCACTTAACCAACTTAACTTTAGATAATGATTACCTATAAGATAAAAGCTTTAAAAATAAGAAGGGTGGGGAGATAGGGTGTTTTAACATTTTCATCTCATGAGACCTTAGTATGCTGGAAAAGAAAAAGAAAATCTTGGGGATGGTTTTGGACTGGAATTTCATTTAAAGTCATTGAGAACTGTCTACACAGTTCGCCACACAAAGGAATGCAGATTTCCAAACAGAGCATTTTCCAATTGAAATTTCCTTCTAATTAGTCTAGTTTCATTAACAGACCCAAATGAAGAGAATATACATTTACTGCTTATACTTTCCATCATCCCTATGAAAAGCAAAATCATCTATATCTTATTGGAGAAACTGGCTAAGGGTCAGTTTTAAGAGAAAGAGTGGAATTTTGGCAGGTGGATTTTGGCATTATGTAGCTGCCAGAAGATCACAGGTATGCATGCATACACACACACACACACACACACACACACACACACACACACACACACACACACGGGGTGGGGGTGGGGCAGGAGTCAATGTAACACAGGAAGTGTGGAAATACAGAAACAAATATCTCCTTGCCAGAAAATTTAGACCTCTCCCTTAAATAAAAGGTTGAGCAACAAGAAAATAAGCAAAGCACCAAAAAAAAAAAAAACAAAAAAACTTCACAGAAAATTCCGAAATTTCCAGAAAATTTGTCATATGCTTTGTGAATCTTATATGAACAATAAATGATTTTATTTACTTTGAAACAGCATTGACAATCTTATATCTGAATATATCTGAAGAGCTCAAGAAATGTTACTTTCCTCTTAAAATTTGAGTAATTTAAAATTAAGTTAAAATGTGTCTTCTCTGTACTGAGTATACTACACAGCTCAGCACTCTGGGACACAAGAGAAACACAAGACACTCCTTCCCAATTTCTTAGATATTCTGTATAAGAGATGGAACTATGACAAAAATGATAAAAATATAGGCAGACAAACCAATGGTCAATTTACGTAGCACACAAGGAGAAGCATTTGATTCTGTAAACCTGAAGAAACATATAGGACAGGCAGAAAAGAGGCAGGACCTTCTCGTCTAACAGACAGACACCAGAATTTTTTGAGGACACAGACAATTTCTTTTGAGGGTTCAAATTGGATGTCCCAAAGTACAATTCCTTGTCATGGGGCACATTGTGAACTGCATAGAAGAAGCTCAGAATTTTTCCCATGCTCTTCCTCCTCCCATAGGGTAGGGCATATAGAAAGTCCCTCTTTCTGCAACCCAGTCTTTAAGCCTGAAATAATGGTCCTACTTCACCATTCTGAGTAAAAACTGGAGAAACAGAAAATTTGACCTTCCTTGAGCGAGCCCTCAAACATCGTCTTCAAGAAAGAACATGAACTTAGGTCTGTAAGTGGTGGTAGGGGGAAAATATTATCAAATATAATGTATGGAGTTCTTAAATAGTGAATAAAAACATACAAAAAAATTAACAGCCTTTTCTAGAAGAAGGTAAGGAAATTGTGTTTAAGTTGGTTGCCAACCTTTGATTCTATTGGCAAGTGGTAAAACATTGGGGAGGTGGGACGTGGTGGAAGGATTTAGATTACCTTGAGCCTGCTCTTGAAAGGAATATTTGGATTTCAGGGAAATCCCTACCTTTCTTTATATCTTTTCTTTCCCAGTCATGCAAGTAGCTCACTCACTGTACAACCTCTGTTGTAATGTATGATCTCAACCACCCACACAATGATGCCAAGTGACCATGAAACTGGAAATCAAATGAACCTTTCTCCTTTAAAAGTTGATTAACCAGGTATTCTTCTGTAGTAATGGGTCTGAGGCCAAACAACTAAGAGAAAGTAGTGTGGAGTAGAAGGACTAGGAGAAATTCCACCTATACCTTCTGTGTATCGAAACTCATTTCTGTATGCTTGGCCATAATTCCTTGAATCATGCAGAAAGAATAATTTTCCCTGGCATTTCCCTCTTCCTTTCTAAGGTCCATAAAACTGGGGTTAAATGAATTTGTTATGTATTTCTTCTACTAATTAGTCGTTGCCAGTTTTGTTTTAGTCCTAGGCAGAAAAATTCCTAGGAGGGTTCAGGAAACATTTCAGCAACCTGAAAGGTTTTCAAGCGATGAAGGTCAGCAAGGAGAAGACAAGGTAGAGACATCCTAAAATTACTTCAGAGTACTTATTTTCAAAACTCTTGGGAAAGCCCTTGCTTCACCAGGTATTTCTGAGTCTGCTTTGGAACCACTTTCTCCTTCTCAACTCTTGTTTAGGGGCAAGTCCTCGCATGCCACAGGACTCTCTTCCTGGTGACAATCCTGACCTTTATTAATTCATGTCTGGTCAATCTCCACCCCCACTGATCTGTCACTTTGAACACCTTGCCACACTGATTCTGCGGAGAGAATGCTGAGCAATTCATGGGTCATCATACTGGTTTATTTAATATCAGAGAGATAAAATAATAATAATAATAATAATAATAACAATAATCCAGGACCAACTTCATTCCTTTTCTACATTTAAACACAGGCTAAATTGAAGTTGCACAGATGATCACTCATGTGTCCCCAAGAGTTCTCAAGATGAATACCAGACTCTCTATGGGAATAGTTATATTATTCATATGCTTATATAAATTGGTTTTCATGAGTAAATTTCCTGGTTTGCCCTTTTTGGCTGAAATATGTCCCTTGTGCAGGAAAATGTAATAAAGCAATGCAGTGTGTTTTTTAAACTGTGGAAAGTTGAAAAGGTTACACGCTGTGTGTGAGTTTTCTATTCTCAGAGTATATATACACATTCTATGGGGGGAAAAAAGCCAAAGAAAATCAGCATAATTTAACAGATCCCTGTGTCTTTGTTATCCCCTCACTGGAGTTTTCTGGCAAAGAATGCATAAAAGTAACTTTGCAGAGCAACAGCAGTTTGTTTGGGTAAATTTCAATTGGCAATCATGACCCTAAGTCTTTTCAGTGCAGAAAACTAAAAATGAGAAGCATGCACCCTTTGAGAGTAAGTTATACTCCAGCACTGGGGCTTAAAGCTGCTTAACCAATAAAGTCAACTGCAACTTACTGGCATTTAGTTAACATGGGTGTGATGCTTTACCGTTCCTCTAACTTATTAGTCACAGTACTGTTATTATAAAACAGACATCTTTCACTGATTATACTATCATTGGGGGAAGTACTCTGGATTGTCTTATTACGGTGGTAATGTTTGACTTCAAATGCCTGAAGGTTTTAAGTTACTTTTTGGTAAAAGTTGGCCACAGGGGAAATTGAAAAAGTGAAATCTAAGGACTTCTTATACAGGGCTTACTAGGTTCATGAATGATTATATCATCAAACTTGAAGGAAGGAGGGATAATCGCAAAATTCTCTTCTCATAGATCTAAGTATCGATTGTATCTGTTATCTGCATCTATACCTACAGAGAAGCCACGAATGGTTCAAATTGTACAGCTAGTTAATGCTGTGGATATCACTCTATATAAATAAAACACTGATGGCCAGTGACCAGGCAGGAAGTATAGGTGAGACAAAGAGAGAGGAGAATTGGGGAAACAGGAAGAAGGAGAGACACTGCAGCCACTGCCAAGACAAGGAGCAAGTAAAGAGGCCTGTAAGCCACCAGCCACGTGGCAAGGTACAGATTTATAGAAATGGGTTAATTTAAGATATAAGGACAGTTAGCAAGAAGCCTGCCACGGCCACACAGTTTATAAGTGATATAAATGTCTGAGTGATTATTTTATACGTGGATTGTGGGACTGCGGGGTTTGGTGGAACCTGGAGAGAAGCCCTCTAGCAACAAGTTAAAGACAGGCCCAAAAACTGACTAGAAAGCCTAGTTCTTCCCTTCTTTTGTGAGTCAGAGTTACAAGATATGCATATACAAAAGAGGGAGGCCAAAATCTAATGTATTTCACATTTGTTAATATAATTTATGAAAAATATTTCTCCAAGTCATTGAGTTAACTCTTGCTGTGTAACAAAAAAGCATTGGTATATAAAATGAAAAAAAATTCTAAATAAATAAAAAAAGAAAGTGAAGAAAAAAAAGAATTTAAGAAAAATAAACCCTTGAACTACAAGTGAAAATTCTCTGTTTTCTTGAAATTATTTTATTATGAATAAGAAGTATATGTGTGCACATGTGAGTGTGAGCACGAGTGCAGATGCCCATGAGGGTCACAGGATAGTCAGGATCTGGAGTCACAGATCACAGTGAGACACCTGCTGTAGGAGCTGGGAACAGAGTTGTGGCCCACTGAAAGACACCGAGTTCTCTTATCTGCTGATACATTTCTCCAGTCACTCAATCATTATTTTTGAAGATTAAAATAATTTTTCATCAGATTGTGAGAGGTACATGAGACTTGCAAATCTAGATACCCGGGAGGAGGAGGACGGAATTGGGGGAGAGAACTAGTCATGACTTTTGAGATGAGGGTCAGCCGGGGAAGTCTGTAAGAGCTGGGGGGGGGGGTGGGGGGGAGTAATGTCTTAAGAGAAATGGTGAAAAATCTCAGTGTGTCAATAAGCATGATTAGGATTTAGGGTGGTATCCCCTTCCCTGCAAAAAGAAAGAAGCAAAAGGAAGGAGTATGTATGTATGTATGTATTATGTGTCTGTCTGTCTGTCTGTTTGTTCGTTTATTTATTTTGAGTTACCACTCAGAAAAGTGGTCAGTGGTAGCAATGAAGATTTGCAAGCAACTAAGGAAAAAATTCAAATTTTAAAGAGGGGTCATAAAGGTCACTTCTCTCTCTCTCTCTCTCTCTCTCTCTCTCTCTCTCTCTCTCTCTCAGGTGAGTGTGTGCATGTGGTGTGTGTGTGTCTGTCTGTCTGTGTGTGTGTGTGTGTGTGTCTGTGTGCTACTTTCCTCCTCCTCCAGCTCTACATATGGGGCAAAGAAATTTAGCATGGAAAAATCCCAGGAGATACCGATTAAAATTGCACCATGTGCCAGACACTGTAATTGGAAGAACCCTGCATTCTTTTCATTATTTTTTCGTGCTTCCTTGTTCTAGGCAAAAGTTAGTAAGGTAACTACCTAAGCACTAAAACTTGACAAACAGACTCCGGTTCAGAGAACAAATATTTGTTCAAAAGCAACTGGACATTAAAAAATAGATAACTGGCCCAGCATGGTGGTTGTTAGAATTCCTAGCCACTCCCCCAGCTACATGACTGCATGCACAGGCAAGATGCTCAGTCATCCCAGGGTTTTATGTCCTACCTAATCTGTGCACTGCGTGGTCTATCTGCATGTGTGGCATAGCTACATAAACCCATATGTGCATGTGTGGGCGCGGGGGTGGGGGGGGGGGGTGGGGGGTGGGGGGGGGGGGGTGGGGGTGGGGGGGTGGGGGGACCTATAAAAGCGGGTTCCACTTTTCCTTCCCACCTCTTCCTGCATGGTCATTCCCCATAAGCCTATGCATACCTCTTCTGTTCCCTTCCCTTAATAAACTCTTATAGTGGGTTTTGTTGTACTTCCTGGCTTTTCTCAAACGGTAAACAGCACCACTTAATGAGTGACATTGCTCCACTTAATAAATAACAGTGGTGGCACATAGTTATAATAGAATTACAGGGAGGAAAAAACATCATTTTTTTTTTCCAGAGGGGAAGACTCATCACCAGCCACAAGGATTCTGGGACATGATAGAATATTTCTACTTTAGCCCCAGAAACTGAAAATCACAGCCTTGTCCAATAGATGTGAATGCTTTGGAAGAGCTAAGCAGAATGCTTTTACTGGAAACAATTTCTGTATACTATTAAAAAAAAAAAACCTTAAATATTTAACACCCTTGCATGCTTAAAATGCTTAGGTTGTACTAAATAACAAATTCTTAAAAGTGTCAACATCCTTGAACTTTTTTGAACTTAGAACACTTGTTTGAGGCTAGAAAAGCATGGGACATACTTTTGGAAGCTCTGATCTGGCCCGATATAGTAATAAACAGCAAAATCAGTCATCAAGATACCTGGAAGATCTCTAAACATCCTGAAAAAAAAATAAAAGAATTCTAGAATATTCTTCATTTTTGTGAGATTCTCAAATCTGAGGAAGCTTCCAGAAATTGCCTGCCACCATTAAAAACAAACAAAATAAAACAAAACAGAGAGGTCAACAAGTCCAATTCTTGTGCCTTCTTTCTTTCTCATAACCATTCATTATCTTCTTATTATGTGTGCAACAGGGTAAGGAGTAAGAATTTTCTTTAAGTAATTTATAAGAGCTGTCCATATATCACAAAGCCAGAGGTCCTGCCCTCAGCTCTATCCCCTGCTCTTTAGTATGCATCTGAACATGGCATTAATAATAATATCTAATTAATGGATACCTATCCATTTTGTTGAAGGAGGCTTCATGGCACACTTCCAGAGTCACGGGAGTACCCTTTTAGAATACTGAAAACTCAGATCAATTTTTCATTGCAAAAGTCAAAGATGTTGGCAGCAGTATAGTACTGTACTCACTGGAAATTTCACAGCAGAAATTTCTCACCAAAGCAGAAACAAGGAAGAATCATTTGGAATACATATGCAAATAAATTTAAGAAATTACCTTTAACTCTGACTTCTGGGAAGTCATTAAAAAATACTTTAATCTACACTAAATAAATGTACTGTCAAGCTTTTCAGCCAGTTTTGGTGATACATTCTCAAGACAGGATAATCAGGTGTTAATATTAATATTGTTCATTGGAGGAGATGAGTGAAATAATGAACTCATGTAGAAGCAATTGGCATTACCTTAAAAGGAGATGGGAAGCTATGACATCATAGTTCCAGAAAGATGAAATTTTTATTTCCATTAAAGAAACCACTTTGATTACTCTTATTACACAAACAGAAAACAAACTGCTTTTATTCATGATCAATCAAATCTGACTTTTATTTTAAATTTGTAGTCATTTATTTTTGTGGGTATGTATGTGTTTGTATGCATATGTATATGCCAGTGCAGATGCTATAGAGGTGAGAGGGGAACCTTGGTTTCATTTTCAACGCTGAAAGGTGCATTCCTTTTGGGGTTTGTTCCTGCTGAGGCCAGGTTACTAGGCTCATGATCTTCAGGGGTTTGCCCCTGTCTCTGCCTCCCATTTTACATTATGGATGCTGGGATCAAAACATGTTATGATGTTCAACTTTACAGGGGTCTGAGGATTTAAGCTCAGAAACTTACACTTGTTTGACAAGCACTTCACCAAACAAGTCATATCATCAGGCCCTGCTTTTAAATAACAATAAAAATCTTAGGTTCAATTTTTATATCCTTCAATATGAAGTTTAATTAATTGTGCTTTTCTAAAGTATGGCTGTTTCACACATTAATGGTGATATATATTTAAAGGTAATTTATTCTGACTCAAACAGACCCCATTTAGCTTAAATTGGTAGGAATACCAGGGCTCAAAGATCATCGACAGCCAAACAATCCCTCTGTTCTAATAGTTGCCAAGTGTGTTGAGAGCTAGAATTTGTTTTGTGCAAACTCACACATCACATTTTGCTTTAGCAATGATGAGACAAATGATTTGTTCTGAAAGTTGAAAAAAATAGGCACACGTTTTAGATCAAGTGCATGAAAGGTATGGAATTTTATGACAGGCAGAATCACTAGTAAATATACAGTCAAAAGCAAAATAATAGTCCTGCAATTCATATGAGTAACCTGGGCCCCAGTGAAATTGTATGACTTGCTCAATGAGGCAACGTGGGTTAATTACAGAGGCTACATACATCCGGGGTCTCCTGACTTCCCATGCATAACGACCCTGTATACACAATCTTTTCTTGATTCTGAACAACCGCAAGGCACTATAAATTATACATAATTGTTTTTTTTTTTTAAACGTATCTTATCTGTCAAAGGTTGTATAACCAGAAAATACAGTCTCCTCTAGATTTTATAAGCAGAAGATTGGAAATCATATCATGGCTCTCCATAGCACCAGGTGTGTACTGAGCCTCAGTTCCCCATGTCTAAGTTAGCACACTGTATATTGTAGCAGAGAGGTGCTGGAGGGTTAAAAGAGGAAGCCGACATAACCGTTTTTGTATGCTGCAAATACAAAGGGCCACGGAGAGATCAGCGATCTCTATTTGAACATTCAGAGGGAATTTTAAGGTGATATAGCACCCGCCTGAGTCAACAGTGTTCCGCTCCAACTGTAATTACCGAACAGTGTACACGGCATAATATTCTGACGGCTCCTTGAAAACAAGTGCACCCCTGACATTGCCCCTCTTTGTCAGACTCATAATTGTACATTACGGAATATGGAAGGGGGGGAGCTTGCAGTGAAGCCAGGCTCTTGCACCTCATTAGATTTCATGCAACCAAAGAGCAGAGAGAACTGCTTAGCGGGTATTGTCAAGACTTCAAGGGTCCTGGTGTCTGATGACACTGATTTTGGAAACCTTTATGGGTGTAAACTCTGGGAGGCAGAGTGGGGGTGGGCCTGGGAAAAGGGAAAAATGACAATAAAAGGCAGCTAAGTGGTTTCTAACTCTCCAGAGGGGGAAACTTCAACGCTGTGTTTCTTTAGGCAGAATGGGCCTTTGTTCTTCAAAAGCCATCTAACTGAGCCTTTTAGTTATGCAAATGTGGAGCAGACACTCTCTTTGGAAATGGGGATGTGGCTCTAAAGCTTGCAAACTGCTTCTAGAGGACGCGAAAGTTGTTTGTTTGGGTTCTTTAAACCAGAAGATGCCTCGCTAAGGAGATGGCTGATCCCCTCCTGAGAGTCTAGAGATCTGTGAGAAAGGTGGTCAAAAACATGGACCAAAAGAGTGTGTGTGTGTGTGTGTGTGTGTGTGTGTGTGTGTGTGTGTGTGTGTGTGTGTGTGCTTGCGCTGGTGCTTGTGGCATGTGGAGGTCATGAGACAACTTTCAGGAGTTGCTTTTACCCGTGTTTCAGAATCAAACTCAAGTGCTCAGGCATGCATGACAGCACTTGTATCCACTGTGTCTTCCTTCTGGTTCTGGAAACTGTTTCTCAAATCTTTCTGCTCCTTTTTCTTTCCTCCCTCCCTCCCTCCCTCCTTCCCTCCTTCCTCCCTTTTTTCCTTAGCTTTTCATATTGCTGATCCCATCTTTCATTTAGTTTAACATTTACATGTGATACATGCCATCCTTTTATGTACTATTTATTACCTCATTTGAAATACTGAGGGAACTAAACTACTTTTTTTTTTTTTTTTTTTTTTTTTAATTTGTGGCGCAATAGGACATCTACAGCATAGAGTCCAGGTTCAACTAAAACTTAGGATCAACCTGTATGGTCTTCCTGGTACTGTAATTGCTCAAGTATGTTTCCATGCCTATGTTCTACACACTGATTTTGATCACTCCCATCTCAGTGATCCTTTATTGACCATTTTGAGACTGTTTGAATGAAGGCTCATATTTGTTAACAGGATAAAGCTGAATACTTAAGTTGATTCTGCACCCTGCCCCCATCTCTCTCTTTGCATTCATTCAGTAGCCTGCTGCATGAACTCAGGGATACTATTGACCTCGTCCTGAAAGTCCAGAAGTGAACTCACTGTTCCTTCAGGAAGGCCAATACATATGCTCAAACATACAGACTTCCTTTCAGCTTACTGTCTATTTAATTTCTCTTAGTTTTTCCTTTGGATATGTGCCTCACAACCACAACATGATGACATCAATTTGTGAAGATCTCTGTGATTTTTGTTTTAAGGTGGGTCTCTCAGGATATCTGCTTTCTCATACTACTAAGAAGCCTGATGCTTTCCTGTTTGGGAAAACGATTACTTAGACCTTCTTCCTGTTAGACATAAATATATTTATGCTCCAGCGATAGATAAAGACCACTGATCTGTGTAACTTCTAGGTTACTGCCCTAACACGAGCTCTTTACCTTGGCCTGCTTATCAACCTAGCCCCAACCCCCTTTTCTTCTATAGGAAGTAGTGTATCAAGTATATCACAGCTGGCTATCTAGCAAAGGAAGTCACATGACCAAACCTGTTATCTAGCCTAGGTACTTAAATGAACTTGGAAGGAATGGAAACTAAAGCTGGGCATGGTAGGACATGCCTTTAATCCCAGCTCTAGCACTTGGGAGGCAGAGGCAGGAGGATCTCTGTGTTTGAGTTCAGTCTGACCTACAAAGCAAGTTCCAGGACAGCCAGGGCTGTTATAAAGAGAAACCCTGTCTCAAGGGGACTAATCTAGTGAGGCAGGTCAGAGACCTGGCTCAGAGACTACCCCTAGTGAGGTGTGTTTCTCACCTTAAGCTAATGTACTTTTCCTTCCCAGAATTCTTGCGCCCCTACATGCTGTTCCTAGCAAGGCTTGTGAGGTTCAGCTGGGTTTGCCCAGGACACATTCCTGAGCAGGATTCAGCAAGGTCTGCCTATTTCCGTTTCTTCTCCTGTCTTTTTTTTTTTTTTCTTTTTTAATGTTGCCCAGTGCCTAAATATACCTTAAAGTCCATAACTAATGTCTTAGTTTTCTTACCCCTCATTGTGGCTACCTGTCTAGGTAGCTGACCTCCATTGTGCCTTACCTCAAGTAACATTGCTTTTGTTTCTCCTCTGCTTTCCTCCTTTCTCCCAGGTAGTAATAGGATTTACAGCTTGCTTGCCCTGTGGTTTTCTTTTTAGATTCTATCACGTTGTCCTCAAGCTTCCATCTGAGTCTATTTCTTGTCTTTGGCATCTGTCTGTGTTCTTCATAAATTATTTCATGTGTGAAATTAAGAATTCCCAAAGGGGACCCTGATATCCCAGGCATCCTATGATGTCTCTGATGGGAGTTTCCAAGATTGCTCATAATACTTTACCGTCTTAATTTTTCAGTTGGCAGAGGATACATACCCATTTCTGCACTGCTAGATGGCATCACATTCATGGGGCAGAGGCCACTGCATGACTTGCATGATACAGGAGAGAAAAGATCAGCAGCAAAAAAGCAGGTATAATCTTCTCTTTCACCTACACATTGTAGTCATATGGAACAATTAACTATATCCTAATATGCCATTCATTTTCAGGGGTCACATGACTCCATACCCTAAAAACACCCAGGTAAGAAAAATGTCAACTTTGACAAACAAACTTCCTAATCTCAGAAGTGAAGATTGCTATTGAAATTAACATAAAGAAACCAGCACCCATGGAAGAAAAGGGGGACATAAAGAGTTTAAATATGACAGAAAACTGGAAAAAAAAAGAGTCTATCTTATCTTATGCCAAGGGGGGGAAACGAAGTTGTAATTACCCAGTTAGATAAAAGCTGTTGAATTTGTAGCAATGGAAATATTAAGACAAATTAAATACCAAGCTTATCTCTGCTCTGTGCTATCAATATTTTATACTAAACATCTGTTCCTTGTATCTCATCTCAGAAACGCTTCTACACTTTATCAGCTCAAGCACAGCTTTTCAAAGCAAATTAAGCTAAACCATTTGCACTTAATCACCAATTGATCGCAACATGCAGAATGCCACATATTGATCTGCAAAAGCCCCATTTTTCCCAATTCAGAAAAGCATATTGGAGGAAGCACTTGATTTACAATCAGAGTAAACTGGTTAGGCTTACACTTTTGACATGTTTTAAGTAGGAAGTATTTCAGTGATTAAACGGATGAAACAACATGCATTTTCAGCAAGAGGTAAAAAAAAATTAACCATTTTCAGATTTTAGTTACAGAGTCTTAGAGCTACAGAAGACTTGAGAGACCCTCTATGTTTCATGAAAGCTCACTTGGGAATGCCAAAGAGAAGCTGGGAAATATTTTAAAATGTTCTTCTTTAAAGTACTCTGTCATGATTATGGGGCATCTTTGAAAATTAGCTGTACGGAAACCATCTTTATTGCTGTAATTTGATTGAGGGCTATGTCTCTGAGCTAGGTGGGCCTTGGGTAGATGGCCTATCAATCTCAGTTCTGAGGTGTGCACGACTGTCTGCAGGGCTTGGGCAATTAATGGTAAGGAGCATATTGTGCCCATGGAGTAGAGGGAGACAGCAGCCACTTCAGATGTTTGTGGCTGCCTGGTGCATATATGAACACACTTTGTTTATCCTGGTATGGATGGCCCAAACAAAAGTGACTGTCTGCCTAGAGCTGGTCTCTTAACATCAGTTTTAAAGCCCTCTTTCCTATCCATACAGTATAGAAAAAAAATGAATGGGGACCAAGAATAAGGATGTAACAGTTGTTTCTGGACTTTGCTTTTGAGACTACAAGTGACAAAAGGTCTCTCTGTCTCAGACTGCTCTTGAGTGAGCACTTGAAAGCCCCAGGCATGTCCTCAGGATCAGGGCAAACTGGACCAGTTTGTAACCTATTCTCCAACTGGGGACAGTAATTTATTTTAAAAACAAACAAAACAAAATAAAAACCAAAACAAAAAACCAAAAACAGCAACAACAAAACGCTACTCTTTGACTGTGGTTTTGATTTTTGTTTCATAAGAATGTATAGTGAGCCTGTAGACACTAGCAGTATGTGGTGATGGAGACAATAATGTCTCTATGGTGTCTTGCAATCTTATCTGCTGTGCTACTGTTCCCTAAGCTAGAGACAAGACTAAATGAGTGTTGGATGTATTGCACATCTCTCATGCAGAAATTTCACCTCCCCGACCTCTTTTGCAATGCAACGATTTTCTTAAGAAAATCACATAGGAAGAGACAATTTGTGTTCACTTTGGTTGTGTATTTATTATGTTTTTTTTTGTAAATCCATCTAAAACATAACCTGAATAAAACGCAACTTTGATTTGTTTTGCACACATAGTGCGCTGTTCAATTAAAATGCCTATCGTTCAGCAAGCTCATATGTAAGCCAGCTTGAGGCATTACACAAATCCCACAGGAAGACCTCAGGGGAAAAGAAAGTGAGGGAGAGAGAGCAAGCCTTTGGAACTGTAAGGTTACAGATCTATTACTCATTTTACTCTGAGACCCAGGGACTCTATCTGTGCTCGGAGTTCCAACCAACTTCAAAGGGAGACTTGTGATCACAGAAACTGGATGAAATAATGGAACAAGAATGAAATTGGCCCTGTGTGAATTAGATTGCAAAGGCAGGGACGGAGCTTCATTTACCTAAGGAGCCAATGTTGAAATTAAAACCTTTGTACACCCTCGGTAGTTTGCTAAGCATTCAGGTTTGATAGTGATGACTATCCCAAAGAAACTTGCAAAAATTATGGTGGGATAAGACAAAAGGGAAGGCCTTTTCCTTTACTCTTTTCAAGTGCTTCCCTTACATATGCGCTTACATTTCTATCTCTATTCATCACCACCACCACCACCACCCCAGAGTGAGCATAGAAATGACAATTAGGGGATGATTTTTTTTTTCTTTTTCTTTTTGGCCCTGGAGGAATCTAGGGAGAGACTTTAGTATTTTTCTCTTTGAAAAATAAAGCCTGACTTTGAAGACAGGATCTCTGAAATGAGACATTGCAAATGTCCTTTGATGAATCAGTCTGTGTGAAGGAGAAGGGAAGAGAGAGAAGAGGGCAGCAGACTGATTGCAGTTAACACACCTCTCCGTGCCCTTTTAATCTTCTCAGATGGCCACAGATAATCAAGAGGTCAGTCATGAATCCGTCAAGGGGTCCTTGTCTTGGGAAGTTTCCAAATTTTAAAAGCTTTCCCCCAATAAGCCATTCAAAGCAGCCAGCCAGAGAAGGTGAGTGTGAGACAGGAGGACCCTGGAAACAGGAGCTTTAGGGAGCAACTCTCATCCAAGTGTGCAAACATTTCCAGTACAGATCACATTTGCAGGATTTGTGGTACTGCCATTAGTATGAACTCGGAAGTAAATAATGCAAATATATTGCATTTTATAAAAAGAAAAATAGCATTTGAGAAATTTGGAGAAGAGAGGCAGACAGACATAGTGAGAGACAGTGAGAGACAGAGAACAGAGACAGACAGGCAGACAGAGAAGGAGAGAGAGAGAGAGAGAGAGAGAGAGAGAGAGAGAGAGAGAGAGAGAGAGAGAGAGAGAGGTGTCGTAAAGAAGAGAAGGGAGAAAGCAATTGTATTAAGTAACCTCTGAGTTACAAGCTGTCACCTCTGTCGGGTTACAATACAATGGCAGTTTTGCAAGTTGTACTAAATATCCCCTAAGGGATTTTATGCCTCTGGGGGGACATCTGTCTAAAAAAGGAGAGAGAAAAAAATGAGTTTAGAAGCAGAGAAAGAATTGCTTACATAGGAAGCCATACTGTCTGTGAAGGTTGTTCTGGGAAGGGTTGCTAGCCTGCTGCCCTCAGTTGAAGCACTTGGCAGCTTCAATCCTGCTAGTCTGGAAAGAAATAGCCTTTTCCTTCCTCCCAGAACATCCCTGACTTCAGATGGCGGCCCCTTTTAAATTTTGGATGAGGTGTCAAATGAAATTTGACAGCTAACTGATAGGTTCAAATTCTCACAGGGCAGTCTATCCCTGAGGACACGAAAAACCAATTCACTGGCAGCCTGGCAAATCTTCAGCGATCCCTATCATCCCACATTCAGTTTGATGTGCAACCAACTGCTTTTTTTCTGGTGCTACACAGTACCTCTCATTAGATGGGCCCTCTTGTGACAAAGGGCAATGATTTCAGAAGACACATGTCATTCACCAAAGTTCTCTGATATTTCAAAATTTTATTTACTTATTGGCAAGACTGTAAATTGCCTATTAGTGTACTATCTGATCCCATGAGAGATTTGTGAAGAATACCATTTTTTTCCTGTCACTTGGCATGTCATGTCACAGTCAAATTAGCATTAAAAATTCAAAATTGTATAGCTTGGGAAAAATTAGAAAATTTC
This sequence comes from Peromyscus leucopus, assembly GCF_004664715.2. Taxonomy (NCBI): domain Eukaryota; kingdom Metazoa; phylum Chordata; class Mammalia; order Rodentia; family Cricetidae; genus Peromyscus; species Peromyscus leucopus. The sequence continues at coordinate 12,569,103 of NC_051086.1, forward strand.
TAATCCTACACACTCTATTTTTCCCTCATAAATGTGTCCATGACTTTCCATCAGTAGGACTCTACCTGTTGTAATTAAAAAAAAAAAAAAAATTAAGTGAAAATGAAGCAAGAAGTACTTAAGCAGCCTAAAGCTCAAGACCTCAAAAACACAGGAAGGCAGGGTTATATGTCCAGTTCTTTTCAAATCTAGGCTTAGTTCATCTCTGCTAAGTCCATAGCTAGTGACATGACATAAGCATGGATCATAACACATTAACCCTTTCCTCCTTGTGATTTCACTTGGCATGGTGTCAGTTTCCTACAAAAAGCTGTTGTTTTAAAACATTAAGTGGGAAATTCCAGACATAAGCTCTGCCTCTTAAAATTGTGTACTATTCACAGCAGAAAAATGAAATCTCAAGCTCCCTCCCTCCCTTCGTCTTGGGATATGATCCGCCCCTTTGTCTTATATAAATACAATTGCACTACCGTCTCATCGGTTACTTTGTAGCTGTCTTAGTTATCAGCCCTCTCAGAGCAGCAATGTTTATATTCAAGTGATCATTATTTTATTTAAACATTTTACCCAAACTGATGATTTGGCCACATCAAAGAGAGTCAGTCAATATATTTCTTTAAGAATCATCAAACATGATCACATGAAGACCGATGCATTACAACAAGATATATGGAGAGAGATGGAAGAGATAGGAGAAATGAGGGAGTACCCCACTTTCCATATAATTTTCATTATAGCATATTTTATAATTATTTCAGTGCTGTTAATCTATTACAATTTCTAATTTACAAATTAAATAATATCATACACATGTATAAGAAAAATCAGTTATCTATATAGTCCCAGGCATCCACTGGGGCTTTGGAAATACACTCTGTGGGTTAGGGACAATGACCTTATTCAGTGCACAGATCTTGAAGAAGTTGAATTAAATATTGTCTCACATGAAGCAAGTGCTTAAAGAAAATTATTAATTGTAGAATAGAGGCCAAGGAAATTGTGCCACGTTTGGGCTCAATACAACTCAGATGTTACAAATTAAGCTCCTCAAGGAGCCTCTGGAAAACAGTGTTTCCGTGTTTACCAGGTCACTGTGTTTCATCACCACTCTGTTCCAATTGAACTCTCTGCCATTCTTGTGAAATGACAACAGCCACAGGAGTATCAACTTACCTGTCTGTGCTTCTCCCATGATCCGAAGACTAAAACTGTCCTTCCCTGGACTAGAATCTGCCATTGGAAGTTTGTGTATTGGATAAGCAATGTAAGTCTCATAAAGAGATCAAACCACAAGTTTGTCATTCTGGAGTATAATGAAAGGATAATACAACCAGAATGGAGCTTTTATGGATCAAGAGGAAGGTATTCATCTCTCTGTGCTATGAGGGTCTTATTTCAAATAAAATAGTTGTGATATAGTATTTAAAGATCTCTTTTATATGGATAATCTATAATGTAGAACAGGGGGATTCTAGACTAACAGATGATTCTACAAAACAGTAAAATAGGAGGTACCAGGCTTGAGCAAAACAGTGAAGAAAAGGCAAATTAAGGTGTCATATTTGCAAAAGAAAACTGGCATTTTTCTCAATACTTAGAAAAAAATGTATTCAACTTAATAGATAATCAATAATGTAATCTTGTATTTAATATAAAATAAACAAAAGCAAAGATATATGCCATTATATAACATCTCAACAGTAGGACATTTTTTTTATAGATCAACAGATACTTATTGGTCAACTGCTAGTTGATGACTTTTATCCCCTTTAACACATCAGGAAACAAATTTAGAAGAATTCTCTGAAGATTTTATATTCTAGGGCAGCAAACAGGAGATACACAGTAAGTAAATAATGCCACTGACATTCTTAAAGGTGTTGTACATTATTAAAAAACAGATTAGAATGAGAAAACAAGTTGTGGGGACAGGGACAATAGAGATGTTGGACTAGGTGGACAGAGAGAAGACCACATTGGAGCAATTATCTGAAAGCAGTGAGGGGAATATGCCTACCTGGACAAAGTCAGTTCATGCAGGAGTATCCATAGCACAAATTTTAAGGTGTTGTATCCTCATGTTGAATAGAATAAGTGGAAAATGATATGGCTATTTTGGATAGTTTCTTTATTTGTTTGCATTATAGTTTGTGAATAAAATATCACACTTCTACACTGGGATGTTAAGCAGAAAAATGACACAAATACATTTAAATTTTATGGGCTTCTATTGAATATAATTTGAGCATGGGCAAAAGAACTAGACAGGAAGCTTTTGTTGGGATTTAGGTAAGGGATGGTGGTGTTTATGCTAAATCTGATGGTTCTGGGAGCAAGAAGAAATTATTGGATTCTACTTGTATCTGGAACTAGAAGGTTTCCAAGGAATTGTGTGTGAATATGAGATGAGAATAAGAATAAGTGACTGGTGAAGATCCAAAAAGAGTAACGGGGTCAGAAGTTCAGTTTATGCCAGTAAACACTGCTCTGTCCATGATATACTCATAGGTGTCCATACACAAGTTGGTTATATGAGTCTAGAACACTGGAGATAGATTTATGTTACAAATACAACATTGGAAATTCTCTTTTCACAACTATATTAACAGCTTTCAAACTCAATGGAGATAGTTAAGAATTGACGGTAAACATAAAGGAAAATATGACTATAATCCATTTACTCCAGTCTTAGATACTTAAGAATTTAGCTAGTAATCTAGAGAGTAATTGACAGTGTAGGAAAATCCCATAGCAGACTGGTTTCTGAAGTCATCACACTGGATGAGACCAAGGCATAGGGAGAAATTAAAAAAAAAAAAAAAAAAAACAACTCTATGAACTTTGGAATGATTGGTACACTGTGGGATAAAATCCTACTGCTGTAAGCCATAGGAGAAAAAGGGAATGTTCATCAAGAGGGCTTTTTGTTTTGTTTCATACTAAAAGCAAAAAGCTAATTTGTGACTAATAAAATCATGACAATGAGGAACAATATAGTTATTCCAAAATAAGAGAAATATTATGTAAGTTGATAAGAATTATTAGGAATATTGAGAAAACTACTGGAGGGAAATTCTTCTGAGTGCTACAAAGAGTACCATCTAATATGTAAGGTAGGTACTGACTTTACAGGGAGCTATGATTAATAAGTAGCAAGACAGAATAAGTGAGTACAAATGCTAGAAGGTAGCTGATGTGTGTGGAGGTTATATGATTACAACATGATGAATTCAGTTATCTAAATGAGAGAAGAAGCAATGTAATTATCTGGGAGCAGAGTATGAAGAAGAAATCACAAGTATTCATGAGGAAAAAGTACAAACTTACTAAAGGAAGCAAGAGATGGACCAGAGTAGGAAGTTAAATGATGAATGTTTGCTTGCTTGTCTTTTATAGATTTATTTTTATTCTATGTGTATGAACATTTTGTCTTCATGTATGTAGGTGCATCACCCATGGGCCTGGTGCCTAGAGAGGCCAGATATGATTCCATCATATACCCTGGAAATGGAGTTAAAGGTGATTGTAAGCCTCCATATGCATTCTAGGAACCAAATCTGAGTCCTCTGCCTGAGGAGAAAGTGCTTTTATCTGTTGAGCCTCTAAGGTTTGGGTTTCTCAAATTGAAATGAGAGTAGTCAGAATAAGTGTTCCACTCTGTTGCAACTAAACTTCCTAGCCACATAAGAGGTGGTTAGCAAATGGGTGGTTGGCATAGGTTTGTGAGTGTAATGATTCATTATGATGATGTGAAGCAAAAGGGAAGAAGGAAGATTAGCAATGAGGTTATTATTGGAATTTACCATATAATTAATATGTGTAATGAGGACAGGAAGGATGCTAAGTAAGCAGGGAGAAGCTGACAGAATCAGACTCCAGGGGCCAATGTTAAAGGAAGTCAAACCCTCGAGGGAGGAAACAGAATGATTGAAGTTGGAGATCAGAGGGCGGGCCTCACAAAGCTAATAGGGGAGACTTGTAATTATTTGTAATGATGAGATAGGAGGACACACCCTCAAGGTCCGCCCTTGTGAAATTTAGAGCTCACAAAATCCCAGGCAAGCAGAGTTTGACAAATGAGAGTCTGCGGTGTCAGGAGCATTTGCACTGAAGAATTAAGGCAAGAGTAGTGCTTGCTTGGACAGAGTCTCAGTGACCTGCGTGGAAGAGATAACTTAGTAGAGGAACTGACCTAAGGTTCTTGAGGTGACAACAAGAAGGGATACTAGAAATGTCATTGGATACCCTCGATTTCAAAACTGCAACCATTAAGGAAAATGGTGAATCTTATTCAGAAGCTAATCTTGAAGGATATGAACATTTATCTCACATGATGCTAAAATTATCTGCCAGTGAAAGAAACCAAGATGCATCCTGCTGGCAAGAGCAAGGTCCTTGGGGAGAGACAGGTAATTCAAGGGTGTCATGGTACCATATTGCAAAAGGAGAAAGAAGAGCTCCTGCTACTACATTATTTGAACAGAATAACTCAAATTTTATATCTCCTCAAACAAATGAGTCATTGGTATTCTTATTCCTTTTTACATTAATTCATATGTTATTGATAGATTCATTCTACTCTTCACTATTTTTGATACAGGAATAATATAGTCAGGTCCTACAATGAAGGATTATGATCCTTAACTCTCACTGTCATATCCAAAGGCAAATCAATAAAGCTCATGTGAAATATTTGTACTGCCTAAAATGGGTCTTCAGGTTTGATTCTCTGTTGTTTGGATGGACGAGAAAATAATGCAATGGAAGGTGTCACTGCTGCATGGAAGAAGCTGCTCTATACACTGTTATTTTCAAGGTGGATCAATCATTTCCAACTCATTTCCTATTTTTCCTCTTAAAAAACCTACCCCACCAAGAATTTCAATAGCAGAGCGTAAAATAATTTGGGCAGCTGACAGGCAATTCAATTTCCTGGCAGATTTTTAGATAATCAGACACCCAGGAGAAACTTGTAAATTTGTTTTATTCATGGTCAATTTGCTATGGCACATTTTTCTCTACCAGCTCAACTCCACTTTTTACTCAGCAGAGAAGTGGAGCATCATTATGTAGCAGCCACAACTGGCTCAGGTTGTGAACCAGGCACATATTATCACTTGAGCAAACATGACCTCTCCTTGCCTCTTGCATTCTTAAATGAATTACTTGGAAGTCTTCATTTTCCTCTTCTTAAGTTTATGCCAGACTCGTGTGTTTCACATACACAAGGGAAACAGGCATAATTCCTCTGACTCTTTGTGCCTCCTGGAACTGGTAGACTCCAAATCAATTATCAGAAGATTAAAAGACCAGCTGATCCATGGACCAAATGCTAGGGAGCTGAGGTACAACTATATACAAGCACTTTGATCAAGAAATTACATACAAAGCTGGGGAGATGGCTCGTAGTTAAGAACAGCTCTTGCAGAGCATCCACATTCAATTTCTACCACACAGTTTGGTCTGCTCAGAACCATCTGTAACTCCAGGACCAGGAGGATCCAATGCCTCTGGTCTCCATAAGCACCTGCTTTCACAAGAACATACTCACCCTGATTCAACCACGAACACACATATACATGTATATTTTTTTAAGTCTTAAAAAGGGAAAATACATATAAATTATAATAAATACCCCCAGGACAAGAAATGAATATATTAGGCACAAAAGCTATCTAAACTCTGTGAATGTGGAGAACGCTATGCATGATCTTTTCTATTGTTTAGGATTAACTACCTAGGTGCAAAGACCAGCAAGGACTGGGACCAGAAGAGGGGCTATAGTGGAAGGATGTTCCTTTCTACTAATAGCAAGGGCAGGCTGTTGACTCTTGGAAAGGGAGCTTGTGTTCATAGCATGAATGGGATTCTACCCAAGTGAAACACCTCCTGGGCCAAAAGACTCCTAACATAGGTATGACAGTACAAGCCCAGTCATCTGGACAGAGTTGGATGTGGCCAAATGGAGGGAAGTCCTGAGCCAAAGCTTTGTGTCAAGAGAATTCCTGTTTGAGGGTCTCCAAGTAAAGTAGAAACAAATGTCACCAGGGGAAGGGAAATGGGGACAGGAAAGAAGTTGTCTTTGAAGACACATCTCATCTAGAAAAATGGGTGCCAGATAACAAGGCAGCAACTGGCCAAGTGTATCTTGGAAGTCTCAACATTTCAGCTATATCTGTGTTGAGGGGGACACTTGCCTTAGGTTGCTTTTGTGGAGAAATGAAAGCCTGTCATAATTCAGATCAAAAGTAAAATGACAAAAGCCTGGGTTTTAATTTTGTTCAAGCTTTTACTTTTAAAGAATGTGATCTAACATTATTTGTAAATTAATTTAATAGCAGAATGGATACCCTGATGGGCTTAAAGCCACTCACAGAACCAGGTTTTGCAACTTTGATGCTCGGACCCACATCTTGGCTTTCTTCTTTGGTACAGGTGTTTTCCGTGATGGACGGAGACTTTCATGTTTTGTTTTCTTCCAGTCTTTTTTTGGTATTTTGTGTTATGTGAGGTTACATTTTGAGACCAGATTTGCTACACGTGTCTCTGCTTGTCCTGCCTCTTCTTCAGTCTTCTCCATGCTGCCTCAACAGTATGGATAAAGACTGTTTCCTACTCTTTAGAGGTTAAAAAAAATGACACATAGTCTGTCATGAAATATTTTGTTTTGAAAGATTAAATTTAAAACTTTTTTATTTTTAAATGCAATTTTAAAGGTTTATTTCTTTTTATTTCACTTAGGGTAGTGTTTGCCTACATGTATGTGCATGTACCTTGAGTGCAATGCCTGTATAGGCCACAAAATTATGAATCTCCTAGAACTAGAGTTATAGATGTTCTGAGTTACCATGTAGGTAATGAGAACTTATCCCATGTCCTCTGCAAAACATCTAGTTCTCTTTAATAGCTATGCTCTCTCCAACCACCTTAAATTTTTATTTTTGGCAACTTATTATATGTACTTATGGGATATGATATCATATTTTGATTTAATTCATACATTTCATGCATATATTGTGAAATTATTAAATCAAGCTGATTAACAAATTCATCATGGGATATACTTAACAAATTTAAGTATGTGGTTTTAAGTCTGTAGCCAATTACTTTTTGAGTCACATCTATCACAGGCTATCAAATGTCTAGTAATTCCATGATGTGGGTATCATCAAGTGATTATCATGCAGGCATTTAAAAGTTTGCATGTGAATTACATTATTAATTTTCTTGAGCACCTATTTCCTCCCATACTATCTCATTTTCCTTTCTTTTCAACTATGATTTAAATGTACAGAAGGAAGTAGAAAGAAAAACTATTTTTTAAGTCTCCTAATCATTTTGCTCATGACCACAGTGTCAATCACTTAGCTTGGAGAGATTCTCTGTCTCTAATTTACTTGTTTCTGACTATTACTGATAACCGCACTGTTGCAAAGCCAGTAGCATCCTTCTCTCTAGATTGAAAATAAGTATGGCCCCAAAGAAAAGAAATGTATAAATTCCTATTTCCCTTTTTCTATCTCGTTCCTCTTTTAAAAATCTCAGATTAAACTAAGGTAGGACAGACACATATAGGGAAAAATATCCAAATTCCCGAATGGCTACATGCTGATTCTGTCTAAAGCTCTGTTGCAGTAGGATGTCCTGGCACTACACAAACAGTACAGACGAGGTCACCCCAAACCATCTGGGACCACTATGGCCAATGCAGACAGCTTCCAACCATTTCTCCTGTGCTTTACTGTAATGACATGTCCATTCATTTGTCGTGGAGAAATGATTATTCACACCATGCTAGGATCACCATGCCAAATACAAAACCCCATATGAGAACAGGAAAAGAATAAACCTTATTCTGGCAAAATCTTCCTACATTTCTGTAATTCTACTTCCTTCTCTCATACTCATTAATACTTCTCCCAGCCAATAATACATGTCCTTTAAGACAAGTTGTACACTATTCTCTCTCTCTGTCTGTCTGTCTCTCTCTCTCATTGTGTGTGCGTGTGCGCACGCGTGTGTTTAGGGTTATACAAAATTATCTCTTCAGAAGCCTTTACTCCCTCTTGTGTGTACACTTTCACTTTGGTAAAATATCCTCCTCGTTCCTTACTTTGTTTCCTCTCTGAATTCATTCTCTGGTAATAAAAAGAACACAAGAACACCATTTAAAGCTCCATGTGTTTTCTCTACCTCTGAGACCTCTTTACTGGAGACCTTCAACTGGAGCCCAGGACAGGGATTTGATTAGAGGTATGCAAAAAAACATATTATGGCTTCTCTTTCTCTTCTTCCTCCTCTCTTTTAATTTTTTTTTATTTATTTCTTTTATTTTTTTTTCTGGTTAGTCATTTAAGAAACCATATTGAAAAGAATTTTTAAGAAAAGGAAGTGTCTCATTTGAATATACATGAATAAGTGCTAAGGTTGAGCTAGGGCTGGAGCAGTTGAGACAAAGAAAGCACAATTTACTTTGCATAATAATATAAGGAGGGTTTTTCCACCTTCCCTGGAAGCTGGAGGAGGATGGGAGGGTAAGCAGTCCTCCATGGATTCAAAGAAACCAGAGAATAGAAAAGGATTTGGCTAGAAACTCTCTTAATAAAACCATCTAAGAAAAGCCCTCAAAGGCCACATGTGTGCCAACCACTTCTGAAGACTTGATGCCTTATCTACAATTTTAGCTTGTGTCCTACCTACTCTTTGTTGTTGTATATATCAATAGGAATGCATTATTGCTTCCATGTGGAATGATCAATTTGATATTCCGTTCTTATCTTATTATAAGAGAAATATGGAGTTCTAACACCCCAAGGAAGCAAGGAGACAATTGGAAAAGCTCCAGAGCAGGGCTTGTAGAAACTCACAAATCACCTTAAGGAGAGATGCTGGGGAAGGAAGGTCTGATCTCTTGCCTCAGCCTTCTACACACTCCTAGGTTTGCTGTTGTCTAGGCCTCCTGACCTTTCTGCTGTCAGAGCACTGACTAAAAAAACAAACAACAAAAACAAAAACTTGCTGGGCAGTGGTGGCACACGCCTTTAATCCCAGCACTCGGGAGGCAGAGCCAGGCTGATCTCTGTGAGTTCAAGGCCATCCTGGTCTACAGAGTGAGTTCCAGGAAAGGCGCAAAGCTACACAGGGAAAACCTGTCTCGAAAAAACAAACCAAACCAAACAAAACAACAACAAACAACAACAACAACAACAAAAAAAACCCTTATAGTTGGAAATGTCTTCTCTACCTTTTTAGGATACACAGTTTAAATCATCTTATCAAGTTGATAGTCTTTCATAAATATCAGGCAATCTAAGGTCTTCCTTTCCTAGGATCTATGTGAAGGCAGGCACTTCATTCAAGTAATTTACAGTTAGAAAAATAAGAGTCCAATTGGACTCTTATTTCAGGTCCCTGTTATTCTGTTACTCAGGACTTCAAAACTCCACTTTCTACACTTTGATCCAGAGAAGGCTCAAGAATTCTTTCTCTCCTTGATGACAATTCTTGTCTTGTATAGCTTCTTTTGGTGTTTTCAAGAAGGAACAGTGCAAGAGCTGATTGGAAACAGAAATCTCTGGTGACTGCAAAGCCACACGGTTTGCTAGTTCTCACGTGGCGGCAGTGTCTCCTAGCATCTACTCTTTCTTTTATTCACAGCACCACAAAGATGTTATGTTACACACATTATGTTACAGACAGACCCTTCTCTTTTCTGTAAAAATGTGTAGGAACTGATAATCAATGTATACTACATCTTGTATACATTCTCTGCCAAGCAGTGGATATGTGACGTATATACAGACTTGAACCCACACAGTTCTCCTGTGTGTTGCATCTTTAATTGATTGCCTAAGGACAGGGAAAAGTGGAACCTTACCAATTCATCCCTATTGAAGAGACTTCATTAGTGTCTACCTCCAAAGGCCAGGATCTCTTACTCTGAATAGTAAGCAGATCAAAGATCATGAGTTGTTTCTTGCAGTTTGCTCAGGTATTTTATAGCTTCCTCTCAGTTTTCCTCCCTTGCTTTAGTCATAATCCATTCACTACTAAACTCAACAAAAAGAAGCATAAAAGCATAAATATTTAGTGTAAGTTGGGAACTCAGCAGGGTTATATATGCCTACTAAAGACCAAAGAAAGTTGTTTCCTCCTCTCTTTCCTTTTCATCCATCAACATATTCTATCTGCATACTGTTTGGCTGGAACCTCCAGCTTGATCCTGCCCCCCCCTCTCTCCCCAAACCTCACCCTATCAGAGAATCTCCAAAGGAGAAGAGCTGACAAAAAGCCCAGTTCACATTCTTTGTGATGGCCAGCAGCTTCTCCCCTGAGGCTGTCAGCGCCCCATTCCCATCCTAAAGCATTATAATCGGGCACAAACCTAGCTTATGGAGGACCCACCATCACCCATTGACTGCAAAGTATATAAGCGCCCTTCTTTAGTTCGGCCTTGTGATTTTCTCCTTCCCCCTGCCCTGCCTAGATCTCTGGGGGGCTGAAGGACTCCCCTGGGAGTTGCTTTGCTCATTATAAACCTGGTCTTTTACTTTTTAATTCGGCATGGTCTGCCTTACTGTGTTGGTGGAGAATCCTACTATCAGTGTAAAGAAAACCTATTACATATATTGTTCAAAAATAAATTATAGATTTCTGAGAGACTTTTAGATTTGAATATTACTTTACTTTTAACCTTTCTCATTTCCCCCAACAAAACAAACCTTCATAATATGCTTTTCTCACCTCTGATTTTTTAAGACTGTGTATATCCAATTGCTGCCCACAACACCAGGAATTGTATCTATAGGGAACCTCTAGAGTGCCATCCCCATGTACCACCTTCTTACCCTAGGCCCACTTTCTGCCAAGAGCTTGGCTATGGCTGTGAATGCTCAAGATGATTCTGATTCTTTTCTTGGATTCATCTTCTGACTATAGTGGACATTTTCCCTCCTTTCTCCCTACTACTTCATTTTTCTATCTCATTCACAGATTGTTTATTTCACTGCAATCTTTTACCATTTCCCAGTCCAGAATCAATAAGCCAACAGAGGAATAAAAACTTTTATATATGGATACATGATAAATATAAAGAAAGAAAGGCAAAGATGTTTCTCCAGTCTATTATCACTACAGTAGGAAGAACATCAGTAGGGGTAGGGGTGGGGCAGATCATAGGGTGACCTTCTTTCACCTCCTCTGCATAATAAGGAAGAGGAGGAGAAAGACATTTCCTCCCTGATCTGATAAAAGACAGAATCCTAATGGTCTGGAGAGACAGGAAGACAACTTGAATTAGAGGTAAAAATGAGGAGCAGGTCTAACTTAAAGCAGTTGAACTTTCTGTCAGAATCATAGCTCTTAAACTCAGTGTTTTAATTTTCTGTCCTGTTGCTGTTACTACTGTTTTATTATTGGCCTACAAGCACAGCTTCCTCATCTATGAGATTGTAATTCCTGCTTTGAGTTGTGAAATCATGTAAACGAAATCCTCTGGTGAGAAAGCACTGAATAAATGGAAGCACTGATAATGACATTGATTAATTACTGTTACTTTTGCTATTATGATGAGGACAATCCCTGACCACAGTGACGTTACATAGGTGGGCAGGGGAGTGGGGGGTGGGATCCATTATCTGTAAATATCAGGGCAATGTGTACAAGCATTTGCCACAAAAAAGTAAATGCTTTGCAAAGGTAAGGAGCAAAGTTCTTTTTAATAAAGCAAGGACCACAAACAACAGGGAGAGTGTTATCACAGGAGCCTGTTGAGAAAACAGAAATACTTGCAGGGCATTAAAAACCTTTTGTTTTCTGAAATGTGAAGAGAGATCCCTCACAAGCTAGGGTTCACTGAGTACTTATTGCCCCAGCATAAAAAGACCTATAATCAGTAAACACATTCTCAATATAAATACTACAAGCTTATCTTCTATGTCATTTAAATAATTAAAACACTTCTCATTAAATAATTAAGTTATTTAAGGAGGAACATCAGAAGAGCATCCAGCCAGCAGACCTAACTGCTTTTGCCTGGAGTGACATGTTCCCAGCAGGGGGTCTTCCCTTGCCTGTGTCTGATATGTTCAGTCATTTTCCCCAGCACTATTAGTTTTGGTGAGTAGTAAGAAAAAGGATGCATCTATGATATATGGAAGTTCTGAACTAATATAGTGAGTGACTCAGGATACAGGCACAGCCCTCTCTATTTTGATGCGAAGTTCTCCAAACTGGAGAGGTGTATGAAGAATTCACACATAGCAACCAACAATGCAAGACTGTATGGTTGTGGAGTTTGCCTTGTTGAGCTATAAAATAAATTGTAACTCATTTAGAGCTGTGATATACAGTAATAGTTTGACCTAGGCTTAATATTCTTATGGCAAATTGTGAAAGGTCCTTTCTAAAGTATATTCCACAGGGAACTAAATTTGAAAACACGAGGTGAACAAATTTTAGGAGATTTTACCCATTTCCTATCTTGCCACTTAGTTGCCCAATTTCAATGCTAATACTTGTTGATATCTTCTCCTTCAATCCTAATGACTGGACATAGTGCTCAAGTTAATTGCTTTTCTCAGGCTTCCATACAGTTAGGTGATGCCTTTTATTAATTGTTCCTCAGGGAAATGTGAGTCATGTCATACATGTTAATTCAGGTCCTTGCACAAGAAACTTCCATAAACCCCTTCCCTACCCTTGGATACACTAGCATGAACCAAGAAATCTCTTCGTGAAAACTGTAGACATGTGTACCTTGAGACACTAGGATGATTGCAAGCTGCAGAAGCACAAAATGATCTACTTATTCAAACATCCTGAAGTGCTTTCTTATCCACTGGATCTTCCACTCTACCACACATGTTGGTTTTAAAAAACCAAATATGCATATTCAACTGACACTTTTTGCTGTTTTTGTTTTTCAAGACAAGGTCTCACTATGCAGACCAGGCTTGCCTTGAATTCACAGATATCCACCAGGATCAGTCTCCCAAGTGCTGAGGCTAGAGGAATGTGCCGCTTTGCCCTGCTCAACTGACATAGCTTTAAAAACAGTAACTTTTTTAGTTTGTGTAGGCATTTCTCTGGGTGTTTTGACTTGTGTCTTACTATATTTTGTTGTTGGAAAATGTCCATAGTCAATCAGCATCCTTTCCACTTTCACATAATAAAGGGATTACCAAGAAACAAGTTTCCTTGGGTTGTATGTAACTTGATTACTAATCAAGGGAATAAACTACAAAGGAAATTATTTGAGGTAAACATCAAAATGAGGCCTACATTCACTTGTGGTACAAACAGAATTGTAGTACATAACACATTCTGGTCATTCTATTGGGTTTTTCAGACAAGTTCTCCAGGTGGCTTCAAACAACAGTCTTTCCTACCCCAATGGGAACCCCCACCCTCTTGTTTGTGCAGAACTCAGAATTATCACAGTGTTTTCTAGAAATATAGTTTCTTTATACAAGGAGGAGGAACTGTCTGAGACAGTCAATACCTTGTTCCTATTGCTAAGATTATGATAGGACTATCCAGCATATCCTGGGTTTTCTTCTCCCCACCTTCAGAGGTAAGCTAGCCTTTGGATACTTCCCACTGAATCATATTAGCTCTATGGTATGTGACCCAGGGGTTGGGGATGCTACTTTTCAGGATCCTTTGGTCATGGTAAAAATGGGATACTTGACACCAAGACTCTATCTATCTAGGAAAGATTTCTTGAGCCTAGAGGAACCGGTTCACAATTAATTCTAGCATTCTTGTTTTATCTGTTGCCTATCTGTAAGTACTTAATCCATTGTATAAATTGCACTTCATGAACTGTACTCATATTGTGGTATTGTACCTTATTTGCCATATTTGAGAAATTGGCCCAGTGTGCAAGAAATGCCTGAACTCCTATTCCTGATGGGCTTAATGCTGATCTTTTCTGCCATGACCAGTTGTGCCAGGATTTTTCTTTTGAGATACCAGCTGGCTCCCAAATCATGACATAGAGACATATTAGTTATTAATTCTGGGCCTAGCATAGGCTTGTTTCTGGCTAGGTCTTTTAACTTAAATTAACATTTTTTTTAAATTTATCTACCTTTTGCCTCAGGGCATTTTACCTTCTTTCTGTATATATTACTTTTAGTCCTTCTCATGTCTGGCTGGCTGGCAACTACCTGGCTTCTTGCCCTAGGCATCTCCCTCATCTCCCTTGTACTTTCCTCCTTCTTGATTTCTTCTCCTACTTAGTCTTTCTCCCTGCCAGCGCTGACTATCCTTTCTCTGCCTAGCTATTGGCCATTCAGCTCTTTATTAGACCAATCAGGTGCCTTAGGAAGGGAAGGTGAAATAAATGCAGCCATTAGTTTAATGCAAAATTAAATAAACGCAGCATAAACAAAAGTAACACACCTTTACACAGTTAAAAATAAGATACCACAGCATAAACAGGTGTAACACACCTTTGCCTACTTAACATAATATTCCACAACAACCAGTAACATTGCTGGAATTGTTAGGATTAAAGCCTGGGCCCTGAAAGTTCAAACAAGCAAGGCTCAGACACCTGCTCTATATGGTCCAATTTAAGATATAAGTAGTAGGGAAACTGAGAGAAAAAAAGAGTTGAGATTTATTCAATATGACCACGTTGGGAAAAAACAAATAAAGAGGTCCAATGACAGACACACTGCCCGCCAGCACCAAGTATGTCTTTGGAACTGTTTTCTTAGGAACAGAAAAAGAGGACTAATTCCTTTATTAAAGAAGGTGTGTGTGTGTGTGTGTGTGTGTGTGTGTGTGTGTGTTTGTTAGTTTTGGCAAAGTCTCTTATATCAGGGTTCCAGTCGCTAAGAAGTAAGAAATTGTCAAGGGCTCTGAGGCTCACTTCTAACTCTGTAGGAATCAGTGCCAAGATTGATTAGCATATGACAATTGTGAGTCCTCACACTGCACAGTGAGAGTGATAGCATGTCAGGGAATCTGCCAATCCAGTAAAAGGTAAAGTTCATTCTACTTTAGGTAACATGGTGTCACTGAGTAGTGTAATGTCTAGTCATATAAGATCTAAATCCACTTTTATCTGACAGTGTGCCAAAACATCACATTTAAAACATATGGAAGCTGTGAGTTACTGAATTTATACAGATAGCAAAATAGTACCTTTGAATACCAAGTGATGCCATTTTCCCCTTTCTTTCTGATACATGACCATTTTTCCCATTTAGCTACTATCATTTTTTGTCTCAGGGAAAAAAACAGACTGACTGAAAAGGAAACAAATGGTAATATAAGTAAATAATGATGTTCAGCTTCTGAAAATGGCCTTTGAAGCTTATATCAGGGAGGTGTAAAAACTAACTTTAAAGATATTTAAACACTTATTTAGGGTAGGCAGAGGATGGTAGTTTGGTGCCTCTCGTGAAAGAACAAGGAAACACTTTAAATAATTGCTGATTAAATCATTAGTCAGAAGGATCATGGGAAGAGGGGCCAGTGAAGTTATCAGCCTTCGAAAAACTTCAGCTTTGTTGTCTGTTGTCTTTGCTGCAGTGGGAAATCCTTCACATTTGCTGCAGCGACTCCTTTACCTTTCAATGCCCAGCTACGACTGCAGGAGGAGCTATGCTAGTGTTTCTCTCTCCATGTCTGGAGGGATGTTCCTCTTCATAGCTATCTTCAGTTTGTCATGGTATAACCTTGGAGAAGAACCTTGTCTCATTCTTTAGAACTCCACAAGCCATTTATTTGACATGAATAGCTTTTAATCAATTATGCTAGAGTGTTAACAGCATGAATACTGGTAAGTGCTGCAAGAAACAATTGTCTATAAGCTCCTTAATACAAATGGTGGAGACACAATGGAGAAAAGCATGGGGTGGAAGGACAGACAGCCCCATAAAATTGCATTTAGATAAGATGGAAATGCTCAGATACAAGAGAAGATATTTTCTGGGATTTCCATATATTACCCATTCACAATTAATCATTATTAATGATTATTGAATATGGGATTAATGATTACTGAACATGGGATATGTTAGATCTTATGAAAATAGAGTAGCAAAATTAATAATACATAATTGTATATGCCTTTCTTACTAAATATGTATATGCCTTTCTTACTAAAGTCTCTTGAAGAAAAGGTATCTTGAGAATTTTTTTTGACTGAATTGTAAAGGGCTGCCTTGAAGCTCCCATTTGTGGTTTATTTATTTTTTTAAAATATTTTTATTTCATAATTAATTTAATTTTACATATCAGCCACGGATTCCCCTGTCCTCACTCCTCCAACCCACCAGCCTTCCCCCCAATCCACCCCCCACCTACCCCCCTATTCCTATGTCCTCCAAGACAGGGTCTCCCCTGGGGAGTCAGTCCAGCCTGGTAGATTCAGTTGAGGCAGGTCCAGTCCCTTCCTCCCTACACCAAGGCTGAGCAAAGTGTCTCAGCATAGGCCCTAGGTTCCAAAAAGCCAGCTCATGCACCAAGGACAGGTCCCGGTATCACTGCCTGGGGGCCTCCTAAATAGTTCAAGCTAATCAACTGTCTCACTTATCTAGAGGGCCTGGTCCAGTTCCATGGGGGCTCCTCAGCTATTGATTCACAATTCATGTGTTTCCACTAGTTTGGCTGTTTGTCCCTGTGCTTTGTCTAATCATGGTCTCAATACCTCTTGCTCATAGAATCCCTCCTCTCTCTCACCGATTGGACTCCTGGAGCTCCCCCCGGGGTTTGGCTGTGGATGTCTGCATCTGCTCCCATCAGTCACTGGATTAGAGTTCTATCTATCATGACAGTTTAGTTTCAAATAAAATTGAAAACACTATAAAAAAGGAAAATATTCTGTCTCTGAAACCATGGTATTTGATTAAAACTATGAAGAATATACCTACGTAGAAAAAAATCTGATTCCCATAGTGCATAATTGCCCTACCAACAAATTGAGATTTCTTTTCTTTCTGTCTTTGAAACTACTCAAGCAAAAGACCATTAGCAGCCTGATGATCCTGCAAAACATGTTTACCTCAGGAAAATTGTCAGGCAATATGGAAACCACAGGAGTGGATGAGACTGCCTGCTCAAATACTCTATGTTGTCTCCACTGTAAGGTTTGATGAATCAGAGTTGAAAAAAAAAAAAATGTGACCCCCCTCCACACACCTGTTTCTATGAGAAAATCAAGGATCAAAAAGTCTATGAAAATTATTTCCCTAGTTTCTTCTTAATGCCTTGGCACTGCTGTGAGTTTTGGAAGTTGTGGTCCCCACGACCTCCCAAAGGTCATTTGTTACTACATTTCCTATGAGCTACGAGTCTTTGCCATCCAAGGAATAAAGCTGATCTGCTGACAGTAATGAGACAAATATGTATTAGCTTCATGCCTCAGAAACTGTACTGCCCCCAGTGAATCCTTGACATTTACTGTGTGCAATCTCCCCTGGTGTAAAATGCAGTTTTAAAAAAACAGCTGGTACACATGAACATGCTGGCAATGGCTCTGTCAGCCAAAAACTGGCTCTTTTAAATGTTGTAACCTGTTCCTCCAGCACTGATCGGGATCTGAGAATAAAATAGTGACATGTATTTGGAAGAGATATTTAATTAGGAAGTCATACTTTTACAACAGTTGTGTTTCATTTAAATCAGGACCTTTTTTTTTCCTCTTAAACTGTAGCTTTTAGGGGTATGAAGTCTTTCATACAGCAGGGCTTTATGCCATAAATCTGATATGCCTCTACTCAGCACATGCAATAAAATATAAGGTCTTTCAGCAGCCTAAGACCTAACTACCATAACCTAATCCAAGTCGATTTCCCAGCACTCCCCATTATCTTCCTTCATTCCAGACCTCTCTCTCTTGAACATGCTAAGCATATCTTGTCTTCAAAGTTTGGCTTTTTTTCTTTCCATGGAAATTGTATGGTTGGAAACTCCTTTCTTCCAGGAATAGCTCACATTTCTCCTACTCAGAAACACTCTCCTGGGCTGCTTAAATAATTTGACCATTGTTGCGCATTCTCTTACCAGGCCATGTTGATAATCAGTATGAATCAGCAACTTGACTAGAATTACCTTGGGAAAAAGTCTCAATGAGGGATTGGTTTAGTCAGGCTGAGCTGTGGGCATATATGTGGAAAGATTGTTTTGATTGCATGATAATTGATATGGGAAACTCGGCCCTGCCATCCCTACACACACTGTGGTAGGCACCATTACTTAGGCAGAGGATTGAGGATTATGGACTATAAATATATGTATAGAGATGAGACTGAGTACAAGTAAGCATACATGCATTCATTTCTCTGGACACGTGACCAATAGATGCAATGTAATTAGCTGTTTCAAATTTCTTCCTCCTTGGATTTCTCGTGATAATGGACTGAAATCTAGAATTGTGAGCTAAAATAAACCTTTTCTCCTACAAGTTGCTCTTTGTAGGGGCATTTTTATCACAACAGAAATTAAAGTAGTATACCATGTTTTCTGCCCTTCATGTTGTATTTCTCCCCCTAACCTTTATTCCAATACAATGTGAGCCTCAAAAAGCTAAAGGTCTTTATCATCCTTTTTTTGAGGTGGTGTGGGGACCACAGAAAAGTTGCCCCCATAGGCTAGCATTGAAAACTTGTGTGGCATATATACATAGAAACAATAAGTTTAAACCCAAGAAAAACACCACACACACACACACACACACACACACACACACACACACACACACACAGAGACAGAAGGAGGAGAGAGAGAGAGTTATGATTTTGAGAGCTTGTGACAATGCTCTTTGCTCCAATGAACATAAATATGTGGAAATACATTTCAAGTGGCTTTAAGAACTTGACAGCCATTCAAAGACAGATCATTGAATCAAGGAATAATGACATTAAAAAGATTAAAGTAGAAAAATAGCAGGGTGAACTGACAGACTGACTCTTATTCCACACTTCAAACTTCTGATATTTCATAATCTATTTGGAAGGGCTAGACTTAAATACAATCCAAAAAATGTTGTACCTAAAATTTATAAAACTTTTGAAATTAGGCTTTAATTTATTGTTAAAGATGCTGATAAATGTTACTGTTTGGAAGAGATAAATTTGGGTATTTTTTGTTATTTTCTTTCTTTTCGTTAAGTCTGAAACTTTGGCATAGCATTAGCTGTGCCACAAGATTTTCCAAATTATTTCCATTCTTACTATAAAAAAGTCTACATGAAAAACACATCCACTCTTCCCATCTTTTTATTCATTAAACATATATAGCATAGTGGTAGGCAAAGCCAGGAATACGTGCACATGAACACAAAAAGCTCCTTGGTATACTGAGACAGGAAGAATGGCAGACACATAGGGCTTCAGCCAGCTGCAAGAGTAGTTGGAATGCCACAAAATCATCTCTATAAAACAGGAGGAAATGTTCTCCACAGCCACATCAGCATGCAGGAACTTTGGGAAGCCGAGTTTTAGACACATAATCTTCCCAGACACAAAAGATTACCACTTCTACTTCTACTTTATGGTTGAAGTGTTCTATTTATGTGGAAGGCAATATCCTCAAAGTCATGTGAGAGAAGGGATGATTCAGCATAATAGGGGTGAAAAGACCAAAATTCATTATACACATGTATAAAGCTATCAACAAATTTAAACATAAATTAATTTTTAAAGATTGATTAAATCACTGCCTTTGGCAAAGTGTGACCTTGAGTTTGTGTGTGTGCTATACCTAGTCTAAACAAAGATTATAATTGAAAACAGATATAAATATTACTTTTGTAAACATAACAGTGCTTCAAGTTCTTGTGTGCGACAGCCATTTTTTCTAGTATAAACGTAAGTTTTCCTAATTAGTAAAGTGACTAAACTCCTATTTCTGATTTCAGCCAAAATCAAAAATTCATATTCTTCATACATTTCTCCATGGAGCACGATGTTGACATTCCATTTTGTATCTATCAGAGAGAGAAAATATTTATTATAGGCAAGGGACCTACCACGGAAAGGAAAGAGAAACCTTGAAGTCAATGTTTTGTTTTGTTTTCTGGGATGTTGAATTATTAAGGTTGTAAACATTAATGTAAATTATGCTAACCATTTTGATTGCTGTGATGGGTTGAATACTTGTGTTTCTTTTCTGCCTTCTAGTGTTCATATGTTGAGGTATAGTTGCACAGAGTGGCTGCATTTAGAGATATTGCCTCTAAGGAAAAAGTTATGGCAAAAGGAAGTCATAATAATGGGGTACTGTAAAGAAATGGTGTCCCTATGAGAGAAGAAATTAAAACTGGAGAGCTCACAGCACACAGAAGAAAGGTCACATACCAACACAGTGTAAAAAGGGCTAGGAAGAGAGTCCTAATTAGGAACTAGATTGGCGGCAGCTTCATCTGGAATCTCAGCATTCAAAATGGGGATAAAATTATTTTCTGTTGTTCATGCCACTCAGTCTATGATATATTCTTATGGAAGCATGTGTTGTTTAGTTTTTTGTCAATATGACATGGCTAGAGTCAACTGGGAGGAGTCAACTGAGAAAATGCCTTTATCAGACTGTCCTGTAGATATATCTGGATTGATGTGGGAGGGTCCAGCCTCCTAGGGGTGGTACCACCCATTGCACAGGTTGTGCTTGGCTATATAAGGAAGCCAGCTAAGCAAGCTCTGGGGAACAAGCCAGCGAAGAACCTTCTTCCATTGCCTCTTCTTTGGTTCCTTCCTTCAGGTTAATCCTTTAACTTCATGTTCTTCCTGACTAATTGCCTAGGACATCTAAGTCAAATAAACTGCTCATTTTGGTCATGATGTTCTATAACAGTGATAGAAAGCAAGTTAACATACAACATAACCAGACTAATATTGTTTTTCTACCTACAAAAACATAAAGGAATATTGAGTGACCTCCAAAAAATGACCAGTGATTCTTTTGATCATAACTAAAAATAAAATGCATGTGAAGATTTTTCATTTATTATTTTGAGAACAATAATATCCAGCACAATGGATTATTACTATTCTTACTGAGATGCATTAATTTCTGATAGACTGCTTGGTTCTTATAAGAATGCACAGCTGTTATCATATAGCATCTTACAAGAAGCCTTTCTAATACCTTATTGTTTTTTTTCCTATTAGTTTCCAATTCTTTGTAGTCAATAACTCTATTGTGCCTGTATTTATATCCACAACCACATCTATGTCTAATAAAGGCTGATGACAGTCCCTAGTTTTCATTTCATGAATATATATTGATTGATTCATAGATTTAAAAGACAGCACATCACATCAAATCTTTATTATCATATCCCTTGCCTTATACACATAAGAATTCAAATCCCGTGTGAACAAGGACTATGTTTTACCATCATGTAGTAGGCATTCAATAAACAGCTTCTGAGTCTTAATAAATGACATCACAAATCCAACAGAGAATGAGAAGATGGGGGTGGGAGGCTAGTAAGAGACTTATTTCTTGAAAGGAAAATTAATTGTAAAGATGTCCCTGATGTGGTAAGCCACTTTTTCTTTAGGTGAGAAATGAGAAGAATGCTGAAAACTAACAAAAGTGCTAGAGGAGACAAACCTGTGATGCTGGGCAGAAGGTTGAGAATAGCTAACCATTTAAATGTATTCCCGAACTGCTTACATTCAGGACAAGATAAATTAATATTGGAAGATAAAATAAAAGGAATATACATTCTATAGATATTATACATATTTTGCATACATGGACCAAGAATGTCCTTGCCTTAATTTCGAAGTATTTATAAAGCATTTTTTTTCCTGTTTCTTTTAAACCTATTTTAAAATGCTAAATGGAATGCTGTTATCTCAGGCATCTGGAAAGGATCTGACAAGTGCTTTTCAATCCTCAGTTGTCCAACATACCAAATGCATAACCTTTGTCTATCTTCAAGCATCTGTTCCTTGAATATGCTTTGATCAGAATGTACCAACAAAGTTAAACATAGCTACCAGCCTTCTGTACTGCAGCACCAGCTAGTGAGAAACAATAGGAACCTCAGAATAGCGAGCCACCTCAACCCCACACATGCTGCTCCATAGGAAAGGTCAAGGGCAAATGCACTTGGCATTGAATTTAGATTTCAATGGACAAAACTTCTTTTCTCTGGGCAACAGCTTTGAAGAGTAACTAAGAAACATTTCATTTAATAAAATCCAGGGTTTGGCTAAGAAAAATAATACGTACATATGTCGGAACAATGTTTTTAATGAAAAGTTAGAGAATGTGAAGAGTTGAAATGAATGAGAAGAACAAGTCACAAGGGAAAAACTAGGAGAAAAGAAAAAAACAGCAAAGAAAGCAGGATTTTCTTAGAGTATGGCAAAGGTCAAATTATGTTTAATAACCTTTCTAATTTTATGAGGTATAAATATGATGATAGTCATGTCATGACATCATTTAGCCTTGGAATTGAAAGAGTGCTTGGTCATTTAGATAATGGAGCTGGGGATAGTGCTGGCATGAAGCATACAGTGAGGGGTGACAGGTTAGTTCTTTTAGGATCATAGGCTCCTTCCTGGTGCTGCATAAAAAGGATTATTATATTGGCTTTCAGAAATATCTTGACATTTCCATTAAAATCATGATTTTGACAGGTTTATGTATTCAGCCCCTTTCATTTGTATGGGATTGAAACTTGACATTAGAAATCTCAGACCAAATGGATCTTAAACCTCACACACTTGCATATTTATATGCTCATACAGCAAATGCAACTCGCAAGCCTATATGACATATTAAATTTTAGTGGAGCACATGCTTTACTATTTGTACTGAATGTCTCATTAAGTAGGCAAGTATTAATCTACTAAAATGATGAAAAACATTTAAAAAAACTTGAGTGGAGGTGGTCTGAATAAAAGTTTTAGTGTGGTCATAGCCAGAATACTCACTGCCCTAGAAGTTCAGCATGCCAGGCTTTCAATGCAATTCTTTGGGGTTTTGTGTGACCATTTATATTATTTTCATGTGTTGCTATTTTTTCATGCGTTTTGGCTTTTCTTTCTAATGGCTGGGAATTTTATTTAAAACCATCAAATTCCACTCATTTAAAGACCATCACACAAGCTAATTGACACATAGTCAGAATGAACTTTCTTTGCAATGGTCTGTGGTCTATGGCCTCACAGTTCAAAGGGTTGTCAGAAATATTAGTATCAACACCAAAATTATTAGACACAGAAATTTTGCTCCCACCCCAGAAGTACTAAAACAGAGTTCAAATGAGAATGGGGTACTTGGATGATTCCTAAGCACATTTAAATTTTGAAAAAAAAATAGTGTGAAGAGTAGTTAAAATGAAAACAAATAAAAAATGCTGTGGGATGTTCTGTATGCTGTGAATGTGTTGCTCTGATTGTTGATAAATAAAAAGCTGATTGGACAATAGTCAGGCAGGAAGTATAGATGGGATAAGCAGACAAGGAGAATTCTGGGAAGAGGAAGACTGAGTCAGAAGATGCTAGCCCACTGTCTAGGGAGCAGCACAGGTAAAGCATGGAACACATGTAAAGCCATGGCACACAGGTAAAGCATGGAACACAGGTAAAGCCATGACACACAGGTAAAGCCATGGAACACATGGCAACATATAGATTAGCAAAAATGTGCTGAGTTTAAATGTAAGAGCTAGTCAGTGGTAGGCCTGAGCTAATGGCTGAGTACTTTTAATTAATATAAGCTTCTGAGTGACTATTTTATAAGCAGCTGCAGACTGGAGGAAAACTTTTAGCTACAGAAAATATGCAAAATATTCCATATTTTTTATTTAAAAATGATTGATATATTTAATAATAATCAACTTTACACTGATTTTTTTTTAACTAGAAACTTGAAGTCAATTACAAACTTCTCATATTCTGGAGAGATAAGAATGTAATTTGTATTGCCAGGAAATCCCTCTACAACAAAGTTTGGCAAACTGGTTTTGGAACCGAGTTAGGCTTATAGCCTGTTTATCTATTGTCTGTGAGCTAAGAAAATTCCTTACTTATAAAAAATCCAAGAAAGAACAATACTATATGACAAAATTTAGATAGTGTTAACTTTGGGTTACATAAAGCTTTAGAAAATGCATATAATGTCTACACTTAAATAGGTACAGAGAGAATATATCCTTCAAAGAAGAATATTAATACTTTGTGTGCAAAAAGAAGAAAATTGCCCTCTATAATATAGATTTGATAAATGTGATGCACATAACAGTTTTGGATAACACTTTACTAAATTAAGATAGTCTAACATGTTATAATATTTAGAAACTCAAGGAAGATGGAAACAGAAATAAATATACCAATAAGAAATTATACTCATTTTGCTTTGTGATAAGTAAGGAGGTCTCAAATTGTCTACTACTATCTATAATCTTACCATAATGTTAATCTTGGAGATTATTGAGTGACTCAGTTTGTCTCTGTCTATGTGTGTATGTTTGTGTGTTTGTATGTGCACATGCGTCTGTGTGTGTGTGTGTGTGTGTGTGTGTGTGTGTGTGTGTGTGTGTGTGTTATGAGAGAGAACAGCTGAAGCTAGATAATTTACAAGGAACAGAAGTTGAGCTGCCCACAGTAACTGAGATGTCTTCTTGCTCTGTAATCACATACTCAAAGGCAAGACACGACTAGACAGCAGTCACCAGCCAATGTTTTTACAATGTAACCAATCTCAGCTCACAGCTTGATCTTGTGTTACAGGTCTTCTGTTTTTTAATAGTACAGTGGTCCTTAAAATTAAACATGAGTTTTGAAGGGAAAACATGTAGCACAACTTGAGAGGGTGATATGTTAAGAAGCCCAGTAGAAACAAAAACAACTTTAGGACTGGTGAGATGACTCCATGGGGAAGAATTCTTGCTATCAATTCTGATGATCTAAATCCTGTCCCAGAACTGACAACTGATGGGGTGGAACCAGAGGCCTGACTCTCCTGACCACCTCCCAGGTTCATGGTACATGTATACACACACATGCACAGATTTTTCTTCTCTCTCTAAAAGGCTTTAAAAATAAAAATCTGTCAAGGCAGGTCCAGTCCCCTCCTCCCTTCACCCAGACTGAGCAAAATATCCCTGCATAGGCCCCAGGTTCCAAAGGGCTGGGGAGAGGGTGGCTGTGGGTGGGAAGAAGGAGGACAGGAATATGTAAAATTCTCTATTCAGACAGCTGTGCCTAAAATATAGTAGCAAAGTAGAAAAAAAAAACTGACAGGAAATGGAAGAAAAAAAAAAAACTCATGGCAATGGATTAGTTTAGAAACAGACAAGCCTCCACAGACTGCCAAGGGATTGCTGTTGTACAGCACAACATGATGCTGTTCGAATCAATGCCTCAGTCACAGAAAAAAGAGATACTTCATTCTCTGTCCATGGGAATAATACAAATAACACAGTGGAATGTGTGGCACAAAGAAAGAAACTTTCCATCCAAACATTTAGCAGGAAAGTTTGTTGCAGAGAGAAGTTGCAGTTCTTTAGGACAGGAGAATCTGGGAATCACTTCACTGTCCATGCAGGGTACTGAAGCATCATCATTTTACACATGAAGTAGAAGAAGCAACATGTCTAGGCTCCTTTTGTTCAGGCAGGACAAAGAAGAGAGATCACACACAGACAGAAGCAACAGCACCTAGTGCTATGAGAAACAGATGGTGAAACAATGGGTCATTTTAAAATCTCAATTTAAAAATTTACTATTTCTTTATATAAATTGTAAATCATAACAGAGAACTCAAAAGTCCAACAAGACCCAAATAGAAAGGTTAATGACATTTTGTGAATAAGAAAACTTGCCCAGAAAAAACTTTTTGAAATGCCTAAGGGATCTTTAAATACAGCTTAAGGAATATACACTGTACGATTTACTCAAATTAATTTATTTGAAAATATGTGTGTATTTTGTATTTTGCCACAGAGAAGAAAATGTGTTGCATGATTCAAGCAATGAACATCATTTTAGGATTCAGCGAGTGCTCCTTCAAGTCTGTAACCTGGCTCATTTATCAGCATAAAATGGGCTAATTTAAAAAGAAAAGGAGGAAAAGTTAATTGTCTGCAAAGAAGAGTTAAGAAAAAAATAAAAATATAGGAAATTCGTAGCTGAAGAGGAATACCTTTTTTAGCTGCTGTAGCCTCTTGTTTGAGGGTTCATGCCAGTAATTTGTGAAGATGTGTGGGCACTGAATTAAGCTGTGCAAAAAGCCTGTCCAGTGACTGAGAACTCCAATAAACGATTTGACTTGAGTAGATCAGGTGCTAAGTGGATTTTGAAAATTGCTCAGAGTATTGCATTATGTTCTTCCCACACTTTATGACAGAGGCTACCATTCCCATGAATATTCCTGCAAATGAAGTGGTCAAGTGTATGAAAAGTAGGAAAGAATATAGGAATGAGAATCACAGTTTGTGTTTGATTTTGGAAAAATGGGAAATATGTACTGAAATCTGAAGTGTTGGCCTTAAAATTATATTGTAGTTACAGTTCTACTTTGTAGTAAGACTACCCCCAAATATTTCTACTTCTGTACTAATTTTTGAGATAAATAAAGTCCCATACAGCTTTAGGATAAATTAGCAACAGTAAAAACAATTCATTTCATCTCATCTTTCCTCCACATTCTCTCCCTGCCTTCCTCACTTGTTGCCTTCTTTCACGAAGAAAGGCCCACGGCAAGATAACGGACCACAGTTGTAGACAGAAATGCCTACTCTCAAGAAGGACAACTGGGCCATTATAATTCAGGCTGCAAAGTATGAAGCCTTCTTTCCTTCTTCCTTGAGGACATTCAAGAATTTTTTAATCAGTTATCTCTCTCTCCCTCTCTCTGTGTGTGTGTAAAGCTGAAGCACTATAAAGAAGCAAATACTATTGGAGTAAATATAAAACCATCCAAGAGGGGAAGTTTCTTTCTTAGGCAGGCATTCAGGATACTTTCTGAGAGGAGTAAATTTCTTTAAAAATAAGAAGTCTTTTAGAAGTTCAATAATCTGTTACAGAAAATATAATGTGAAGTTGCTTGAAAAAAAAATCCATCATCTTATCCCACTTTTACCCACCAAGCAACTACCATGTTCATTTGAAATTCTATAGTCTTTTACTGAAAGATCCTTTTCCATTTTGCCAAAATTCTGGTTGTATTCTAGATAAGGGGAAAGTTCTCAGTCACCAAAACCTTAGCAAGTGGGACAGTGTGACTCTAGTGTGGATTTTAGTTACCTTGAACATGCCCTATAACATCATAACCCTCTACCTCATAACAGGAAAATAACAAGTAACAACAACAAAAACTAGATGAAAAGATTGGAAAAGGAAATGATTCTAAAAAACACTTTTCTGCATGATATCATGCTGCCATTTAAAGAATGGTCTGAAAACCACACACACACACACACACACACACACACACACACACACACACATGCATTTACTAGTAAAGCAAACTTCTGTCCTTCTATCAGGAGATACATAGCAAATAAGCAAACAAGGTGCTGTTCACCCTGTGTGATAAACACTATTTGGGTTTACTTCACTGATCATCTCTTTAGTTTTGTTACTCAATTTTGTGATCATTGATTTCTGAAACTAGTAATTGTAGTGTAACTAATTGAAAAATTCCTCAGCCAACATAAACAAGAACATTTCCCACATAATACGTATTTATACTATATTTTTTTAAATCTGGGCAAGATTTGGCCTTTTTTTTTCTATGCAATCCATTCAGTATTATGTAATAGTCTCAAATGCAAAAAAGGTTTTTTTTTTGGCACAGTATAACTAACAAAATGATCTTAAACATTGAGTTTTGTATAAAGAGATAATAAAATATTATTTTATAAGCTAACCAGCTGACAATTTTTGTTTCTTTGAAATTATTGAAGAATGAAAATATTGTCTCCAAATATCCAATAATGATGCCATGCAAGATCAGTCCAGTGAAGATTTGAAGACACATGACACAAACACACTTTCTATGTATTATGTAGATACAATTCCATGTGTTTCTGGGCCTTGATGAATACAGTGCTGAAAACAAGGGGCTGATTTTCAGCATGTTAAATAGAAAGTGATAAAATGGATTGTCTTCTCAGTCTTGACGTCACAGTAATGATTCTTATCAAACACATGGAGACTTTCACAACTAAAAATTATTCAAATGATTAAAATTCCTCCCCTAAATTGAAAAGAAAAGTTGAACTACTAAAACTTACAATAGTAATTTGAGAATATCTGCAAGAGAACAGAGGTGAAATATAAAATTATTTTTAAGCCTTAGTAGCTCAGGACCTGATAGGTGGGTTTTGGGTAGAATCAGGGACTGGGTCTTTTGTCAGAGAAATAAAGACTTAGAATGAACTCAGATTATTAACTGAGTTGCATTATTTTTATGTTAGGTGTTGGTTCCAATCGAGGAAAACTTGCATTCTTATCTTCAATCTTTGAAATAAACCCTTGACTTTTGTAATTACTACCTTTTGTTTATATTGTTAGTGCATGTGTGAGCTTTTGTGTGAGAGAAGAGAATATGAGCAACACAGAAAGAGACTGTGATAACTAATGTAAGGAAAGAAGACTCTTTAGTGTGAATTCTGCAATGCTGTGTCAAGAGTATGATCCCAAATAGCTTCATGATGATAGTGAATACTTGAACTGTCAGTGGTTTAATTGTCCTGACAGAAATCCCCCAGGGCTAGGCCATTGATGGCAGTTTGCTGCACATGAAATGGGCACAGTGCAGCTCTGAACAAACATGAGAGGCCTCCTCAAAGACAGAAAGAGCAGGGGTACAAGCATGCAAGCCCCAGCCTGGATCCAGAGCCTCAGCAGTTTATCAAACTAAGCTTCATACATCACTGTCTCTACCAGAAGAATCCTGACACTGGAACCTCAGCCAAGCAGAAGTCATTGAATTTGGTCCCTTTTCCTCATTACCATGTCTTCGCAAGTCACAATTCTTAGATATGATGCCCGTAAGCTGTCTGCCACTTGCAAAATGATAATGATGTACTAGTCTCATTAACATTGTTGTGATGGGCACTAAGAAACTTCTAGTGATTATTAGAAAGGCATTTTCTGGTAGTTTACAATGAACTACAGATGGGAACACAGTAGAATTTGAAATTTAATTCAGTTTAATTACTCTTTTTGTTTCTTTTGGCTAATGATGTTGGATTTAGAATCTTTTGGCTCTCAGGGTCTCTATGATAAATACTCAAAGAAGAAAACAATTTCTAAAATAGACTATTGATAAACAATTTTACATCTATATTGACTTATTTTATGGAAAACATATAGAGATGTCAAAACTATTGAAAAATCAATAAACAGCCATGTAGTTATTTCAGTAAGTCCACAGCCACTAAAATTTTCCTGTAAGTATGAGTTTGGATAAAAGAGTAAACATTAACTTAGGGAAATTCTCCATAATGAAAGCAAATAGAGAAGACCTGCCATTAAGACAGATTTCATCTGACAGTTTGCCAAGATAGTAGTTTTAAAAGAAATAAAAGATAAATTCTCTCACTGAAAAAAAAGTATGCTAGGTTTTCATTTTTGTTTTTCATTTTTCAAGTGATGAGAAAATATGACAAAGCAATGGGTAGAAAATATTCTAGAGTCTTTTACTTTTAAGAGACATTTACATAATAACCAGAGAGGTTTATAATCCTTTATTTTCTTCCCAATGCAACAATATTTTCACGTTTGTTTATGAAGAACAAAAACAGATCTAAAGAGTGAGTAACAGAAGCATTTCAGAGAAAGTGCAGCCTGATTTCTGGGGCTCAAAATGTAATCCCATTCCTTGTTAACTCTGCAACCCTGGTGAAACATGTCATCACTTGAGACCCTGTTTCTCTTATAGCATTCATGGGAGAGCACAGAGGTGTGTGCTGTCTTTGTGACTAGGGCTGTTGTGAGGGATAAATAACATGGCACATGTCAAGCAAGTTCAACATATGTCAGGTCCATGTTACACTTACCAGCATTCTTTCTATTATTGTTCTGGCTAGAACAGTGTTTCCACTAGAGCCCCCACATTTATTAGAGTCCTCGCAGAGAGCTGTGGTTAAATAAGCTTAGGAAACAATAAATGGGAAGAACATGGGAACAGTATATTGACTGTCAGTCTTCTGAGATATTTCAATTTTCTAAGAACGTATCATAAACTTTGAGAAAGAGAGAAAACTACATAGGGATTTTCAATTCTGTTTGAAATGTCTTTTAAATGTAGACTTGTATACCTACAGAGAAGACATCAAAAATGACATCTTATATCCTATTGGAAGTTTGCGAATGTGGTTTTTTTTTTTTTTACCCATTTATTAGTTATTCAGGTTCTGCCTGTCAAGATTATCTTAAAACCATAGCCATTGATCTCATTATCATTCATTTAAAAAGCAACTTTGACTGTGGTTTTGGATTAAAGAATAAATTCTGAATCATTTTAAAATGATTTTCAGTGAATTTTGTAATATTAAACCTCTACTTTCCTCCCACATTCCAAAAATCCTGATACGTAAGAAAAACATAGTATTTCCTACATTTATAGTGATGATGCTATTTCTCTGCTTCACAACTCATTGTGGATTGAATGTATTAGGTCCCAACAGTTACAAGTATCTGTGGACTTGACCCCCAAATGGTGGTATTGTGTTGGGAGGTTGTGGAATCTGTTTGGTCATGGAGTTCAACTGGAGGATATGCATCTCAGAGATCCTGGCCTTCAGGGTTACAGGCTGGATGCCTTCCTGGCCAACTGATATGTGACGCTTTATGTCCTTCCCACTACTCCACCGTGCTTTCCCCACCATACTGGACTTGCTCCTTGCAGAGCTGAGCCTTAGTAAATCCTCCTCTGAGGTTGCTTTTCTGATGCTTATTCTATCATGGCCATTAGAAAATTATCCATAAATTATCTATAAATTATCTATACCTGTATACCTATCAATAAATAGCTCATTCATTCACATGTCTGGAAACCTTTGCAAGAATTCTTTCTAAGACAAAAAGTTACCTCTCTATTTTTATGGTTTCTCTTTAGAGCAATTTATTAAAAAGAAAAGTCAAAATTGTGTATGAACACATTTTCCTTACTTCTAAATTGAGAGAAGAAATACAACCTGACTCACTTTCCTTTCAAATGTCAATGTCTACAGTAACGTCTAAACCTCGGTGGCTGGTAAAGTGGTTCAATAGTTAGGAATACTAGCTGCTTTTCCATTAGACCCAAATTTGGTTCCCATCACCCCTATCTGGTGACTCACAACTGCCTGTAACTCCAGCTCCTAAGGATCTGATGCTATCTTCTAGCCTCTGTAGGTGCATGGACTTACAAATGAATAAACATAATTTAAAATGAGAAAAATAATAGGTAACCTTTATTAGGTGATCACAAAGTCAGTTTTGGTAATTACTGTATTCTAGAAAAAACTACCAAAGCATAGGCCCTGCTTATGTGAATCAGAGGTAATAATTCCATTCATGGTAGACTGATATCTCTGATTAGTGACCTACTAAAACAGATCTGTCTCAAGGCAGGTGTCTACAGCATGTTTGCTTACAGGTAGTGAATGAAAGCCAATAAAATTTTGCCAGTTTCTCCCAAATCTAAACTATATTTCCTTGCTTCTTATCAGCAAGATTATTGGCATAATAACAGCGTTTGTGAATCATGGGGCTGCTCAGAGTTTATCTACCAGAAAAACGTGAACATCTCCTACACGTGGGTATTTCATAACCACTTTTTGCATTTGACAAATGCTACTGATAAAAGTATTCTTAGATTGCTGAGAAAATATACTATTCAATTTGAAGAAGTTATTTTTCTCATTATAATAAACATAAATCTTACTTAATATATCCTGCAATACAGAACAAAGTAAATATTTTATGTTTGTGAAAAAGTGACAGGATTGATATTTTCAAATCGATGGGTCCTTTTGGAGTTCCTATCACCATCGTGAAGAATATGCTTATTTGATTTAACTAAAATGGAAAAATAAATTCTGTTAAACATTTAAAAATACCAAGTATAACACTGAAAGAGGTGCTAAGGTGTGGCATTTTAAAAGCCAAGAAAGTTTTGATTCAAAGCTTTTCTATATGACTTCCACTGAGTTCAAAGTGTTTTTCAAAATAGAAATGAGAACAGGTTGTTACCAAGCATACATTTCCTGGAATGTGTGGTCAATGAAATAATCAAATTAAGGAAGGAAAAGCAGATGCTGAGGTAAGGAACTTGGTTCATTTACAAAACTTATCTTTGTTTATCTGCAGAACTGAACATAGAACATGCTTTATGGCTGAGAGATAACTCTAGTTCTCTTTTTAATCTCTTTAGAGAGAGGTTGACCATGCTGGCCTCCAACTAGCCACACTCCACCCCCATCCCAGCTTGTCATGATTTCAGGCTGCTAATACCAAGCACAACTATTCTCATTAGTAGACTCAAAAAGCCTTCAGTCTAAAACAAATGCATCTATTGCTTGATGGTATAAAGTGGTCATGCCATTTAAATTAACCACTTTTAAGTAATTCTGAGTAATTCTCAAACTTTTTAAAATCAGATTTAAAATAGAAAAGTGTGTGTGTGTGTGTGTGTGTTTGTGTGTGTGTGTGTGTGTGTGTGTGTGTGTGTGTGTGTGTGTGTAACACGTGCGAAGTAATAGGACTATCCAGGACTAGAGGCAGGGAACCCATGTGTATTCCATCATTCTCATTCAGATCCCTATCCTCCAGCAATAGTGGCATTCTCTCCACCCTGACCTCAATGTCCTTTTGCTTGCAGTTACTGGGGAGCCCATTTCTTCAAGCTTCACTCTAGCTTGTTCACACCCTTATCCATACTTCTGCTAAAATTTCACATTTTCAGGAAATATCGTTTTCTGAGCATCTTTTCTAAAATATATTTTGTTCATTCTTATCCCCCATTGTGTGTGTGTGTGTGTGTGTGTGTGTGTGTGTGTGTGTGTGTACACATGAGTGTGCAGACATGTGAAGTCCAGAGGTCAGACTCAAGTGTCAGTTCTGAGGTGTCTCCTGCATTGTTTTTATGAGACAGGCCCCTCTCTCTTGGCCTGGTACTTGCTGCTGAGGTTAGGATGGTTTTCCTTTCTTTCTTTTTTTTTATTAAGGATTTTTTTTTATTCATTTTACATACCAACCACAGACACCCCTCTCTTTCCTCCTCCTGCCCCTCCAACCTTCCCCCTCCCTCTTCTTATCCCCCACTTCTGACTCCAACGGGAGTCAGCAGAGCCTGGTACATTCAGTAGAGGCAGGTCCAAGCTCCTCCCTCCGCATCAAGGCTGTGTATGGTGTCCCATGTTAAGTAGTGGGCTCCAAAAGGCCAGTTCACGCACCAAAGATGGATCCTGATCCTACTGCCAGAGGACCCCTTAAGCAGATCAAGCTACACTACTGTCTCACTTATGCAGAGGGCCTAGTCCAGACCCGTGGAGGCTCCACAGCTGTTGGTCTAAAGTTCATGAGTTCCCACTAGTTTGATTTGGTTGTCTCTGTAGGTTTCCCTCATCATGATCTTGGTGCCCCTTGCTCATACAATCCCTATTCTCTCTCTTTGACTGGACTCCTGGAACTTGGCCTGGTGCTTGGCTGTGGATCTCTGCATCTGCTTCTACCAGCTCCTGGATGAAGGCTCTATGGTGACAGTTAGGGTATTCAGCATTCTGATTACTGAGGTAAGCCTATTCAGACACCCTTTCCCACAAATCCAGCTTAGGTTGGTTTTTCAGTGGGTCCTAGGGATCCACCTGTCTCTGTCTTTCTAGCACTGGAATTACAAGTACATGCCACTACACTCATCTTTTAAACTTGGGTTCTGGGGACTGAAGTCAGGTTTTTGTCTTTGAAAAGCAGGCAAGAAATTTACTAACCGTGACATCTCCCACATTCTTTATGTCTTATATGACTTTCCCTTCATAATTCCTGCAAAAGTTTTATTGTCCCAATCTTATAGCTGTTTTGTTCATTTAATTATGTTTGCCTATATCTGCCCACTGTAATGAAGGGTCACAGAAGTAAAGATTTTTTTTTTTCTGTCCTTGCTTATAACTGTTTCCCACCACTTTCTTTAGTAAGTTTGAAGGAGTAATTGTATTTGGATCTGTGTCTGTAGTTTTCCTTCCTTATAACACGGTACGACATTTT
The DNA here is from genome assembly GCF_004664715.2 of Peromyscus leucopus. Lineage (NCBI taxonomy): Eukaryota > Metazoa > Chordata > Mammalia > Rodentia > Cricetidae > Peromyscus > Peromyscus leucopus. The sequence continues at coordinate 12,603,278 of NC_051086.1, forward strand.
TCTCATCTTTGAAGCAGACATCTCCCCATAACTCCAGCTCCAGGTTTCCTCTGGGCTCCTCAGACACCCACACACAATGTGGTATATACACACAGGCACAGAGATAAAAATAAAACAAAATAAAAAATCTTTAAACGTGACTCTCAGTGTGTACATTTTCTGCTGTTATTTTCAGTTGACATGGAATAGCTATGGTCCTAGGACAGGTTTCTTTAGAATGTAGAGACTTAAATAAGCTAACTAACAATACTAAGGGCTAGAGAGTGGGCTCAGTGATTAAGGGTGACTACTGTGCTTGCCTGTCCAAGTTTGGTTCTTAGCACCCATGGCTCACAACCACCTGTAACTCCAGCTCCAGGTATATGTGGTACCTCTGGTCGATGTGGGCACCTGCACACAGGACACGTCTCCCCAATCTCACATACTTTAAAACAGTGAAAAATAATCTTAAAATAGGTTTGTCTGACCAGTGCAATAAGATGAGAGAAAGAAAGTAGAAAGGAAAAGCAGATTCTTCACAGATAAGCATATACGGGTAGGAAATCACAGGGCATTATAAAAGTCATCTCACCATAAACACAATTAATATGGAGACAGTCAATCATCATTGTATGAAAAATATTTGTAGTTCTTTGAACTACCACTAATATACGATCAGTGAAATTTAACTAGCTAAGAATATATTTGACAAACATGCAAATTTCTGCCCTAAAACATATAAAACTGGTTGATAAAATTTTAGAAGGTCTAAATGAACAAGTATACCATTCTTGTAAATTAAAATGAACTATCTCTGGCAATCTACACTATAAATTCAATATACTTGCAATTAAAATTCTATGGTTTTATTCTTAATAACATAAAATTTAACTTCTTCATTTTGTGTATGTGGGCACTTGTATACCATGGTGTGCCCGTGGGAGTCAGAGGCTAACCTTTAGAAGTCAGTTTTCTCCTGCTGCCATGTGAGTCCTGGGGATCAAACTCAGATGGTCAGTCTCAGCAGCAAAAGCCTTTATAAGAGACTTGAGCCATCTCTCTGGCCCCTAATAACTTTTGTAAAAAGATAGCAAAATTAAATATTGATATCAAAGTACAAATAATGTAGATTAACCAAAGGTATTAAAAATTGACTAAAGACTTACCACCAAGACATGATCATGCTGTACCAAGATAAAGAGAGACATGGCAATCAGAGAAATGGATCAGTGTCTAGAAACTCATCCATTTCTCCAATGTCAGCTAATTCTCAACAAAACATTAATTGAGCAAGAGATGACCCTTTTATAAAAAGATACCCTGGAGGAAATAAATATATACTGAAATCATCATCAGACTTTGTCTTACTTTACTAACAAAAAATTCATCCAAGTGTGGAGTCTAAAATAACCCAGACCTCAGAATAATATAAAGATTTTTTTGCCAGGTGGTGGCGGCACATGCCTTTAATCCCAGCACTTGGGAGGCAGAGGCTGGCAGATCTCTGTGAGTTCGAGGCCAGCCTGGACTAGAGAGTGAGTTCCAGGAAAGTTGCAAGGCCACACAGAGAAACCCTGTCTCAAAAAAAAAAAAAAAAAAAAAAAAAAGATTTTTTTTTCAGAAAATGCAAGTAAGCTATGATCTCTAAAACAGGAAATAAAAATGCAAAAGTTAGAAAAACAATAAATGGAATGTCACTTAAGATAAAAGCCATTACTGAAAGCCATTAAAGTGATATAGAGAAAACTAATACACAATAGAGAATATCCGTTTTTAAAACTTCTTTTTTGAAAAAGTCTTACCCATGATTTATTAAAACTCTGACATATTAACAATAACAATATTTTTTGTCAAATATATTTGACAAACATGCAAATTTCTGCCCTAAAACATATAAAACTGGTTGATAAAATTTTAGAAGGTCTAAATGAGCAAGTTTACCATTCTTGTAAATTAAAATGAACTATCTCTGGCAATCTACACTATAAATTCAATATATAATATTCAATATAGATAACATTCAAACAATGGTAAAAGACTTAAAACTCCCCACAAAAAGACGTATATTTAAGCCAACAGTGCTTTCAACAGTGCTTCCATGTTATTTACTTTCAAAACAGTCATACCTCAATAAATAAAATTTGAAAATTTGATATCACAAATGCTTTCTTGATAGTTGTAAATGGTGTAACCACTTTTGAAAACTGCCTGGAAATTCCTGCATCAGCACTATGACCAAGCTGATCCATCCTTAGGGTTTTAAATTATCCCACTGTAAATGTTATATACTTTTATCTACAGAGACTTCAATATAAATGATCATAGTTTGGTCTTCCATGGGTGTGGTTTTGAATAATAATGGCCCCCCATAGACTCATAGATTTGAATGCTTGGTCACCAGGGAGTGGCACTATTAGGAGGTATGGTCTTGTTGGAGTAGCTATGGCTTTGTTGAAGGAAGTGTTTCACTAGGGGTGGGCTTTGAAGTTTCAAATACTCAAGCCAGGCCCAGTGTCTTAGTATCTTCCTGCTGTCTGCCAGTTCAGATGTAGAATCTCAGCTACTTCTCCAGCACCATGCCTGCCTGCATGGCACCATGCTTCCTGCCATGGTGATTATTGTCTAAACCTCTGAAACTGTAAGTTGGGCCATTAAATGTTTTCTATATTAATAGTTATCATGGTCATGGTGTCCCTTTACAGCATTAAAAAACCCTAAGACAATAGGCAAACCTAAATGATTCACAAGGCATCTCAGGAGAATGGATATATTGCATTGTGATATGTTCATTTCTTCAATATATGTTCATATCTTCATATATCCATGTAATATGTTTATATGCTCAGTCTTCAGGGAGAAAAATTATATAGTTCTACTATAGCCTGTTTATGAGTTTCTAAAACATATGTCAAGTAACAGACATAGACACAAATATTAGATGTCCTCTGAATATATGTATTTGACATGTAAGTTAGATGTGACCAAAGGACAGTTGAAAGCAGATGGAAGGTGTCTGTTGGGCATGGGAATTGAGCTATAGAAACATTGAGGCACTTTATTCAATGATGGAAATATTCTGTCTGTCTGGAATAATTACGTGAATCTGTGATTGGTGACCAGCATGATGGTGCATGCCTATAATCCCAGCACTAAGGAGGTTGAATCAGGAGAACAAGCGTTCAAGATAATCCTAAATTCCACAGTAGTTTTTAAAAGATTTGTTAAATTTGAAATGTATGGGTATATGTTTGTTTGTATGTATGTATGTATGTACGTATGTATGTTTATATATATGCTTGTGTGTGTATATGTACGTAGTTAATATGTCTGTTAAGTATGTGCACTATGTATGTGTTTGTGTGTAGTGTTGAGGATGGTCAGAAGAGATATTGGATCCCCTGGGACAGGAGTCACAGGTGACTGTGATCCTCCAAGTGAATTTTGGGATTCAAACCAAGAATCTAGCAGAAGCAGCAAGTATGCTCACTACTGAGGAATCTCTCCTGCCTATTCCTTAGTAGCCTTCCTGGCTTAGATGAAACCCTACCTATTTTACTTAAAGGGAAAAAAAGGTAAGAAAACAAAATTCAAAAATGAATTTCACATTTTTCAACCTTTAAGCACAAAAACAAAAATCTTAAAATGGGCCTTGAGAAACAATTAAGTTCACCTGCAAAAATCCCCAAATCATTCAGATACTTTTGAACACACCATGTATGGACACATAAAAACACTCAATAATGTCAACTATGGAATTACCAAAAAATAATCATACTGAGGCTCAAAAAGGAAACAGAAAAAAAAAACACTTGTCATAATTTCCTGAAATAAGGAAAAACTAACGTTTTTATGTTTTATTTTTCCCTGTCATTTAATGAAAAATTTCCTTTCCTACTTTTACTATTATCTATCACATTCATTTTATTTCCTAAGCCATGTTTTAAGATAAGTGAGCTGGGAATTAACAGCATTTATGTCTTTTTCTTTTTGCAAGCTCCTAGTCAGTAGATAGTTAATGTCTACATTTTTTTTTAAATACAGAAATATGTCAGAAATATGTCACTGTCATAATGTTCATTTTTTTTAAGTCAGAGATACCATATTTACGCTATCTCTTTTGGTAAAACTAATACAATTTGTGTTTTTGCTTAAAAACATTAATGAAGTAAGATTAGGAATCAGGCCGGTTTTCTCTCAAAAGTGTTGGCTACACAATTAGTATCAAATGTTCCATTATGCAAAGGCAGTTTTGACGGATGCATGGAATCATAAAAATATATGATCATGTGTTTGCTTCCCAAATAAAACTACATAAATTTCACAATATTGTTACTATTTTCCCTTGGGTAATTGTAAGATACTCTTGAATATTGACTTGCCTGGTGAATATTTCTACAATTCCACCTTAGGATTTTGTATTCTACAAAGGTTATCTCATAGTTCTCTGATGCTAGAGGTCACTATCATCCTTTCAGACCAGGAGAGAGATGAATCAGTGCCACACTTGCAAAAATTCTCTCTCCTAGTTTCAAATGTAGGAAAGTTTGTCATTGATGAGAGAGCAGATGCTCACCATGACTCTCCTTATATTTCTCAGAATGCTTAAACCTTTCCCACTCTATTTTCTTATATTTTATAAGAATACCTTGAAAAATTGTAAAGATGAAAAAATAAATTACAAATTTAAAGCCAACAGTGTCATCTAGGTATCATGCATGAATTAAGGAGACCATGTCAGTCACAAAGAATGCAACTAATGTTGGTGACCAACCCTGAGCCCATAGGGATGGCTAAAATTTGGCTTTTTAAACTTCTGCATTATTATAAAATGTAGGTTATCTATATTTTAGGTTAAATCTTTAATTTATAATCCTTGATTTAAAAAATAATGTTTAGATTGCATGCAAGCTAAGTAAGAACTCCATGACTGATTGTAAATCAGCATAATTTATAGTCCATGGGAAAAACTTAGTTTTCAACTTTTCTCACTTGTAGTTCATTAAGAGAATGGTTTAGATCCTTCCTTTTCAAGAACAGCAAGACACATGGTAAGCCAAGGAAACAATCATTGATCATGTAATTTATGAGAGGGTATCATACTCAAGTTTGTTTTCCAAGACATACTCCTTTCTTCAAAATTATTATAATAATTAGCTATTCTTTTAAAAATGGTGGCAAAACTAAATGTGCATTATATGCATACACACATACACATACATACATACAAACAAACAAACAAACAAATAAACAAGATCCAAACCAAACACTTCAGTTAGGGAAGCAGAGAAAATAGCCACCGGGCTCTGCTATGGTTTGGAATTTCCCAATGTTCCACATAGAATGTTGAGAGAAACTGCAGAAGCAAGTCTTGTCAGAAGTCTTTGGGTTCTGGTTTTTCTTTTCTCAAAAAGGATTAAGCTATCTCTGAGGTGGCCCCAGACTTCTAAAAAGAGTGTTGTTATAAAAGGAAGAATAGCGATCCTCTCTTGGTCTCCACTTCCTGCTTGAAGATTGACTCTTTGCTCCTCACAGTCTTCCAGTGTGTACATTATCAGTTCTAACTGTGGAGCAAATAAATGGACATTCTTCCTGACTTTGAACCTACCAAGCTGAGATTAAAATGAATCTCTTTTCCTCATAAATAGCCAGCCTCAGGCATTTGTTGGAATAATAAGAGCTACAGGCTGTATATGCTATTACTGATTTAATGTCATTAATCATTCACTAATCATTTCACTAATCATTCCATCCTTTCCTAGACTCTATGGTTAAGGAATAAAAGTGGTGAACAAGGCTATACTAAGTGATGAGATACTTATGGGTACTGAGCATATTTAAATACTGATTAATATTTAATTAAATGAGAATTAGTATTTTGGAACCCTACCTACAGGCCAGGTAGTTTGTTGAAGTTGATAGACAGGTTTATGGAACCACTCCAAGAAATGGATGATGACATCTTGGTTGTTGCCAATGAAAACATCATGTTTAAGGACTGAATGATACTAGAGGAATCTGAAACAGAAAAATTTTTAAAGATGTCTCCTAAATATTTTATGGCCTTTCCCTTGGTAAAACCTTTATACTTGGATTAAAAGTCATAACTGTGTCTTCTTAACACAATAATTTATTCAAATGTCAATTTCAAACCATCACACTACAATAAATTTAGCAAATAAGGCATTGGTAACATTCCTGGTTTTATTATTTCCATCTTAAGAAAGTCTCAGAAAATCATAAGAAATATGTTATGTCAAGAAAAAAGGTGTTTGTCACAGTTTATTGCTAGGAACTACTACTTCAAAGACATGCAATTATAAATGTACTATCTACAGGGGAATTTTAGTGTAAGGTTTCTGGAGAATTTTAGTGAAACTCAATATAGCTATAAAGAAATGTGTCTGTTTTGTTCTATATGGGTCACTAGGCTGTGAGGCTCTTCATGCAGTATTTGTGCCGAGCTAACCATACACCCTGGTACAACTATCAATGCAACACATCTGTCTTTCTCTGAATTTGTGTGTGTGTGTGTGTGTGTGTGTGTGTGTGTGTGTGTGTATGTGTATACCACATACAGGCAAGAACTTATGGATGTCAGAAGAGGGTGACATATACCCAGGAACGATAGTTTACAGGCAATTATGAGTTGCTACATGGGTGCTGGGAACCAAATCAATCCACTCCAAGAGCAGTAAGACTGTTAAGTGTTGAGCCACCTCTTGCTCCCCTAAATAAATTTCAAGCCCATCAAAGAATGGGCCTTTTCAAAGTCTTAGCAAATTCATCACAAGGTGCAAAGTGCATTGAGACAATTGGTAAGATGGTAATCCATGAAGCCCAGGTATGCCATTACAGGGATTTCTTCACATGCATAGGTTAAATGCTGATAAATGTGACTGAGATTTCAAAGTGTTGCTTGAAAGTGAGAATAGGGGAAACATCAATGTGGTGTCATACACACAGCTATTCTCTCCATAGACAGGCAGATATAAAGGTGATATATAGACAGATAGAGTAAAATGTAAATAAGTACAAACCAGAGCCTGTAAATGGCTAGAAAAGGTCCTAGTTCACATCTGGAAAGAAAGATGCCACATGTCAATATCTGTTTTCAACAATTATTTCACCTACTGAAGTCATAATTGCTGCATTAATTATCTTTCACAGCTGACATCCTCGGCTTGATGAAAACACACAGTCACCAAGGACAAATATTCTTTCCTTCTACCAGAGGAATGGAAAGAAACAAAGCCTTCCTACCAGGGAGGAATGTTACTCAAGTCAACAACAACATCAGAAGCAATCCTTTGTCTATAATAAAACCCCAATATTGTCAACAGGGAAGAGGAATAAAACTCTTCTACAAGTCTTCAGAATACTCAACCTTAGCATGGATTAGGCTAATCAAAATAGAAACATACTGAGTAATATCCTCTCTAAAGATACCATCCCTTGAGGTTTAAAAATCACATAACAAAACTACTTAATTGCAGCTGTTGAGAATATATGGATATTTCAGATTATGATTATACAGTTAAAATTATTTTGTCTTGCTATTACTTTCTGTAGAAAGTAGACACATTTACAATAACATAAAGTAAGCATTACTTCACAGTATATCACTAAGGGGTATTTTATATAACATGCACTTAATACATACCTATTCTTCCTATCCAAAAGGCTCACCAAGAAATAGTATATGTGGAAGTGATGGGGAGGGTTTGTTCTATCCGATTTGTTAATTTTTAAATTCAGTGGTAAAAATTAACAATTTTCAACATTTTTCCTAAGTTTAATGTAAGTAATAGCACAAAGTCCTATGAATCAATTAGGAAATCATATCAATAGCCTATAATTGGGTAGTCCCTTCCAAGCTACTGAAAAAAATAGACATAAAAAATGTGTGTTTTACTTAAGTAGTTTGCAGTCATGTTGGAAAGAGAACAGGCAGCAGACAGCATGAGAGAAAACGCAAGACAAGAAAGCAGCTGAATTTGAGAGGAGCCAGGAATCTACAGCATGGGATGTGCCAATTACCAAAACAAATTGATGGACCACATTACTATTCACTGTTCTGGCATTTATTTGTTTTTGTACTCTGGCTTTTGGCACTGGCTACAGCTTTACCATGGGGAAAAGAGATCTGAGCGCATTTGTGTGGACAGTAGATTAACAGCATGGCCTGGGGAATGAGGCAAGTGGATTTTCTTCTTAGTATTTTTCATGGATTATTGTCTAAAGGGGAGGGCGAGCTTTCTTTCCTCCATGGGGTCCTGTTGAAAATACTTCATGAGTGATTTCATTTAATTTTTCTTTTAAGAAGGGTTTATCAAAAGTACACAATATAAAAATTCCAGACAGTCTTATAGTCCCCAATAGCATATAACTAAGCATATGGAAAAATTGAACTGTGCAGACTTTTCAAAACAAAACCAGGCAAGCAATTCATATAATAATAAGAAATACCCAAACTAATTAACTTTAAAAATATATGCTGTATTCCTAAACTGTAAATAAATGTTACAAATAAGTAATTTACTTTAAAAATACAATTTTAGAGCATAGTATGGGAGGGGTATACAGAAGGGTTGAACAAATCAATGATGAAGATTGGATAAAAATACACAAATGTCAGGGATTCATTTAGAAAGATCTTTTGAGATACAGCCTATGGCTCAACTGAGGGAGGGGAAAACTATGAGTACCATGGACCCAATGAAATTCTCCAGCTCTCATTTTATTTCAGCTTTGCTTCTATACTTTGCATTCAGCAGTGACTAGTTAGTGGTAAAAAATCAATAACTTGCTGGGAAAATTATGACTCCCACATTAAGATGACAGCATGCCCTTATTTACCAATCACTTAGGAGGTAGCTTACATTGTAGAAACACATTGCAACAAAACAAACATCAATTGCTGTTTTAAGAAAGCATTTATATCACCAATTATCACTGGATTACCCAAGAGATAATACTGCTTCCAGTGATGATATTAGGATGTTTATAGTCACTAACTTGTATATTGGAAATGGAAGAGACTAAAATAAATATCTATGTTATAACATGGGAGATGTTAATGCTGAGATATAAACAGAAGAACACTTGTACATCCTTGAATGAAATGCTCTTTTCTGGTTTCATAGCTTTCGCTCATTGTCTCCTTTTGTGAGACTGAAAATCATTTTTCAAATTTTATTTGGTTAAGCTGCTAATGTAATAATCTTATATATGCTTATGTTTTCTAAGAGAGTTGCCTGGGTGATGATGACCTGTAAGAAGATGACCATTTCTTTTCTTTCCCTTCGATTGTCCTAGACAGTCTTGCCCTATAGTCTAGTCTTGCTTCCAACTTAAAATCATCATTCAGCTTCCCTGGTGTCATATCACAAGTGAGAACCAGAACTAGCCTAGACTGTTGTTTCTTTGTTCAACTTCTGTAGCTGAAATATATGACTTTTGATGTATGTTAAAATTGGAAAAGAGTCAGTGAATTAACTGCATATTTCAGTTACAAAACATAGAGCTGCTGTGGGGTATAATAACAAGTGTTCAATCAGCATTTGTTTTATCAAGGAGGACTTACTTATCTCTGCCTATGAGATTTGGGGATTTAATAAAAGAAACTAGAATAATTGTGCTGCTGTTCAGGAAGAATTCATGGGTTGAGGAACATGTAAATGACTATTTCAGATAGTGGAGCTCAATAAAATTGAAGCCTCTATAGTATTAATTTTGGAATACTAGCTACAGTAAAGTTTTGTGGGTGAAAATGTCAGTAAAGCAAGATATAATTGCGATACCAGAATGCTAAGGGAACAGAAAAGAGTTTCCTCAAATAACAAATAATACAGTGCGATCTGTAGAATTCTTTCTAAATATTTAGCTTTAAATTTAATGCTTTGTATTCTTTGCTCTGTATTTTAATGTCCTGTATTAATTTTGAGGACATACAGACTTACATTAATAACACAAGATATCAGCCACAGTATACATTCCTGCTTGCAACCTACACATTTTTAAAAAGTGTCTGAAAGTATATATTTTCATAGCAGAATTATTTTAATATTGAAAGTTTATTTTACAGGCATGACATTCTTAGTATTTAAGTAACATAATCAAAGGGTGTCGTCCATTCCTTCATTTTTAATACTACATAAAATTTAAAAGGATACAAATTAATGAAGGTCTAACAATGGCAGTCATTACAGACTAATTCATGTAGTTAGTGTTTAAAAATTTATCAGCATATCTTCATTGTCCATAAGTGATGTACTTCTCAAAGACACCTTCATTCAAATAGGCTATGTGTATTCGCCTTCATCACCTCATACCCACTCCTTTCTCCTAGTTCACACTCGCTCCCTTGCTTCACCAACCCTTGCATATCTTTTCATTTCATATATAAAATAATTTGTGTATCGTTATAAAAGTGAGGATCCACAGAGGAGAGAGATGAAATATTTGTCCTAATTTCACTCAATCGACTAATATGTCTACACTTGCCCCAGATTGAGAGAGAGAGAGAGAGAGAGAGAGAGAGAGAGAGAGAGAGAGAGAGAGAGAGAGAGAGAGATAGAGCGCTCGGGTTAAATTCGTGCAAACATAAAGACACACATCTCTTGTTACAAATCTATCAGCTCTTTGAGAGTAAGAGTCAAAACTGTTCACTCCTGTATGTCTTCTTATACTTGCCAATAAAACTTCAGATAGTAGATGGCCTATATGTTTTAACTGAATACATAATAAACATCACAAGTGCTTAGAAATAAACACTATAGCAAAATAGGTAATACTTTTAAAACAAGAAAGGGTATGCAGCTAAACAGTGACAGCTAGACATCCCAGAGAAGCGGATAGGTCAAAACATTTGCTGTTCACATCTCACCTACGAATTCACATCCCTAGGAAGCGAGCAAGTAGCTGAGTAAATGGATACATTGTTTATTTCTCTTTTACAAAAAGTCTGGTCTCCTGGAAGGGATGCTTGTATGTTTAATATATTTTGTCATTAGTAAGTATAGAAATTTGTTATTGAACTACTGACTGATGTGTTCTACTCTATTTTTCTCTTTTCTTTTAAAAAATATTTTGTATATATGAGTCTAAATATGGGAAATAATTATTATCACAAGGAATATGAGCTAAATCTATTTAACACAAGTTCCATTTATACCTGTTGGTATTTAACCAATCTTACATAAAATATATATTGTAGAACAGACATTACTCTACCATGACTAATGTTTTACAGAGAGGTGAGCACTTCCTACTTTAATATCTGTGTTAGTCATAGTCCGCATTACTGTGCCAAAATACCTGAGAAGAAGATACTTAAGGGATGGAGGGATTATTTTGGCTAACAGCTCTATTAAATTGCAGTCCATCATGGCTAGGAAATGGTAGCCTTCAGAATTAAAGCCAGATGGTCACACCGATGCCATAGTCAGGAAACAGGAAGAGAAGGAACATTGCTGCTCAGCTCCCTGTGTACTTTGTCTTTAGTCTGGAACTCCAGTCAATGGGATGGTATCACCCATATTTATGTGTGTCTTCCCACCTCCATTAATGGAATGTAGAAAATGCCTCACATAAATGCCTATGATTTTTTTTCAAAATGATCTAAAGCCCATCAGGGTGACATCTGAGATTGTCCATCAGTATATTTTAATTATATTTATACTTCTCTCTCTGATATAAAAAAACACTTCTGCTTTTTGTTAAATGTCAAAGATGAACCATTATGACAAACAAGTACAATTATCTCATGCCTTGAATCTTTGTTATGATGATAAAAATCAAATGACTCGTTACTTAGGGAATAAATATTACCTAGCAAATTCCTACATTCTGATTGGTATCCATTGACTTCTCTGTTCACTCTATCATAGAGAGTTCTCTTATGACAAACAAGTTTTGAATTCAGGAACAGTTAATAATGAATGTAATGCAACAAGCACAAAGATATAAACAAACATTTTAATATGCCAATGTGGTTGGTTATTCTAGGTAGCAAGTTTGTTTCACCATACATATTGCCTTATTACCTATGATTATGTATCACTAAATGAAAACATCCTATACAGGCCTGGCCACAGAATCAATAAAGATGAATTTCTTATTAGAAAAGATCATTGAGTATATGCCTGCATAAGGAGAAGACTTTGTCAATTTGTGGGATGCATGGCCTTGAGACGTGTTTACCACAGACAGCAAGGGACTCTTAGAAGAAAAGTTCCTGGTCCTGGGTGCTGTTGAGCAAGGTACTCCATAAGCCAAATCTGCTCATTTCTACTATAAATAATTTCTGACATCAATCATTACATGAACACTCCATTAATGACAAAGAGCTGGGCACTTGTCTACTAATGTACCTATTCTGCATTCATAGAACATTAATTCTATTCATAGAACACTAATTTTACTCTTTGGACTACATATGCACTTGAGTTGTTCAAGAAAAAAAACACAGACAAAATAAAATGTGCTAAAGTGTTTGTGAGTCTCTGATCACAATTCTGAGACTCTTCATTCACAAGCATATGCTTTACCGCCTGACATGATAGGAACTTCTCCTTTATGAGAAATGAATGGCTAGAGGGGTTTAGATAAGCATACAAAACACACACTCATATGTGTACACACATACATACATATACATATATAAGCATACTCATTTCTTTTTTTTTTTTTTGTCAATTAATAGAATGTGCTTTCTGGCATTTCTATGGAAGCAAAGAGAAAACTTCTATCTTAATACTTCAAATAAAACAGATGATTTTAGTCAATGTATACTTCCTTGTGGCAGTAATACTGTTTGTGCTTACAGGGCTGAACAAGGAAGAGATTCTGCAGTGCCACCCCAATAATTACTCCAAAAGGACTTTAGAAATAAAGAGAAAGACACCTCAGCAGAATAAGATCAGGAGACTAACATTGAAAATATAAGGTTATTACTAAATATTAAATAGAAAATGAAAGATGGACTTATTTGGCAATCAATTTGACTGATGTTTGGCAAGGAAAATGCTAATAGCCTTTATCTTTGGAAATTAATTCCTTCGAGAGAGAGCTACTGCATGATTTATAGCATGCTGGTGTTGCAATCAGATAGTTGTAACTTCAGAAAAATCCCTTGGGTTACCCTTCACAAGAAACATGGGGTGTGAAAGATAGGGAGATGAGCAAAAAGGCAAGACAGAAATCAGGCAAGGAGCTTACCTTACCAGATGGTGGCCATGGGGATAGTGAATAGAGTAAGGGGAAGTTAGGTATTATCAAAGCAGCAGAATGAAGAAACATTGTTAACAGTTACAAATAAAAGAAAAATCTGTCTCTCAGATACATAGGAAGATAGTTAAGTTGAAAAGCAGATTTTCAGTTCATCTCTGCAGATTTTCAGCCCTGTGTATCTTCTGCTACAGAGAGTTTTATTGTCTGATTCTGAAGATAAGAGATACAGCATTTTTTCATTAAAACTTGCTCATTTTTCATACTTTTTTTTTTAAATCACAAGGACCGTTGGTTTTTTTTTCTAATTACTCTAATTCACTTGATATCTGAATGGCATAATATGTTTAAATTTGTTTCTCTGTAATGGATTGACTTGTCTAGGCAGCCAATAAAAGCATCAGAGGGACTCCATGCATTTCTTCCTGTATTATATTACAGCAACTGACAATAATAACAGTAATAATTACCCAATTTCAAGACGAAGAGGTACCTTTGACCTCCGTTTGATCCCCTGGTCTGTCTACGTCTGATTCAGCATTGATTTTATTCCCAAGGACATTGCTATAATCATGTTATAGCTGATTTATCACAATGTGCTTGCTGGCTAGTGATTTCTCATCTAAAACTTGCTTCCTTCATTTTTTTTCCACCACTGAAAGACGTATTGAAATGTTCTATTTTTTTTCCAAAGCAAAGCAAATTTTCTGTTTTCTCTTATATTTCTCTCCGTGGGTGGTGCAAAGTGACCTACAGACTTCAAGAACCATCCTAATTGCACTATGGAAGTTGGCAGGGTAAATAAAAGTCACAGAAAATGAAGCAAAGCCTCGTAGAGGAAACCAAATTTATATGACAAATACAGCCTTAAAGATGGGACTTAAGCTCACAAGTCACTAGCTTATTCTAGATTTTTTCCCAGTAGGTATTTCTGTGATTGGAGTAATCAACAAGCTTTTTTTTTTATTACAATGTCTTGTTTATAAATTGTTTCCCAGTGAATTCATTCTGCACATCTAAATTTAATGTCTGTTAATTTTAAGCATGGTTAAAACTTGTGATAATACTAAACACAATAGGAGTCGGTTCAGTGTCCTCAGGCTTTGTTCACTGCTCATGTCATTCAGGTAGATGTCATGCTGATATATTTGGAATAATGCATAAATTAAAAATGTCTCAAGTTATTAGTACCCACTTCAGATGACAATGCAGAGGATCAGATAAATTAAGTAATACAAGCAAGTTCATCCAGTTTATTAGCTCCATATTTACGGGTCTATGATTCTTATAATTCCTAATTCAAGCCCCTATAAATCCTTGTCCAAAGTAACTGCTGAAAGAGATATTGACTAAACTATTAGTCAGAATATATTATAATAAAAATAGTTCCAAATCCTGATAATTTCAGACATTTCTGTTAATATTTCCTACCTTTTTGGTTTGTGGCAAGCTCTGTTGGAATCCTTGGCACCCTGGGCACCAGCTGATTTTTTTGCCTATCGTCATGAAAAAGAGTAAAACAAAGAAGCAAGGTACACCATGGATTATTATTACTCCTACAATGGAAGAAACCACTCACTGTGATAGGTCCTTTATCAAACAAGTTACAAGGCCACTTATGATTTCAGCCATTTGCATAATGCAATAAATACCAACGATGCACAGTAGGAGCAACTGAAGCGACAAGGCATTTAAGTTGATTTCTTATCATTTTTAAAGAACTTAGATTATTCTCTTCCTAGTCATCAGATAATGCCAAATTCCCTGATAATTTGTCCAAGACTTTCACATGAATTAACCCTGCATGGATATAAAGTATGCAGATTTTTAGAATTTAGCAGAGTTGACATTGCAAACAGTTTCCATAGATCAATACATTGTTATCCAAATTCAATCAGTTTCCATGACTATATACTCTGTCGAAAGTACTAAATAAATTTCTGGTAGTTTTTAAATAGAGGTTTTACGAGGAATGAAGCTTTCCTGTTGTTTGTGTAAAAATAGTTACAAGATATGGATGAAACTGGCAATCATTCCTCCATGGCAAAAGTTGCTTAAACTAATGGTGCCCTGCGTTGTTGGATCAAAAGCTTTCTAGTCTGTCACATTCCTTACAATTCCCTGGCTGTGTTTTGTTTTTGTTTTATATCTGGGCCATGTCACTTCTATAATGTAGGTGGCTTGTCAGAAGCTGCTACCTATGTTCCAGAATGTACTGTTTCTTTCTTGTGGCTGAAAGCTAACTTCTATTTTGCAGCGTTCTTTGCTCACAGGCTGTAAGACTCAATCCTCTCCACAGCAATGTGAATGGAAGTGTTGGGGACCACTTCTAGACCAGAGCAATTCATATCCCAAATTCTTCTCTGTCTGACCTACCACTCAAAACTCTACTGCATGGTTGAAGGGGTGGAGAACAAGTATTATTATGCCACTGAAATACTTAGGGAAATCTGTTATAATGTTTCTATACCTTTATCAAGATAATAAGAATCATGCATGCATTTGCATCTGTATCCACAGAAAACCATGTAAGTAGCTTCATATAGATATATAAGTATATGTATATGATACATGTTTAAATTTTCAGGCACCAGTCATGATAATTTCCTTTGGCTGTGGCAGGGGAACAAGAGAGAATTCCCTTTAAAGACAAACACAGAAAAGCAAAATTAGTACACATGCTTCTGGCTGTTCTGAGAAATGCTAGCTGAATCTGTTTGGGTGTATTTCAGAAGAGAGATGAGAGAATGGACACAATTTTAGAGAGCTGAATATGACAGCCTAGGAGAACTGAGACACCGGACAGTGAATCCACAGATACATTGAGAATAAGTCATGTGATTTCTCCCACTCTTAGAACCAGTAGTTTGACAGCACTGGGTTCTGTAAACAGGTGTGTTTGAGTAATTAGGGTGACTGGGAAGATCTTCAGGCACAACACTTAGACAAACTATAGTACTATTTACTGAGTGCTTCAGAAGCCTTATGCCCAAGGCACACAGTTTCCTGTGCATTATCTCCATTAATGGAAATATTACTATAAGATATATATTCTAAATGTAAGAAAGCTTTAAAATGCTAATTGACGCTGTTAAAAAATCATTACAGATTGGCGGTTAGTCAGAATTTGAACTCTGACTTTTTAATTGCATTTTTACTTATTTATTTTGTGTTTGGGGGCTCACATGTGTCACACTCATGTGGAAGTCTGAAGACAGTTTGTGGTTGTCACTTTCCCCCTTTCCTAGTGTGGGTTGAGGGGACTCAAATCAGATTGTGAGTGGTATCAAAAGGTGCTTTCACCAGCAGAGCCCTGTCTTCTGCCCCACTGATAATTTATTTCTTTAAAATCCCTACTATTCATTACTATATTGTATTTTAGAATACAGTCTGATACCATGATAAAGCAAAAATCACATGGGAGAGAAAATTTAGTAATGTGTCTTAGCAATCAGGAGTTTTTAGTATAATTAAGCATAAATCACTTTACTTAAAGCATCAAAACTGACATCGATGACTAATAAACAAAACAATAAAAGTCAGGGTCCAGAAGCAGGAGCTTTGAACTAGTGTCCATTGCCTTTTCAGGCAATCTTGAAAACATCATGCCCCATCCATCAAGGGGCACTGTAGTCGCTGTCTCATGAAATGACCCCCGATAAATTAGATCCTTGATGAATTTGGGTATGGTGCCTATAAATTGCATGTGGGTTGTGCTGGGTCTAGAGTTAACTGACAGAAGATAGCAGAAATTAAATCTTGTTGCTACCAGCCTAGCTATGAACAGATTGGCGGTTTTTGCTTTTGCCTGCTGGGAAACTTTGCTTCTGAGAGTGCTGTGCTCCAGTAGCAGCTTCCCTATGCTGTTGTAGATTCTACATGGGCAATGAATGCATAAGGAGATGGAGAGCCTGTAGACTACAAGGTGCTGGAGGAATGCTCAGCTCTCCCAGAATCTTGATCAACCCTCTTTTGAATTTGGCAGCATCTACCATATACTTGCAACTATATGAAAACATCATGAAATATTAACAGAGTAACTGACGAGACCCTGACAACCTAAGAGAAGAGAGACAACAAATGCTGGTTGTTTTAAACATTTAAATTTGGAGAGAATTTTGTTACATGGCAATAGATACCTTAAAACTATATAATGATGGAATATTGGAAAAGGATAAAAGTAGTTTCCTGTGCTTGCAGGGTAAGTTGACTAAAACAACAATACCAATAAATTATGAAGCACATTGTATTCAATCTCTTGAGTGCAAGAGAATTATCTCATTGCATCATACGTTACTCTGAACTTATATATAAGAAAACCCATTATGTACCACTTGAAACAATATCATATCCTTCCAAGTATAGAAACATTCACTGGCTCCTAATCTAATACACTGAGCCTATAAGGAAGGTTAAAAACTGTTCCCCCAAAACCAATGCTATAAAAAAACTCTCCACTGATTTATGCATTTCATCTACTGTGATTATCATCATAGTTAGAAATGGCATCCCTTCACATATAATGAAATAATCTGTTCAGACAGCTGTCCACTCACTTCAAATTCCAGTCATCCATCATCTAAATCTGTACAGAGTGGTATGTGCTATTAACCCATTACTTAGAGGCTACTTGGTTATAGACTCCATTGTATAATTGGGAGTCAGAGGACAATGCTACTTTAAGCTCATATTTCTTTGTCTAAAGTAAAGGTGTGATATGTGGACAGAAGTCTTCGATTTCGACGTGGTGCCACCCCACTGTGAGGTGAGGTTGTAGTGAGCTGTTGTACTGCAGCTGTGGTACCCTGCTTCTGCGTAGTTGCCACAAGGTATGACCAGAACAGACTCAGTAGGGACACAGCACAGAAGTGCCTGACAGAGTTTCATGAAGAAAATGTAGTATAACTACTAGCTCATCAGTCTGGTAAAAGATTTTTTTCTCCACTAGAAATGACAACAGTTTTATAGCAATGGAGTGTTCCCATACATACTGTCTCAAGTCTTTTGTAATCATAATATTTGGAACGTCTGAGGCACTCCCCCCTTCAAAGTACTTTAACAAACATTAGCTATAATTGTAAAGAGCTTCAGGAGCCTTGGGGATGAAAAGTGCTGTATAAATGTGCCATGAAGCCAGGACTATTACTTCTGTACACTGCGGCATAAATTATCAGAAAATGAGTAAATGGATTTTGGTTTCACGCACTTGAATGTTAATTGGGAAGAAAAATCTCTTACACCAGTTTAAAGATGACAATTATCCCACAGTCTATCTGCTTTAGCAGGCATCCCCTCTTTGTTAATCTTGACAGATTATAACCTCAGGTAAGCTCTGTGTCTGGAAGTCTTTGTGTGTATCTTGACACAGGGTTTAGTGTCAATTCCGATGCTCAGTCTGCTGTGAAGACATTCTCTGGTATCTCTGGCCATGCTATATATCACTCTGGTACATGCATCTAACTTCTGCTCAAGCAGAGAAACTAATCCAAGTGGTTATTACTTCACTGAGCAGCCATAATGCTTGGCAGGTTTTGTTATTGTTTGGTGATGGGTTTCAATAAAGAAATTTAAAATGTGATATAAACAATTTTTAAAAATAGCAATTTCTACACTTTTATTGAGAGACAAGTTTATCAACATTGTATTTTCCTTCTTGATAACAGACCCAGTAAATGTTACTGATTCTTAAGGTTTAAAGCACGTTCTAAAGAAGTCAATTGTTAAGACATGACACCAGTCACTTCAGCGTATTTTAGCATTTCGAGGTATAAAAATATGTCATAGGGTGTAACTTGAGTACTTTAAATAAATTTCAAAACCATTATGAAATACTACTAGTTTCCCTGTTCTTAAATTTTAAGATCCAGAACACCAGCATGACCAACTCTCCAATCACATCTCTCTATTGAATTTGCATTGTTTATACTGAACAGCCCAGTGCTTAACTCATTTAGCTCCCTCTAACCTGTTACCCACTTTCACATGACTCAGGAAATCCAGTTCTTGACTTGCTGCAGGGGTTAGAAACCCTTCACTATTGAAAACTTGTGGGTGTATTATTTCTCTTGAATCAAGGGCCGCTCCGAGCTGATCCATTTAAGATCCAGTCTGGACCTGGCAGCAATGCAGTGAATGAGTGCTGAGAACTAGTGTGAAGCAATAGGCAGGAATCCCAGGTCTTTGAAGGTAGTGGCTACTCAGGACACGTGTTGGCAGGTGCAAATGAGACTTTTGAGATTCTGAGCTTCTAACGTATAAGCTCAGAGCAGAGCCATACAACTTTTAAACAGTGTAGTGGGGGAATAATAGCCCTGCACCAACCTCTCTCTGGCACAGCCTGCTCTGAGATGGACAGCTTTTCCTCCCTGGCTGTCATCCTTCATTGCTTTCTCTCTTATATGGAGAACCCCTGCATACAGACCACTTTGCCAATCTAGCTCTCTGCCTGAAGGAAGGTTTTTCCCTTCCTTCCCTTACTGGATTTGACTGAGCTAGGGGACTAGCAGACTTGATGTTCCTCCTCTTGGGCTATGCTCCTCCAGGCTCATATCAAGCTAGTAACTGGTCCCCAACAAATGCCACTTTTGTTTAGGCAAGTAGTCCTTTGTGTGTGTGCTATTATGATACTCCTCAAAGCATTTGCTTTGTCTCTGGTTTCGCTGTACTTAAGTGTAACCTTCCCACAAGTGACAGATTAATCTTCCCCTTTCATTGTATCACTATCTTGCTCAAAAGCCTTTAATTGCTTCACATTTCATAGAGGAAGAGGTTTAAAATCTCACATTAATAAATTGTAGTCCATCACAAGGGCTTACCATGGCCCAATCACTGTACTAAGAGCTTTACATCCATTATCTCATTTAATTATCGCATTGAGGTAGATATTATTATCCTTATTCTATGGATGAAGAAACTGAGGCTAATCTCCCATTGACCTCATTTTATATAATAAAAAATAATCTTACAGTGGCTTGAAATCATATTTTATAAAAAGAAAAAAAATAATCTCAAGTCCTATTCCAGCTCTGCAAATTGCTAACTAGATACATTTTAGAGAGAGTCACTTATATTTAAAATTCACCTCCATCATGTCCATCATAAGAATAGCATTGCCTATTTCTCAAGGTTATTTAGGATAAAGCAAAATGATTTAAGTATAATAGTCTATCAACATAAGTTGATATGATTAGCTAAAGTAAAAGGAAGATAGAACATGTTACTTTAGTATGGATGTCTATGAGGAACACAATCTAATGTGTGCTGCTGGAACATGAGTCTGCTCACATAACTGGATTGCAGGGATGACTGTCTAGTCTCTCAATGCTTCCTGTACTGGTTTACCCATTCCCACGTGTAATGTGCACATAGTCTATGTCAGACATCTAGGGTGACTTCCAGTTTGGGTTTATAAGTCTCAGAAGAAACTAAATCTACGTGAGAGAGAAGGCTGCCCTGGGTTTCACTCCCATTTGGGTGTACAGTACTCAAATTTAAATATAGGAGGCTAAAATGGTATAAAATTGCATGGCTCAGAAAAACATGCTGGGCTTGTGATTTAAATATGTATTTAAAAAGCCATGCATTGGTTTTTCGTGGTTTGGGAAAGGATAAAACTGTCAGGGGAGCAAGTACAGATTGTGAAGAACAAGCGTTCTGAGGACAGCAGTTAGAGATGAGACAAGAAGAAAAGGCTGGAAACGACACACAGAGGAACTCAGGGAAGCAGTAGGTGAGCCTAAGGCACGTGACACTGAGGGCATGGTTTTCAATGACACTGGAAGCTACAGAGGGGTCAGATGAGGAGCAGTTTGAAAAGGGGCCTTTGCATTAGAGGTTTGGAAGAGTCTGCTTTGGATATTGGCTAGTGAGCCGGTATGAGGCAGACACGACTGATGCTTCTATTGGGAAAGTTTTGCAGTCTATCTTCTTTCCAGGAGACTGACCTTGATTAAGTCTCCTTAAGTTTTCATACTACTAAATTATGCCTCATTTCATGCTAGTGTTGAAATAGCCTTTATCTTAGAAATCAAACAAGACAGATGCAACTATCTTAAAAGTTTGAATCCTCAAGAAAAGTGGCTAATCAGGAAAATAGCATTTCTTTTCTCCAGCGCTCATGATATATTGACTTGATTTCTAAATGCTATGGGTACCATCAAAATGCTGATGAAATACAATCTGTACACCCTGCCTTAGAGGCACACCTTATGTTTCAAACTGACAATCAGTGGGAGACAAGATGGTCTAGACATCATCCCTACCCTTTCCTATCAGTTTGAAGAAGTTCATTTGTTCTCTCTTTTCATTAATCCATGTACTTTGATGCATCTGATGTGTCTTATAACTTTTGAGTGTGAGGGGCACATAAGTAACAATCAACAAAGTGCCCTGCTTTGGTTTGTTGATATTCTACCAGGACGTATGTTATTATTTCCAAAATAAAACTATGCCTCAAATATGTAACTCTGTAATTCCATGTAAGTGCCATTGTCACATTCTCATTCATTAACATTTGTTAGCCCATTACTATGAGCTAGTGTTTAGATTTTCTATTTGAACAAGTTGCACTTTGAAATGAGATCCAACTAGAAATGTCAAAAGGGACATGTTAACTTTTGGAGGTAGAAACAGATGGACATTTGCAAAGACTGTTGAAAACAACAAAATAAAATTATCAGACTCTAACAACTCATGTACGTTACAGCACTGAGAACTGAGGATTGCTGCCTCACAATGGTAGAAGGTCTGTGGCATACCCAGCTCTAGAGTCATCACAATTTGATAGAGACTGTATACAGCTGAAGTAAGTTTAAAAGCACTGCCCATTTTAGTAATTAATATTCAGATTCTGTGTTTCCAAGACATACTAGACTGGAGAAACAAATCCTAAGTGACATAAGGAAAAAGATGATGTTTCTACCTTCCCAGACATTCCATTCTCAACTGATCAAATATTCCTGAATCAGTGGAAACTGCCCAACAACCCTCTGCCCTAATGATTAGTAAGCTCTTAGCAGAGTTGCATTCTCAATTCCTTCCATGTTTGCATCTCGAGAAAGTGATTTATGAAATGACTAATGCGATGAAGACTTTAACCCAGTCTGGCAAACAAGAAAGCTAATTAGTGGCAATAATTTACTTCTGGTTGGAAATTCATAATTTGCTGGGTCATAACCCATAATTAATATATTTTCTGTGCTTCTTTCTTTAAGATAATTGATGGTGCATATTGAGTATTACTTTAGGAAAATGTGTGCCTTAATGCAATTAAAACCAAACCATAATCTTGTGTAGGTAAATTATATTAGACATTTCAAATCAAAGAAACTGAAATTAATGTCTCATAGTAACTGTACAAGAATTAAATGTCTTATTTAAAATCATGCTGAATAAACATAACCTTATTGGAAACACACTTCTTTGTTTTCTGCAATGACATTAAAATATACAGTCATGACACCTCATTGCTACAGAGAAAATATTTGCTTGAGTTATCAATTACTGTAGCATATTGAGTTGGCGAAAAAAGTTACTGCTATGGAGTTTGTTATTATATTGAGGAAAATTGAAAACTAATTAGAAGCCAAAAAAATAGGATGAAATACTTGTCCTCTTCATCAAGAACTGACCATTTATAGCACATTTTATGTTCGACTAAATTTTCAGTACAAAATACTACTTGAGATAATATCACTAACACTATTCACAGATGCAACTTTATTAGCAACCATTACCAGCAATTTTAATCTATTTTTACTTCTCATAAGAAATATATCCATTCTGCTATACACATTATTCTATAGTTTGACTTGTAACTGAACATTTTAGGTTCTAAGTCTAAATGTGTCCATATACATTGTATTCCTGGTAAGTGATATTTCCCATTTGTACACCACACACACACACACACACACATACACACACACACACACACACACACACACACACACACACACTTTTTATTTAACTTGTCCATTAAGCAGCTGATGGACTTCATAAGTATTGTTCATTTCTGGTATTCTGTGCTGTATTGTTTGCATACATTTCACTTCTGTAAAATTACTTAAGTTCTTCTTTTTTGTAAATGAAATCTCTTTCTTAAAATAGACCAGGCCATAAGAAATCTAGTGACCGTGGCAGGCATGGTAATGGGGAAGGGGTACATAAGTGTTTATATTGGAGCAGTGGTTCTCAACCTTCCTAATGCTGCAATCTCTTCATACAGTTCCTCATGTTGTGGTGACCCTCATTCATAAAGTTATTTCAGTTGCTACTTCATAACTGTAATTTTGCTAATGTTATAAGTAGCAATGTATATATTTGATATGCAGATGATCTTAGGTGACCCCTGTGAAAGGGTTTTTCAACCCCCAAAGTGTTCACAACCCACAAGTTGAGAACTGCTGATATCCAGCATAGATGCAGACAGCAACTGATGGTTATACACATTTTCAGTTTAACTGATGATACCAAATTACCCTACCAAACTGTTTGTTACTACATTCCACCTTCACCCAAACCATTTCTGAAGATCAGACGTCACTCAAATATTTGATATTGGCAGGCATTTCCATTCAAGCCTATCTGATCTTACGTCATCTTATTGTAATCATTTTGGGAGGAACACTTACATGTTCCATGATTATGAGTATGTCTAAGAATTTTTCCTAAGCTAATATTCTATTTATCTTTCTCTTTTGCTTACCTGCTAATAATCTTTTTTCATTTCTTTAATCATATTTTTACAGAATTATATGTTCTTATAAAACATTCATAAAGAAAAGGGTATCTAATAATTGAGAGTCAATACAGAATATAGGAAATATAAATTACATTTTCATTTAACCTCATTTGCATTTTATTCTGACCAGGTCATATTTAAAAGTGCCTGGGAACTACAAAAGTTTTATAGAAGAAGAAGAATTTCCTGCTGCAAGTAGTCTGGGACTTGCTAAAGTTCTCCAAATCATTTCCTTTAGAACCTAGGGGCTTTGCACAGGAATTGCCCTGTCACTTACAAATAGGCCCGCATAGGCACTGACACTGCTTCCAGCAGTCCCCTCTAGGAAGCTGCAACCAAGGAGAATTTGGCATATGTCAAAGTGATGGGTGTGGAGAGATTTCGTGCTCTTAAATAACATCATTACTTTGTAGGGACTGAACCTTATCCAAGAGTTCCCTGCCATCTGATCCCTACCTATAAATCTCTCACAAATCTCCACATGGTCTCCTGATTATTACAGAGATTAAATTAAAGGGAAGCTTGAAGACTCACAAGGGGATGCTCTACTCAAAGGGAGAAATGATATGAAGCTGCTTAGTCATTCAATAAAAATGTAAAATGGCATATTATAAGTAAAACAAAAACAGATGTGTTATGGAGACATGAAAACACATGCATCAACATGATTAGAGATGTGCAGTTTTAGAATCTATCAATTGTATGAACCATTTTTAATAACAATCATGACTAAAATATATCAATATGTGTGTTTCCATGTTTATTCTATCACTGTTAACTGGTAATTGTATATGGATCTGGATGTATCCAGAATGGTATAATCACATACACAGACACATACACAAATACATGCAAGGGCCTTGGGATTTGTTTGTCCAAACATACATATCAAGCAAACAGATCAATGAGTCTGTAATATTTACATCCAAATCTATTTCACTTACCCTAATGATCCATTCTTTACATAACCCATCATGGAAGGATTCCTTTAGGTAGGAATTGTCGATCTAATTAGAATTCAACATTTATATAACCTCAACAATGCACTATAGAGTGCAAAATTGATGGAATTGTAGCAGAGTTGTAACTTTCACATTTATTCATCTAGAGATAATATTTTTCAACTGCTAGCTACTGTACTGTCAGGCACTGGGGGCAATCTCTATTGAGGCTGCTTTCTAAACATGCAAAGATTGAATTTGCTAACTTATATTTAAGATAGTGATGACACAGGCTGAATACTACAAGAATAATGAATATGATGTGAAAAAATCTGGAGGAAAAAAGTGGGAACAACATCCCTCATTTGAGAGAAAAAAATTATGAAATCAGATGCAACAAAAGAGAATGAAAATGAAGTTTTTAATAAGTTTGCATAATAAAAATCAATTTATTACATTCTAGCTAAGTGGGTGCTTTATGTCTACTGAGGTCAAATCAACTGCAATGGTTCAATAAATCAGTTGGTTAGCCAGATAAGAAATATGAATATTACAAAATCTGGAAATAAATCATCTGAAACTCTTTTAAGATATTTATATCCTAGTGGAAGATAATGACATAGGTTTCTGTTTCCATTTTCTCATAGGGACAAAAGTTGGTCCCAGAATTCTAAGCAGGACATGTAATGATATTGACAATGGCACAAGAATTGAGTTGGGAGACATCATCATGGAATAATTAACCAAAATTAAAGATAATATAAGACAGGCTTTAAGCATTTCCTATTTTTATTTACTATTTCTGATTTTATCACTGTCATAAAATATCCATATATTAGATATAATAATATGATATGAACATTTCCCTTAATTCACAAAATTGAGATAAGGCCAAAATATATGTTTTCCTATTCTTTGTTTATTTATATTTTGTAAGAACTTATCTGTGTAGTGTTTATAATAAACTCGTGTAAAACTTTTCAGTAACTTTCTATTTTTATACAACTATTGCTATATATGTATATATATATATATATATACATGCACAAACGCATATTTTTATTCAAAAGATTCAATTTTGCATTAGGTTATAAAAAGATATTAGAGTTACCTCTAGACTGTAGCACACTCTTATTGGTGTTTGGAATTTTTCAAATATAGAACATACTTTTGTACAATTTTTAGTTATTTCCTAGTACCATATATACACAAATGTACAGATCTACCTATCTACCTACCTATCTATCTATCTACCTACCTACCTATCAATTTTCTGTCTACATTTGTCTCTGAATAAAATTCTAGTCAAATCAATTTTTAAAAGTATTCCTGAACAAATAAGGGCAGAAGCACAGTGTGTGACAGTAGAAAACTAAAAGTTATAGTTTGTCTGACTTCCAATTGTATGGGAACAGATTAAGCAGATTAACAAAGACACACTTTTCAACTATATAATAGGTAATGGCTATTTGGCAACATTGTCATTTCCTCACAAGTTGGTGTTTGAAATTATATCTGAAAATGCCCATTAGATCTCATCAGCAAATGGAGATCTTAATTTTGTTTCACCACACCAAAACTGCAAAGGTAGCTAGAGGCCATCTACACTGGATGAACTTCAGGTTTGGTTATTAGATTATTTGAATGTACTCTTATACTCAATTTGTGCATCCAAGACCTAATATTCATTTGTTAGACTTACATTTATTGAATATTTAATGGATATTGAGTGTATTCATGTCTTTGTTTTTTAGGAGGTTAAGATATACTAATACAACATTACTAATTAAGATATTAATTATATTGTATGAATTAAGGCAATGTATATTACACATAATGGGAGCTATCTCTTATCTTTAGTTTACAGTCATAATCTGTATGACAGTTCCTTGTATTTTTTCAAATTCAAGGACCTAAAGCAGATGAGTATTATCTAAAAAACAATGCTGAGTTTGAGTATATTTACATACTACATCGGTATTACTCAGTGGGTAAAAACCTCACATAGTCTACAATCTAAGAAATCATAACGTCTCTCTGCTAAAAAGAAACCTATCTTTAGATAACTGGCTGAATTTCAGTCCCTTCCTAGTAAAAAAGACCTACTGGCCAAATCATTTTTTTTGTGAGAATCAAATGCATTGGGTATATCAGGCTATGTTAATGTTCTTAGTAACTCACATGCAAACATCTGTTCTAATAATGTGGCTTTATCTCAACAGAAAAAGCAGTGTGGGGTTTCCTATTAAATCTCCACCAAGTGTCTGGACAGATGACACCCACAACCTGGAATCGGAATATCAAAGTCAGATGTCAGAGGCTGCATGTGGCTCTTCGTTTTGAAAGAACTCCTTCTGCCTGTCAGCCAGTCATTAAAGAGGAGGTAATTTTATTGAGTGCCCTCTCTGCCAGGATATTGGATTCTCTCACCCATCTCAAAAGCTTTGTGTTATCTTTGACTCCTACCTCTCTTTGTGTGCCATGCCTATCAGTGATGAAACACCATGGGGCAGCCTCCACTGCTCCCGACTTGCTGTTCTGGATCCATGAGCTCAGCTATATTTCATTTCCTGTCTTTCAGGTCCATGAGATTGCTAATTCTGTCGTTATATATATGTAAAAAGAATACTCCAGCCAGTTTCAAGGTATTTTTGTTGTTGTTCTTACAAGCAGAATGTTCTGAACTATAGTTTCTGGATATATGCCTGCATACACAATCTAGAATATATGAAAAAGTGCTATTGCTTTTGATCTCCTCCCCAAGACCCGTGAGTTTGATTACAAACTTTTAAATTTTAAATGTCAAAACTCTAGAACCTTTGAGAAATTCCAGTTTAAAAGCTATTAATTTAAAGAAAATTTGCATTGCATTATCTACCAGACTGAGACTCCACCTTATCTGATTTTTTCTTTATACCCAATACTTCACACACTTTTGTTTTCTACCTGTTCCTCTGATTAGTTCATATTTCACATGTTTTTGACCATCACCATTAGCAAGCACTGTCAGCAGGGAAGTAGATCCTGTCGATTTTATTTTTTAAGACTTCCACCTGTAGTATGATGGCACAGTTATTGTAAGAACATATATGTGTGAAGAATATAAATGAATGAACGTGTGAGTGAGACTCACACACACCTTAGAGGACATTTCCTTAGAAAAACATACATGTAAGATGTACTGTTAGGAAAAAAACATTAAAATGCAATCACACACACACACACACACACACACACACACACACACACACACACATGACTGTATTTGGAAGTCCTGTATTTTGAAACCAGGACTCCTTTCGTCTTATTCTTTTCAGTGGTCTGTAGGCAGGGGGCCATCTGGCAACAACTCTGGGACATCAGCAGATGGCAGGACCCTAACAATGGACTCCACAGTAATTTAATTTTAAGAACACATTAGTATGATCTACATTCTGGTTTTGGGCAATGTTTCAATAGGGAGACTTAAAAACCTCAGCAATTCACTGATGAGACAAATCTCAATGAAAAATTGATAAGTAGCTGTGATGTAGCCAGTTGGAGGGACAACGAGAACAAATAAAGGAATTTTAAAAGTACTAGATAAGTGAATCTGGATGATAGGAGACTACCAGCATCAGCATCATTCATCTTCCCCACTTGAATATTCACAGTGGGTGATATCGTTCAGTTGAAAAAAAATGATTCATCTATTCATTTCAACTTAATTATTCATACATTCCATCCCAGGAAGGAGACACATTTGAGAAAATGATAATGGAACCTAGAAGTTGAGATCATACTAAACACCACTTTGCTGAGCCTGAAGCAACTTCAGAAGGACATTCTTTCTCTCAATTTCCTTTATAACCAGGCTCTTTTGCAAAGTTTTTGGCAAACTACTGCTAATCTCCAAATAATCAGATGCTTGGACCATTTTGTCATTCAGAGTTATTTTTACATATCATCCAGGGACTTCTCTGAGGATGAAATTTCAACGAGAACTACCTTTGCATCATCTAGTGTAACATCTTTCTCTTTTATTGTTGTCATAGCACTTAACTGTGTATAGCATGTCTTTTCATTTATCGTTTTCTCTGTTTCTTCTTTAACTCTGCCCAGTGGAACACAAAGGCTCCAAGAGAACCATCTAGGTAGACATTTGGGTCCGAGTTGTGTACAACAGTTTCAGGAATTTGTACTGAAATACAATTAATAGCTACCATGTTATTGAATAGGACAAAAATACATTTAAAACTCATGGCTTTTTATCTTCCATGGTAACATGCTTTGTATTTAGTAGGAATTTATAATCTGAAACCCTCACTGGTGATGAGGACAGGTAGACCTGAGCTTCTAGAACAAAGTTAATCTATCTTAACTGTGATCGAGGTGATAACTGAAGTCCCAACCCCGAGTCAGGGAACAAGTTACTGAGTAGTAGTAGTCCCTTGCTGGTTGCTTTACTAGACACAGGGGCTACAGAGAGAAAGGTGGCTTCTACAAAAGTCCACCTCACCCAGATGGGCAACAATTTTTCTATTCCTTTCACTCTCAGGCTCACAATTGACCTCCAATATAGTAGTTTAGAATAGACAGTGAACACTTTTCCTGAGGAAGAGTAGAATGTTATGGTCATCAAACTGTGTAATTTTCAGACTCGACTTTCCAATGGCAAATCAAATCCCCTGCCTTATTCTTGCAAATCATTTCCCAAGAACATGAACAATTTGAAACAGTGTGCTGCTAATCATTGTTAGAAATATTTATTTAATTTTAGTTTAGTGACATGAAATATATCAGAATTTCACCAATATCTTCTCTACATTTTGTTCCTATCTCCTTTTAATAAACTCCACTGAGAAATGATGAATTTATTTCTCATTTACAATGTTTTGAAAGACATGACTTGGAGACCTTGATAGCTTACTAAGAGATAAATTTTTCTATAGGCAAAACACACATAAATGAAACGATTTGTTTTAACTTGCAACCATTACCGGCTTGCCTGTTATATTTCTCTCTACAGCCGAATTAAATAGATGCTTTTATTCTGTCAGAAATCTCACTCCCCCCACTTTTGCTTTTGTCTCTTTCCTGAGAGGGATGAGACCTCCTCTGTCAACTCGGGAGCTCTTACTGTCACCAGGCAGAAAGAAAGCACCTCTCTGTGTATGAGGACTATCGTCTGCCAATAGATTTGGCTGTCAACCACCCAAAAGCACTGTCACTCAGTGTCAAAGCACTAACAACAAAGCAATTATCCACAGAAAAGAAAGAGAATCAGAAGCCCCGAGTTATGTAGATAAAACAGAACAGTGAATGATGTAACAAGCCCCTCTGAAAACTAAGCTGTTTTCCCGTTTTCGCTGCCCCCCCACCCCATTCTGCCACATCATCTGTGAGGCCTACCGGATTGCTTCTTTTGTATTTCAAGTTCTGCAGATAATTGCAATTGTTTTATGATTTAACAAAGTAAACAGTTTCTTATAGAATGTACACATTCTAAAACTAATAATTCTACCTTATTTCTAGGAAAATAACATTCACAACAATTAACATGCACATAAGCCAATGATTCAGTTTATGAAAGCCAAGAAACATTAGCCCCACAAAGAAGGTTGTCACATAACAGATTTTGTTTTTTAATATGGCAGTTGACATTTCAGGAACACTATAGAGCTATTAAACAATTCTGTTCTCATTGTTTAGTTGATATGTTAATTTCTGAGAGGCATTATAAAGTATACAAAATTATTTCAGTTCTGTTGTGGTGAATTATAGCTGCAAAGAAAACACAAAAGAGAATATTTTCTAATATAATTAATAATTATTGCTGATTTTGGAGGTTATGGTTATCTTATCCCACTAGTCTATTTATTGCCTATAAAGTATGTGTATATGAATATGTATGTGCATAAATTTATGCCACTTTATAAACAGAAGATGACAGACATTTCATTTAAAATTTCTTCTTAATAACTACTGGTTTCATATGGTTATATATCTACAGAAGCATTCTCAACTACTGGTTTCATAAAGAAAATTTGAAACTATAGAAGAGTTCTTGACATGTAAACATTTATCATTGTGCAAAACAATGGTAAGTACTAGTAGTATAACACATTTTCAGTTTGGTTCTAATTACTGAAAAAAGGCTGCATAATTGGAACAGAACAGCATATGTGAGACACACTTTTTGTACATAAATATGAGTGTGTGCAAATGTGTGTACAGGAGCACATTCATATATATGTATGGGTCAGAGGATAATCTCAGGTATCACAGTCCCATGCCATCTATGTATGTATGTATGTATGTATGTATGTATGTATGTATGTATGTATGTATTTTTAGATAAGTCCTCTTGTGGCCTGTGTTTTAGCTGACTAGGGAGCTATCAGGAGCCCAAGTAATCTGTCTCCAACTCTATGGAACTGAGATTACAGACATCAACTACACCAGTTGCTTTTTCACTCAGGTCTTCCGGCTTGAAGGGCAAGCACTTGACTGACATGTACTCCAGCTCAGAACAGACAATTTTATATTTAAGCATGTACTGGAGAATATAGACAGGAGGAATGTAATAAGTGAAGGATGTACACAACCACCAAAAAACAAATAACAAAAAGGAGGGACTAGTTTGTTAAATATCAATAGTTATTAGGAATGTAACCCGATTGAGTAGTGTAACCCGAAAGCATAGAGTAACTGAATGGATTTGTTTGTTTGTTTGAAATAAGACTTCTATATACACAACCTACAAGAGAGTCAGCACAAGTTACCAGGATACACAGAGATCTATGTGAGGACAGAAGAAAATGTACAAAGACATCCAGAAAGCAGTGTTGGCTACACTTCCACCAGTATTGGGGAATTCTTTCTCATGGACAGAGGAGAGTTGGAAGTAGAAAGAGACCAAATGAATATTAAAATTTGATAATCTCTGGCAAAGGATATTAAAGGCTATTACCCCAAATCGCCTAAAATTTAATCCATAGTCTCTGACTGAGTTTTTACAGGTGTGAGCCAAGCACTTGAAATTCACACCTGAAGAATAATAATGGCTTCACAAATTGAATTTTCTCCCTTGTTACATAAGGCATGCTTATTATTCCAGATACTGTTAACCAGATATATATTAAGCACCTACAGTGTGCCACACACTACACCAAGCCCTAGAGATACAGTGTGGAAAACAATAGGGTCTGTGCTATGCTAGAGATAGAGATGAAACTGGCAGATTAAAGGATGTCTTTTGACTCTGTTGTGAAGACAGTTCAGGCATTTCCAATGTCTGCATTTTATTTACTTCATGTCTTTAACCAAGCCCATTTCTTTCTCTGCAGCA
Source organism: Peromyscus leucopus (assembly GCF_004664715.2). Lineage (NCBI taxonomy): Eukaryota > Metazoa > Chordata > Mammalia > Rodentia > Cricetidae > Peromyscus > Peromyscus leucopus. The sequence continues at coordinate 12,635,496 of NC_051086.1, forward strand.
AATCGTTCTAAAAGGACAAGCTGGCAAAATAATATTTAATTTTTATTTGCCTCCATGGAAGATTTCCTTGAATCTGTCTGATGATTTCCAATGTATCTTCCTGTCACCCGCAGTCACATCTTTCAGAGTTCCCGAACAGTGGCCTGTCTATCAAGAGCATCTTGGCATAGTAGCAGGAGCACCTCACATTCATTTTCCCAAGAGCAATTTCCCCTGAAGTCTGTTGTATTTACTTAAATCACTGTCATCATTTTCATTAATACCATCATTTTTTTTTTTGCAGGCAGCAGAATTTTCACCAAGTAATAGGATTATATTTAAAAAATATAAAGTTCAAGAAATTATTCAAAACACTCAGAACATGTTAAAATTGTAGAAATTTACAGAATGAAAAAATGATAAATTACCCATATTAATTTGAAAGCAACCAATTTAGAAATTATTAGATGTAGGTGGAATAAAACCACTTGCATGAAAATGCTGCTGTGCATCCTGATATCTGAAGTCAAAGGAACCTGCACACAGCATGTGCAAGATTACACAGGTGTTTGTGTTGCTTCTTATAAACAAAGGATGGCATTCCTGTGTGAGAGGTGTCCTCCTTCTTCAATAAGGAAAATAACATTCTTATCGTGGAGGATGGGAGGTTGAGACCAAGTTGTACAGAACTTATTTAAATAACTTTTGTATTCTATGCCCTCTTTATAACTTTGTTTCTACAATGATCGTTCCTTGTCCAACACAGAGCGTAAGCATTCAGCACTAAATGCTTCCCTTAGTCTTTGTTTCCCTGAATGTTCTTGTCTCAGGTATAATAAGACATATATTGAGGATTTAAAAAAAAAATCTTTCTCTGGTTTATCTATCTCATATCTGCTTGATGCTCAGGTTCTGCTGAAAACACTTAGAAAGATCCTAGTCTGTTTTGGGTTCTAAAGATATAACATCAGAGACTGAATAGTTTGGGAAGGGTAGGGATAATTTGTCATCAGAAGCTACAAAGTCCAAGATACAGGTGCTGCATCCGCTGTCTCTAGGAGGGATACTGTGTTGCGTCACATACCACAAGGCAGAAGTCAGACAAGGAAAACATGGTGTGACTCTTGTGGCCTGGTGGCCTTGTAAATGTCCTGTTCTCAACACTATCACATTTGGGACACCTGATCTTTTAAAGAGACACTCAACCCATCACAAAGGATAAAGGTGACCTTTAGTTTTTCTTACATGTTTATTAATCTAGGCATATGATTCTACCCTCTGGCTACTCACACTTTTATTCAGGTGATTATTGTCAAGTCATGATAATACAAAATTAAAAGAAAACAATTAAATGTTGCCAATTTTCACTTTGATCCCCTTAGATGAAGTAAATCATACATAGTTTTGAAAATTGTTCTTAATCATGTGAAGATAAAGTGAATAAAAAAGATGATTATGAGAAATGTGTTGCTTTTAGAATATTAGCAAGATGAAAAACTTTTATTAAGAATTAGTAAATTTGGTTTATTAAAAATTAAAAAAATGTCAAACATACTCTATAGTTTATGCCAAAAATCTGAATTGTATAAAGTTAAAAATTAGCATGTAAAGTATTTTAATGAGAAGAAATATATAATTATTTTATTTAGATATGGTAACATACTGAAGGACTTTGTCTCATGTTTTTTTTCCAGACATCTTCCATATTATTTAGTGATAGATTGGTTTATTAACTCTGCTCTGAAAATAAGCATGCTTTGTCTGGCAGTATAAAATACTACAATGAGATGATATGACGAAGCACCAAATTCATGTACAAAAATCTTTTACATCCAAAATCCCACATTTTCTTTGTTAGATTTATACATAGTAACTTAGAGCCTACACACACACACATACACACACACACACACACACACACACACACACACACTTTTTCAAAGAAATTTAAAACACTAAATAAAGAAATGTGAATTGTGAATCCTAATTTTTAGACATTAATTCTTCCTCTAAGACGGTTTTTGAAACAAAAGTGAAAGGTTAAGGAAACAATGGGATTTCCAAGATGGATCTCATGGAGGGACCATATTACATTCAATAATCGCAGGACCCACATACTGCTGTGTAGTACCCTATCATAAGTGGGTCTACTTTATTCTCTTTGATTTCCATCACTGTTCCCCATGGTGACACATATTTCAAAATCTGTTGCATCTAAGTGCTCCTAAAATGGATCAAATGGCAGTTGGCTATCTTTGTTTCAGTATAAATTCTAGCATCAAACTATCAACCTGAATTGGTGAATTTTTAATCATAGGTTTCAATTCTAAAATTGCCTTAGTTAAGCTACTTGTTGGAAAGAGCATACCAAATATCTAAAAAAGCTCCAACAATGAGATCATTTGGGTGCTACACATTCAAAAGAAACACATATGCTCAAATTCACACAGTACACAAAGAAACAATCGTATTCTGAATGGATAAGTACATTAGTATAAACCACATTATAAATGCTATATTAGAACTCATTTATGATTTATACTCTTACACTAAAGTTCCTTCTTCACTTCCTCTTTTTCCCAAATTACTAAAAATACATATTTACATTATAAAAAAGCAAACCGCCTGCTATGATATGTAAACTGCTGACTTAGTAGAACCATAGGCTGTGTGTTCTTCATGTATCTTATACAGTGTGACATATATGTAATATATTCATCCTATTTCAAGTTGAAGATACTGTATCTTAGATTTATTCTAAGCATCATAACAGTTGCTTGTTAATCATCTTTTGTGATAGTGATGGTGATGCTGGTATCTATCACAAATTATCCCCTAGCCTAACAATACTATTTTTGTATCTTAACCAATTTAGCTGCGACAATCAAGAGGGAAGTTAATATTCCAGTTTTACAAGTATTAGAGATGAAATTTGATTTGATGCTTTCAAATTCTAACTCCTGTGCTGTGGGATGTCCTGTATGTTGTGAATAAATAAAATGCTGATTGGTCAGTAGCCAAGCAGGAAGTATGGGATAGGTAGGACAAACAGAGAGGAGAGACAGGGAGGTGGAAGTCTGGAGGAGACACAGCCTGCCCTCCAGGGAGCATCATGTAAAGGCAACAGGTAAAGCCACAGAAAATGTGGCAACATATAGATTAACAAAAATGGGCTGAATATAAAAGTAGGAGCTAGACAATGGTAGGCCTGAACTAATAGCCAAGCAATTTAAATAATATAAGCATCTGTATGCTTATTTTATAAGTGGGCTATGGGACTACAGGGGCTTGGTGGGACTCGGAGAGAAAAACTTCAGCTACACTCCTGCTTTAAACATTAGACTAGGGACTGGGGAGATGGCCCAATGGTTTAAAGCTCTTGTTGCTTTTGCAGAGGACCTGAGTTCAGTTCCTAGCATCCACATAGTGTCTCTCAGCCATCTATAACTCCAGTTCTAGGGAATCCCAAAATCTGTTGAGCTCTGTGGGTACTGCACAAAAGTAGTATACATATATACATGCATACATGCAGTCAAAACATTCATATACAAAATAAAATAAAAATATTAAACAATGACATCACCATTGATATTGTAGCTCTCTGTATGCAAATGTATTCATAGTTATGAACAAGTAAATTTAATTCCAACTTAAATTTAGTTGTTAGATGATAGGTACTTCCAAATACAAAAAGTTGTTGGGCTAGCAACAGATTACATCATGCCCTGATGACTAGAGTTGACACAATATAATTCTTCATAAATCCTAAGAGAAAGGGCCTGGGTGTGGTGGCATATGGCTCTAATCCCAATCATGGAAGTATAGACAGACATATTTCTGTAAGTCTGAGCACAGTTGGTCTACACAGAAAATTTCAAGAGAACCAATGCTAAGAGAAGAGTTATTACTCTGCCACATTTCTTTGTCAACTAGCATACATTTGTATGCAGTAAAAATCTTTCTTTTTCTCTCCTACTAATCTGGGAGTGTGAGTTTAATTCACTTACCCTCTAAGATGTTAAAGGGTAGAATAAAAGTGTTCTTACTTAATAATTTCTTGTCCTTGAGTAAAATGGCCAAATGAAGAGACATGCCTTAAGAAAATAGGACAGATCTGATTTCTCCCTTGCTCTCTATTTTATGATCATCATCCCACTATTATATTGGGACTTTGAAGATGCGATTTTAATTTGCTTTAAAGCTTCATATCCATGTGTGGTAGGGTTTCTTGTTTGTTTTACTTTTATTTATGTTTGTGTGTGTTTATTTTTTGTCTTATCTCCTTCACTCTCAAATCTAATAGCCTGAAATATAAAAGAAATCCAAAATGTGTTTCATGTTTAGTGTATATGAATGGGTTTCTTAGAGTCTTTGCCAATTGGGTATCTCCCAACTTGGAAAGTCTCCCAGATGGATGCACTTAAGAAAGTTATGTCATTCTCCACATTGTTGACAAATGTTTCTATGGATGCTAATAGACATAAATGCTATTTCTTATTTAGACTAAGTATAGAAGGGAAGCATTTATAACAGCACATTAGAGATTCTTATCAGCTAGGAGTGGAAAAGGGCCTGGGAGAGAAACCAAAACAGCACAATTGTATGCATCCATTGATTCCTGTGCAGGCTCAGCCAAGGCAGAGGTTTCTGAAGGACTCAAGACAGAATTCCGAAGTGGGTTTCTGATGGTGTGAAAAAGGGAGGTACTCGTGTGTCTGAAGTTTTATATTAAAGTGTTTCCTGTGAAATGCTGACCTCTGGAAATGACACAGCTGTTACACACATGAAAGTACCTGCCTGCATAAGACCTGCACATGATCAAGTCAGGGAAAAATTGCGGCCTGGAGCAGTTGCTCCCAATCACTCCCCCTTAGCTGAGGAACTATTACCACTTGATGGATTCCAAACTGTGAAGGGTGGGCAGCCCCTTTGCCTTAGGGTGAGTAGCCATGGCTGTGTTGCCCATGACACTGTGTATGACCCCATACTCATCCACATATAGGCACAGAGCCAAAGAGTACAGTTTCTAAAATGTAATATTTCATTTAGAAGTTCAAGATTAGGAGAATATTAGGCAGATCCCCAAAAAGGATGTATATTAAAAAGATTTTCTCCTGTGTCTCTGCTAGTCCAGTATTTGGCTTCTGGTGTGACATTGGTGAGTCTGTGGGACAGACACCATGCCGTTAATCTCCTCATACTCCATGAAACTAGTCTAGTGACCTTTAGAATTCCTACCCACTCCCCCAGGTACATGACTGCACATGTGCTGTCCAGTAGCCAGGCAAGATGCTTCATCATTCTAGGGCCTTATGTCCTTTGTAATCCATGTACTATGCATGGAGTAGCTATGTAAGCCCACATGTGCATGTGAGGGGGGTGGGGGAACCTATAAAGAAGGTTCTACCTATTCCTTCCCTCTCTTCCTGCATGGTCACTCCATAGGCCTATGCACACCCCCTCTCTATTCCATTAATAAACTCTTATAGTGGGTTTTTTGTGCCTCATGGCTTTTCTCCCACAGTAAGCAACTGCTTAGTAAATAACACTGCACCACTTAATAAATAACAGTAACTAAGACAAAAAAGTGCTTAAAAGGTATTTAAAGAGACAAATCATAAATAATTAGGCCTTAGTCTATCTCAAACAAGATTTCAGCAGCATAAAAATCTGTCACTGGCCATCACAGCCCTGGAAGTCTCTAGAACTGTCAACAGATAAATATGAGTGGGTGAAAATCACCCCGACATTAGTAAGGTTAAACAAGGAGGAGAGTTGCTAAGCCCACTTTCATCATAACATTTTCTTCCTTCGGGCCCACTTTCCTGTCCTCTTCGTTTTCACAATTTGAAAGTTAGTTCTCTTCTACACTAGTTTTCAGCACAGTGTTCTTGTTGTTTTGCAGAAGGAAGTGTGTGTGAGAGTGCTGGCAATTGCAAATGAAAACTATGGCTAGGCTTCAGGTTAAATCACCTACCCTGCTGTGAAGCAATTAGAATCCATTTCCTTACAGAGCACCGCTGAGGACTTAATAAAAGGGTCTGAGGGACACACACCAAGATGGCCACTCTGTTCCACACACAACAGATGCCCTTCTCCAGTAGTGCTGAAGTGTCACAAGCAGACTCCAGACGAGCAGGTCCAACTTCTGAAACCTTGCATCCCATGTTGGAAACATTACAAAGGTCTGGAATTTACGGTCCATAAAGTGAGACAAGTGATCACATGCATTTTTAAGGATACTATTTCATTAAATTTTATTTTACATGATAGAGAATGTTGCCAGAGGTTTTTTTTTTATTTTTTATTTTTTATTTTACATACATGATAAATCTCTCATGTTTCTTATTTATTGGCAAATGATGAAAGTCAAAGACAATTCATCACCTGCTGGAGCCACTCATATATAAAACCAAGCCTGCTGTTATCCACTGTGCTTTAAATCAAAACTACACAGCCAGCACACTCGCCCTCACACATCCACACACAGAGAGAGAAAAGAAAAGGCACATGTAATGCATGTGTTTTCAGAAACAGAGGCAGATCCACAGTCAGCGAGAGAAAAATGCTCTGCCTCCCACTTATCTATATCTTCTTTCCTAAATTATATTAAACAAACAAACAAACAAAACCAAATACAAAACCTCTAAATTTTGATGATGGCATGCAAGTCTGATGTCTGTTTCCTGTTCTGATTAATTAGGCACCAACATACTCTTAAGGTGACTCCAAGTACATAGTCTAACATAAACACTGAAGTCCTTCAGTTTTTCTACAGTAAATAAATACTTCATGTATTTATAGAGCACTAAGAAAAATATATGTTACTTTTGCATTTATACAGTGATTCTGTTAAATATGAACGTTTACATGAGCACTGAGATTTAATCACATGTGTAATTTAAAACCAAACATGATGAATATGCAAAGTAGAATAAATGTTGGTAGATAGGTAGATGATTAAGACACTGGAGTTTAATTTTATCTACCCTGAATGTATATTTATAAAACTGAACCATGCCACAGAACTAAAATCAGGCAAAAACATCCTGCTTATTCCAGATGGGTTCTCTAACATCTTAATTTTATAAAAAAAAAAAAAAAAAGAAGGAATTCACATCTCCTATGCACATCTTGAACATGGAAATGTTTTTTTTTTTTTTTGGGGGGGTGTTTTGTTTTTCTGAGTCCCATAGCTACTGGCTGTTGGTTCCAATGGGAACAAATAATGACTCCTAGGAACAATGATTCATCATAATATGACTATATCTGAGTTCAACTTTCAGTCACTCTCCATACAAGCCGTCCACAAGGCAGTCAAAAAAAAAAAAAAAAAACCCAGATTTTGAGAACCAATCAGATATCATGCAGCAGGTATCATTATCACCAAATACATGCATATATGCAACACATTAATATATTTACATCTTGTTAATTCCTTGTGTATTAGAACACCTCACTATTTAATCAGAGTTGCTCCACATTACTCAGAAGAAAATCACAAGCCTTTTCTCTCTGTCATGGCTTAGGACACAGAACTGGACAGGAATGTTGCACTGTAGGGAGTACAGGAAGGACAAGGGTAAGCATCCCATATTTAAATTACTTGCTTTATGTAAAAAGTTGAAAACATTTATCCAATAGTAACATGAATCTTTCAAGTCTTAATTTCCTGCATATTGGTGGTGTTTGTCCCAAGAATCCACTTCTGCGATACACATTTATAACTCCTGGCAGCCCCCCCTTTTTTTTTCATTGTTACTAGTTTTTTTTTTTTTTAATTTAAATAACATTGTTTTTCTTTACATACCCTTCCTTCTCTCCTCCTCATACTCCCTCCCTTCCCACCCACCCCCTTCCAATCTACCTCCTCCCCTTCTATGCCTCCCATGTTCCATTCAGAAGGGGCAGGCCTCTCATGGACTTGAACAAAGCATGGCACATCAAGTTGAGGCAGGACCAAGCTCAGATTGGTGACTATCCTAATTGTCATCAGAGATACTCTGTCCAGTAATTGATGGAAGCAGATGCAGAGATCCACAGCCATGCACTGGGCAGGTACTGTTTAAAGTGGCCATCTGGGGCCTGGAATAATGTCTAACTAACTGGTACACAACTAAACTATTTAGTGAAATCACACCAGTGAATTTGGTTTTATCAACAGTCTGAATAAAGTGAAGCAATACTTTCAATGAGCTCCCCTGCTTGAATCTCTAAGGGTATGGCGTGGCATCAGCCACATCACCAAATCCAATCATCTCTGTCCAAAGCCAGAAGTCAAGAGATTTATCATTGCCAACGCTGGTGATTAGAAGGTACCATTTGTCAATGCCTTTCAGATGCCAGCAAATGAATGGATCAGACATATCTGGAAGCTTGCTTTTAATGTTAAAAGGGAAATTTGTCTAGACAGATAATCTATTTTTCAAAATGGAATTGACTTTACAAAGTCTATTTGATTGCACCTTCATTCATTTATTTCTTGTGTTTAGAAATGCTCTGCATAGCTAGTTTCCAAAATGTAAACTCCTATATATTTTTTTCCTTATCTTTGAGAGCATTTATCTGTTCAAAGTATTTCTACAGCTATATGGGAAAACAGAGCAAATATAAAATGTATATATATGGTACTGCTGCTACAGTAGACTGCCCCAAAGAATTTTCAGTAGAAAACTGACTTCTGGGTAAGTTAAAGACAGAATATTTTGAACTGAGAAATCTATATCTATATTATCTATATCTATATTATATCTATATCTATATATATATATATATATATATACTTATTTATTCTGTTAGTAGTAGAGTCATATGATTTTAGAGTATTGGAACTGTCCAAAGAAATATCTGGTCATCTTTTACATTTCCATTAATAAATTTTGGTTTTCTATGAAGTTAAAATATGTTGTTGCTGTTGATATGCTTAAAATATAAAAACAAGTCACCTCCAAGAGTACAGAATATAGGAATCCAACACTTTATATAACATGTGTTGGTTAGTTTTATGTCAACATGACACAAGATTGTGAATCTTAGTGAAGAACATGCCTTTATAAGATAGGCCTGCAAACAAGTCTATCTGGCATTTTCTTGATAAATGATTAATGTGAACAGGCTCAACTCACTGTGAGAGGTGCCAACCCTAGGTAGGTGGTCCAGAGTTGTTCAAGAAAGCAGGCTGAGCAAGCCATGATCAAACTCTTTAAAAGAAACTAGAGTTTCTCTATATATGTTTCTAAACAAATATTCAAGAGTTGTTCTTGTGTGAACATCAATTTACCAACTGTAACACATGTGCCGCATGATCAAACTCTATCAGGAAGTGAGTCCCTAAATTAACTATTGTGATTAACTGATATTTTTGCTATTCTATGGCTTTTTAATCAAGGCTGTAAGTAGCACATAGTTTTGATCAAGGCTGTGTAGGTAGCACCTTCTGTTGCCTGTTCCCTATCTCATCATAAATCACTGGTAAATAAAAAAGGACTAGTCCCCTGCTTCAAACAAAAAGAGCTATTTATGTCTCACTGTTCTGGTTATAAACCACAAAAACCAACCAATCAACCAACAAACAAGCCAGGTATAGTGATGCACACTTTTAATCCAGCATTCAGGAGGCGGAGGCAGGTGGATCTCTGAGTTCATAGCCAGCCTGCGTAACAAAGCAAATTCCAGTATAGCCAAGGCTGCATAGAAAAAGTGTCTCAAAAAACCAAAAATAAATAAATAAATCAGATGGGTTTAACCCACTTTGTATAGCTTGAATTTGTAATGTTCTCTGTTTGGTCAGTCCACCTCCTTCTCCCATCATTGTATGATTTCACAATAATCACTGACTCAGAAGTCCATCTTGTGATTAGTGACTATTACACACCCAAGATCAGTTTAAACATGGAGTCTACATTCTACCAGGTACCAATGCCAATAGCAAATAAGTCAGATAATACATAACAGTCTATCCTCACAACCAGGCCAAGCAGTAAAACAGCACCCTGAGAAACCTATAGGGAAGCTGCAGATACTTTGCTATTTTAGAATATTTGAACTGAGATGAGGGAGGACAAATTACCCAGAATAGTATAGAGGAAGAGTGGGGTTTTCTTTGTTTGTTTTTGCAAGTGATGACAATTATTACAAAGGTCCTAAGATGATGTTAACTTAATATATTGAAGAATAACATTTGATTTGTTTAGATGGGAACATAATGAGCTCAGGGGCCGAAGAAGACAGGCCCGAGGAAACTTCATCAGCAACACCTCATCCCTCAATCCAAGGGTGTTGTTTTAAGGTTTTTTTTCCTAACTCTTCAACACTGTCAATTTTGAATTTCAAAAGTAGTAATATGCTCCTTTCAATACTCAGGAAACTATGTAGAAGGGGAGGCCGAAAGATTGTAAGAGCCAGGTGTTTGAAAGACTCCAAGGAAACAGTGCCTTTCCAGACAAAAGACTTAAACATATATGACTCATAGAGACTGTAGCAGCATGCACCATGTCTGCATAGGTCTAAGACAGATGGAGTTCCAGAAGTTATCTCTTATTGATAACCACCCTCAAAGGAATAATGGTGAACATTATGTTTAAAAGTTTAAAATTACTGAGATAACTATAAAACAAAAATGTCTCCACCCTGTGAGCCCCACTTGGCTAAGAACAAATAACTGCTGGGAATGTTGGGGACTGTTCCTGTAATTGCCTGATCTTCATGTAAGGTAACAAACTGTGATTTCACTTCTGTAAACAAGCTTGCTTGCCTCTGACTGCAGCTAAGCAGGATATATCTCTGATTACACATAAGCAGGACGTACATCAATATGTATGCTTGCCCCCAATTGCATGAAGATAGGGAGGATATAGCCTTGTGAGTTTTGCCTTGATAATACCTAACTAACTGTAATTCTGCACTGCATCTTGAAACACTCTCCCAGTTGCAGTCATAGCAGCATGAGTATCAGGCACTAGCATCTGACTAAAGACTCTTGGTTAAGTGTTGGAGAGATGGCTCAGTGATTAAGAGGACTGGGCTCTTCCTGAGGTCCTGAGTTCCAGCAACCACATGATGGCCCCAAACCATCTATAATGGGATCAGACACCCTCTTCTGTAATGCAGGCATACATGCAGACAGAGCACTCATACATAGAAATAAATGAATAAATAAATATTAAAAGAAAGACTCAGTTAAAATTTACTCTTGGATAGATTGATGACTCCCTGAATGACCCAAGACCCATAACAACTCAATGGACTCTCACTGGGTATACAAACTATACAAACGACACTTAAGTGAAGGCTGCATGCCCAGAAGTTAACATCCCCAACACAAATTAACTCAGTGGTATTTTTGAGGGTATTTATTTATTTATTTATTTATTATTTATTAATCTATTTTGATGTTACAATGCTTTGTCTTTTTCACTTCTCTTATAGATCTTTTACTTATATATTATGATTTCCAATTTAGTTTTTATGTGTTTTCTGTGTGTGTAAATGTGTGTGTCTTTGTATCTGTATGTGTTTCTTGTGCTTTTCCTTTGGTTTCTTTTTGTTTGTTTGTTTTCAGTTAGTTTGTTTTGTCCTATTCTGTTAGTTAATTTTTCTGTTTGTTGCCTGTTTTCTAACACCAGAGGAAAAGAAAGGGAATGGATTTGGGTGGGTGAGGAAAGCAGGGAAATCTGGGATGTGTGACGGGGAGGGGAAACCTCAATTTCAAAAAAGAAGAAAAAAGCTACTGCTGTGTATAAAGTGAGAACACAGCATTAATAGTTCAATGCACATGATTTGTCCCTTTCTAACTATTTCTTCAGGACTGAAGACTCCCAATGGAACTTGACACACCTGCCTGTCCTCTGTAAAAGCACTGACTGCCTTGTGCAAACGACACATGCATGGTCGAGGGCCAACAACATCATTGCTCTAGAAGTTAGATCATATACTCTAATCAAATGGCTACAGTGATAGTCCTAGTCTTATCATGAACAGGAAGAGACATATGACCCTTTATAAAGTGTTAGACACTCAGGAGTTTTAGCCAGCAATATTTAATGGTCCCAAGGCCCTAGTTTCCACTGGCCTGACTTCTGATTCGATCAGAAGTTGGAAGTGGGATTTGGTGATGAAGAATCACGGTCGACAATGACAACAAAAGAAACAAGTGAATAAACTCAAACCCTTTGCAGATCAAAGAAACACAATTTTTCAGACTTCTGTCAGTTCATAGCTCTGGTTTACAAGGTTTGATGCAATCCTGGTGCCCAGCTGATGAATCAGATGCACAGACAAGGTCATCCTTTTATATACCCATAAGGATGATCAGTTGTGGAGGTAAGGCAATACTTTCTTACGAGATAGGAGTTTAAGCCTGGTCATGATGTAGCATAAGAATTATGAATGGAGGGGTGTGCCCATCATAGGCAGTATAAAGTCTCTTGAAATTTCAAATTTGTCTTAACACATGAAGAAGTTCATACCAAATCCAGTAAGAGTAAGTAGTTCATATTTCTAAGATAAAGACCAAGAAGGATGCCAAAGGCTTACTTTGTCTTTAAAATTCTTATTGGTGGGAACATTACTTGAACAGACACCTCTGTGCTGTCCATTGCTGTGTATTAATCTAACAAAGGTAGAACACATGGCAGTAGGAAGATTGCTCTGTATACATTTAATTGAACAAAATTTTCTCAGTTCAAACAGAAGAAGCAACAACAAGAAACAAGAAACAAAAAGGAAGGTAACAATGGAACCATACAGATATCTTTTTTCAAGCAATGGCCAGCCCCTGATGTCTCCTACATGAACCCTTCAGAGAGGGGCTTGTCATTGTAATTGGAAGAAGGCTACTAGAAGGCCAGGCTGCCTGCTGCCCCTCATTGGAGTCCTTCAGTTGCCCTCGGTGGCACTGCTTGTCTGGCTGAGCTCCACCAGCTGCATGAATGCTCAGAAGTGTGATAGCTCAAGATAGCCACAAACAGGTCATGGGGAAAACAATCTGCTGCAAGTATGTCAGGCATCATAGGTACCCCATTATTATGGCTTGCTAGTCAAGTGTCACTAGATGTTTTTCTGTCACACAGTGCCTTGTCTGGTCACCATGATGTAATGACCATGAGAGTTCACAGACAGTATGAGATGTGTATATATGTATAGCCAGGCATGAGGGTCTGAGTTTTTTTTTTTTTTTATTATTTTTCTTGAGAGTGGTTAATAAAAAATTTCATGTCTGGTCTGTACCTGGCTGCTACCCAAAGAATTAAACACATCAATTTGTTTCAATAATATTTCTCCAGAGCTCTCCACCAGGATACAAACTCTTTTAAGTTATGCTTTAGGGAGTATTTCATTTTTTAAGTGTAATCTTTGGCACAAAAAAGTATTCTAAGCCAGTTTTGCTCTCTTCAGAAGCACAAGCAATTTACCTCAATGTTTTTGTTTGTTTGTTTGTACTTTTCCTTTTCATTACTCTGGCTCTCCCCTCTTGCTGGTGTTTACCATTTGAAAAATCACATCTGAATTTGACTTGTGATAGTTTTATCTGAAAAAAAGTGAAAAGATTGCATAGAACACATCCCCTTTCCTCCCCCGCAAACCCACTGAGTCTTTCTTTTATATCTTTGTACTTGAAAGAAAAAAGAAAAGGTCACAATGCAATTTTCAAAATAAATAATTCCATTTGTTCTTTAACTTCTCACCACTTTTACTAAATTATTCTTAATTTTTACCAGACATTTAAAGACTCTTTTAGGCAGTGTTTGCAGTTTCTCTTCTTTCTCTGCTTCCTGTGCTGTCGTGTTCTTAATAGTTTGCTATAATGTGTGTGCAGATTATATAAGTGGTGCAGCATATTTATTACTTATTGGTATCATGGGTTGTGTTTAGTTTACAAAGGTGGCTGTGACTATCACAAACTGATGACTTAAAGCAACAGCAATGTTGTCTTCAAAGTTCAGAAGACCTGACATTAGACCTCAAGGTGGTGGCCTTCGGCAGAATCCTTCCTGGCCTTGTCATTCAAATTATTGCCTCTGCGCATTTCCTGGTGTCCAAATGGCCAGTATCCATCTCTTGCTTCATATGACTTTTTCCTATCTCTCTCATCATTCTACGTCCCTCTCTGCCTTTCATTGAAGTCTCCTTAAATCCAGGATGGTTCTATCTTGAGAGCCTTGAGTTATCCACAGCTGCAAAGATCCCAATTCTAAACACTATCTCATTCTCAGATTCCAGCTAGATGTATCTGTAGGTGGGGACAATCAAACCAGGACAGGTGAGTTTAACTTTTTTAGCATTCCTAGCTACTGTCTTAGTTAAGGTTACTATTGCTGTGATGAAACACCATGCCGAAAGCAACTTGGGAAGGAAAAGGTTTCTTCTGCTGAGGCTTCCATATCATAGCTCATCATCAAACAAAGTCAAGGCAGGAATTCAAGAAGGTCTGAAACCTGGAGGCAGGAAGTGATTCAGAGGCCATGTGGATGGGTACTGCTTATTGGCTTGCTCCTCACGGTTTGCTCAGGCTGCTTTCTTGAAGAACCTAGGACTATGAGCCATGGGATGGCAACATCCATGATGGCCTGGGTCCAACTCTGTCAGTCACTAATTAAAGAAATGCCTAACAGGTTTGCTTGCCTACAGCTTGATCTCAGGGAGGTATTTTCTCAATTAAGGGTCATTCCTTTCTCATGACTCTAGGTTGTGTCAAGTTGGCATAAAACTAGTCTGTACAGCTATCCTGCTTCTTTTGTACATTTTCTTCCTGTTAAAACATGTTTGTTTCACAATATTTATAAATATATTAAGAAAGTAAGAATTTGGGCATTTTCTGAAGAACTGCATATAGTGGGGAAAAATTCAGTAAAGATGAATAATGCTTGGTAATTTTGAATATGTTATATTTTATTGTGCTTTAAATAACACCATTTAATGATTATATTTTATAAAGCATTATTACACTGACAAAACTCTTATTAAGTTTTAAAATTTCACAAAGATATCAAACCTACAGAGCCCATGTGATAGCTTTCCAAACGATGAAGAAAGACCTTTAAATAAGGAATGCGGCTCATATATTTGTCTGGGTTACATATATCTTCCCTGGTTTACAGTTCTGTTTCTGACACTTTGTAGCCAATATTCTTTTGTTTTCTGTTTTCTCTATGATAAAATAGTCTAATATTACAACTGAAAAACAAACATTCTTTACAAGTCCCAACATCTTTAATTTACAGGCTGGAAATGATTTTTCCTGTTTTACTATCATCTGTCTACACTGATTTAATGAGATAAGGTGGCAATTAGCTTGAATTTGCATAGCATCTACTGTGGCCCTGATCATTTATGTATTCATTACCTGAAAGCTACAGTGTCCCTGTACTTTATTACACACAGGGGAACAAACGTGAGTAAATCATGTTGCCTAGCATCAAGAAAGTACCTACAGATTATAGATGATAAAGAAAAAGACAAAAATTGAACTGCTCTATGGTAAGAGATAGGGTAGATATACATTCAAGAGGGAAGAGAGTGCTGAAATTTCAAAACAGACTGAGAAAATCAGAGTTTCCAAGTAAAATGGAATGCTGGAACAAAACAGTCTGTTAACAAGAAAGGAGGAGACCAATTCTTCCTCCTTGAGCAGCCGCCAACTGCCTGTAGTTCTTCAGCTAGGCTTGAGACCTTGGGAAATTTGCACTATCTTGGTTTGGGATGTCAATTGTTGGTGTCATTATGCAGGTCTTTGTTTAGGCATTCATATTGTTAACATTTCAGGGATGCAGCTTACCTGGCTTGTATGGATGACATTATTTAATAGCAGGCATCCTGATCCCTTATTCTTACACTCTTTCTGTCCTCCTGTAATTTTCCTGAAGCCTTAGGTAAAGATAGATGTTTTGTTGTATGATATATCAGTTCGGGGACTAGATCCCTGATAAATTATATAGTTCCAAGCCCTAAACACAATTTCATATGAGCAACACTAAATGGACTCAGTATGTTGTGTGAGTGTGTGGTGTGTGTGTGTGTGTGTGTGTGTGTGTGTGTGTGTGTGTGTGTGTGTATAATACATGTGTACAGATGTAACTATAGTAGTTTTAAAAGACATCACAAAGTTTTGAGATAGTCAAGGGGCACATGAATGCCTCAAGGAGGTAATAAGGAGAGATAGAAATGATATAAATAGAGTATTCATGTATAAATTTTCAAAAAGAATATTCATTAAAAAATAAATAACATTCCACACAGCAAAGCAATAGAAGTGAGAGTCTAAAAATCCTAGAGATTTGAAGGCAGTTGATAACTGGAGAAGTGATGAGAAGCAAGGCCTAGGATAAGATATGTGTTTAAATTTCACTGGGAAATCCATAGAGAACTACCAAAATCTTCTGTGAAGTTTTGAAAGAAAATGTCCCCCAAAGGGAGTAGCACTATTAGGAGATGTGGCTTTGTTGGAGTGGTTATGGATCTAGTGGAGGAAATTTATCATTGTGGAGGCAGGCTTTGAAGTCTCATATATGCTCAAGCCACACCCACCCAATGTCTCAGACCACTTCCTGTTGCTTTTGAGTCAAGATATATAAATTCTCAGCCCCTTCACTAGCACTGTCTTCCTGCCATGACAATAATGGACTGAAACTCTAAACTGTAAGCAAGCCACCCCAATTAAATGTTTTGTTTATAAGATTTGCTGTGGTCATGGTGTCTCTTCACAACAGTACAAACCCTAACTAAGACAGAAATTTGTACCAGGAGTGGGGTAGTGCTATGATAGGCTTGACCATGTTTTCCTTTTCTTTTCTTTTCTTTTTTTTTGAAGGAATATGGCATACCTTGGGACTGTGGATTAGAAAAGCAGTTGAACACTTCAAGTGCTGCTTAATGAGTCAGGTTTCCAACAGTGGTTGAATTCTATGGACCTTAAGTTTAGAAGAGGACTACATATTAGGATGAGCAATATGAAATATTAGGATATATACAAAGGAATACCTATAGAAGAAGAAAATGCACAGTTCAAGGGTTGGTATGATAATATATTACTGACAGGAATCATACTTATTGGAGAAGACTCCACATTACCTTAGCTCTTACTTTTAATGTTTTGGGCTGACAGGATGCCTCAGTAGGCAAAGGCACTTGGCTTCCAAGCCTAATGACTAAAGTTCAATCCTTGGGGTCCAGGGAATTGGACCTAGGAGAAAACCTATTTATACAAACTGTCTTCTGACCCTTACATGCATAGCTTTCTCTCTTGCTTGCACTCTTACATCTGCATACACACTTAGAGAAAATAAATAAAAAATAAAATATAGTGAAATAAAGTTTTACTTCTCTGCAAATGTTTACAAATCTGAGGTATGAAATGGATAGGGAAATGTTCCAGGAAGGAATTCAGGTTTATTGCAGAAATAGCATGTGTCCTATGAATGAGTCCTATGAATTCATGAGCAAGAATGAGATTTGACAATGAAGATTCAAAGAGAAAGAGGTGGAAGGACTGGGAAAAAGAGGACCTGAATAAACTATAAGTAGCCACCAGCTCAAATACTGTGCAGAAACTGTTAAGCAAAGGAAGCAAAGAATGCAAAATATAAGCATAAATTGGTCATACTGATACATGAAAAAAATCTTCTTACACTTTAAAATGGAAGAATAGAGTTTAGTGGTGATATAATAGGATGACTCAGAATTTGAAATGTTTGGAACATGGGCATTGAAGCAAATACAAGAAAATTTTAGCAATTAAATGCACTTTTTTGCAATTAACTATTCTGAATTTATTCAAGTTTAACATTTTTCATCATGAAAACACTATAAAAATTAATTTTTAAAAAAGAAAGTTTTCATAGTCACTTTTCAGTATCTCATATCCTGAATGCCCAGTCAAAGCTGGTCTCTAAGGTGCATCCCTAGTACACAAACAGACTTCTGCTTTAGGGTCAGAGTGCTAACCCCAATGCAAGACAGTATTCCTTCCCTGGTGGGTTATATAACAGCCTTTAATATGATTGGGTTCCCACTTTGTCTATTTCCTTACCTTCTTGCTGGAAAGATTTTTTTTTTTTTAAATTCAAGTTTTCCCATAGACCATCAGCTTTATTCTGGAATTTATGATTCATATTTAACAAATCAGTATTGGACAGTAAATGTCCCTGATTCCATAGACAGAAACTAAAAAAAGTCAATTAAATATTTTGAAATATTAGTAAATACTTTTGTTTGTGAGCCTAGCCCTTAATGGCTGGGTCATCACAGAGACTGAAGCAGGAAGCACAGGACCACATGAGTCTATACCAGGTCCTCTGTGTATATGGTAGGTATTAGCTTAGCATTTTTATGAGACTCCAATGAGAAGGAGTGGATCTCTGACTCTTTTGCCCTTCTTTTGATACTCTTTTTCTCCTGTTGGGTTGCTGTGTCCAACTTCAATATGAAAAATTTTGCTTCATCTTATTGGATTTTATTTTATCATGTTTGGTATTCTCATAGATGCCTTTTCTTTTCTAATGAAATACAGAAAGGGAGTAGATCTGGAAGGGAGGGGATATGGGGAGGAACTGGGAGGAGTAGAAGTAGGGGAAACTCTAATGGGATATATGGTATGAGAAAAAAATGTATTTTCAATAAAAAATTATATAGTAAGAGTTCACAGTCAACAAAATTAGTTGCAAAGTTTCTTCTGTCAGTGTTCACCTCCATCAATTTTGAAGTTATGTAATAAAACATTTCATTATTGACAATGTCTTCTCACATAGATTTTGATGAGTGTTGGTATTAATCCATTTTCACATGATTTTATGGGACATGCTCACTGTTTGGGAGGTTTGGTAGAATTCAGTTAGTTTAATCTTTTTTAAACTGAAATAAAAAGCTACAACCCTTTCTCTCTCTGTGTGTACTTGTATACAGAGGACAATAACCTATAGAAGTTGATTCCATCCAACTGTATTGCTGTGTTGGTTGTAAGACTTAACTCAGGTTGTCAGGCGTGACAGCAAGTGTCTTTACTTACTGACCCATCTTGTTATCTCTCCCAGAATTATCCCAAAATTGCTTTAATTATGTTAAATTGGATATTAAGTAGACTTTATTAGTACAGTTAAATAGATTTTTGAAATATGTACATATTTTTACATATTTACATTGCAGGTGAACAAGGTATAGAAGTAAAATGAATTCAGTTTTCTGTGGAAATGGAGATCTGATACTATATATTTTTTTTCAAGACAGGGATTCTCTAATCCAGATTGTCTTGGAACTCTCTTTGTAGACCTCAAACTCGTATAGGTCCACTGCTTCTGCCTCCTGTGTCCCAGGAATAAATGCATGTGCTACCACACCTGGCTTTTACTTTAATTTTTGATGGCACAAAATGTGAGAAACTACTTAATGCTATTCTGATTCAAATGTTGTCATTGGAAAGTCTTAATTTCACTATAAATATTTCAAATAAAAATATTAGCAAATAAAAATAATTCCACATTAATTGAACTTTGATACTTGCCAAGACAGAGAGAATCTTCATAGATAATGATGACAAAGGGATAGACTTTGCTTGCCAGGGGACAGATGATGCTGCACTGCTGGTGATACCATTTTTACGAGAAACCAATTCTATCCTATGAAATACTTCAAAAGCATGGCATTTTGAAATGTTTGTCCCTTCTATATTGAATAGCATCTTTTTACAGCCTGTGACTGTGTCAGCTTGGCATTGGGATATGTAAATAATTCTCTGCTTTCTAGCATAAAGATATACACAAAGAGAGACAAGATTTTTTTCCTTTTGCAAATAGCAATGTTTTATGGCAGATTGCCAAAACTCACAGAAGCATGTTATCACACTGTCAGAAGGCATTGTACCACTGAGGAAAGAGAGCAGGCTTAGGTATTGTATAGAGTAATTGTGGTGTAGGTATTCCAATTGATAAAAGAGTAGAAATTTTGGCATTACATCAATAAGCAGTATAATTAAGGTAATAGGTAGCATGGCATCTAATCAAGTTACTTACTGTAATACCAATGTGGGTTAAATGGCTTCAACATCCACAGAATACTAATTACTATTACCTTCTGAATTTTATAACATGCAATATATTTAACAATCTAACATAGCCAGATAATTACTATTGTGCTAATAAATAAAAATAGCTATTATTCAAGAAACTGCTGCTAGTTTCCATGATTTACTTCAGAATTTCCTCAATTCTGAGCCGTCACTGTGATTAAGGGACATTGATGGTCATCAGTTAAATCTGCCTCAGGTTAAATAAACATTTTGCCTCTTGCTTCAAATTTGGTTTGTACAAGTCTGTCTCGAAATCCTAAGTGTAACCGGAAATCCTGGGGTTTTATATGTGAGGCAGTATCTTAGGAAATCTATAGTTGCCACATTTGTGTCAATGCTCTGTGGATGGCACACTTCCTCAAAAAGAAATCCCCACACCAATGAGCATGATAGCAGAGAACTGCTTTAAGCACTAGCTTCTGAATTCAGAGACTTCAAGCCTAAAATGTTAGACTTGGACAATTAGTTCTCAAAGTCCCAATTTTCATTCTTGTAGTTAACCTCTTATGATGCTTTCATGTCTTGCTTCTTTCTGTCCTTCTGGCCACTAGCAATTCAGACCAGTTCTGGATGGCAAGGACTGTACTCCACCAGGTCCTGATTACTTCCATCTGAAATTTCTAGAATGGGTCTTATCATTCATATTGCTACCAAAACTCTACTCATGATTAGCTGTCTTCTCAAAGAATGTGAAGGTCTTTCCTCCATCTTCCTGATTTTATTCTAAGTCCCCATCAGGCCTATGTTTGAGAATCCCATGAAAGCAACAGTAGCTTCTTGTCAAAGCAGTTCCCTTGTTCCAGTCATTTGTAAAACTATTCCACCTTCTGGAACCAATTTTTGTCTTTCCTGTCTTGGCTGCCAATATAACAATAAAATATGATTAATTGGGTGACTTAAACAATGAGAAAATATGTTCTTACAGTTTGGATGCTGGCAATTTGAAGACTAAGGGGACAACTTCCTCAGATCCTAGTGAGGTATTCCTTCTTGTATATGTGATGGCCACCTTCTATGTCACGTATGGCCTTTATGTCACATATGGCCTTCCCCTGGTTTGTATGAGCATGATGAGAGAGAAGAAATCTCCCTTATGATTCTCCTAAGAAAGGAAATAACCACATAAGAGTTTGATTCTCATGACCCCATTAGTTACTAAAGGACTTAACTAGAAACATATGTATGTACTGTGTATTGGGGCTTTAACATATGAGCTTGAAGAAAAGGGACACAATTTGGTTTACATGCACAGTACAAACAAAAGAGATGAACTGGTAAGCTGGATATATTGATAATGTGTATGAACTGCCTAGAAGAGATTCACTCTAAGGATATGAATACATTGAAAAATGGGAAAATGCAGGATAATGTTTTAAGCAAATAACAAAACACACACACACATAGAGAAAGAGAAGAGTGAGTGAGTGTGTGTGTGTGTGTGTGTGTGTGTGTGTGAGAGAGAGAGAGAGAGAGAGAGAGAGAGAGAGAGAGAGAGAGAGAGAGAGAGGAGATACTAAAAGAATTAACAAAAGGACTATATCAGCAACAGGCAAAATGATATGTCAAAACTGATTTAAAAAGAGACAAAAGATTTAATCACAAATGTCCATCACTAAAGAAGATATTAAATTATCTATCTGTCATCTATCTATCTATATTAAATATATGAGGTCCTAAATATTTATAGAAACTTTGACAGAACTAAAGCCTTCATAAAAGATCCATACAAACAGAAGTCTTTACTTTTTATTTTTAGTAATAGGAAAAAGAGTAAAAAAAAAAAA
This sequence comes from Peromyscus leucopus, assembly GCF_004664715.2. Lineage (NCBI taxonomy): Eukaryota > Metazoa > Chordata > Mammalia > Rodentia > Cricetidae > Peromyscus > Peromyscus leucopus. Next base: position 12,657,315 of record NC_051086.1, read on the forward strand.
AAGTCAATGAACAAAGAGATGTGGATTAGTATCCTACATTGTTTGGGCTAAAAATACACCATCCCCAATCAGAAAATCTTACATGTTTCTCCAATGTGCTTAGCACAGTATCATGGGTAGACAATATGTTAACCCATATACAATGATGATTAGTCATGTAAAAAGAATGAGATTATATACTAAGCATCCTTTCTAGTCAAATTGGATAAATTAAAATGTAAAATGGAAAATTAATAAACAAATCTGTGGGTGGCAACACATTCTTAATAAGTGGCTCAAAGATCAAAGCATCAAGGAATATAGAAAGCACCTTTAGACAAATAATAACTAACGATGTGAAAAAAAAATCTAACTAGGAAGTGCAGCATTTAGAGGAAAATGTATAGCTGAAAACATTTACATTAAAATGAACAAAAGCAAGTGTGGTAGTGTACCCCTGGAGTAACAGCACAGGAGAGAGTGGTGGGGATAATAGGTTTGTTAGGTAAATTGATTGGACTGGAATAAACCTAAGCACAGGAAAACTGAGTGCTGCATGCTCTTTGTAACCTCACATTTTTAGTTTGATGGCTTCAACTTGGAACTTCTGTATAATCTAGGAAACCAGAAACAGATCTTTGGGAGAGTATGCCTTAAAGGAGTGGAGATTGCAAAGCATACATAATAGCAAAGTAAAGAGGGAGAATATTCCAGGAGTAAAGCTTAAGTAGGGAGAGAGGGAGGGATGGTAAAATGAAGAGTTGGAGTTGGGTTAAACAAACAAACATGAAAATTACCATCTCATAACCCAATTTAGAAACACAACTAAATAACAAAAAATATATTAATGATAGCTATCTTCTATAGTTGGAAAGAGTTGTGAGTTGATTAGACAAAATCTCCAGTGTCAGAAATGGAATGCCTTCTTGTGACTTATTGGTTAGAGAGGCTGTCTCAGACAACATGGGTTCTTTCTATTATGCTTTGTTGTTCACCAGAACTAGAAAAGTCCTTACTCCTGAAGACACTACACACTTGCACAATAGCACTACTTGTTTTGGAGGTAACCAATCTGTCTCTAATGGTATTTGAGACTCACTCCACAGGAGAAAATCAATACCCAGTTCTGTAAATCTGGCAAAAAAAAAAAAAAAAAAAATGACAAGAAACTTTATAGGCCCTGGGGGTAGGTGGGAACTGAGACTTTGTTCAACTAAATTGACATAGCATCAACCTTCATCTAAATATGTATGATTAGACACAGAGACATATGCTATTCTCATCCATAAGCTGGTAAGCCATTTTCCAGTGAGTGTCTGTCAATGCAGATTAATGATTGCACAAAGTGTTCAGAATAAGTGACTAAAGAGTCCTCAGTCCCCACAAGACATAAAAAGACTCTCCTACATAGTTCAGAAAACTTTGTGGAAGAGGAGGTAGAAATAATTTGAGCCAGAATATACAAATAAAGATTGTGAAATGTCAACTTTTAGGTAAGACACAGCCATTGCAATCATAAACTTTTAGCACCTATGGATTCATGCACTGGAAGTGCAAAAGAATGGCCACTTCCTCTGTCAGGCATCTGTGGAGAAAGGGCTCAAGAGGCCATCTTCTCACTGATAAACTCTTTGCTCAGGGAGAAGGGGACTCATTCATACATTTGTATGCCCATTGAAGACCCCACAAGCCTGTAATAGACAGCTCCAATCTAGTGCTAATGCAGATTAAGAGAACATGGGGGGGGGCGAATAATGAGATTTCTCTCTCTCTCTCTCTCTCTCTCTCTCTATATATATATATATATATATATATATATATATATATACATATATATATATGTGTGTGTGTGTGTGTGTGTGTGTGTAGTGCATGCATGTGTGTGTGTGTGTGTGTGTGTGTGCATAAAATTACCATTTAATTAATTAAAAATATTCCTTATAGTACAGCACTGCTAAATCAGTCCTGGTGAAAACAATTAGTAAATATAAAAAAGAAACTAAATTGAAAAATAAAGAAAAAAACTTAACCATTCAAGCTGTCTTAGCTACTCCTCATCTTTTATGAAGTCTGATTAATGGTCAACCTTGATCTGATATAAATCCTGAACTGTAATAGTCTTCACTTTCAAAATATGATATTAATTTGTTTGAAAACTTGAGAGCAGAGAGCTGTTGCTAATGCGGGCATCTAAGGAAGGACGAACCAGTTTCTAAGAATTAGGCACTACTGAGTTGGCTTTTGCATGGGTTTTAAGAGAAAGCCATTAATTTTCAATTAAGAAACTTGAAGATTATCCAAGTCTTAAGTTGGGTTTAAATGCAAATTTCAGGCTAGTCTCTGGTAATTAATTTACTTTTGTGCACAAAGCTAAAAGTAATGAGAACCCATACCTTGAGATTTTATATGGAAATAACTAAACTTTTATGAAAGCAAACTGCATGCTTCTAGTTAGAAACACTAATACTTAAGGCTGACATCACTTTGCTGTTGGAATACTTTATGTTTTCAATCTACCGCCCCAAATACATATCAAATCAAAGGTTGATTTTGCTTCTTTGTTGATTAACTGCAGAAAAATATTAAAAATCAAATAAAATTTATTCTCATTTCCAAAATACAGCAAGTAGGAAGCTCATTTAAATCAACCCTGAATGTATAATAGGTTTTGTTTCTGTTTTCCAGTCTTCATAACTTAGCCAAAAAATAAAATAAAACAACAACAAAATTAACAAGTAAGTATAATTGTCAAGAATACATAGATCTCAGGGAAGAAGTGTTCAGGGCCAAGTTTATGTTCCACATCCCACACATACTGCATTCCATTAGAACAAACAAAATAGCATTGTAATGATTCTACAAACTATTTTTTGTATTTTATTCATTTTCCAGGATTTCTCCTTTGACTCCTAAATCCACAACAGCCAAATATTCAGTTAATTTGTTGTCACCCTCAATGCACTTAATTTTGATTGTTTTTCAGTCAGAGTAATTTAACAAATATTAATGGGGAACTCATGGGTCAGATACTATGTTAGTTTAGAAGAGAAGTTTCTGTGGTTTAGGAACTATGCCAAGTGCTAAGGAGCTGATATCAGTGAGTGGAAGCTACATGTCCTAATCTGGGTATTGTCATGGACTAGTGTATGGCCTAAGAAAATAAGATCTCATGAAATGTTAGGTCTGGGGTTGAGTTATAAGGAGGACTGGAAATAGTGCCATGTGATGCTAATATAGAATCCTTAGGGAAACATGCTGAGTTCCTTTTTATGGTTGCAAAAAGTAAGTGTTTGGAAGCTTTGCAGTACTATTTGGTATCTACCAACAGCCTCAGAAACATTCAAAATACCAAAATTTCAGAAGTCCATGTTTCTCAGAACATATGACAGAGTGTTTGAAAATGAAGGTATTTTGCTAAGTAGGAATCCAAAATCTCTAGCTTTCACTTCAACATTGGAAACAAATCAAATCAAAGCTGTTTGATCCACAAAATAAAAGCAAGTGACCATCAAAATCTAAGGAGGACAAGACAATCTTGATGTATATATGGATTCATAGGGAAAAACAACAATAACAAAAAAATCCTTGTTCAAAGTAAATCAACCAAATGCTGTTAGGGTGTGGGTTGGACTTTGGCATTATGGAAAATTTTCTATCTGATTAGACACATTAGGACCACAATCAATATTCTTCTTGACAAACAAAATGCTCCAGTCCTCTGCTGAGACAATCCTACTTCTCACTTGGGCAGTGGTTCCTCTACTTCAAACATCGTTCCATGTTTGAAGTATAGTTACCGAGCTAGCCCTGTTGATGGCAGCAGATAGGACTTGGGACAACTTGCTGATGAGGTTTTTCTCAGTCCTTACACTTTTGTAAAGGCCTTAGGGTATAAAAACTTGTAAATGGAATACATGCAGCAATCCACATGTAAAATATAACTGTCCAGAAATATTGCATGGTCTTAGTACTTTGAATTGAATATGATTCTGAATGTCAAATGAGCCCAAACCAAATTTTTCCATCACCTTGTCCTTTATGGTTAAAAATTTGATCAATGTCAAAACTTCCTTTTTCCTTCTCTATTATTTTTCATAATCCATTTTTATAGATATCTTGCTTCTATGAATTTTAGCAAAGTGCTTAAGGTTTCCCTTCTCACTAAATGTAGACATCTCCACAGTATGTTAGTAAATTGTTATCGCTTGTACTGTAATTAGGTTGCATATTGACATTTGTGATTCCCTGAATTCCTTTTAATTTGATTTTTTTCAAATTGTAAAATTTTAAGGATTGATTCACATATAAAATGTCACATTCCATAATGTCATATTTAAAATATCCATCAGATGTGAGCAATGTAGGTATAATTCAATGGAAACTTCTTTCAAGACACCTATTATAATTAAACTCATGAATTCCCTAACCTATCACGAATTCTTAAATTATTCCTGTCTCTACACCTTAATGTAATTAGAATATCTATAAGTATGTCAGAATTTTGAATATATACCATATATGCAAATCCATGCAATTATTCTATATGTTTTGTCCCCTGCCTTATCATTGAAATTGAAGTCTAAATTAGTCATTACTGTCAGGTTTTTTAAAAATTGTCCCACTATGCTGAGAATTAGTAAAGATTTTATGAATATTTAGTGGATTAGATTGTATGTATGAGTATTAAACTAAATATCAATTTCATAATCACTAAATGTTATAGGGGATTAGTCATAGGGACAGATCACTTAAGTTTCACTTTTGCCCTATCTGTTATTCAGTGCTTTTCAAAGCAAAATGCTTTTCGCTGATGCTAAATATGCAAAATATTTTTCAGAATATTTTCTCACTACTAAATTTGGTTTGAATAAGTTTGTTATATGTTTTAAAACCTTGACATGAAATATAAAGAATCCACAAATAAAGTTTTGTATAAGAAAACAATATCTACCTATCTTTACTGAATCATATTTTATTCATAACAATAAATGTCCAGCATCAACTAAATAAGAGGATGAGTCTAAATACTAGTTAAATTTGCATTGTCTGAAATGTTTGGGACAGGTAGAGTTTCAGATGATTGCATTTTCTTTTTTTAAATTTATTAATTTTTTATTAAGAAAATTTTTTCATTCATTTTACATACCAATCAAAGATCCCCCTCTTCCTTCCTTCCACTCCCCTAACCTCCTCTTCCCACCCTCTCCCCAACAAGAAGCCAAGGCCTCCCATGGGGAGGCACATCCAGTAGAGGCAAGTCCCAACCCTTTCTCCTGCCTCAAGGCTGAATGAGGTGTCCCATCATAGGTAGTGGGCTCCAAAAAGCTTGCTCAAGCCCTAGGGATGGATTCTGATCCTACTACCAGGGGGTCCCCCAAGCAGATCAGGCTAGACAACTGTCTCACCATGCAGAGGGCTTAGTCCAGTCCCATGTGGGCTCCACAGCCATTGATCCAATATTCATGAGTTCCCACTAGTTTGGTTTGGTCTTGGTCATCTCAGCAGGTTTTCCCATCATGATCCTGATGCACTTGCTCATAGAATCTCTCTTCTCTCTCTTTGACTGGACTCTTGGAGCTCTGCCTAGTGTTTGGCTATGGATCTCTGCATTTACTTCCATCAGTCACTGGAGAAAATCTCTGTGATGACAGTTAGGGTATTCACCAATCTGATCACTGGGGTAAGCTATCGAGGACTATGGGGGTCCAGCCCCTCGATAGTCCCCTCCCAGGGTCCGGGAAAAATCTACAACCAGCTGATAATTAATCTTTGATGAAAAGAAATGAATCTATGTACACAAAACTCCTTAGTCCATATACTTTATTATTCTGTGACAGTTATAAGCTTATATTCTGCTCTCATATTTAGGTCATCTTTAGCCTGATTTCTCTCTACACTTGTCTGCGATCCCCTCTAAGTTCTATCTTAATTCCTTCATCTAGTTCTGCCCCTTCTAGGTTCTCATCCATCTTGTTCCTTCCCATATCATCTCCTCTCCCGTCTCCTTCTCTCTCATCTGGCTCTTCCTCATCTTCCATCTCGTTCCTCTAGTACTCTGCTGTAGCCCTTCAATCTAGTTCTTCCCCATCTCAGTTTGTTCTTCTCAAGTTCTTACCCATCTAGTTCTTCCATTCTCTTCTCTCTTCTCTGTCCTCTTGTGTCCTGGGAATCCTGGTATATATACACTTACAAGCAGTATTCCCTTAGCAGTGCAAAACCAGGCTTCCAGGGTCAAATGGAGGGGTGATAAGAATCACATAGGGAGGCAATAACCGTTAATTATCATTTGCAACCCCAAAGGGAAGTGACCAATGGGAAATGGATTAACTAAAGGCTAAATTCAGGTAATATCTAAGAAGGGGGCTCTTATGTGCTCAACTATAATCTTAGAAAGAGTTAAGAATCTATAAGTTGCTAGGTCAATGGGAGAAAATAAAACTGTCTTCCTTTTTTCCTGTGACTCCTATCTGTCCAAGCTATCTGCCGTTTTTTCTGCAGGGTGGGGGAAAGTGTGCTCAGTCGCTAGGCAGCCTGTGTACAGCTAGATGCCTCTGGTGATAGTTAAAGGGAGATCTGGAACTGGAGGTAAGGTTTAGGAAAGGAGGAAGTAAGGCTTAATTGGCACATCCGCCAGGCCTTCTCAAACAGGTAGCCTGGATGCTTAAGTCTGTTCTTAGAAAGTATGGAGGTATCTCTGATAAGGTACTTTCCTCCATCTGGGGATGGATCAGGCCGGATGCTGCCAATGATGATAATTACAGGGAGGCTTGAACTGGGGTTCTGGCTGAGCATAGCTGTTAGCACAGAAGGTTATCTAAATATTCCTAGAAGTGGTTAAGTAAGTAGTTAGAGGTCTATAAAGTTAGTAAGGCTGTAAGAAAGGAGGGGTCTGAGCTAAATTGTGTAAATTTATTACTTAATGTCTACCTGACCTAGGCTGTGTCCCCTTGTGGAATTTACCTTAAGTCAGGAGACTCGCCTGTGGGTTGTTATCACTGTTAATCCTCGGAAATTGGGTGACCACCTGGGTGATGTCTCCTTTAGTCCTTGAAAGTGGCTAGGGGAGATATCTGATTCCAGAGAAAGCCTTTCCTGAGGCTGTTCTCCAAATGCCTGGAATGTGTATGTTTAGAGAGTGATCAGTCCACATTGTTAGCCCTTCTTAGGGAAAAATCAATTGGGAAAACTAGGAAGGCACACATGATTTTCATAACAGAATACAGCTGATATATAACAAGCCAAGTAACACCAAAAACTCCTTGGGATTTGGCTTCCTCTGGAGGAATTCCCTGATTCCTCCAGGTAGTGACTTTGCCATAACCAGCTGAGTTCTTATGATATTCCTCCGGCCTGCAGCAGTAAGCCAGTTCAGTTCAGGCACCTTCTCCACTATTTCTAGTAGTCCAAACTGGAGTCATCCTTGGGAATTCCTGGCAACTTCCCTAGCACTGAGTTTCTCTCTATCCCCATGATGTCTCTCTCTATCATGGTATATCTTTCATTGCTTTCCCACTCCATCCCTGTTCCAGTTCGACCATCCCATTCCCTTATGTTCTCTTCCCCTATTCTCTACCCTCCATTGCCCACTCCTCATCCCTAGTTTACTCATGGAGATCTCATCTATTTCCCCTTCCCAGGATGATCCATGTGTCCCTCTTTGGGTCTTCCTTGTTAGCTAGCTTCTCTGGAAGTTGTTGTTTGGTTATCATTTGCTTTACATCTAGTATCCACTTATCAGTGGGTACATACCATGTTTGTGCTTCTGAGTCTGGGTTACCTCACTCAGGATGATATTTTCTAGTTCCATCCATTTACCTGCAAATTTCATGATGTCATTGTTTTTCTCTGCTGAGTAGTACTACATTGTGTATTTGTACCACATTTTCTTAATCCATTCTTCAGTTGAGAGGCATATAGGTTATTTCCAGGTTCTGGCTATAATGAATAATGCTGCTATGGACATAGTTGAGCATGTGTCGCTGTGGTATGATGGAGCACATTACTTGGGTATATGACCAAGGGTGGTATAACTGGGTCTTGAGGAAGATTGATTCCTAATTTTCTGAGAAATTGCCACACTGATTTCTAAAGTGGCTGTACCAGTTTGCACTCCTCCCATCAACAGTGGAGGAGTGTTTCCCTTGCTCCACATCCTCTCCAACTTAAGCTGTCTGCAGTGCTTTTGGTCTTAGCCATTCTGATAGGTATATGTTGGTATCTCAGTTCATTAGATGCTGAAAAGGCCTTCGACAAAATCCAACATCCCTTCATTATAAAGGTCTTGGAGAGATCAGGAATACAAGGAACATACCTAAGCATAAAATAAAGGCAATTTACAGCAAGCCAACAACCAACATCAAATTAAATGGAGAAACATTCAAATCGATTCCACTAAAATCAGGAACAAGGCAAGGCTGTCTGCTCTCCCCATATTTATTCAATATAGTAGTTGAAGTTCTAGCTAGAGCAATAAGACAACAAAAGGAGATTAATGGGATACAAATTGGAAAGAAAGAGGTCAAATTTTCACTAGTTACAGTTGATATGATAGTATACATAAGTGACCTAAAAAACTCTACTAGGGAAATCCTACAGCTGATAAACATCTTCAGTAATGTGCCAGGATACAAGATAAACTAAAAAAAAAATCAGTAGCCATCCTATATACAAATGATAAACAGGCTGAGAAAGAAATCAGAGAAACATCACCTTTTACAATAGTCACAAATAATATAAAATACCTTGGGGTAACTAACTAAGCAAGTGAAAGACCTGTATGACAAAAACTCTAAGTCTCTGAAGAATGAAACTGAGGATATCAGAAAATGGAAAGATCTCCCATGCTCATGGATAGGTAGGATTAACCTAGTAAAAATGGTAATCTTAGCAAAGATTATTGCATCAAAGGGAGATTGTAGACTATTTTCATGTACACGATGAGATATTTTGAGAATAGGCCCAAACCCATAAATAAATATTCAAGTACACTTCTTAATCTCAGAGTCATATTGTATATTAATTGTAGTTTGCCTGCATTTGACTGTGACATATCACATGAAGTGTTTGCCAAAATTTTTTACTCATAATATAACTTCAATACTCAACAGTTTATTGATTATGAAGTAATTTTATTTTAGGTTTTTGGATTAAGGATGCTAAAACTACTGTGGAGACATCTTTACTCTTTTTTATTTTGCCTGTAATGACTACTTTATTATTATTATTATTATTTTTGGTTTTTTGAGACAGGGTTTCTCTGTGTAGCTTTGCGCCTTTCCTGGAACTTACTTGGTAGCCCAGGCTGGCCTTGAACTCACAGAGATCTGCCTGGCTCTGCCTCCCGATTGCTGGGATTAAAGGCATGCGCCACCACCACCCGGCTGACTACTTTATTATGTTAAGAGAATAAAATTGTTGTGTTAAATTTTATAAACATTATAAATTTGGATATCATTGAAAATCTCTGATAGTTTCTTTGTTCATATAACTTCGTTCTGGTCACTGCAAGACTTCTAAGGTAAAATTAAATGTCAACTCGACATACTAATAGCCTGAGTCCCCATTGACTAGTGTATCTCCCTTTAATATGTCATTCATATATGTTACCCAAGGCCTGCTTAAATCAATAGAACATATTCATGATTAACTGAAGAGAGAAAAGCAAAGGTTGAAGGAGGTAAAGGGTATACCCAGATAGAGAAAGACTTTTTCTGAATTCTGGAACAGCTATGGATTTGCTAAAATATGCCTTGATAATTCTATTAATCTTTGGAACTTCCTCATAACTTTTGTTTGCTTTGTAATCATCATCTGAAAATTCTCAACTAAATGGCATTTGTTGTTATTTGAAATAAATCTTACTTTTGTGCAAGTATAAGTTATTTGATTGTTCAAAATCAAATTGTTGCTTCTTGACAAGGGAGAACATTTTACACACAAATGTTCCTGTAGTTACCCTATATTATTGTAGCAATACATGAAATGGAAATATGACAAAATTTAAAGCATTGAATGAATTGGTCATTTATCATTAATATAACTGCTTTTATAGATAGCACATTTTCTCATAAGAGCTATGTAGGGATTGTCAAGAATATCAGAGTACTCAACTTATTATGTGAATAAGAAAGTAAATTCCAATGACCTTCCAATGTTGCCAGGGGAGTTTCTACAAAAACTGACGTTAATATTAAAGGAAAATAGAAGGAACCACAAAATGAAAAATAAGCAAAAGTCAAAAAGAAAAATCTATAAGGGCTGAAAATAAATATGAATCTTACACTTTTGGACTTGATAAAATAAAATCATGCAAAAAACCTTATTTTTCAATGCTCAAAAAATGTCTTCTAAGTTGTGTCATATAAAGATGGCTACAGGCATTCTTCATTAAAAATGGAGAAAAAGCCAACCCCTGGATTTCTATAGTTAACAATTAAATGCATTTATTATTTATTCAAATACTGATTTTTACAGAAATATAATGGAACACAATGGTTTCTGTGCTTACAAATAATTTTGGGATTATCAGTATAGCAAAGAACTCAATCATTGTTAGATAATTTTTAGGACAGAATCTTGATGCTTTATGTTCAGTGCCTAAATGTATTTTAAAAGTGTCAAGTACAAAAATTTATACTACATGCTGTCCCCATAAAATATTTGTATATACAAGTCTTAACATCTTAAGCTCTGGCTGTGACCCACAGAAACAGAGTCTTTGAAGACATGATCAATGACCTGCAGACAACATCAACTTGGATTAGGATTCTTCTTAAGCTCAAGTCTGTTATCATAAATCAGAATAAAGGAATGAAACATAGGAAACCAGATTACTGAAGACATGTTAGATTGAAAGTTTGGGTTCACCTCCACTCAACCAATAATCAAATGAAAATGAGAAAGCTAAGTAATTTGACCAAAGGCAATATGCATCTGAAAGTAAAAACTGACCAAGTGTCACAGTATGTCAGTACACACACACACACACACACACACACACACACACACACACACACACTGCTTTTACAAGTATCTACATAGAAACTACCACTTCATTGTATCTCACAATCTGTGTGTGTGTGAAAGCTCATGAATTTTAGAATTAGTGAGCATGCCTGGTAAAAGTATGAATTGATAGGTGAATGTATGTATCCAAGAATACAACAATGATATCATGTTATAGAAAATAAAATTAGATAGTACAGTAGAGATCAACTATCTAAGCACTTTTCCCATAAATGATGTATAAGAAGATGTCAAATGTTTTAGTGATGTTACATCAAAACAAATTGATAGCCGGGCGGTGGTGGCGCACGCCTTTAATCCCAGCACTCGGGAGGCAGAGGCAGGCGGATCTCTGTGAGTTCGAGGTCAGCCTGGACTACCAAGTGAGTCCCAGGAAAGGCACAAAGCTACACATAGAAACCCTGTCTCGAAAAACAAAACAAAACAAAACAAAACAAAAAACAAATTGAATAGAAATACCATGTTCACGGATTAAAACAATCAATATTGAAAGATATGCTAGATAGTCACATAAAATACTTTGATTTACAGATATAGCACAATACTAATCTAAGGCTCAACAGGTAGGGGTGTGTGTGTGTGTGTGTGTGTGTGTGTGTGTGTGTGTGTGTGTATGTGTCTGTGTGTGTGTATGTGTGGTGTGTGTGTGTGTGTATGAATGTGTGTGATTATGTGTGAGAGATAGGAAAGGGAGTGAGTGTCCAAGCTAATTCTAAAATGTATGTATAATAAAATAAAAAGTCAATAATAGTCAACACAAATCCATTCTAGTGGAGAGCAAGACTGACTATAAAGTCACTATAACTAAGGCAGTCTGGTGTTTGTTTGAGGGTCACTTAAATCAGTTGAACACTATGGGGAAATTCAGAAATCTGCCTTTTAACAGAGAGTATATTTGTGATTACAGAACAGTGATAAAATATGTGTATGTATAAGTGTATTTGTATATGTAATGATAGAGTTTTGTGGGGGATCTTTTTCCCTCTCGACCTGTTGGCCACCATATTAAGAGGGCAAGAGGCAGTAGTGGCGACAGAAAGCATCTCTTAATATAACACTATACATATTTAAGGCTAATAAATTACCAAGCCAAAGGTAATAATAACATCCTTGCCTGTCTATGTCACGCCTGGAATATTAATGGTATCTTGAAGTAGAAATGTTGAGGACAGGCAGATACAATAGCTTGTGATTCAAGGAAGAGGATAAAGTTGGGTCTTGCTAGCAAAGGAAAAGTTTTTCTAAGTAGCATATACTTCTAAACGATTGATATGAACAGACGGGTGGTGTTTTTATCAGCCGAAAAGAAATCCAGTAACAGAGGCTGTGACGTCCTCTTCTCTGAAGAAAGAATGCTCAAACAGGTAAAGTCACCTTATTTCCTTGGCCACCAGGGCAGATGTGTAGGTCACTACTAGTTTTACTAATCTTCCTATTGAAGCATTTTAAAACACACCTTTCAGATATGCATTTGGGAGGCAATTTGATGTACTATTGTTGAGTGTGTAATAAGCTTTTCATGGCTGCACTAAGAATGTCCCCCACATACTCTCTGATCGTACAATCAGCAAGATGCCTGGAACATGTTCTGTTGCTCTTTGCTTCCTATGTCTTCCTCAACCTGATGGTTTGAATTCTTGTGCCTAAAACCCTTTACCAGCACTCAGTACTTACGTCTTCCACTCATCTTCCCTTATGGGGGCTTTGTGCTTTATCTGTTGATCTTATAGATGGAAACCTAGAACATCCATTTTTAAGCAAGTGCCTGAGGCTGGATAGATTACCTAGTGAGAGTCATAAGATCTCTGTATAGTTCACACAATTTAAACTTGTTGAATGTAAGTAAATATCAGACAGTGGAAATAGAAATTATTTAAGGGATAGGTCATTGTTTTGTTTAGGTTATTTTATGAATAGAATAAATATTATTAAGTTATGGTGTAATAATACCATGTGCTTCTTTGACAAATCGTTATTCTAACCATTTGCTCCAGCAAAGGAAATAACCTATGGATGACATAAAGCTCAGTATTGAAAATGCATTTTTTTAACCTGCCCTGCTCTGTTGAAACAAGCAAGCCACCTGCAAGGGCAGATGGGAAATATGAGCATAGAGAAAGAAACAAGACAGAATCAAAAGGAAATACAAGTTGAAAAAGTACACTTTTTTACTTTAGTAACAGAAGTTTGAATTAAATGAAAATGTGAACTAGATTTGTATAATTATAATGCATCTTGAGCTAGTTCTGTGTTTAAATGGATGTAAGACTTAAATGCATTTTTATTTAATGAAAGTTGTATCAGAATTTCCCATGTACTACGTAAAAACAATAGCTGACATCTGTGTAAACAGTTGGAAGGATTACATAATTAGTATTAAATAAAACACACTATTTAAGGACTTAGGATGGGTACCCATGTTCTGACACTGCATTAATGTTATCTATAAAATGACAGCTGTAATGACGAGAGAGGATTGAGTCTCTGCATCACATGGTAAAGGCATGCAATGCAGTTACTTCTTACCTCTCTTAAATCAACCATGATTCTGTGAAGTGAAGCTCAGTTAGGCATTTCCTTAGTTTGATTCCCTGGCATTACATTTAATGGAATTCTTTTTGGATACTGATTAAAAAGACTTAATAAACACTTTGGGCTTTTGATCTTTAACCTCATTCTAATCCATGTTAATTCAATGCTTTGGAAATTCTATTTCATATCTTCTTACTTGAAACCATCCAACACCCATTCTGTCAAGTATTATAAAACAGGGCTCAGCAGATGGGAGGAAGCCTTTGTCTGTGGCACTTCTGGTTCCTCATTGCCCCCTAGATGTGAGCACATCTGCAGTGTGATTTACAGATTATATATGAGGCAACAACTGCTAAATTGAGATCAACAGTATTGACTTCATATGAAAGAAAGTGTAAACTTTACCATTTGATCCAGGTTTGATATAACATGTCTGTGCAACAAATCAAGCGTGGTTTGCACATCTCTAGTTGGAGACAAAGGGAAAGCAATCATATTCAGAGGACTCTTGACCAGGCCGCTGAGATCAGATAAAAGTATAAGATCAGGTATAAGCTTAGACTATACCACAATTAGCTGAATGATCTCAGGCTGGTAGCACATCATCCCTAGCAACAAATATTGAAAACTAACCAACCTCTAAACAGAACTCAAAAAAGACTTAGTTTCAAGCATTGGGTAAAAGAAATAGAATAATTTTTGAAACCATAGATGGCATAAAACATGGTTGGATATTATAAATGTAATTTTAATCACTGTTTCTAATCAATGCATATGTATGGTAGAGAGGGATGGTATTACATAGGTAATATATGATATGCAAATAAAGAACTTCAAATAACTATTGAACATCAATCGGTTTACAAATGATTTCCAACTAATTAATCTTCATTATTTCTACAGGAGCATTATTTTTTCATAAATTTGTCCCTTTGTCTTCAAATAGATTTCGTGGTTAAGATATATTAATTGTTTAGAAAATGTACTTGTGGCCAAATTACAGGAAAGAGAACAAACTTAGTCTTAATACTGAAATGAGTCTCTTTTATAGATAGAAGTAAGCCTCAAAGAATGTTCTAGAAGTAATGGCGAACTGCATGGCAGGCACTTTAACCAGAGGAGACGGATTTATAGCATAGATTTAGATATAAAACTTGAATTCTGGATGAAGTTGTACTGCAAACTGGCATTTAAACTAAAGAATTCCTAATGGATTGATATGTGCAGAACTATAATCTGTATCACATCATTCACAAAGGACCTGAAGTTTGGGAATGCCAAATCCCTTTTCTGTTTGCTTCCTCCCTTCCCCTTCCCCGTGTGTGTGTGTGTGTGTGTGTGTGTGTGTGTGTGTGTGTGTGTGTGCATTCACACTCTTTCCGTTTTGCCCTTTATGATTATTATAGAGCCCTCATCTTGTTCAACATGGTGATAGACTAAATCTTAATCGAGAAAGGAGACATAAGCCTCCAGTTGGTGACAATCACTTTGACATACATTTGTGTGTGTAAATATACAAAGAAGGACTGAGTTAATGAACATAGAACTATAATGTAAATGTTCCACAACTTAAACCAAATGTATAGAATTTATTTCACAATAAATATACATGTATGTATGTGACCATATTTAATTTTGGATATCAGCTTTATTGTCATAGTAAAATTTGAAAAATACTTTTCACTGCAGGAATATTTTCCAAAGAAAAGAACCTTAAATATAAATGAGATGAAAAACCAGCTTGTTAGTAGATAGGTCATCTTCATTTATGTCCCCAAAGTATCTAGTCACAGATTATTTAGTGAAAATTTCACAGAATAATTCAAAGACCATAAACTGAGAAATGATTTGATATTCTCCAAAGTTATTTACAATTTTATTTTTATGCATAAATATTGATACTTGGAAATAATTAACACACATATAGCATAGTAACCCTAATCATATGTATGCTTGTAGAAAAGTTATTGCTTTTAGACTTCATTTGAAGCATTCTAGAATTTGCTAATGAGGTCCCAATAAGTTGAGTGCACATGTGCAATAGTTGAACCCAAAATGTCTGTCTTATTTCCATTGGCTCTTAGACATTTTTGATACAAAGTATGATTCTTCTTCATGTAAACTTGTACAGCAGAAGGTGAGACATGATTTTCAAGAATATTATTGTTTATCTCATTGTATCCTTTTAATAGAGCATTATGGTAAACCACCCATAAATACTGTGGTAATTTTTAAATATATGAAGTCATCAGTTGACAAAGTATTTTATGTACTTTTTAATTGATTTCACACAAACAAACAAAACAAAACCCTAAATGCATGGGGTAAATCAGTATGATTCTTTGTGAATGGTTAGCTTCACAAAACTCTGTGTTCAATCTAACTTTCAACATCACATATCCCCACAAACTCTGTGGTTAAGTACATTCTGGCATTTAAACACGCACTTTTGAAAGAGCAAGGTGTGATTGTCAGCGCTACTGAAGGCTGTTCTTCTCAGAAGCATAAGTCAATAATCTGAAGAAAGGTTTATATTTTAGATGTTGTGTGTCAATTGTTTCTGTCAACATTGTTATTTGCCAGGAGAATCTGTCAGGTAGATATGATAATATGACAGCTTCAAGCATTGTCTCATGTATCAAAAAAGCATGTGTAGACTAAATAGTGCTATATGTCAAAAATATAGAAAGGAAGGAGGAAAAGAAAAACAAAGTGTAAAACCTCAATGCCTATAGGATTTAGTTTTTGCTCATAATAAAAGTACAATCAATACCATTCAATTATTCAAAGGAGAGTAGGCTGTACAAAGAGAAGTTCTGTATAATCACACAGTTCTCTCCTTGTAGCTGAAAATGTGTTTTCTCTCATCTCAGAGTGTGAAATAGTGTTTATAACCTTGATCATGATGCTGCTTTTATTGCATATTAAATAAAATCTGGAATCAAAAGAAGCATTAAAAAAAAAAAAACCAACCAAATGAACACTTAGGACAATCTCCTATAAGGTGTCATTAGGATTAAAATAACAGAACACCAATGGACCATTTCTTCTGACTCTGTACATCTTCCAGTTTTCATTGTGAACAAAATGTCTAACGAGAAGGTGCGATGCCCATGTTCCTTCTTCATGCCAGGTCTATGAGCACCGAGAAGCAGCAAGCAGCAGAGGCCTTCCCTCTTATTACAGAGGAAACTTTGTTGTTCTATGGCAACTGAGAGATTCCCATTTATATTTCAATATTTGCAGCATGGTCCACCTGGTTTGGGATGAAAGCTAAAAAGTGATCTTCACAAACCTTGCCTGTACTGATTCAGTTCACAGGGTTGGGACTGAATGAGAGATTATAGTTCTGTGAATAAAAGCAAAACGCAAAGGGATGCATGAGTGGGCAGAAGGTATCTGAGAAGGACACTGAGATTCTTGGGCTTCATTGCTGATTTGACTGGACTTGGTGCATTGTGGGTGTATGGACAGTGTGTTCCTACCAAGGTTAATTGAGAATTGAAAACCTAGGCTCCATGTATTAGTCACCATTCTGAGGTTCTAGGATTTAAAAGGGAAAGGGGGAAAGAGAGATAGTGGACTGAGCACCAGCATTTTCTGTCTGCTACTTTTCATGTGTGTTGAGCCATGTCACACTCTGGCTGCCAAGCCTTCCCAGCCCTGGTAGACTTAGCACCCTCTAGGCACGGGTGAAAAAAGTTCTGCATGCCTTTATTTTCTTTGGTCATGTATTTTGTTATGGCAAGGAGAAATGTAACTAATACAGCTACCAAGAACTAATTGACTCTGTATCTTTTCCATTACATTTCATAAATCCAAACAAAGCTATTCATGAAAATGCCTAAATTACTAACTTGATAACTAAGTTGAAAAAGGTAGAAGAACAAAGTGATTATGATCACTCAACCTCTCTTTTTTGTTGTTCACTCTACAGGCTGTAGATAATTTTTCCAATAAGGAGACTATAATGTGGCTCAGATGTATATATACATTTTAATGTGTGAGTTTTGTCATTTTGGGGAGATAATGAAGATGTGATTAAGGATATTGAGATGAATGGACATCCTAAATTTTCTTATTGAATCTAAACATAATGACAAATGGTTTGTATGTGTCTCAAATGCACAAGGTAAGTCAAATGAACTAGAACTGGTAATATGATCTCATGAACAGAGATTGGAATGATGATGTTACAGCTAAGAAACATGTTACGCTACTAGAAAACAAGCTTGTCAAGGAAAGACATGCCTCAAACCTTAAAAGAAAGAATTTTCTTGATTTCAGTTTTATAAACTATAGTTCACAGCAAGCCCCTTACTACCTTTGTGTGACCTTCTGAGTTTAGTTATGCTTGCCAGCAAGAACACAATTAATGACACTTCTCCTAGCAACCATTAACTACTCATAGACCCTAATGAAAAGTAGTGTGAGCCTCATGGACTCCCTCCTGATGAATGATGGAATGTTGACCTGATCATTCTCATGCAGATATCAACAGAGGTGACCACCGCTTCTGTGAGTTCATGTCATATCATGCAGCCCGCCTCCCCATCCTATGGCTCTCATAGTCTCTCTACTATCCCTTTTGTAATATGCCCTGAATCTCACATGAGATGAAACAGGTGGCCCATTTAGGGCCTAGCACTCAATAGTCACTTATTATCCTCACTTTAACCATTTGTGAGTCAACAGAAGACTTGTTTAAGATAAACATGTGCCTTAGATGGACTGCTCTCTGGTTTTCTTATTCTTCCACTTTCTTTTTCCTGCCTTCATTCTTCCAGTTCCCCTTCATCTTTCTTTCGGTAACAGAGCTTGCTTTTGCTAAATAGGCTGTGCGGTAGTGTCTGGAAAGTGAAAGGGGATATCTTGTGCCTGACACCAGGCACAAGAAATTTAAGTTATTCTACGGTTCTTGCAGAGACCATTGTCAGCCTGAGGGATATAGCTTCCTTTAAACTTTCTTACTACATTCTACATCTTATTCTTGTACGTATAGATAAGTGCAGTTATCAAACCTCATCAGAGAAGGCACTCTTTGCAATAAGTAGAGGCCATCATAGAAAATGACAACTGGACACATGCATGTAACAACTGAACACGGGGATCCCCACCCTAAGGAACACATCTGCATTAACACTGCTGCATCTATGGCTCAAGGAACATCTAGGAAGAAGGAATGGGAAGATTGTAAGAGCCAGGATACCAGGAACTCTGCTGTGAAATCGTCTCACCTGGAAATGGCTGCATAAACAAGACCTAAACTGTGACTATATCAATAGACAAGCTAAAACAAAAGTGGAGAAATTTTACTGGGTCCCACCCTTAGGCAAAGAACTACAAGTGCTAAAGACTGTTGTGTGAAGGAGAATCAGCCTCTCACATGGAGGAAAGTCCTCATTGGTTAACCAAGCACAGTGGTCAGCCTCGAAACCATATAGACACAAACATAAAAAACAGACTCAATAGGTTATGCTTAAATATTTGTGCATACATACACACGTGGGCATGTAACAATAATAGTAAGATAAAAGGTGGCTAGTAATTTGAGGGAGAGATAGAAGTGGTTAGAGCAATAGTTCTTAGCATGTAGGTTGTGACCACTTTAGGGATCGAACATCTATTTCGCAGGGGTTGCCAAAGACCATGGGGGGGGGACAACAACAGATATTTACATTATAATTCATAACAGTAGAAACGTTAGAGTTAGGAAGTAGCAACAAAAATAATTTTATGGTTGGGGTCACTACAACATGAGGGACTGTATTAAAGGGTCACAGCATTAGACAGGTTGAGAACCACCGGGTTAGAGGTTATGCATTTTGTTTTTTAATTGTATTCCTGTTCTACTTAGTGGCTGTACCTCATTGGACACTTTGTTTAAAGTCTTGGTTGATAACTCAGAACTGTTAATCAGGAGATGAGATTTTCCAGGTAGATTTTTTAATGATGAGTTTGGGAAAGATTGGAAACTACATAAAGATTTTTCATCCATTGTAAAAATGAGGTCTGGCATATCCTGTCATTTTTAAAAACTCCTTTCCTTAGATTTTTATTTTAGTGGTTAATATGTGCTTGGTAAGTAATGTGTAGTTGATATTTTCTTACTCTTTTTCTGTCAATCATTATCTTCCAACTGATGCACCTATTCCATTGCCTCTGGTTTCTAAATTAAGCTCTTAGGCTCCTACATTCTAGGCCAACACTCCACCACTGAACGCTAGTCTCAGCTCTATCACACTTACTTTGAACATTAGCGTATCATGGCACACTCTACCATCTTTCCACTTTTTATGTCAGGTTTTAAAGCTTACTTACCCCCACTTCACCTACCTGCTTTAGAGGACTCTGTGTATCTGTGTACTTAGTCTATTTTATTCCTTTGTGAGTTATAGATTCGATTTTTATTATTTTGCCAATGGATTGCACTTTATTTGTACAATTTACTTGACATTTAAAAACTTCAAGTCTTAAACATCAACTGTCAAAATCTCACCAAGAATATTTTATTTATCCCTGCTACTTAGTGATTTGCATCTTTCTGGAGAGTTCAATGCCACTGATTGTACACATTTTTCCTTTCCTTTTATGCCTGCTGGATTCTGGGAGATTCCCAGATTCAGTTCTCCAAATTCCACTTAAACTCCACTAAATATGACATTTGCCCCATTTACTTTTAATTTTTAATAATTTTATTTTTCATGATTTAAAGTTATACTTAATGAATTTTCCTGTATCCACAACTTAATTCTCTAATGAGCTGTATTTTCCCATTTTGATATACTTCGAAACATCTTATGTAATGCTAGTGTATATGTATTGACTTGATACTGTATGTTTGTGGTTTAATCCTGCCCATTAATCCCACTAAAAAACAGTTTTTTTTTTTGAGTATTTGGTGGCTTTAACAGTATAATCTCATATTTGTTTGGTTTTAGTTGACAGGAATTCTGAGTTCTGTAGAAGGAATGCCTTCTCTTTGTTGCAGCTTTGCTTTGGAAACCAGCGGATGCCTTTGTTGAGGTACCCTTAAGTACATGTTGGTGGGACCTGCCTGGTACAGCATGCTGTAGGAAGAAAACTTCCTTTCCCCAAGTCAGTGCACTTTGGCACATTTTTCTTTATATGAACCTCATGCAACACTCATTAATACGCCATAAAATTTATTATGCTGTTTTATATGCTCATCACAGAGAGGGTTTACAGAGTTATATATTAATGTTGA
Source organism: Peromyscus leucopus (assembly GCF_004664715.2). Taxonomy (NCBI): domain Eukaryota; kingdom Metazoa; phylum Chordata; class Mammalia; order Rodentia; family Cricetidae; genus Peromyscus; species Peromyscus leucopus. The sequence goes on from NC_051086.1 coordinate 12,678,079, forward strand.
AAGCACAGCACTCTATTAAGGACACATATTTCCATTCACATCCCAATCTGAATTCTCATTGTATATTGAAGGGGCTCTTATGATTTTGTCAGTCAGGCAATCAGGAGGCATCCATACATCACTGCTTTTCTACTGCTCTCTCACTGAACTGAATTAGAGAAGGAATTTTAATAGATATTCTACAAGTCTAAACTAGCAATGTAATCCCAAAAGCATATTTCATACAGCCACATTTTAATATGTAAAAAAGTTTATATCCCTGAAATTCAATATTATGACATTGTACACTATGTTATGACAGATCTGTTTTCTTAAATTGAGATGAGAAAAGAAAGAATATGGCTTCTTAGAACTTGGGACTCAAATTCACATTACTGCAAGGACAAAACAGATAATGTGAAGAATGAAGTGGGCCCCACATATACGTGTCAAAATATGTTTTATTTTTCCTATAGTGGAAGATTCAGTGCCTTCAAATCAATTGATTCTAAAATCATTTTTGTTGGTTTTGAAATGTTTTGTAGTCAATTTTAAGATAAGCTGAGGGTTGGGTGTCCTCAATAGTATGGTACCTGCCTGGCATATGGAGGCCTGGGGTTCAATCCCTTATAGACAAGAAAAATAATAAGAAACTTGATTAATTATGCTGTTTTAGTAAATAATAGTACATGTATGCATTAAAAGCTTATTTCAGGGTGTTTTTTTTTTTTTCTTTTTTTTTCAAGACAGGGTTTCTCTGTGTAGCTTTGTGCCTTTCCTGGAGCTCGCTTTGAATACCAGGCTGGCCTCGAACTCACAGAGATCAGCCTGCCTCTGCCTCCCGAGTGCTGGGATTAAAGGCGTGCGCCACCACCGCCCAGCTTATTTCAGGTTTTTTTTAAAGCACTGTACTGAGTAGAATCCTCAGCAATTGTACTCTGACTAGAGTGTGATATAATTTATATACAATTTAAGTGTTCAGAGCTTTGAGTGTACTTAGTAATCATACATGTATCATATATATTTGACGTATCTGTAGTTGATGACATTCATCAAGTTCAGATACACTGATAAAGTTGCAAGTAACATCACCATTTGGAGTCAAAATTCTCTCTAGTATACTGGATCCCTGATATTTTGTATCTTTCTCTCAAAATTTTCTTAGAAAAATGCAAAAGCAACTTACAATAACCACATAAAATCTCCCATCACTTTCAAAAGGCTTTGGAATTATTTTATTTGTATCATATATTATGTTCTGTGACTTAAATCTAGCTTAACAACCAAATTTTATGTAGATCAATTTGGGTTGAAATTATTATATTAAATGTACAGGAATGTCACTAAGTTCACAATCTAATGCAACCTAAGGATATCAGGAAATGCTAACAGACAATAGAAAAATTTTAAGTACTAAACAGAAGCCACTTTGCTTCCTCTCACCGTTTTAACCAACTATAAAGTTCAACAAGTTTCTATGAAGAAACATCTAAATCCTTCATTAAAATGTGAAATACATACAAAGTCATGCTCCTGTGTACACTGATCTATATTGATGTTCAATTTATCTTTAACAAGATTTGAAAGGAACCCTTTCAGAGATACCTAATTGAATATTCACTAATTTAATAAGACATTCATCCACCATACGTAAGGCCCAACAAAAGCAGAGTAGTGGGAATATAAAGAGAGGCACATCATGTTGTCACAGTGTCCAGGCTTAGCTTTTGTATTAAGAAATCATGTGTATCAACTAAGTTACATTGACAACAGAATTGTAAAATCCTTACCTATAGAGTAGAGATAACAATGGCATTTGTTGGGTTGGAAAGATGTCTCATCAGTTAAGGGTACTAACTGCTATTGCAGAGGACACAGATTTGGTTCTTAGCATCTTTATCTGTTCACCACCACCCTTAACCTCAGTTCCAAGGGCTCTGTCTCTCTTCTGGCTTTCATGAGCACCAGGCTTACACATAGTACACATACATTATATGTAGTACATGCAGCCACAACACTGATTCATATAGAAATAAGGTATATACATTGTACATACACTTGCATACAGTTGGAACACTGATTTGCATAAAAATAAAATGAATTGTAATTAATAGCATTCAAGGCTGTAATGTATATCAAACCTCACATACAGAAAGAGATCAACAAACATTAGGTGCCACTGTGAAAACTTTATCACTTAACTTTCATAACAGTATCGTGGATTGTGTATTATAGGCAAGGGGGACAAAGAACAGTGAGAGAGAGAGAGAGAGAGAGAGAGAGAGAGAGAGAGAGAGAGAGAGAGTAAATTGCCAACTGTCTCACTATTATCCAGCAGCGGTGGGCTTAACCCTTGCCGACCTCCAAGTCTGCTGTTTTATGTGTTCTTTTAGTACTGTACCATTTATAAAATGGCATTTAAATGCCAAATGGCACTGATGATACATGATAAGTGACTTGAAAGAGGGAAAGTGTCAATAAACGAGACCTTTGCCCAGGAGGTAGAATTTTCCTCTTAGAGAACAAAAGCAGAAAAGCCCCTGGGTTAATGGCAGGGAACCATCACCTCAATACCAGTATTGTTAATGGACCTTGTTCGGGTGAAAAAATCACGGGACAGTTTTCCGTGTGTCCAGTTGTATTTTGTAGAAAATGTCCTTGGCCGTGCTGCTAATGTGGGAGTAACCTTGCTCTTCCACATCCTACCTTCTCCCTACCAGAAAGTTGTTTATCTCCCATCTTCTAGAAATGCACCATCCCTTTATGCTTGCTTTAACACAATGAAAAGAAAAGTGAAGCTACTTTACACTTTTTGTCCCTGTGTGCGTTAGATAGTGTTAGGCCCTCCAGAGAAACAGAAGCAATAGAACTGTATATTCAAAAGTGATAACAAATTATAAGCATTTGGCTCATATGGTGGTGGGGCTTGGCAAGCCTGAAATTCAGAAGTGTGAGACTCAGAAAAAAGTTAACGCACTACAGTTGAGTTCCAAGACAGCATAGAGGCAATATTACTTCCTCTTGGTTAACCTGAGTCTTTTCTCTAAGTTCTTGGATGATTGGATGAGGCTTACTCAAATTATAACAGTAGTCTCTTTTATCCGAAGAATACATGCTTAGAAACAAATCACATTTAAATAATAAAAAATAAAAATAAATAAAAAAAATACCCACCCAGAAAGAAGCACCTGTAATGGTGTTTGACCAAGTAATGCAGCCTACTCAAGGGGACTTGTAAACCTACTCATTATACATAATTGGAATAAACCTGTCACAGGAATAATCAAATAAACAAAAGGGACTTGGAGCAATTACTGTCTATGGAGGAATCCAAGCTTTGCCTATTTTTTTCACTTAGGTTTCAAGTAGTTTTACATTTCTTATTGATGGTGAAAGTGTGCCCTGAGAGAGACAAATCATGAGATGATCTTTTCATTATGTAACTCTTCCAGAAGATGCCTGTATGAACCGAGATGATCTAGATTGGTTATGTGGCCTCTTTTTTAAATTTGTATTTATGTTCTGTGAGTAAGTTCCCTGGATATTTCTATATGTAGCACATGCATGCCCACAGAGGCCAGAGAGTCTCAGATTCCATGGAACTGGCATTATTACAGTCTGCTGTGAGTTTCATTGTGTGTGCTGGGTATTAGACTTGGATCTTCTACAATGGCAGGACAATCTTTTAATTGTTGTACCACCTTTCGAAACCCTCAATGAGGCCTTTTGGTGTATTCAAGAGACTTAACAAACACCGAATACAAGAAGATATTTCCTATTAAACCAGGCATACTGCTGTACAGTAAACTTTAAAAAAAGTGATAATACACTTAAAATAATGAAAAAAATAGGTCTGTGCATGTTCCTATAATTATAGCACTTAGAACGTAGAGGCAAAAAGATCAAGAATTTAAGGACACCATAGCACCTTGTCTTGAAAAAGAAATAAAACTATGTAGCAATAATAAAAATTATATTGGTACGAAATTAGTGTAAGTAGTATAGTAAATACACATAGATCAGTAGCATGGCAAAGTATTATATACTGTACACACTTATGTTAGAGTGAGAGAGAGAGTGTATGCCTGTGTGTGTGTGCATGTGTGTGTGTGTGTGTGTGTGTGTGTGTGTGTGTGTGTGTGTGTGTGCAGGTGCACATGGATGCCAGAGGACAAACTCCAGTATTGTTTCTTGGATACTGTCCATTGTTCCTTAGATACTGTCCATCATTTTTATTTGAGACAAGGTCTCTAACTGGCCTGAAATTCCCCATTTGAAATAGGCTAGCTAGCCAGTTTTCATCATGGATCTGCTATTTCCCCTCATCCAAAACTGTGGTTCAAGGTACATGCTGCTATACTTTGCATTTTCGATCTCTTGGGATTGAACTCAGGTCCTTGCGCTTGCGAGGCAAGTTCTTTACTAACTGAGCTTTTTCTCCAGCTCCTTCAAAACCCAGTAAGTATGTTTATAATAGAATTAACACAAGCATATAAGCAATATATTCCCCTATGCTGTGTATTTCTAATGGCACGGACTGAGAGGAAGATTTCAATGTCATTAACTTTAAATGTGCTGGTATATCTGCAGTAGGACATAGCCTAAAATGTCAGTGGCATAACTAATGTCAGATTTACACACTTTCAGAAACATCATATGTGCCCACTCATAAATGGATGGACATTCCTAAACTGAAAACAAGATGAAAAAAAATAATTTTACAAAACAGAATTTAATTCCATAGGACAATTTTGAGAAAATAAAGCCACTGTATCCCTGATCCCTCCTCTAAGACTCTTTAAAGAAATATACATTTAAATAGCAGAAAATAGATAAAAGAATTTCTTCTGTTTTGTTTCTAGTTTTTTTTGTGTGTGTGCGCGTGTGAGAGAGGGTATCACTATTTAAACTAGGCTACCATCAAACTCTTCATACTCTTAGTTTAATCCCCTCTGTGTTAGGATGAAATACACACACCACCATGCTTAGCTGTTTGGTTTTGGACAGGAAATCTTCCTACGTTGTGCAAATTGGTCCCAAACTTGGGCTTAAGAAGCCAGCTGTTTAGCATCATAAGCTGCTGAGACTACAAGCCAATATCCCCAGGCTTGGTAGTCATCTTTGGATACTAGAAAACCCAGTGACTGAAAATAAAGCTCTGAAAGATATTTGAACTTTGTAGTAAATTGTTAGAAAATGATACAGTTGTGAAGATGTTCAGTCTCCTGTCACAGAGTCTTGTATCTATGTGGCCTTGGAAAAGTTACCTTTTGTCTCTGAACTTCATATCCCTCTTTTGCAGAAGGAATTGATGTGGCTACTTATTAACTAGATTGCTATTAGGATTGAAATTAGATTATGCAATTAAATAATTTAGCATGGTAATTAGACTAAAGAAAGCATTCAATAAATACCAAATAATAATAAAAACATAAACAATGTTTATAAAGAGTTAGCTATATTGCTTTTTTGCTTTGTTGATTTGTTTTGTCTAAGACGAGGTCTCATTGTGTAGACCTGGCTTGCCTGGAACTTGCTATGCATACCAGGCTGGGCTCAAATTCACAGATATTCATTTGCTAGTATCTCCCGAGTTCTAGTATTGAAAGTGTGCACCACCATTCCCAGAAATATTGTCTTTTGAAGTTCTATGTCAATCTGTATAAGAATCTGGAAAACAGATGTACCAAGAATATGTGTTCTGCATTTTTTCCCTCTCTAAACTTTCCTGGAGCAATTCTCACCATCCTTAAACCCAGGTATTTACTGCTGTGGTAAACAACAGATTCAAAGGTTCATTTCCCTGGACTTGCAGGGGAGAGGGCAGAAAATAATGAATAAATGTTAGTAGATGAATGCATTTTGTGATAAGTACTAGGCAGAAGTAGAATCCTAACAAAACTGGGTTTACAATGATAACGCAAAAATAGCAACACTCACAGCATACGGGACCTCATAGGTCATGGTATGGACTACATATTTTTAAATAATCAGGAGCATGATGCACACTGACTTTTATTTTTAAATTATTGCTTTGATTCATAGATTTGAGAGTATATAGGAAGCAGAAAATAGAAAAGCAATAAGAGAGGGAAGTTGTCTGAAAACAGGACATATGTGCACAGTGACAGAGATAAAGAGAAATGGATTTACTTGAGAAATATTTGTAAGCTATCAATCATTGACGTGATGATAGATTAGATAAGGGACGTGAGGAATAGCAGTTAAAAAGACAGAAGAAAATGAAGAAAGCTGCCAGCTTTCTTAGGAACCTTTAGGAAACAATGGTGGCATGAATGAGACCATAGAGATGACCAGTCCTCTCCTTGGGGGATTAGATATCAAGGAGTTTTGGACACAAATGTTAATGAGTTTCAAAGAAATGTATAAATAGAATAACAAAATATCTGACCCTCACAAAGGAGGCTTGGAGCATGAGCAGAAATTTTGGTTCCTCACCAAGGAGTGAGCATTTAAAGTTGGAGGAGGTGTGTAAGAAAGGCTAGAAGAGAGGGCTTGGTATGTACACTGTGGAAATAAATGACTATAGACTGAAACATTCCAAACAGACATTCAACCTGTCACAGTTCCAAAGTGTTTCAGGGCGTCAGAACCCAGGGTGTCAGTAGTGGTTTACTGCTTTCAGAACTTCCCTTGCATCCAAGATGATCTCATTCTGAAGGTCTGAATAATATTTTCAAAGACCTATGTGGAAATAAGGACTTGGAAATTTCCTTTTATGGGAGCACATTGCATTGCACTACATGGGATATCATAATACAGTACTCCTAGAGTTGAAAGTTTATGTAGAATGGGAGCCCATAAGGTACTAGATGATGCTTTTGAAGAGGAGGTGTACTGATTAGTTTTATGTCAACTGGACACAATTTAAAGTTATCTGAGAGGAGAGAACCTCATTTAAGAAAATGCCTCCCTAATATTGGGCTGTAGGCAAGCCTGAGAAGCATTTTCATAATTAGCTCATTGTGAGTGGTGGCATCCCTGGGCTGGTGCTCTTAGGTTCTATAAAAAAGCAGACTGGGCAAGCTATGAGGAGCAAGCCAGTAAAAAGCATACCTCTGCTGTCTCTGCATCAGCTCTTGCCTCCAGTTCCTGCCCTATTTGAGTTTATGTCCTGACTTATTAGAAGATGAACAGTGCTGTGGAAGTGTAAGACAAATAAACCCTTTCTACTCAGTTTGTTTGTTTGTTTGTTTTTGGTTGTTTTGTTTTGGTCATGGTGTTTCATCACAGCAATAGAAACCCTGACTAAGACAGGAGGGGAATCAAAGAACTGGGGGCTCAAAGAGGTCAGACACATTTGGAAGATGCTGTGATGAACACTGTATGAAGATCCAAAACTAAGTGTTCTCTACATACAAGACTCAGTAAATGGCTCTGTCACTCTGATGAAGTACCCAGACAAAAGCAGGTAAAGGGAGGAAGAATGGATTGTTTTGGGCTTGGAATTCAAGGTACCATCCATCGTGATGGGAAATTCAAGTCAGTAAGAGCTTGAATAAGATGACCACACTATATATACAGAAAGAAGAGAACAGTAAACACTTGTGCTCATCATTCCCTTTTTTGTATCGTTCAGGACTAGAGACCAATGAATGGTGCCACCTACAATAATCTAGTGAAGATGATTCCTCACAGGCAAGACCAGAAGGTAACCTAACCAGATGATTCCTCTCAGGCATGACCAGAAGATAACCTAACCAGATGATTCCTCTCAGGCATGACCAGAAGATAACCTAACCAGGTGATCCCTCACAGGCATGACCAGAAGATAACCTAACCAGGTGATCCAAATAGGCATGACCAGAGCATAACCTAACCAGATGATCCCTCACAGGCATGAGCAGAGGATGACCTAACCAGGTGATCCCTCACAGGCATGACCAAAGGTCTGTCCTTAGATGATCTGGATCTTGTCAAATAGACAATACTAACCAAAGCATTCAAATAATGTTCCTGGTTTTGCTTCTGTTGAGGAAAAAGATACTCATTTCCTAGAGATGCACTTTAGCTTAAATGAAAATTATTGTCATGGAAATATTTTGCTGTTAAGTGATGATGCTTAAATACATTTTTTTAAATTGGTCACACCAAGCAATTTAATTTATTTTATCTTTATTGAAAATGGAAGATTCATTTGAAAGTCTGTTTTAGGACATCTTTGATACTTTAGCTTGCATAAATGTAGCAAAATTTCCTTTTCAAGAGGATCAAATAATACTTTTATGTATTAGAAAATGACTGAAGTGGTGAGTAGAATCTGTCCTCTGATGAATAGTTTGAGAAATAGTGATTTAAATTGCACTTCTAAAATATTTCAACACATAAAATTAATTGTAATGATATATATAATTATGATAAAAGAAAACAAGTGAAGGACCGACTAATATTATAGACTAATATGACAATATACATTGTGTGTGTGTGTGTGTGTGTGTGTAAAAATTCTAAATGTCTTAAAACAGCCTAGAACTCCCTTGAACTAATTCTATGTCCAATACTTTAAGCTTGACATAGGCACACACTCATTTATCATCTTGCCATTAGGGTGACTTATAGAATTTAGACAAAGGTAATGGATCAGGCTCCCAAAGGGTCTTAGACTAAGGCATAGGATGGATTCTAACTAGACACACTCTTTCAGCAGGAAACCATATTAACCTTAAAAGTACCCAAGGATAGGTAAGTATGAGATATAATGCTTAAAGATCTCTTATTTTTTTTATTTTTTATTTTTTTTAATTTTACAATACTATTCAGTTCTACATAATAGCCACAGATTCCCTTGTTCTCTCCCTTCCTGCACCCCTCCCCTTCCCCCCAGCCTACCCCCCATTCCCACCTTTTCCAGATCAAGGTCTCCCCCGAGGACTGGGATCGACCTGATAGACTCTGTCCAGGCAGGTCCAGTCCCCTCCTCCCAGATTGAGCCAAGCGTCCCTGTATAAGTCCCAGGTTTCAAACACACTTTATGCTGGAGAGGATGTAGAACTAGGGGAACTCTCCTCCATTGGTGGTGGGAATGCAAGCTTGTACAACCACTTTGGAAATCAATATGGCACTTTCTTAGAAAATTGGGAATCAATCTTCCCCAAGATCCAGCTATACCACTCCTGGGCATATACCCAAGAAATGCTCAATCATACCACAAGAGCACTTGCTCAGCTATGTTCATATCAGCATTGTTTGTAATAGCCAAAACCTGGAAACAACCTAGATGCCCTTCAACTGAAGAATGGATAAATAAATTGTGGCACATATACACAATGGAATACTACTCAGCAGAGAAAAACAATGACATCATGAGGTTTGCAGGCAAATGGATAGATCTAGAAAACATCATCCTGAGTGAGGTAACCCAGACTCAGAAAGACAAATATGGTATGTACTCACTCATAGGAGGATGCTAGATGTGGAGCAAGGATGACTGGACTGCTACTCACATCACCAGTGAGGCTACCTGGAAAACCTGACCCCAAGAAAGACACGGAGAAATGCATGAGAGCTACATGAACAGCCTGGACATGAGTGGGAGCAATGAAGGGCGAGGGTCGAGGGAAAGAGAGCGGGAGATCCTAGCTGGATCAAGAAAAGAGAGTGAGAACAAGGAATAGGAGACCATGGTAAATGAAGACCACACGAGAAAAGGAAGAAACACAGAGCTAAAGAGGCCCACAGAAATCCACAAAGATACCCCCACAAAAGACTGCTGGCAATGGCTGAGAGACAGCCGGGACTGACCTACTCTGGTGATGGGATGGCCAAACACCCTAATAGTTGTGCCATAAACCCATCCAAGGACTGAGGAATCTGGATGCAGACATCCAAGGCTAGGCCCCGGGTGGAGCGCTGGGTGTCTAATTAGTGAGAAAGAGGAGGGTTTATATGAGCGAGAATTGTTGAAGCCAAGGTTGGATAAAGCACAGGGACAAATAACCAAATGAATGGAAACACGTGAACTATGAACCAAAGGCTGAGGGGCCCTCAACTGGATCAGGCCCTCTGAATAGGTGAGACAGTCAATTGGCTTGATCTGTTTGGGAGGCATCTAGGCAGTGGTACCAGGTCCTGGGCTCATTGCATGAGTTAGCTGTAAGATCTCTTATTTTTAAGGACTGGATATATACATGGAAAAATGGGAGATCTTATGCTTATACTTATATGTGTGTATTTGATACTCAGATTACAGTCAACAGGTTTTGCATCATGAGTTACAAAAGCTTTAAATGTGGTATGAGCAAAAATTTTAGATATTTAGGTATAGGTATCCAAAGGGTATGATAAAAAAATGTTTACAAGAAAAAAATAAAGCTAATAAAACCAAGTTCAAAATTATTACATCTAGGCCATGCTCACAACACTTTTATAATAACCTTGGCGTAGTAAATCAGAAGAAATGGTGGTCCATAGAAATAATTAAGATTCTTGTCAGGGGAATTGGTGGTACATGCTCATGATCCCAATGCTCTGTTGGTTGAAGGAAGAAGATCACAGATCCACAGCTAATCTGTTCTATGTAGGCCAATGTGAAGTACAAGGTGAGACCCAGTGCTCAAAACCTGAAGGATGAAGATGTAGCTTAATAATAGAGCACAATAGCACAATTCTTTTACCAGCACAGGAACAATAATATAATTTCCAACTTCTAGGGCCAGGTTGCTAGATCTCAAACTAGGTTTTTTTTTTTGAAATCAAGAATGATCATCTGGGGGTTGGGGGTTTAGCTCATTGGTAGAATGCTTGCCTAGCAAGCACAAGACCCTGGGTTTGGTCCTCAGCTCCAGAAAACAAACAAACAAACAAAAACCGAAAAGAATGATCATCTGGGTGATGGACAATCCACTCTTGTACACATACTACTCACACTGTTCCCAACAAGTAGGTGTAGCACTAGCAACTACAGTTAGGGAACATTCGATCTTAGAATCAGTTTCTTCCATATTAAATGAAAATATACTTGCTTGAAGCATAGTCAGTTTTTCCCTGGTTTGTTTGGGACTATCCTATTTATACTTTTTAAACCAGTTATGGGCAGAGCAAGATAGTTGGTCAGCCATCATGCAATAGCACAAGGCAATGAATAAAATATTAACATATTGTGCCTACAGTACTCAGAATTTCTCTAGGGAAGTTTTCTAACTAAATTCAAGCTTTTAATTTTGTAGTTATTAAATATAAAGTATTAGAGCAAATGCAAAATTGTAACTGCAAATTAAATCTTTCCTATTCAGTCTGTGTGTCTTTGGAGCAATTGCTTCCATATTAACTACGGATTTCAAAGAAGGCAAGATCTCAGTCCATCCCAGACCGACTGGACCAGAATCAATCTTTTAATCAAAATATATCCATATGTTTATATGTGAAGAGCTGATAAAGAACAAATAGCTGATTTCCAGAGTGACCTCAATTCCATAAATTTGTTTCTACTCACCTGTGAGGCATCTTTATGCCTTGTAACTGGTCATATTTCAATATTCAGGTTTTGGAGGGTGATCTTGGTAAAACATCTCCACACATACTTCTCATGTATATTAAAAGCTGAGAATCTCAGTTTACCACACACATAATTATATATTATTAACCTAGTCAAATTTTCAGCTCTTGCACATATCATCCATTTTAGTGAAAAACTAAAAGGCAGTAGAATGGACCCTGTCCTGCTATAAAGATTCCATAGAAGAAGGTTTGCTGGAATTAGAAGTTCTGGTCTCTGCTTCTCGAATTTCAGATTCAGGAGACTAAATCTGGATATAAGGTAAACTCCAAAGGAAAAAGGAAAATTTCATTTCAATGACCCTATTTCCAGAGCAGGTCTTATAAAAGGAGACCCAAGCCTGATATCAAATGATCTAGGACTAAATGATTAGCTGCACTCCCACTTGCAAGCACTGTGGTTTTGGGTAAGCTCCTTTTGTAACTGAATCTTTAGTGTGTGGTAATGGTATCCATCATACATGGAAATATAAAAAGGGGAATTCGGTGTTTGTCTTTTGAAAATGCTCCTGAAAATATTCATAACTTTCATTTTCCCAAATAATAGTAAGTTCATTTTTCACAGATAATTGGTCAGTTATTTTTCATCTTAGCCTTGGAATAATCTTATTCTTCCAAGTTCAGGCTGTATATAAACCTCTGCATAAAAAAGATCAGAAGAGCAGTTAAGGATGAGGGAAAAACAACACATGTAGCCATTTCCTCTTTTTCACAGTCACAAAGCTCATCACTTTACTAAATTCTCCCTGAATTCCTAGAATATAGAAATCTGTTTAAACAAGCATGGTATACATTTGAATTTAGGATTAAATATTATGTAGAATCTGCTCTGAGAAACAGAGCTTTAGTGACTTATTATTGTGCATTGATTTATCAATGCCAACAAATATTCCCACAAATTAATCAGTATTTCAGTGGAAAGGCAGTGTACTATCTAATAAGCAATCATAGGAGAATGGATGGAATAACATCACACACTTGAAGGGGGGTTAAGAATAAACAAAATGCATTGTACTATTTGTGTTTACAAGACTAAATGAAAAATGTTCTAACCAAATTTTTTTTGTAATGTCCAGATAATGGTGCTATAACTCACTGTTTGAAGTTTGATGAACCACAAAAAACAACTCCCAACCTGTGAAATTACAACATATTACAAGTACATCTGTAATAAAAATATAATGATATATTTTATTAGGTTGCAAGAAACCACTGGACCTAAATGGATCTAAGATATAACCTTTAATTTAGGAACTTATTAAAAAATAACTTTATTCATTCAATCTACCATGCTGCTTACTTCTACAGTGGTATTATGCAGATTGAAAAGTTTATATTTAGGGTTATATATGTTATTAGTATACATGTTATTAGTATACATGTTTTCAGTTTGTTAGTTAACCAATCCATGTACTCTTGTTTGGAGAAAACTATTCCTTCTACTTTCAGCATCCCTTAGTTGTCTGTATATAGTTCTTTGTGTCTGATTGAAGCCTCATAGTTTTTCCCCAATCACTTTGGAATGGCTATGGGCTTTGTCCTTGTTCTGCTTACCATTTTTCTATCCAACTTCTCTACTTCTTTAATGAACAATGAGCCTTAGGTGCAGAAGGGTTTTGTAAATGGAACAGGTTTCACAACTCTGCATTTTCATTAGTTGTGGTTTTCTGTAGTGATCTTCATCTTTTGTAAAGAGAAGTTTCTTTGATGAGGGGTGAGGACTATACTTACCTATGAGTATAGTGATAAATGTTTAGATTATTGTTGGGGATTATCCTGATTTAATAAAGTACTGATTGTAAGTTCTGCTCCAAGATCCATGATTTTTTGATAGCTGGGTAGTTGGATACCCAATTGGTTTTCAGTACCAGTCATGGTTTCCCACTTGTTGAGCATATATAAATTCCAACTAGAGAGCTGTTGGTTCCTGAAAAGGGTGCGTGCCACTACTGCATCTGTAGGGCTATCATGTCATGCTGATTGTTAATGTTATTCATAGATGTTTTATCTGTGTCAAAATGCTCATTACTCCCCTCCTTTGGAAGTTTGTATGGTACCTTCTTGTATTATGAAAGCTGTTCTTTAGGTAGGATGCATTCATGAATATATGTTTTTAAAACTCAACTAACTCTAGTTACTACTTTGACCCTTCATTGAGATCTCAACATCAAGTTGAACTCATGTCACACTTTAATTCTATCATCTCATTTACTCCCCAAATTCATGTCAGATCATCCTTTCTCACTTGGTAAATGGCATCTTCATGCAATCACTTCCTGCACAAGAAACAATGTCATGTTCTTTCTTTCTTCTTTTGACATCTTGAATTCAAGTCATCACAAACTTGACTCATTTCCTCTTAAGTATATTCAGAATTCAGCCTCATCCAACTGTCTTTATTGTTACTGGCTAGTTGGAAACAACATCAATTATTGCCTAAGCTAGCATTTACATCTTCAAGCTAGTTTTTCTGATTTCCATCTTGAAGTCTGACTATCTAGCCTCACAGAGAAGCCAGAGTTACCTTAGAGTAAGGTAAATATCAGCAGGAATGGTGTTCAAAACTCTTAAAAAATGTAAGACCTTTATTGTTACTAGAATAAACTCCCAGCATTTTGAGTGACCTCTACAGCTGTAGTCTCAGGTCCTCTCCTACCCTTGGCCCACAGTTCTTCCACTTTTTTCTCCTTTACTCCTCATTTTGCAGTATATTATGGTTGTTCACACTTCAATGTCTATTTCCTTTGTTTGAAACAGAATTTCACCAGATTCAACTACATGGATCACTCTAAATTTTCTTGTGACTTTCTTTAATGTTAACTATCAAGGATTCCATGACTATTGCCTTTCAATGAAAATCAGTAGTATCATTCTATTTATCCTTAACCTACATAACATACACAGAAGTTACCACTACCTAATAAACAATTTTATCCAGTTCTTCTCTGTTTTTCCATTTCATATTCTACAGTTATTTTCTCATTAGAGTAAATCTGAGCACATAGTAGGCATTGATAAAGGCTTTCGGAATGATTAGCTAGAATACCAGCTGTTATACTTCAAGCTCTCACCTATAATTAATTTTCTACAAATAACTTCCTATCCACAAAAGAGATATCACTATGATTTATTTACATTTATAAGATGACTTGTCCTGATTATCTTCCACTTTTATACATCTAGGTAAAGTTGAAACAATACAGATTTTATTTATCAGCTCTTACCCTAAAATTTCTTACTTGGAACTACCTAGAAGTAGATTATGGTCCCCTTCTCAATATGTTCTATGGTCACTGATAGAACGGAGGAAATAGGAATGATGTCTGGGATGAAGCTCTTTTTACAGTGCTTACATCTTCATTTGTCATTTTGATTTATTTCCTTATGGAACTAGTGGCATTCCATTCACTTCTGCGTCCAATAATATGCTAGCACACAATGGCTAGATAGTCAAATGCACCCTCCCAAACAATGACAGCAAAATTGCTTGTTTCTAAAATAAAATACCATTGTTACTGTATATTGCAGTCACTTGGTTTAAAATATCTCCCATATTTATTGACTTCCACTCTTCTTAAGAATCTCACAATGGTGGCTAGTTTAAAATCTTGATATATGATTAAAGAGAAGGGAAACTGTATGAGCCAAGGCTAAAAATAGACAAGTCTTGTTTTATTCTGACATTTCAGCCAGCAACTTCAGCCCTCTACTGGGAAAACAAGTATCAAACAGGAGGACAGGGGCTCTGTGCCTTGTTTATGCTCTATGGGGACATGCTGATGGCTCACAACACTTGAACAATTTAAAGAGCCTGACCTCTATGCTCCAGGAGCATTTCAGTGAATATGTAAAAGTCTCTGTTAGGACTCTAGTGTTTGGAAACATAATGGCAAGATTTTGATTGAGGCCCAGTATTGATTAACCTCTTTAAAGTTCTGGCAGTGACATTTCTGCCACTAAGCAGTTTGTCCATGCACTTAATACTATGAGAACTGAGCAGCAGTGGTCAAGAGCTTCATAAGAAAGAGTTCTTTTGTCTCTTTTACGTTTCCCTTCAGAGAATATAGACTCTCCCATATTCATTCCAGCAACTATCCAAAGAACATGCTGGAGTTCAGGAACAAGAGGAAAGTCTCTGAAAAAGCCTTGAAAGAGAAGACAAGAGATCAAACTCCTTTCCCTGCCTCTTCTAACTTTTACATACTACTTCATGAATCACTAGAGTACACCATAATTTCATTTCTTATCTGTTATAATGTAAGAGATTAAACCTATGCTCCTTCTCAAAGGTATTTGCTCAGAATGAATAAATCTGGAATTAAGGAATGAAATGGACAGTTTGACTGTGACCTTGGAACAAAGGGAGATCCTGTCCCACATCTTGTCTTGTCTTAGCTCAAACCTGGTGTCACCAGAAGTGCATTTCCAGGCCTGGTTTCCAGTTTTGTGGCATAGTTGATAATGAAAAGAAACATAGGAAAAATAATTTTCAGACTACCTTTGCTGAAATTGAGATCATTTTAAGAAGTGACTATAAAAATCTGTTATTAGTGTCACATTTTATATTTGAAGGGATTGAAAACCCAAAGAGTTAAACAGCCATCTTCAATCTTTAATATAATTAAATGATAGAAATAAAATACTATCATTGAAGCAGGGCTATTTTATCCCTACATCAACTCATTTTTATCTTGTCTTTGTGTAGCATATTCCTTGAGGTCTGGTGCCTTGATTTAATTTTCATGCCTTTTGGTACCTCTGTCTACAGACAAATATGAGCTGAGATGATTTAGAATAAATACATAAACCTTAATAAACTTTGGCCAGAGGTACTCAGAGTCTCAAGGTTATAAATTTCATTTTCAAATGTGCATATCACAGATCTTTGTTTCTCTTGTTACAACTGATTAAGTTTTTAGCCCTAAACTTAGATAATGCATAATGATTCACAAATAAAATTATAGCAGTATATGCAAAGGAAACAATATTATTGGGGCAAAGATGTTATATACTTTGAGGAGAGAATAGGCACTGAGAAAAGAGGGGGCAAAGGAATTCTTGTTGGGATGCTGATGGTGATCTTATTTCTTAGCAAGGATACTTTTCCATTATTATGAATACTGAGTGGAAAATATTGCCCATTTCTTAAAGGAAAACATTCTATTATTTTGCTAAATTAGCATAGCAATAAAATAACTCTGATTGCACCTTGATTTTCTCACAGATCAGTACACTGTTCAACCATCATAAAAAAATCTTTTTTTTGGTTGATGGCAATTAACACAGAGACCCACAACTGGATGATGTGTAGAGAGTTAAAGTCTTTGGAGCACTGAGTTGTAATGAGATTCTATATTACACTTCCTAGTCAAGTCTCAGATACTGTGTGGAAGAGGGGGTTAAAGATTATAAGAGCCAGAGGTGGTAGAAATGGCATTTTGATGTACAACAGGGCTGATGCACACAAGTGTTCACAAAGATTGGACAGCAAGTGTAAGACCCAAAGAAGCTCAAGCCAAAGGAGATCCAAGGATGGAGAAAAGGAAGTGAACTCAAAGTCCCATTTCTATCTAAGAAGCCATTTGCTGTTGAAAGCTCCTGGGAGAGGGAAGATCAGTTGTCCTCAATGGTGTGATACTGGGTGTGCCAACTACACTTGAGGGCTTGCCAAGACACATCAGACTCCATGGCTTTTTAAGACAGAGAAAGAGTATGAAGTTTGGTCATTAGGAAGGTAGAAAGGATCTGAGAGGAGGTAAAGGGAAGGAATAAAATAAAAATATATTGTATGAATTCTGAAAGAATAAAAACATTTAAAAATTGTCCTTTATGTTTTTCTGTTATTATGACATAGGATTATACATGTATATAATTGTATATATATATATATATATATATTATATGTATCGATAATACATATAAATTATTTTCTTCAAGTTTAACATCAGCTATGAAAGCCTGTAAAGTTACCTCTCATTCAAACTCATATATTCCCTGTGTAAGGAGTACTAAGAGTTGTTACTTGTTTATACTTTGTAACCTATATTTGGGGGTCTTTGGACTTAGGGAGTCAGATACTATAAGCACACTGAACAGAGCAGAATATTCATTTCTACAGTATCGTCCCTGAAAAAGACCAATATGCAAAACCTTTCAGTACAGATGGCACCTGAAACAGCTTTTTCTGATCTAGGTTGGCAATGGTAAGGAAGTTTCATTTTGCCGTAATGGGATAAATTCCCTAGCTGCTAATCAGGATGGATTTTGTGTGATATGCACGTGTCTAAGAGGACCTAGAGGAAGACTGCCATGTCTTTGACACCTAGGACACAACATAACAACCCTCACATAGAAATGACTTCTGTCACAGCAAACCCACCAGTAACAGACAGCAAGAAGTGACTTAGAGTTGAAAAGGTCCATCTTCAATCTCCAATCCCTGTCCCCTTCTTCTGACAAGTATGATGTTTCATTCTTCATCAATGTGAGACAACATAAGTGGTCTCTTAACTTAAATCTGAACTGATTCAAATAAACAAGTGCCAAGAAGTTTCTTTAGTTATTCAAGCTAGAAGAATTAATGTTTTTTTATATGCCTTTTTTTTGTTGTTGTTCATTGTGTAGAAAATGGTCAGCTCATGGAAATAACTGGAAAATATACTGTTAAAACCAGAGAATGTTTATAATCAATCCCCATATCTGGATATTATTTAGTTTTCTTGAATACATGAATATTTTATAAACTGGTAATATCAGGGCTTTTTTTCTGTCCTTAAATATCTGTCCAAACTATTTTATGTCATATGTTGGCAAATGATTTTAACATTCACTTTTCACCTGATATATCTTCCCGCTTGTACAATTCATTTCAGAGGCATAACTTGTTTTCTTTGCTAAGATTTCATTTCCTCCCATCTCAGAATTTGATGAAATCTATTTCTTAGTTCCTCGTCTCCCACTGAAAGCTGACAACAAGTATCAGGCCAAATGTAGCTGTCCCATATGAAGTAATTCATTCCTGTCAAAGATTAGACATTATTTTTTTTCTTGACATAAGATGACTGATATCGTTCTGTTAGATCCCAGAGGTAAAACTTAACCACTTAAGAACTAAAACTCATTTTAAGAAATGTATTCTAGCCATAGGATTAAGTTTCCATTTTGAGGTTAGATGTAAGGTACAATGGAGAAAATGGATAATAATGGGTGCTTAAAACTGAGAGTAATTTAAAATTAATACTATCTTAGGCCAGAAGCAGTTAAAGGCAATTCTGGCCTTTGAAATGATTTCAATTACTCGTCCATTCTGTAGCTGTGATTGAGAAGCCATGGCTAGTCTGGTCTGTGTCTAACATGAATCTTTTTTGGGAGCAGGGGAAGGGGTTCCAGACAGGGTTTCTCTGTGTTGTTTTGGTGTCTTTCCTGGAACTCACTCTGTAGCCCAGGCTGACCTTGGACTCACAGAGATACACCTGGCTCTGTCTCTGGAGTGCTGGGATTAAAGGAGTGCACTATGTCCACTCAGTGATTTTCAATGTGTTTTAGGCATGTTAAACAGTTAATAGTCTTTTATTTGACTAAAAGATAACCAAACAACATTCCCAAATGTAGGATTGAAACTAAATATATATCAACTATTATCATGAAATATCATTAGTTTCATGTTTTTGAAATGATTGTATCCATTCAAACTTATTAATACTTTTTCTTTCTTCTTGATGAGTTTTGTACTTTTTTATAGTACAAATACTGACCCATTCCCTCAATTTGCATTCATCTCAACACAAAATATTTAATACTATGAAATACTTGGGAAAAGATAAGTAGCCAAATACTGCAATAAAGCTCAGATTTAGATCCAGTGATATGGCTGAGTGGTTACCACTTCCTGCTGTTCAAGCTTGATGACATGAGATTAATCTGTGGATCCTGTGATAGAAGGAGAGCCAACTCTCAAAAGTTGTCCTCTGACTTTTCTAAACGCCAGCACTCACATATAAGTTATATACACATATGCACACAACACAGATGCACACATGAACACACACATATACACACACATGCACACACAAATAATTTATAAAAGCTCAAATTTGAGCTAACTCATATGAAACAGAATTGTATAAGATGCCTTGAATAATGTATGGATTTTGGAAAAAAATCAGTGTTAATTAACTTTCTTGGTTCTCATAAAATATACTGTATGTTCTGACATTGGATCAACTTATCTTTATGTCTTTACCTCTGTTATCCAGTCCACTGCCATTCAACTTCTACTTAGCTTACTGCTTTCTGGAACATTTATGACTTGACATTTATAGTCATTAAATTTTATATTTCAGCTTTGAACACTTTAGCCAAGAGCTTTCTACAAAAACAATGTCAATGATTTGTGGCTATTTTAGTGACATCATGCACTTTATTTATAGCTAACAAATGGTCAACCTTCATTTAAATGGTTCCTTGATACTACAAATTATATAATTAACAGGCAACTTAACTTCAGTTCCCAACCATACAGAGCCATATGGTTTATATTCAGAAAAAAAATCCACTATGGATTCTAAAATTGCTTGTAGATTTTCAGTATTTCAGCATGCATAATTCTGGTTTCTTGAAAGACTTTCTGGTTTTATTTAACTTTTAAATTAATGACTAATATTTCCATTCCTATGAATCTGTACTTTGTCGCAGAATGTTATTTTAAGGTGTGTTACTTTTGTTTATGTTGCATTTGTTTAACTCTGTGAAGCTGTGTTACTTTGCCTGTCTATTAAAAGACCTGAACAACTAATGGAGAGGCAGGAGAGATACATAGGCAGGGCTGGAAGAGAGAATGAATAGGAGAAAACTGGGAGGAACAAAGAGAGATGGAAGAGTGAAAAGAAGGGGCCAGAGAAGGAGAGAAGAACATCAGCAACCGGCCACACAGTCACAAAGCCAGCCATGGAGTGAGATTGAAAGTAAAATATAAAGAAGTAAGAAAAGGAAAAAGCCCAGAGGCAAGATAAACAGAATATTTAACGTTAAGAAAAACTAGCATGAAATAAGCCAAGCTACGGCCAGGTATTTATAAGGTAATAATAAACCTCCATATGTGATTTATTTGGGATCTGGATGGTGGGCCCCCCAAAAAGCAAAAATAAAATTTTGCTACCCAATGTGGGGCTATAGAAAGCTGAATAACAGTACTCTGTCAAATGAAGTATACTACATACTAATTTTTAAATATATCACTGAGGCCTCTTTGTTTTGTGTGGTGAATACAATACATTTTTCTTTATGTGACATCAACCTAATTTTCAAATTCTTAACGAAAATTATTTAAATGAAAGAAATCATCATGCATTGCTCTTTCAGAATGGCAATTTTCCACCAAGACTCACAGACTGCAAAAGTCTAGGGATTTTTTTTGTTGTTGTTGATTTGTGAGTTTGGAAATTTATGTGTTGGAAATTATGTTTTCTGTGTACCTTAACTCTTTTCCAATACATTAAAAATATATTTTAATCCTGTTCAGCTAATTGAGATCTTGCTCTTATTATTCCAAAAAGTGTACATATGTATTTTCATATTTTATCAACTAGGAAAAGGAAAAAAGACGTAACATATTTCCCCTTGTAAGGGTGGTCTTGACATCAGGTTTACTTTTTGTTTAAAGATTTTTTTTTTAATTCTAACTCTGGTGTTATACTGTGCATCTATATGTTCTTCTGCCAAGTTGAACATTGTATTCTTTTTTTTTTTTTTTTGTTTTTTTCGAGACAGGGTTTCTCTGTAGCTTTGCGCCTTTCCTGGGACTCACTTGGTAGCCCAGGCTGGCCTCGAACTCACAGAGATCCACCTGGCTCTGCCTCCCGAGTGCTGGGATTAAAGGCGTGCGCCACCACCGCCCGGCTGAACATTGTATTCTAATAGCAATGTATTCTATCAAGTTCCTTCAAATATATTCTACACACATGCTGGATTTCACTTTACAATGCTCTTAATACTGGAGAGGTTCATTGTCCCTTAGAGGCTTTTCATGGAGTCATGGTTTACTAACAATTAGGTTTAAAAATCTGCCACACACAAAAATATTTATGCTTAGTCTATGTATAACCCCCTGGAGAGACAGGTACACTGTACACTATCCCCTTTGAGAGGACATTGCACTCCATTACATTTAGCCATCTTTAGGTTGATAGTTCTCCAGGTTGCCCAGTAGGCAGAAATGTGCCCTTTTCTACCAGCCTTAATATTTACTCATTTCTCTTTATCTAAGCTTCTGCTTATTTATATGCATACCAGCACTCACACCTATGCACTGCTAGACTATCCAGGGGACAATATCTACAGTAGGAAAGAATTTGTATTAGACTAGTTTTTTGTTTTGTTTTTTAAATCTTCTAGAGTCCCCTTTGGAAAGCTACTTGGATGTCTGTTCAAGCAAATTGAATTACTTTCCAGTAACACTATTTGAAGGTGGAAACAATGACAATTTTTTTTTAAAGAGCAATCTTTAATCCTTCTTCCTTAGAAAAACATCAGTGATACCCGGGTACTCGTTTGCTAGCCACAATCTCTTTTATAGTGATTATACATAGAAACTTGTAAAGTTTAGCACAAATATATTTACATTGTTCAACCTGACTATCTTATACAGATAATGTAAGGATTCACATTGTATTTTTCTATTTTGAAATCACTTTGTCTCTTAATATATGACATGCTAAGTTAGCTGATAATGGCAATAAACATGGAAATAACATTTAATCTTTAAGCCTTTATAATTTTAAATGATACTCTAGCCACATATCACAATCTGGAGCAATTAATTTTTTACAAGTATAAAAGGAACATATGTATTTGTTATTTTGTTATGTGTTTTTGTTCTGATTAGATAACTTATTTGGAGGTAACTGGACTCTCAATCTAGATCACCACACATTAATTTCTATCAATAAGAGTCTGAGTCTGCCAGGTGGTGGTGGCACATGCCTTTAATCCCAGCACTAGGGAGGCAGAGGCAGATGGATCTCTGTGAGTTTGAGGCAAGCCTGGGCTACAGAGTGAGTTCCAGGAAAGGCTCTAAAGCTACACAGAGAAACCCTGCCTCGAAAAAAAAAATGAGCCTGAGTCTAACAGCATATGGGAGACAACTCTATAGGTAAAATAATTTGATGCAAAAACAATCTGCTCTGTGCTCTGAATCTCTATTGCACTGGCTGTGTGATCTGATAAACCATCTCTCTCTGGCTCTTTTATAGTTAAAGGCACTGATACTAGAGAATATAGAATGCTAAGTGTTCAATTTTTCTATTGAAGAATGAATACTTTAGAGAAAATATAGGGGATTTGAGGAAATAATGAGCACTCTTCAAAAGAAGCTTGCATTGCTTTGAAGACTGGGCTCATGGTCTTTTGTAAGCTAGCAGTCTGCTCAGAAAAGTGATGTTTACATATTTGAAGTAGATATAAGAAGATTGGAGTCATTGTCAAAATTCCATCTTGAAAATTCAAGGAATTAAAAAAAATATTTATTTTTAACCCTATATATGTGTGTGCTTGGGATGTGGTATGTGCACATGAGTGCCTGTGCCAACAGAGGCCAGAACAGCGTATAGTATCCACTGGAACTGGAGTTACAAGTTGAGGTAACCTGCCTGGTAGAGGTGCTGGGAACCACACTTATGCACACTGGAAGAGTTGTGCAAGTTGTCAAGTGCTCTGTCCCAGATAAATCAGGGTGGTTTTATACTTATCAAAGGTATATCAAGCTCTACTATTAATAAGAATATATAAATGGACTGTAGAGTGAGCATCCCTTTCTAAGACCATTTTGTTTCCCAGGAACATTGTCCAGGCAAGGGTACAGATACTAACTGGGAGGTAAAGCTACAAAAGAAAATAAATAAGAATTTTGGTAATCCTAAATCATTCATGAAAAAGAAAAGATAATAAAATCCATTGCCCTTGAAGAATTATTCAAATAAACCTAAACCAAAATGCATACATCTTACCTGAAGTGTCAATAGCTTATGCAGAGTTCAGACTGGAACCTACAGATATGTAAGCACAAAAACACACTGACAGCCAGGATTGAAACATTTAGATAAACATCCAAAGGCATTTGAGATGGGACATGGTCCTCATGAGCAGAATCCAGTGATCTTTGCTCTTATACATGCATGCCCTTGTGTAATCTTCAACCTGTAAATAGATGCTCATGGTGATAGGAATCAAGAGAAAACAGCATTTAAGATCAAAAGTACAGAAAAGAAAATAAAGAGAAGAAGTGGAAGACAAGAGATAGAATTACTTGTAACTGATTCTAAGAAAGTACATACTAGTGGAAAAGAACTTGTTTATTTCTTTAAAATTCCCCCAAATAAATAGTATGTAAAGTACATAGTTATAAAATTATTTTATAACATAAAAACCTGAAAAGTCTAGTGGTTATAAGAAGACATTTTTCAATTTTAGTGTTCTGTAACAATCAAAATGCTGGCAACTTTTAAAAAGATATATTTATTTATTATGTATGCAGCATTCTGCCTATATGCATCCCTGCAGGTCAGATAAGGGCACTATATCTCATTACAGATGTTTGTAAGCCACCATGTGGTTGCTGGGAATTGAACTCAGGACTTCTGGAAGAGCATCCATGCTCTTAATCTCTG
Source organism: Peromyscus leucopus (assembly GCF_004664715.2). Lineage (NCBI taxonomy): Eukaryota > Metazoa > Chordata > Mammalia > Rodentia > Cricetidae > Peromyscus > Peromyscus leucopus. The sequence goes on from NC_051086.1 coordinate 12,702,234, forward strand.
AGCCATCTCTCCAGCCCTGTAAACTTTTTTTGATGAGAAAAATATTTTTTGTTCTTAAAACATAAGTTAGTTAAAAATATTAGCAATAATGCATTCCATGTGCAAAAACAGATGTTTTGTATACTTAAGTATATACATAAATATACATAATGTGCTTATGTATTATTGAATTAGCAAAATAGTTAAATAATGTAAAGGTATAACAGAGGAATTTGCTAAATTTTGCTGTCATAAAGTATTTGTATATCAGCAAGCAGTATAATATGAAGTGAATGAAAAATAGTTGAGACATTTTTGTTTACTCTTTACATTGCTGTCAAACTTTAAACTTTGCTTTTGTTTGTGCGTGTGTATCTATACCTCTGTGTGTAGCATATGTCCATACATATATGTGGTGCTGTGGATTTGTGCCCATATATATTTGGGTGCACATGCACAGGTGTGTGAATGAATGAAGCCAGAGATAAATGCCAGATGTCTTTATCAATCAGTCTTTATACTACTTTTGAGGCAGAATCTCTCACTGAACTTTCAGCTCACTGTTATAACTAGAATGAATGACTGATGTGCTTCAGGTATATGTGTGTCTTTATCTCCCAGGCTGGGATTGGACATTTATGGTGCTGCTCTATACAGGGTGTTGGGGATAAATTTTGCCAGCTGAGTTATCTCCGTATTCCGTTGGCCTTTTTTACATCTCCTGATTTCTTCTCCTTTGAACTCTATTACCTGAACTTGAAAAGCTAAGTCCCTTAGCTGCAGGGCATGTAACACCAGAAGAGCACAAATACATGCTGCACACTGCCTATGCAGCACAGCAGCCTTCAGCTGTTTCAGACATTATCTCATTAATTTCTCATTTCAACAAGCCATGAGTTTTGTATATTGTCCCATTGTCCAAATAGTAAAATCAATCATGGGTGGTATTAAAGAACATGCCTTAGATCCCAGAGCTCATAAGAATCAAGTCAGATAGATGGTCTGTCTATGTTTGCAAAATCTTCCAACTCATTGTATCACCTTGTTAGGCAACCAAGACATTGGTTAACTAGTTCTGTTGATTTAACATTTTTTTTTTTTTATGAAAAGTGATTCTTTTTATTGTCGCAGATGTTTAACCTTTACTTTTCAACAGTTGTAACCATTTTGTGCTAACTTGGCCTTTTTGAATCCCTTCCTCATCCAAGCAAATATCTTGATTCCTGCACTACCTTCCATGATCTCTTTATTTTATATTAAGCAAGAAGCTTTCTGTAAACTGATGTAATACTTTCTCCGAGGAGGGGAACAGTAACCTTGTAGAACACAGCCTCTTTCTGCAGCACATGCCACTAGATGCAGGGAATTCTGTGGTATACCATACAGACCACAGGAGTCCCTGACATTTGGACTGGTCTCCCACACATCCACATAACAAGCAACCTTTTCTGAATTTCAAAGTGGTCATTAACCATGCAGGGCTCACTAATACTTCTTCCTTTCTAAGCTATAGACTTTGTACTACAAACTCCCAGTATGCTGACCAAACAACCAGTGTCCCTCACCTTTCTACCTTCATTAAGCTCAGGCACACTCTGGGCAGTTTCTGCCTAATTGCTCTTCCTTGCCTGATTCCTGTCAGCTGGTGGTGTGCCTTTGCTAAGTACAGTATCAAACAGCACAAAATACCTTATTTTCTTACATAATCACTCTCAGCCCACGAGAATCAAGAACATAACACACTAAATTACTATGATTGTTGGGAAATCATTTGGGAAACACAGGCTAAAAAGATGCTTGGTGGGCTACTACTGCCTAAATTGCATTTTTGCTTTTCTTCTTTTTGTTTTTAGCACATAACTATGCAAGTGAGCGGAAGAGTGACAATTCTAACTCTTTGCTAGTTAGAGGAAACAAAGCCAATGCCAGAATGTAGTCTCATTGTCTTTTCTACCACTGAAATATGTAGGAATAAGAATGGCTTATTAAACTTGGACCAGTATTCCAGGGGTTCCTCTTAGAAGAGATGTCCCAGCAAAAGAAAATATCAATACTCTGCTTTAGAAGGCCATGATATATCATGAATACCTCATTCTTTCCAAACAAAAGTGCTTCTGAATATAAATATGAGAGATCACATCCATTTTGGGTTTTATCACACAGAACCTTTGATCCAGTTAATATTCTTAAATACTGCACTGTTTCATGTTCTTGGGAGGATGAATGAATGATAAGGAGACTCTGATTCTTGTTCCCTAGTCAGGTAGTGAAGACAGACAATAAACAATAGGCAGGATACATCTACAAAGCATGCAATTTTGAGAATAATGAGTTGTAATAATGACAGTAATCATGAATGTGAATCAGTCAGAGATTTCAATGTCTGTGACAGCAGGTGGATGTATTCCATGTGACCACGTATTCAAGGTATGGCTCACTGAAAACATCAGATGAGAACTAACAAGAAATGAGGAATAATGACTCTTTTGAGAGAAAAGGCCCTTGGATGGGGCATCTGGAGTATCTGAGGACCTGAAGGAGAACAGTGGGCTACAGAATAGAAAATGATGGGGTATAGCTGTGGAATGGTTAGGAATGTTGGGGTCACATGGTTGCATGGCAGGGATTTAGCTCTTATCATTCAATGGCTCTCTGATCTTTTTTTCAACAGAGGAACAATGCTATCTCAATTGCTCTGGTAATAACAGACTGTATAAAGGCCTTAGCACTAAGGTAATTCATGAAAAGAAACGGATCATGTGGGTTACCCTGTAATATGAGAGGTGAAAACAATATATAAAGAAAAAATCCTGGATCCAGTAAGAACAAGAGAAGAAACCAGCCCTGCAATCTAGGAGATAAGAGTGATAAAGACAAAGACCAAAAGTAAACCAGAAGGAAGGTTAGTAGGCACAGGATATAATTCTTGATCAGATATCTAATGTATTCAGAGAACTGGTATTCAGAAGGATGAGGATTGCAGCAAGGTCTGAGTGTATGGTTTACATGGGGCAGGTGTCACTATGTTGTCCTAGCCAATTTATGCTATCAGTTTATGTCCTAACCATTTATGCTACAATGAAGTGAAAGCCCAGTATCACCAAAGCTTCAGGGTTCAAAAAACAAACAAACAAAAACTTGAGAAACTGAGCTTATACAAAGACAATTTTCAAACTGCAAAATGTTGGCTGAGAAGAAATCACAACATGCTTTAGAAAAGATATGTATGTAGCTTGTAAAGAAAGAGGAGCTTAAGGAGTGTGTGATTTCCAAAGCAGAAATGAACACACCAAAGAGGTACTATGAAGAGACTTCTACATCGTGTGCTTTGAATTCAAGAGTACATTTTACATGATTATTTTTTTATTTTAAAGTTCTCCTATTAAACCTCTTTTGTTTGGGCTACTTTATGTACTAAATCTCTGAGAAATCTGAGACATTCCAGATTGGGCCAATATTTATACATAACATATACATGGAGAGAATTACAGAATGTGTAATGCGAAGAGCAACTGTAAAAATAAGCAATGTATTGTATTTTTATTACTATGTAATTTTATAAAGGATGCAAGACAGATTTTGAGATTCATTTCTTTGACACCAGGGTTCTATCTAGTAATAGCACATTGCATTGTATATGCTGTTTATGCACAAAAGCTCAAGCAATCATGATTTTTTACATTTTTGAATTCAGCCTCTGCTTACCATAATCATATTTATAATTCTCACTGGGAAGAAAAAAAGATTTCCCTTAATTGAGTTCATATTTTTTTCAGCTGGAGATTTGAGGCAAGTTATCTATATTTTACCACAGCACAAAAGAAATAAACTGAGAACCGGAAGTCTGTCAATGTGTGGAGCCCACGCCTGTCCGGCTCCCCTTAAAAAAAAAATCATTAAAGGAACTATAATAAATTATATCCTTTGAAATGGAAATTACATAACATCCATACTCACTTCTTAGGAACTCTATTTTTTTCTCATAGATGATATGTTCTCAATATGATTTCTTCTAGACCCCTCTCTTTTTTTTTTACCTCCAGGTCTAATCCCAATCAAAGCCAGCAAGTCCCATCCCTGTGGGGCACTAAAGAGAATTGTTTCACATTGTTACTGGGAGGATTTGTGACTTTAATTATTTTTGCAATTATTTGCTACAATTCAACTGTGATTTTATTCTATAATCACAGTTTTCCTTCCTGATCAATTATTTGATGCCTCTTCAAAACAACTCTGCTAATCTGAGTTCGGCCTTGCACATTGTGTTGCTTCCTAAAGTGCTCAGGGTTTGGTTTCCTGGACTCCTTCAGAAAAGCAATAAACCTTCCCACAGGGTACACACACCACTGCAACTTTTTCCTCACAGTTTAATTAACAAAAATACCAGAAAGACACTTCATATCATCTTGAAAGTTTAGCTCATTTTGTGTTTCAGCCAAGGATACTCCCCCATGCTGCCACACATCTACTCAAACATGATCTCTTGATCGTGATCAAGTTATTGACTGGAAGGGTACATTTCTCAACAAGTATGCAAAATATAGTTATTCTTAAGTTTGCCATGGGAATATATGTCTTCTGTTGTTTTTGAATACTTTCATTTAAAAAATATGTCCATTAATAACTTCCTTCCCAACCCGTTGTTATAGTTTTTACTGTCCTATTAAAACTTGCAACACATATTTTCAGAAAAGAAATCATTCCTTAAAAAATCAGAGGTAACGAGGCCAGCCTGGGCTACCAAGTGAGTTCCAGGAAAGGCACAAAGCTACACAGAGAAACCCTGTCTTGAAAAAAAAAAAAAAAAAAAAACAGCAACAACCCCCCCCCAAAAAAAAACAAAAAAAAAATAAACAAAAAATCAGAGGTAAATAACCTTATGTATGGGGAGGTACATGAACACAAATGCACATATACTTATGTCTTGTTATACATATTTAAAATTGTACATGCATGTACCTGGACATTGCTCATCTATATATATGAGTTAAGTCTCACATTACTTTTGTTAGACATTAAACATAGTTTCAAAACATGACAATTTCTCTTCAAAATCATCAGTGTCACTGTTCAGGATTATTACTGGAAAGATTTATTTGGCATTGAATTTAAGCTGATATTTTCAAAGAGTCCCATAAAACACCCACTGCTACTTATCACAGAAATATAATTTTCCCAGGACCAGTAAATCGACTACTACAACAAATCTGATGAGGAAACATAATTATTTATCTCTAGAATTTCAGACTTCTGTCCTTAAGTTGATTCATTATACATTTGTACCTACAATGGAAACAAACAAAACAAAATAAGAAGCAATTAGAAACTACAAAAACTTCAATGAGTGTCTTTCCTTCCTATTGCTGCTGTAAAAAAAAAAAAAAAAAAAAAAAAAAAAAACCTGAAAGAATTCCATAAATCCAGCAGCTTAGACCACCAGGAGTTCTATATCCTTCAGTTATTCAGGTAAAGAAGGCAAAAATGGGTTCTACTTGACTGAAGCCCAAATGTCTGCATGTCTAAATTTTTTAAATGGAAATTCTAAGGGAATATCTGTTTTGTTCTGTTTTTTTTTCTCAGCATTAAGAGTCCACCCTTTTTTTTGTTTTATAATTCTTTCCTCCATATTTAAAACCAGAGATAGATAATTGAGTTTCTCTAACACCAGGTCACTAACACTGACTCTCTTATTCAGCACCCTCTTATTCCTTTAAAGAATGTTGTTACTACACTGGATTTGCCTGGGCGATCCAGGTTAGTTTATGTAAATTCTGTTAATTAGGAATGATATCTCAGGTAGCCTTGGGTCCCTATTGTTACACAATGTACCATATAATCTGACTCTGAGGACTACAGCATGGGTAAATTTTAGTGGGCATCATTTTTCCTACCACATGAGGAATAATTCTATCTTTTAAGTATGAGTATCAAATACATAAAGCATGCCCACCCAAAGTCTGCACAAATAGTCAACATTGATGCATTTTATAAATCCTTTGGAAGTCACTTGCATTCCATATTCTCATTTACTTCATTACTGATGAGGTAATATCGGAATGAATGCTTTGAGACTTCCACAAATCTTTGTAATTATATCACCATTTAAAAAAGGACAACTTATGTTTATAATGTGAACAACACTTGGTTTAAATTCAACTAAATATTGAAGTGAAAGGTGCTTTCTTACTGATGTTATGATACTACATATGGAGACCTGTGTACAAATGGAAATACAGATGTGTATTTCTCAACAGAGAGATGTATCATATGCTGACAGGCAATGTAATTGCTTTCAGAACATCAAGGAATATATTTAGATAAATCTAGATTGTACATTTTTTACAAATCAAGTTTCAATGGCACAACCTGTCATGTTCTCAGTCTGTCCTTTTACAGTCCTGTTCTATTAGTGAATAACTTTATAATAGGAAAACATTCAGTGATGGTGGACTTCAACTAAGAACTGAATATACATAAGTCCTCTTTTATTACTTATGCATCTATATACCTGAATTATCACTACAACAGAAAGGTCCACCAATCTACCTGTTTCTTACATGTCATTTCTAAACCACATACTCACATTGTCATCAGTTATTCATACCATGAAACAAATAACTATTTATCTCTTCAGCTAATCATCTATTTCTCTATTTGACATACAATTCTCTATTTGCCCATTTGCATATCTATGCAAATGGGCAAATAAAACTTTATGGCATAGAATCCTGTAACAAAGGAAAGATATCATAAACAAGATTTGTTCCAGGAATTCAAAGACGGTTCTATTGCATTGTGATGAAATACATTTATGCGTCTCTATATTAATGTTGCAGAAAAATAAAAGCCTTTGTGTATGTCCACACATAAGTAAAAACACATTATGTTCCAGAAGCAACTCTTCAAATCTAGGAAGATTAAAGAGTCTTGTGGCTACATACTTGGAATCCCAGTCCCCAGGAGTCTGAGAGGAAGATTTCAAGTTTGGGGCCACATGGGACTCAGAGTGAGACTGGATAAGATAGTGAGAGTCGTTTCTCAACAAATACACAAACAGAATTCACTGAGTTAAGATTGATACCCATTTCCACAGTATGAAAGAGTCATGTATTTCAGCTTAAAGGAAGAGCTACCAATAATAGAAAACCTTGAAAAACAGCTAATATTTTAAGATACTATCACAGGGGCATGAAAAGTGGCTCAACATTTTGTAATACTTCTAACCCTGATGAACTGCGCTTGATATCCAGGACCTACTAGCAGGAGAGAACTGACCCCTGCACATTGTACTCTAACATCTAGGTATATGCTGTAGCCCATGATTCCTCTCTATACAAAATAACAGTAAAGTACAACACAAATGTAAAACTACTGCCACTGTTACTTTATAAAACATTTCTTATAGATGCACTGTTAATTTATACATATACGCTAGATATAGACAATTGTGAAAATTTAAAAGAGAAAGGAAGAGAGAAAGACCCAGGTAAAACTGATTATTTATATAAATGTCATTTATATAAAGTGTACCCTATAAGGACACAGTGTACCTAAGGACCTGAAAGAAACTGAAAAACTACTATAAATAAAGAAATGTCATATATGCTTTCAAAATATAAAGAAGTTAATTAATATTACATAAGAAATGAAATACAAAATAAATTAAAATTAATTAATATTTATATAAAATATTAAATTTAATATTATATTAAAACAGTATAGTAAAAATAATGTATGATAATAACAAAGTACATAGGAATGAGTGGAAAAATATGTGAATCTTATTTGAAGTATATTTTAAAACACCCCTGAAGACTAGAAAAGATTTGAACAAACAAAAGAACACATTGAGTTTTTGCACAGCAAAATGTAACCCATAAACATAATTCCCCATTTTGCTTTATCAATTTAATTGGATCTTCATGAAGTATCCATACTTTTTAAGCCAAATAAGATGATGCCCATAATGGTATCACTTGTGAGTGGTTAGTGAAGGGAATATTAAAAAAATTAAGGTCATCTTCAACTATATAAATCAGCCTGAGATATAGGAGATTTTTTTCTTTGTAAAATGTGCAAGACAAAATGAGTCAGATGTTTAAATACACACTTGAACGAAAAGTAAAATAGGGTTTAACATATGAAACACGTATAATATTAATAGTACTAATAAAATTATAATCAACACTTCACTGACTACTATTTTTTACCTATCATTTTAACTGTCAATGAAAATTCAATAACGAATTCTATTGGGAATGCTGTGTGGAAAGTGATACTGTCACAAATAGCTGGATAAAGTAAATATTAATGAAATATCTATATAAAATAACTTAGCAACAATTTTCACTATTAAAAGTATATAACATTTGACCTAGCAATTGTAATACCGTAAATGTAACCTGGAAATGTACTGTCATGTGTCAGGTGACCTGCACTCAAGCCTTGAAGTAAATGCAAGCAATCGTCTGTAAATATAAACTGTTTTATTGTATCTTTATATACCTGACACATAAAAAATGTAAGGGAAAAAAGTATGCATCTTGAATCAATCAAGGAGGCAAAGTGAAGAATCTGTATTTGTTTCTGCATGATATGGAGAGGCTTAGGGTCGATGTAGGATACGTGGCAAGGAGTGGGCTCAAAGGGCCTAGGAAAAAAATAAAAGCAAGGACATATTTACATTAGATAGCTTTGAATGATGTCTTGGACTGATATGAATATCATTTTCACCTAAGAATTAAATGAAAAAGATTGATGAAAATTCACAAGTGTCCTTTACCCCTTCAGGTATTAATTAATACTGTATTTCTATATAGATACCCCTTTTCCCAATAAAAGAATTTAGAGATGTTTTAACATTTAAATGAAAGGAGATAATATTAGACTAAATGGAGAGTCAAATACTAACGTAAAAAATCATCAGTAAATTCAGATTTGAATACTCCAGGTGAAGGTAAGTATGCATCCATGATTTACAAAGAAGGCTGTTAGAACACTCTATAATTTTCCTCTTCAGTTCAAAAAGGAAACAAATGTCTCTCTCCGTATTGAAAGGACAGAGCATTGGAGCTGCAGTCCAAACTTGATTCAGAAGTTCTGTTTGTGTGTTCAGCCTGACAATAAGGGAACGGGTTTCTTCTTTGTCATCATCAATCTTGTCTGTGATACATTGTATCTTAGGAACATGAAGGCAGGCTACACAGGAAGGGAACTGTAATGTAACTCAACCTGCCATTCAGTACACTAATCCTCTAAACATCACAACTGTCAAAGAACAGATACCTGGGTACTCCTGTGCAGCAGATAAGAAAAGTTATTGAGCAAAGAAATAAAAGTCCAGAGAAAAACTAGACACACTTGTCTTCATATAAGCTTTTCCTTTCAAATGCTAAGTGAAAAATGCAATAGTAGTTAAACCTTATACAGCAAAAGCATGTACTAGAGATATTATGTATGGCAACTCTATAAAGCACTTCATAGTGAATCATTTAAAAACTACCAGTAAACATGCAAAGTTGAAATTGGCATGCTTACCTTTTATTTAAAAATTTCATGCTGTATATTTTGAGCTGCACAATTTCAAACCAGAAAAAAAAATCCCAGCATGGAGAATAGAAATTACAGACAAACCCCATCTCTAACCAAGAAGCTATTTGCAATTGAAACCCACTGAGAGAGGGCAAATCAGTTTTATTTCCCCAGTGGAGTGTCACTGGGTATATCAACCACACTTCAGGGCAGGCCTAGAAGGAGATGGCCAACACCAAGTGGTATGCTTCTATTGTAATGGTGAAATCGGTGCTTCAGTGGAATGTGGAAGTAGGTTCTGGCTATCTCTATTAGAGTAGAGATTCAAATCCATGCTCCCTTTGATTCATGACACACTTCCTATTATTTTTCCCTACACAGAGCATCACATAACTTTTTCATCTACCTTTACTCTTTACAGCAACACACACAGAAGTATTTGAGAAGGCTGATTAATTGCAATGTGTTCCATGAAAAGAGCAATGTTAGCCGGGCAATGGTAGCACACACCTTTAATCCTAGCACTAGGGAGGCAGAGGGAGGCTGATCTCTGAGTTCAAGGCTAGCCTGGTGTACAGAGTAAGTTCTAGGACAGCCAGGGCTCTACAGAGAAATCCTGTCTCAAAAACCAAAACACACACAGAAAGCAAACAGCATGTTTATTGGCTTTACACTTAGGAATTTATTAAGCATTAGTTAAGTATTTTATTGTATACATACATACATATATATATACATATATATGATAAACAATAATTGAACACTCAGAAAGACAAAACGGTATCCTTACAATACTACTACCCAGTTTCCCTATACTGCGCGGTTTCTATTTTATCCATGGTTTAGAGAAAACCAAATTGCTTTAAACAGTGTAGGAAAGTAATGACTCAAACTGCTCTGAAAGGCAATTCCATTATTGAAGTCAATAAAATATAGATCATCATTTTATATAATTACATATACTGATTATGTCTGTTAGAAGTTGTCTTGGCTACAGATGATTTTATTTACATGAAAATATTGTATTTTCAAGAGAAATGATGACAAAAATATTAAACAGAAAACTCTAATTTGTATTTTGATAGAAAGCAGCATTATCTTACTTTTTGTGCCTGACTTCCAATGTCACTTAAATACTTGACTCACAGAGAAGTAAATGCTGGTAACTGGGTTTTATTCAGCTAGCCACTAAGGAAAGAATCTTCCAGAGCTAAACCTGATTCTGCATCTTTTTTTCCCTAAAGAACCCCATTGTTTGGTTTGGAATCTCACACTCCTCAGAATAGTAGCCATGCATTAACATGGAATTCTATGGTCTATGTAAATAAGCACACAAGCCAAGTTAAGGCCAGTGGTCTTTAAATTGACTCAATGAGTCAGAGAAATCCCCAAGCCTCTAAGTCCCTGAATTCTTTTCACTCCTTTTTCTTGTCCTGCATTTACCTTACATCCTTTTTCCCTTGCTCTTGACAATTTAAAGTCAGCATATGGAGCTACATGAAACAGCACATTCACCTTTCCTGCATACCCTCTGCACTTCTTTCTTGGAACCCTGGGCTCCAAATATGCCCCATGCCTGGTTCCTGTCATAGTTGATTTTGTTGTGACACTTTTGGACATAAACAATTTTAGAGAAGGATTTATGAGGTCACAGTGTCAGGAGAACTGTTCCATGATGGTGGGGTTGGGTTATAGGATACGGCTGTTCCTATCAGGGAAGCCAGGAAAATAAAGAAATGGAAAAGAGAAAGCAGCCAGGGCGAGGTGTTCTTCCCAATGACACCCTCACCTGAGCTACCTACTGCATCCATCCAGGTTTTACCTGCTACCTTTCATCAAATCCCAAGCTGGCAGCATATTATGAATACAGGTAGGGATTAATTTATTGATTACATCACAACTCTCATGATCTAATCATCTTTGATATTTTATCTTCCCAAGTGAATTGTTATCTGTATTCTGTCTCTGGATATCTCTTAATTCATTTCAGTTGATAGTAGAGGCTAGTCACTAGTATTTTTGACTTCTTCAGCCAAACTATTTAAAATACTGAATAATTCAGAGGTTGTACCCTGACCTCCCTAGCAATTTAGAAACCTCTACCAACCAAGCCACTATCTATTACATATCACTTCATTGTTATTATTAATTTATTTATAGTATGTGTGGAAGTCAAATGACAACTTGCAAAAGATAGTTCTCCCATTCTACCATTAGGACCCTGAGGTTGAGAGGTTGAGCACTAGTCATCAAGATCGGAAGCAGGTACTATGGACTAACTAAGCTATCTTGCAATATATATATATATATATATATATATATATATATATATATATATAAATATATATGTGTGTGTGTGTATACACACACATGTGTGTATGCACATGTATACACACACACACACACACACATATATATATATATATATATATATATATTGAGTTTAAATGTTTTCATAACAGTGTAAATACTTTTTCTTGCACATCACTGGGCTTAAGTCATTTAGCTTAGACAGCATTACAAAACCATTATATAACAGATATTTGTTACATCAACATTTTAACATGACTAGTTAAAAGTAGAATATGGAAGATTAGAACAGAAGGAAAATGAAAACGCCTTCATAAATTAAATAGATGTTATAATTACATACATGCACACACATATTATATGTATAGAAAGAAAACATTTGACATGTTCATGACCATGGTTCCTTTCCCATTGTTTTCTACTGCAGTCTACTACATCTCGTGACAGGGATAGTGACATGGGGTTACACATGGAGCTATGAGCTCAGGACTCTGCTAGCTACACAGTTAACACTCACATGCTTAACACCGAGTCTCTTTATTTTTAAATGAGCCTGAGAAGTCTTCGCAGCTCCAAGTGCCATCATTTTATTTTAAGAAGTTAAAAATTTGCCTTATACTACTGAAACATCTCAGTGAACATATACATCAGACCTTCCTTTTGAAAAAGTAATCCCAGCTCTCAGGAGGTGAAGGCAAAAGAAAGGATCAGAAGTTTAATGTCATTCTTGGCTACATAGAGAGTTCAAGGCCAGACTGGAATACATAAGATGGTTTTTCAAAATCAGAAAATAGGTTGGCATGTTTGGGATAAAAAGCAAAGACCACAGCACTTATTCAAGTTGAATTTTTATTAGGAAAGTACTGGCAACATCAAAGCTGGTGTAGTCAATTTTTTGCACATTTTTTGAAAGCCCCTAGAGCAATAGACATATTTTTAATGACTCAAAAAGTAGAAACTGCCAATTTATTTTTCCTCAAATAATTAAATCTTTAATTAATTTCACATATAGTTAGTAATAAGCATCATTCCAGTTTTGAACTTTCAAGCATCCCTCAGTTTGCTTGTAGCATGCTTCTGCACTTGCTGTGACTACTTAAGCCTTAGGATCAGTTGGAGGATAGCTCTCAAACTTTCACTTCTTAAAAAAATAAGACACATTCCAAATGATACAGGGAACTGTTGAGTCAAGAGATACAAATTATATGAAACCATAAAGTGGCGTAATTGAGCAAAGCAATTTTGGTGAGAAACTAAAAAGGAGGGGAAATCATGTAAATGTGATTATTTCTAATTAGAAACAATGACTAACTAAATCAAATTATACAATGAGGATTTGATTTACATCCCTGGAGGAAAGCAAGGCATGGATTTGCATTCGTCACCAGCTTTTCCTCTCCCCTTATTACTTCTCAATGCTTTCTTAGACCTTTAATTGTAAGTAAGATGGCTGTTAGCACAGATCTTTAGAATAATTTTGCATATGAAGTTTCATATTCCATCAAAGATTTGTTCTTTCAGCGTGCTCTTCACAAAAAGCTCAATGGGTATCTGCAACACATGAAGGCACGATACCAGGTGCTTTGAGGCGATGTAGAGAGAGCACAAGCCTCTGCTACATTCTCTTCCCTGATGTCTCTATCTGAACAAGAAATGGTGCTGTCTATCATGAGACTAGGAATTGGCCATCATTTGTGATGGCTACCAATGGAACCCAGGATACATTTATTTAAGCACTAACTTCCTCCCAGTGGGTATTTTTGGTTAAGGAGTAGGTAAATTTAGTATGATTCCACTGACAAGTATCCTTGGTGGGTACTTGGAGAAGATGCAGCTTATTTTTGTGGGAGTCCATCAAGGCAGAAGTAGCACACATTGGAACAGACCTCAGAGAATGAGTCTAGACATTGACACTAAAGAAACACAATAAAGGGTTGGCATAGAGACAGAGGGTGCAGGTGTTTTTTTCACCAAACCTGAGCACCTGAGTTCTGTCTCCAGAACCTATATGGAGGATGAACCAACCTCCACAAGTTTGCCCCTGATCTCCACAAATATACACAGTATGACAACACACACAAACACACACACACACACACACACACACACACACACACACACACACACCATAATAAACAAATTAATAAATAAACATTTAAAAATCACAATTAAAAGATTTTTTTCTTTTTGCAATAGTGGGGTCTCACCAGGTAGCCCTAGCTGCCTTGTAAGTTACTATGCAGACCAGACTGCCTCTTTTACAGAGGTCTACTGACTGGCCTTTCCACTCAGCCTATTTAGAGATTATTTTGAATGCAATATATATGAGTTATGTGCAGCTCTTTAGTGTTTCCAAATTTGATTTAACTATTGATCCAGGTATCCATGTCACCCTTTGCAGATTTACCCCTGCTGTTGAGTACAGTACACAATGTTGGTCACTGAAATTTTGAAGTGCAACTTCCAAGTGGAGCATTCTCATGCTCAGGGAGGCTTTTCTGTATGCTTTACTAATTTCTCCTCACGCAACTTCATTTTTCTATACCAAATTATGAGTCTGTCCTATATATCCATTTCCCTATTTGCTTATTGTCTGACTCCTAGTCAGTAATATAAATAGCACTGTTTTATTCATCGCTATTGTCTGTAAGAATGCCTCATTCTTGTGAGAAAAACAATAAATAAATATTAACTAAGTACAACTGATGTGCCCATGTATATTCAACTGAAAAGGTTTGTTGTATTATCTCACATGGGAAGTAAAGAAAACAGAGGCACAGTCCCTGACTTCACATTGCAGAAGTTGTTATCACCTCTAAACATATATCACATGGACAAGCCCAAGTCATGCTACAGTGCTCATAATTTTACACTTTGGGGACCATAAGGCCTTTAGAAGGAAAGTAGACCACCTCCTGAGCACTTTCCTAAGTATAATGTAACAAATAAAAACCCAGGGAAGACTTGGTGAGGAACAGATACTCAAATCTCAATGAGATAATTCTGTAAATTTTATCACAGTCAACCTTTTCATGGGCTAATAGATTGTCTTCTTCATCCTGCTATTATTCTTTACTGGATATATGTAAGCACTACATCATACTAACATTTCCTGGGGATAAATAATACTGTTATGCTCTTAACTGAGCAAATAATAAATTTAGACAGTGCTTCCTACAGAATAATCTACTGGAAAGTCAAATGCTGTACAGTTCCTAGAACTTCTGAAAAAAAAAAAAAGAACTGTAGGAAAGAAATAAAATTAATGATTTAAAAATCACCTTCCTTGCTTTAGGGTAACAGTTTTCATCTTCCCAAACAAGCTTTGATTCCAAAAGTTGTGCTCTGAAAGGCACTATCCTTGAAGACACAGACTAGCTTTGCTTTAGAACCTAAGTCTTGCCCCATGTAGGAATCATTAAGGAAATGTTGAATAAATGAGCACCAAAGAGGATAACCTTACATTGCCTTTATCCTGGAGCTAAGAACACATCTAAGATGCTCAAAGGCTATGAAGAGACTGACATATGAATATCAATCTGTTATCAACTTATAACTCAAGCCACATCTCCAAAGCTTGGGTTTGACATACCAGAGCCAAAAGGCAAATTTTTTAATATCCAGTTGGAGGTGATATCTTTAAAATGAGAGGAATATAGATCTTTTTTTTTTTTTTTTTTAAGACAGGGTTTCTGTATGTAACATCTCTAGTTACCCTGGAACTAGATTTGTACACAAGGCTCGCCTTGAACTCACAGAGATCCTCCTTCCTCTGCCTCCCCAGTTCTAGTATTAAATGTGTGTACTACTACTGACCAGCAGATTGATGCTTTTAATGCAGGCAATTATTTCATAAAATTACCACATGATGGCCTAGTTTGCCTAAATATTGTTGATAAGATGCATTCACTAAACAACTCAAAGCACTACGATTTTTCTATTTATTTTTGTTTGTTTTGGTATTGTTTTTGAAGCAAGGTCACACTATGTAGCCTTGCCTGTCCTAGAATTCTCAGTGTTGACCAGCCTGACCTTGAGCTCACAGATATCTGCCTCCCAAGTGCTGGCATTAAAGGTATGTACTACCATATCTAGCCATGAAGAGTGTGTCTGCCCCATGTTGTATTAGACTTCACTCATAAAACAATTAAAACTATATTGAAACTACCCTTTCTCTCTAGCTTTCTATTTATACAAAGCTAAACAAATGGATGAATTCATCACCAGTTATATGTTAATTATATAAACTTAGCAGACTGTGACATTTTAATATTCTTTAAAATGGCTTCAAAGAAAATACAAAGAAGAATCTTTAATCTCAGCTAAATGACACAGCTTATAATAGTTAGAGGAATGATAGCAGAAAGTACCTTCCACTTATTAAGAAATGCTTAAATACTAGGAATCTATTTATATATGCCTTTTGCTACACACTTAAATCTAAACCAATGCCATATCCTCCTAGAGACAGAAAACAAAGATCTAAAATTGAAGCTTAGCAAAGGGGTATAAGGAATTGGTTTTATTTCCAAATTATTTTCATCCTAATATTGAGATTCCCTAGGACTATGTCTCATTTTTCTGTTGTTGTGATTCAATGTCATGACCAAGACAACTTATAAATGAGAACATTTAATTTTGCTTCTGGTTTCAGAGAGTTAGAGTCCGTGATGGAATAGCAAAGGAACAGATGAGCACTCACATCTTGATTCACAACCACAAGGCAGAAGAGCCCATTGGCAATTCATGAGTTTTTGAATACCTGACTTCAGTGACACACCTCTTCCAACAAGGCCACACCTCCTAATAATTCCCAGACAGTCCCATGATCTGGGGACCACGTATTCAAACATATGAGTTTATGAAGGACATTCTCATTCAAACTGCCACAGCTACAAAGCATAATCGCCAGGAAAGACACAGTAGGTATTGCGTTGCTAGATAAGGAAGTTTTTATAAGTAGAGAACCCAGTGGGAGCATCGACACTCTTGTGCTCTAGTAGCCTAAGATGAACCGTCAGAACAGAGATTAACCTAACAGGCTCTACACAGCAATCAAATGCTTCCTCTTCCTTGTCACACCTTCTCCCTTTAGAGCTTAACTGTAGGCATGAAACATATTGTTTCACAGATTTAAGTCTCCTCCTTTTCATCCAGACCCTATAAGGATCACCCCCAGATTCTGTTACAATGCCTTAGGAAAAAAAATCCTGTACTCTGACCATTTTCTCTATCTTCCATTATTCCATCCTGTAGTCTGACCTGTGACTACTCTTCCTGAGACAGCAAGGCAGTCCTTCTTGAACCAAGTTTAACACAGAAGTGCAAGAATAAGCTGCTCTTTGAAGGGCCTTACTGAAAATGCTAGATTATACTCTGTTTGATGCAGGAAATCTTTGGATGTTCTGAAGGAGATACTGGCTAGACATCCTGCACCCTTCCACTTGCTTTGTGTGTTATCCACTTCAGAGCCTTGTACCAGAATTTTATCTGGCACAGAGCTCACTCTCTAAGTGCTATAGGTACTGCCACAGATTGGCTTCTCAGTGTGGCCACCTTGCTTACCAAGATTGAAATTAACCCCTCCCTCTGTTTCTCCAGCAGTCACTAGCCTTTCTCGGGTTTCTAAAGGCTCTTTAATTGCTTCTTTTTCACCGATTACCTCTGTAAACCTGATGAATTACTCAATTTAATTTTTAGCCTTGTCTGTTAAAAAAAAAGTGTGTAATAATTAGTTGTGAAGCTTAAATTACTTAATTTAGGCAAAGGGTCTCCCCAAATGCTAGTTATCATTTTAAGTCTTTCTTGATCCAAATTAAACACTAATTTTAATTAAAGTACAATCTGCCAGACACTGTTTACTGCTCTAAATGTTATCATCACTCATCCTTGGTACTTGTTGACTTTTCATAATTTTTTATATACACCACACTTTGTTTTGTGTATAACCATAAGCCTGAACCTACAACACCAGGAAAGTGGTGAGTAGCTTAGAGATGATGGTATATGACAAAAAATGACCATGGCATCAGTGAACTGCTCTGTCTCAATGCCTCACAGACTTGATGCCTTTGGGGAATATGGAGACAAGTATTTTATTTTCTTGTTTATGAAGGTGCATTACAATGGAAGCCAGATTAAAAACCGAGTAAAAGGTGTGTGTGTGTGTGTGTGTGTGTGTGTGTGTGTGTGTGTGTGTATGTGTGTGTGTGTAGACTCTACTTCAGGTCTGTTCAGAGCTTGTACCTGCATGCTGCTGAGCAGGAGCTGAAAATTTATTTGCAGAATGAGAAGACCAGTGTCTCTGCCTCACCGTTTTAATAAGATTAAGAAAGATAATGCATGAGAAGTGTATTGCATAGTGCCTAACGTATCAAGCATCCAAAAGAAACCATCATATATCTAGTAATTTTCATCCCACAAATTTGTTCTCTATCCTCTAATTCAATTGACTATAAAGTTATGGATACTGTTTTTAAAAAGCATGCAAACACATACTTAGAAAGCAAATAATAATAATAATCGGGACAATTCTCAAACAGAAAAGCTGAGAACATTAGTGTTCTGCATGTAATGGCATTTTGAGTTTATACTTTTATTTCTTCCTTAATTGTAAAATGTCTCCACTGCTGAGGGATGAGCAAAAGCACAGGTTGTATTTTTAAAAGATGATTTTGTGTTCGCTCCATTTTTTACTTCACATAATGTTTGAAAGGAGAGGGTCACTTCCTGGGAATTGATTTGATAATCCTCATGTGACAACATGTAACAATATCTATAAAGTCAGAGCCATTAATTATTTTGAAAGTGATGGTGCCTTTAAGAAGTTTCCTTTCCTTTATGACAGTGTGTGTCAGAGACATGAAGACTCGGGATAGTCCATGGGAAAAAGATGAGAAACAAACTGTTTCTTACATTCGGCCAGGTACCTGAGAGACAGCTGTCACACAGCTCTCAGGGGTTTTTCTGGCTAGCCTTCGGAAGAGGATGGCATGTGCCATAAAACTCGGGGTTAATTTTGCTTGGGAAAAGAACCCATAGGATTGCATTTAGCTGCTGGGCAGCCTCAAAAACTTGAAATGTGGGTTTTAGAATTATTTTTTCACAGTTCATGTTGAATTCAACTGATAAAATGAGCCCAAAGGAAGAAAAAAATGTCACCCATTTATAAAGAGAAATGAAAACTGTTTTCAGCTGTCAGAAAATTCTTGTCAGATACACCAACTATAATTAACCTGATATATGTATATAGGGATTGTTATAAAAGGTGTGATTACACTGTGGATGAATTATGTTGCTTTGCTAGTCAGGGAAACATCAAAATTAAATTTATAACATCACATACATTATTCCACACTCTATGATTTATTATCTAGTATTTACAAAATTCATGCCTAAGAGTCAAGCAAAAAATGAAGTTGTTTTCCCATTTCACAAAAAAACCTTATCTCTTTTAATATATAAAAACTGCTTGGTAGCTGGAATAAAAGAAAGGGGAATATAACTGGAGAAGATATACAGGCTTTCATTCCACGAGAAGTGGTTGCATAAGCTACAATTGATTGTAAGGAAAACAAAAGAGGTCTTGTTAACTTCCTCTTCATTAATCTCTGTCTCTTGCTTGTGCATAATCTATATGAACAGTGATGGGTGGAGGGAGACCTGTGTGGCAAGCACTAGGTCAATTTCTCAAAAAAAAAAAAAAGAGAGATTTTCAGTGCATATGTATGTCTTAATCTCTGCAATAGAATAGTTTTGTTGTTGTTAATTCTTACAACTGTTTTATGACCTTCAGCAGCAAAATACTTTATTTAAAATTTTCAATATTTGTAAATGAGATGTTCAGAGAAAGGGACTCACAATAGAGGAAGAATTTCATTGGGCTTTGCCTGACATAGACAAATTTGCCAATCCATTCTCTGCTCTCAAGGCAATGTGGCTCCTTTATAACACAAATGAGATGATGTCCTGTATTTGAAATAGTGTGTGAGTGCCTGTTGAATAATATTCAATCGTGCACAGGGCTTACAAGGCCCTGGGTGATGGGACTGCTGAATTTTCTTAATTTTATCTTATTGTTCCCATTCATGCCCATTGCTGTCCTTTGGTTCTTTGGGTACACCATGACCTTTCTTTTCTCTTCTTCGGTCTTCTCCAAGTTTGCTGCAGGTATCAACCACAGCACAGTATTGTCTATCTTTTCCCCTAACTGATACTTTATCTTCAGTATGTGGTCAAGTGCAACCCCCTCAAAAATGCCTTCCCTAATATATCAGTCCTTATTCATGCCTGACAATTTGTGTCTCTGCCTCACCGTTTTAATAAGATTAAGAAAGATAATGCATGAGAAGTGTATTGCATAGTGCCTAACGTATCAAGCATCCAAAAGAAACCATCATATATCTAGTAATTTTCATCCCACAAATTTGTTCTCTATCCTCTAATTCAATTGACTATAAAGTTATGGATACTGTTTTTAAAAAGCATGCAAACACATACTTAGAAAGCAAATAATAATAATAATCGGGACAATTCTCAAACAGAAAAGCTGAGAACATTAGTGTTCTGCATGTAATGGCATTTTGAGTTTATACTTTTATTTCTTCCTTAATTTGGACTGAGTCTACCCAGTTGATCTCAGTCCTCGTGGGAGGCTTTACCCTGGAGGAGGTGGGAATGGGGAGTGGGCTGGGGGAAAGGGAGGGGGCAGGAAGGGGGAGAACAAGGGAATTCGTGGCTGTTATGTAGAACTGAATGGCATTGTAAAATAAAATAAAATGAAAAAAAGACAAAAGAAAACATAATGAAAGATGACATATTGTATGCTTCCAGTCATACAACATCTCAAGAAAATACAAAATTAAAAACAACAACAGCAGCCACAAAACAATGATGTTTAATGGGCTTGGAAAAAAAGAAAGAAAACTCAACAGCAGAGTGCTGGTCTAACATGTACAAACCTTGGGTTTGATGCCCAACATCATACACACCACACACATACACACACACACACACACACACACACACACACACACACACACACACCACATTGCCTGTATATTAGAATGAAGAAAACTCTGTCCTGATGGAATTCGCAAGGAGAGTGTGTTTGGATATAGTGACGAATGAGAAAGAAAGCATAAAAGTCTTGACTCTTAATTAATTTCATTTTATCACTCTGGCATCCATTTATGTGCAACAGGATAGTTTGAATATGGTATGAGAAGGTTGATGGGTTGGTGGTCATTATGAGAAAGTAGCCAGGAATACATGTGAAGTACATAGTGGCTCTTGAGAAACCAGGAGGCTCTCATGGGTCTGCTGTCCTTTCCAAGTCCTGACTCAGAAAGATGTGACCTTATTCTTTCTCTTCTCATCTGTTTTTCTTTTGGATGCTGGTCAGAAATAAGTACACTTTCCCTGGTATTATGGGCTTCTGTACTCTTTCTCTAAAACATGCCTTCTCTACCATATCATGGTTGTTTGCCTGTCCCCTACCTCCACGTCTGCTTAACTCAAAGAGCATGCGTGGCCTTCTCTAACTCTGCTCTGTTTACCTCCTCTGGGGAGTTACAGAAGTTTATAGCTTTTCTGACATGGGTTTTTATTTCAAATTCTGATAAAAATTGTCTTCAAGAATCAAAAACAACAAAAAGGAACATTTGCAAAGTAGTTTGACTCCGGTATTGAATGTTTCTAGCACATGGATGGTTAGGGGGAGCAAAAAGAAAAATCTTCCCCCCATCCTCCCTGAGATTTTGGGGAAGTAAACCTAGTCATCATTTAACACAAAATGTCTATTCTACATAATATTTCAGGTACATGATTGAAATAAAGCAGAGCTATAGGAAAAGTAAGGAAAAAAATCAGGTTCAAATATAAACTTGACTTCATGCCCTTGTGAGAGCAATCTGCCCATGGAGGATTATTGGACATCTTGGTGGGGACTGAATTTGAACCAGGTTCCAAGGATGAAAGCCCACAGTCTAATCTGCTGAGCTATGGAGCCCAGTGTTGTGCTGGTTTATAGAAATCCTATTAACTGAGAGATTGAAGGGAAGCAGATAAGATAGCAAGGTGTTGGAAATCAGGCTTCAGTAGTTCTAACAGAAAAGGTACTTTTGAGCCATGCTACTGTATCCAGATAGGAAGTAAAAACAACACACATGTTTTGTGTGTGCATAAGGGTCCAACTGCCTGTGTACACACATGTACATGAAAATTGTGTGTTTTGTGGGTATTGATTTTTCATGCATTTATAGCACATAAAAATGTTCAATGCAATTAATATGGAAATAAGTTTAATAGAGAACTTGTTTTCCATCTTGAACTGTATTGACTTATTTATATATTCCAAGCAAACAGCAGTGATTTCCACCAAATTTCTCCTCTGTCTTATGTTATCAGTCATATTCAACATTGTAAAATCTACTATAACAGAGAATCTTAATCATTGTCATTCACTCATTTTTATTTCTTCTTTGAGAATAGCTGTCACAAATAATATTTGCTGGTAATTATCCCAACACAAGTAGAATACACTGAGAACCTCCCTAAGTTCACATGATGAAGTCAAAGTCTAGATTATAGATAAACTGATTAACTTGGAACACCACAGGGATGATCAACCACACCTTTCAGGCTATGACTTGTCGGCAGAGAGAAAGCTGCAGATCCAAACTGGGTTTCATTCTCTTAGGCTCAATATAAAGCTATTGGATTGGCTATCATACTAGCACCATTCATTACCATCAAGATAGTTTAAGACTGTGACACCAAAAGTGTTTGTGACTGAGAAAAGCATTATATAAAATTTCAAATTCTGTGTGGTGGGGGAAGCTTCCTAAAAGAGAAAGAAAACCAATCAACACCACCAACACCACCAAAAAACAAAGCAGAAGCTAAAATTGGAATGAGGTAAAAAAATGACTGAGGATCTGAACCTTTTTGTTCTTCTGTCTCTCTGATAGGACCAGATGACACAAGGATTTCCTTCTAGCCTTAAAAAATAATAATTTAGCTACATATCTAAATTATTTTTATTTGTGTAGACTTCTACATATAGCAGGGCTGAAATTCTGGTCAGTGGAGAGCCCTGGATAGAATCTGGCATTTTCTGAGCTGTGATTTTTTTTTTATTATTTTTACAAAGAGAAGCCCAATGTTGATTTCTCATATAAGGTGTGATGAAAAGGCATGAATATGCTTTCTGTTCTGTGGGGTACATTGCTCATAAATGATGGTAAAATAATCCTTGCACAGTCAGTAGATTACTAACAAATGGCCCCAGGAATACTAAGGTGATCATATATTTTCAAACTGGTTTTAATTAAATGATGAATTATTTAAGATAAGTGTATTAGTTGGATCCTTCTAAATTGAAGGAAACTTCTTTTCTGTAAAATACATATTAAACTTTTTGAACAGAAAGGTTTCATTTTCTCTAAAGATAATATTCTTAAGAATGGTATGGCAGTGTGATTTTTGAATTTTATGGTTGAAAGTAAACTGATTTCATGAGTTTTTCATGCAGAAATAAAAATCATACAAAATAAATTAACGTGAATATTGAAAATATTTTTCAAATTTCATTTCTAAACTGTTGCTTAAAGGAAGTGAAGAAATAATATTTATTGAGTTCTTATTGTTGCCTAAAATGTATAATAAAGATATGCTTCCTCCTGATGATACACTTCTGAGCATTTTCATATTTCATATTCCAAGAATTATAAACAAGTCAAAAGTCAAAAATTCATTCTGAAGTATTATAAATGATTAAGTTATCACATGTTATCTGTTCTTTATAAAATAATGATTATTTACAGCATGTATTAGGGCAGCATCTGATACTGGAAAAGAAATGCTCAATTAAGAAAAAAAAAGATGAAGCTGAACCACACACAATATGGAAACTCTATTCTAAGCCCTTCATTTATAATGCTCAAGAGATGTGAACAGTGAACAGTCTTTACTAATATACACTTCCTCATTTCTAAGTGGGAGAGTTCAGTGTGGATTCTAGTTAACAGATCCAGCCAGACAAATGCATGGTTCACCTTCATTCTTTCAGCCAAGTGCCAGTGCTGCACATCCACACCCTCAAAACACATTTTTCATTTCATCCTCACAGCACTGAACATTCTTGTTGCTTGCAATCTCACTGTCGCTCAGCTATCACTCAAGTGTGTTTCTGAGTTAGCATCTTGAGATGTTCTTGCTCTACAAGAGGGATTCTCCTTCACTGAGCCCTGTCCTGCTTTTTAACATCTTATTTTCAAGAAAAGCATCTCAAATTTGAAGAAAAAAATATTATTCACATGTTCCAGTGTGTTTTATTGGGCCAGAGGTTTTCAAGTCCTTTCTCCAAGGACCCTATGGTACTATGTTGAATGTTCCTGGGAGTCCAGGAGCCAGGCTGCAAACCTCTTGACTAATTGATTTGATTAAATTTATATCAGTAATTATGCTTTATGTTTTCTTTCTATGATTTTTATCATTCATATTAAAATATATAGACACAGTTTACTCAGTGTGGAGAGCCACATAAAAGAGTTGAATTTCTAAGAAGTCATTGTTCTTAAATTTATTTGTGTATGAGTGTTCTGTCTATATGCACACTTGCATGCCAAAGAGGGCATCAGATCTCTTTTTAGATGGTTGTGAGTTGCCATGTGGTTTTCTGGGAATTGAACAGGGGCTTCTGGAAGAAGAAACAGTGCTCTTAAACTCTTGAGTCATCTCTCCAGTCCAAGAGGCCATTTTGTTTGTTTGTATTTATTTCAGGACAGGGTTTTCCTGTATACCCCTGGCTGTCCTGAAACTCGCTCTGTAGACCGGGCTGGCCTTGAACTCACACGATCTGCTTGCCTCTGCCTCCAGAGTGCTGGGATTAAAGACTTGCATCACCACCATCCAGCTCTCAAGTGGCCATTTTTAGTGTGTACACCTTATAGCCATAGTTTCCCAGACTATCGGTCATAGATTATTATCAATATCTTAAATGTTAGGAAATAAAAAGAAATGAAAGAAATTTTTAGTAGGCTATAAATATCAAAGTACAAAAAAAGAAAACTTTATTATCCTAAGGTTACAAATATCCATATAAAAATACTGTTGTTATTCATTAAATAAGCCTTCTATGTTTCACCCTTTATTTTCCAAATCATACAACTATGTGTGTTAGACAGCCTATGTCATCCACATGCCATGACTTTGTAGATACAGACTGTAAGGTCATGAAGGATTTCACCAAGATTTTAAAACAAGTCTTAGAGGCCAGTCAATGTTTGAATCCCTTCAGGCAACCATCGAGAGTGTCAAACTTAATCTTCAGTGAAGACCTCAGGAAGTCTGAGGTTTGAGGAACATGGACTGTCCCATCATGACAGCTGTGGAGAGGGAGAGTTCTTGTGAGCAGCAAAAGGCAATGCCATAAAAATGGGGTTACCTGAGCCCACTGGAACTGACCTTACAGTAGCATATGCCCTGGATGCCAGACAAAAAGTATAAGATTTACTCTTTCATCTGATGGGGTTTTGTCTTACTTTGGTCTGATCTTTCTTGGCTATTCTGTGATTTCTCCCTTTGGGGACAGGAATGATTTATGCCATTGTACCATATATGCATGGACTTTTCTTTTGATATATAGGTGCTCATAGCTAGGACTGACCTTGAGGCTCTGAGTATACTTTGGACTTTTGAATAATGCAGTACTAGAACTTTGAAACCACTAGGATTTTTAGAGATGAATTAACCATGTTTTTGCATATGGGATGGCCATGAACCTTTGCAGGGCATAGGTTGACTGCTATGGTTTGAATAGAAAATGCCCCACACCACAGGCTCATGTGATAATGTCTTGTTTCTCACTGGCATTACTATTTTAGGAGTTTCTAGAAGCTAGAAGGTGGGGCTACTGGAGAGATTAGATTATGTCTAATTTCTACTCCCATCTTTCCCCTCCTTGTCTTTTGACTGCTTTGAGGTGAATAGCTTCCCCTCTTCACATATTCCTGCTACCAAAATGTTCTCATAGAAGGCCCAGAAATAGTCAGCTAACAATGGGCCAAACCCTCCAAAACCACGAGCCAAATAAGTCTTTCCTTACTAAGTTAGGTCAGATACATAGTCAACATGATGGGAAAGATTGACACAGCTTGTGAGCCCTTGCTCCTATAAAATCATCATTACCAGTGGGCATGCAGTATTAGTTTCTTAAGTCATCCCTATGACCAAATATCTGACAGAAGCAATGTATGGGGGACATTTCTTATTGGGCTAACGTTTCACTGAAAGGTCCCTTGAGTCCTTATCTCTGACTCCAGTGAAGAATTGCATTATATGTAGAAAGAAGTTAGAGCAAAGTATAGCACTAATATTATGCTCTCAGTTATCCACTTTCTCTAGTTGTCCTTTTCCTGCCTTGCACCACCTTATAATAATGGCATCTTGGTATTAATTTTATCAAGAGATTAATCAATTAATTATTTCAGGGTCACTAGAATCAAGATATCTCTGGAATTGGTCCAATAGACACTCCCAGAGGTACATCTTACTAATCTTCTAGGCCTTTTTTAAAAAAAATATAAACTGTTTTTGTATTTGTGTGTGTGTGTGTGTGTGTATGTGTGTGTTGTTACATTCAGTTCTCTCTTTTCACTACTATCAGTTGATAACCCAAATTAGTTATTACTGAGTGTTGGCAAAGAGTTGGAAAAATACTAGTTGGAAGAGACCAATTTGTTATCTTGTAGTCCTGGCTCACTAATCCCTTCCTATGTCATTGGAATGCTGATTCTCTCTTCCTCATATTGCTCTTACATTCCCACTTGCAAAGGATAAAGTCCAAATCTCCCAGAACACATGACCTCTTAGACACTCCTAGTCTTTTAGGGAAAATCTGATCCAGTCTTCCCTCTCTTGCTTGTGTCCTATGTCTCATCTACCACTGACCTTACATTAATTAGTGAAACAAACTACCTGCTATCTACAGCCAAAAAAAATTGTTCTTTCTTTATGCCACTTCTTATCTGTCTTACATGCAAGTCCCACTTCATGTTTTTCATGCACTAGGTGGTATACATCATTCCAGGTCCAACTGAACTACCTTCCCTTCAGGATGATTAATAATCTTTACACTTCTTTCCATTTTCTAACATCTCAGACCTAACATTATGGAATACCTGTTTGATTGTTTATACACACAAAATGTGCTTTAAAGGAATCTACTCTCCCTTCCTTGTTATCTCCTGCTCTATGTCCCCACCTCATTTTCTACCAAACTTCAAGGGACCCATTTTAAAATTCACTGATCCCACTTAATCCTTCCTTTATGTGTGTGGGTGTGGAAGCATCTATGAGTCAGTCCATAAGAAGCTTCATCATGAAGTAAATGTACTGCCCCTTGTCCACATCCATTAGTTGTCAGTAGCTCTTAGATAAGGGTAGAACTCCATGAGCCTCATCTCTATCCATGGTGGGATTTGAACTGCTTAATCTTGTGCACATCTTATGCATGCAATTCTAGCTTCTGTGAGTTCATATGTGCCCCTGAGCTATGAACTGTTGTACTGCTGATGTCTCCTTCTTTTGACTCTTACAATCTTACACCACCTCTTCTACAATGATTGCTGGGTAGATTACTTTTTAAACAGTGTCAAAGGATCTACTTAAATATTTCTGACAATGAAAACCTAATCCAGGATATCATGTATTGGAGTATCAATTCTCTCATGGAAAAGAAGTATTAAGTGGGAAATAGAAAAATGATTCTTCTGTATAACTGGAGTTTTCCTGGTCCCACCTGGCTTGCAGCCACTCAGACCCAAATAAACACACAGACGCTTATATTAATTAAAACTGTTTGGCCATGGCAGTCTTTTTGCTAGCTAGTTCTTATATCTTAAAGTAACTCATTTCTATTAATCTATAAGTTGCCACATGGCTTGTAGCTCACCAGTACTTTACATTTTACTTCTCATGGCAGTGGCATTTGGCAGCGTCTCCTGACTCAGCCTTCCACTTCCCAACCTTCTCCTCTCTCTTTGTCCTGCCTATACTTCCTGCCTGGCTACTGGCCAATCAGCACTTTATTTATTTACTAATCAGAGCAACACATTTACAGCATACAAATATCAACAGCACTTCTGGAATATTTTTGTAATGAAATATACAAAAGTTAAATGGATGTGTGCACAGGCACAGACTCATCAAGTTGTCAATCAAAATTGTGTTCAACAAAATTGTTATTCATTGTGTACCATTTTCTCCCAAACTGAGTGTCTTGGTAAGAGAAGGAATTTTTATTCACTTTTTCTTTCTCAGAGTTTATCAAAGTACCCAGAAAGAGATATCATGGGGATAGAGGAAAAACCCAGTGCTAGAGAAGTTGCCAGGAATCCCCAAGAATGACCCCAGCTTGGACTACTAGAAATAGTGGAGAGGGTACCTGAATTGAACTGGCTTGCACTAATGATCAAATCAGTGAATACCCTAACTGTCATCATAGAACCTTTCTCCAATGACTGATGGAGGCAGATGCAGTTATTCACAGCCAAATCCCAAGAAGAGCTCCAGGGGTCCAATGAGAGAGAGAGAGAAGAGGGATTCCATGAGCAAGTGCATCAGGATCATGATGGGAAAACCTGCAGAGATGACCAAACCAAACTAGTGGGAACTCATGACAGTTGGATCAATGGCTGTGGAGCCTGCATGTGACTGGACTAGGTCTTCTGCATGGCAAGACAATTGTGTAGCTTGATCTGCTTGGGGGGACCCCTGGCAGTAGAATCAGAATCTATCTCTGGTGCATAAGGGGGCTTTTTGGAGCCCACTACCTATGATGGGACACCTCCTGCAGCCTTGACACAGGGAGAAGGGCTTGGACTTGCCTCTACTGGATGTGTCTCTTCATGGGAGGCCTTGTATTCTTGTGTGTGTGGGGGGAGGGGGAGTGGGAAGCTGGGAGGGCTGGAGGAGGAAAGGGGGGACCTTTCATTGGTCTGTAAAATGAATGAAAAAACTCTTAATAAAAATACAAAAAAGTCACAAAGTACCCACAAAAATGGGGACACATTAGTTTCTAAAATAACATATAACTGAATATGTAAGTACTCTGAAATAAGAAGTCTATTTCAAGAGAAGGATACATTGCAGGAAGAGAAAGTACTTCATTGGCTATTCTGTAAGCAATTCTAAGACTCAGATAGTTGTATACAGCTAGTAAAATTATAGATGAGAATGGAATATGCAGACCAATTAAGAATTCTGAACAATACCTGAGTGTATGGCAATGTTTCAATAATGTAGTTCACTGAACAGCTCGGCAAATACCTGCACCCATATGTCTCTTATCTTCTCTTACACTTAAGACATTTCCCTGAAGGCTAATAAACAATAAATACATTCCTGAAGAACAGTGGATGTACAAAAATGATTCAAATATTATTAGTTACATTAACTTACAGCTGTATCTTTGCTCTTGAGAATCATGTTTAAAAAAAGTTATAATCTTAGAAGACATTAAGATCAAAAGGAAAATAAAGGTGAGTATCTTATTTGTTAAGTTTTTCTTTCACTGGAATGTACAGGAAGAACTTACAATTTATCAGAAAAAAATACTCAATTCTGAGAAAAATTATGAAAAATAACATCCCTACTTCCATGAAGCTTGCAGTCTGAAAAAAATTAGATGTAATTATATTATAATCTTAATGATAAAAATAATTATTGAAAATAGAAATAGTGAATTAACATGTCAAAATTCAGAAAGGATTTCTATATTAGAGCTTTGAAGAAAAAAACTTAAGAAAACTGTAATTTTTGATCCCAGTATCCTCAACCAATTAGACAAGGCCCACCCATGTTATACAGATAATGTACTTTCTTTCAAAAATATTATAAATAATCAATCACATGTAATATGCCCTCAAAACAACACCTTAATGTTTGATCCAATACCTGGGAATGGAGCCTAGCAAAAGTGACCCATAGAAAATTAGTCTTCATAAGATATCAAGTTGGTAATGTAAGTACTCAGAGCTTGAAAAGACCATGCACAGAGCCTTGAAATGACAATGGATTTCTTCTGTCTCAGCTAACTACTGCACTTAGGATGGTTCTAAGTCCACAAAAAAAAAAAAAAAAAAAAAAAAAAAAAAAAAAAAAAAGGGATGGTATGGAAAGTATTCCTTGGTGTCTTTAAAGTCATAAGTTGAATATTCCAAAGTCTAGAAAGGAGGCAAAGGGCCCTTTTGATAAGTCTATTATGTCAGAAGGGAAGAAGTTATTTGACCCTTTATAAAACATGTATTACTCCTTAATCACACAATTGTTTATAATGAAATGAGTCATAATTTGAGTCATGGTTTTGCTACAACCCAGATAAGATGTTAAGCCCAATCAGTGAATGATTTGATCACCACAAATTCCATAAATCTGGTGATATGTTTGTACATTGAATGTTTTTTTTTAATATTTTATTTTTTTATTATGTATACAGCATATATGACAGCAGGCCAGAAGAGGGCACCAGATCTCATTATGTATGGTTGAGAGCCACCATGTGGTTGCTGGGAATTGAACTCAGTACCTCTGGAAGAGCAGTCAGTGTTCTTAACCTCTGAGCCATCTCTCCAGTCCAAATGTGTTTTTAATAACTGCCAATGACATTCTTGTATTAATATAAGCAATGTTTTAATATGTCATATAATAATTATGGTACATATACAATACAAATGCTTATTTATAGCTTCTTTGATTAGTATGTAGTATGTATACTGATATATACATACATACATATATATTAGTTAATGCACACATTTATCAAGATAATGTGACTATAACACAAATACTTTATTTTGATTGATGAGTGAAGACTTGAGTGACATTTCAAGTACAAAAGCTTTTTCTTCTTGCTTTCTTCTGCTAGTTTGTCTATAATATTCTTTTAATGGGAAAAAGTCTTTCACTTTGTGATACAACAAAATCTCTTATTTTGATTTTTTTTTTACAAAAGATGCAGTAGTGCTGAGCCCATGAAATAATCTGTTTAAAAATATATCACCAGAGTTTACTATTCCTGCTTCCTAACAACAATAAAAACCCAAGAACAATGCTAAGACAGTCAGACAAACAGACCAGAACAACAAAACATAAATGGAGCCTGAAAACTATACCATTTTCAGAGGAATTATTGGCATATACTGTTTCTTTAATCGGTCATGTTGCACCTCCCTTGGAATCTCCACAGAAGCATTTTATTGCTCATTAAATATTTTTTAATATGGATCCACTCTTGGCATTCCTGTTTCATAGTTTTCTTCACAAACCTTCCTGTGCCACTCACCTCCTTCCCTACCATGTGTAATTTAAAAGAAATTATGTGAGCTTATTCCTTTGATTAAGAAAGCCTAATACACAAACACACAAAGGATACGACCAGCCTTGCTCAAATAGCTAATGAATCTGGCAGTTTTCAGCTCATTTCCAATAAAACAGGCCCCACAAATCACTATTAAAAATGTGTTTTGCACTTCAAGAACCATAATTGCCCCACATTTACAATTCATAACCAGTGACTGCAGGGTGCTTACTCTAGTTAATCCTCCACAGAATAGTGGATATTGGTGCTGCAGAGTAGGGGCACAACAAAATCATCAGTCACTTGAAATGCTCTTTGGGGAAGCCTCTCACACCAATAAAGCTCTGAAATGCAGCATGGGAAAGCCTGGATATGGACTTCCCCCTAAGCTGTAAGAGATGAAAAAGGTGAAGGTTTGAGATGCCCTGATTGCCTTGCCTGGCACACCTCACCTTAGCTTCACTTACAGCCTCCAAAATGGCAAATATGAAGCATGCAACTGGAGAAGCAAAAGGGCCATATACAAAGCTCCCTCCTTACCTATGTGGACCTATAAGTACAGCCATTATAGATGTGTGAGTTCTGAGAAACTTTTATATATGTGGACCTATAGAAATGGCCATTAAAGATGCATGGGTTCTGAGAAACTCTGTGTATGTAGACCCTTCATCGATACAGCCATTAAGGGTGTGTGTGTTATAACAAACTTGTGTATTTTAGTTGATTTGTTTAAAGTACAATTGGTTTTTGGCAAACCGCCAGTTGATCCAGCTATACTATTGACTCAGTTTTAAAGATCAGCATAAAAGCAGTGGGGCTTGTTGTAGCATTTGCATACATACTTCATTTTATTGGTTGTTCTCCTTTACTGTCCTATCTCCTCCTTCCCTGACTCCTACAGATGGCAGGCAGCTAGGCTTCTGCATACTAAATCCCTTTCACTTTCATGTCACATATACTCTTACCTTCCTCTCCACTTTCCTTTTTCCTAGCACTTTCTGAAGCCTCACTCCCCTTCTCATGGCCTTTTCTTTTTAGTTTCTTGATCTATTATACATATAATTACATAGTATATGTTAATATTATATAATATTAAGTATATTATATTATGTGTGTGTTTCCTTTAATGGAAAGCTAGGCAGGTTCCATATCCTGGCTACTGTTATTTTTACAGAAATAAATATAATGTACAAGAACCCTTATGGTAGGACTTAAAGTCCTTTGGAGACACATCTATATATCTGAGTAGTTACATATTTTTTAAAGAAACTGCCATATTAAATTCTGTAGTGGCTGAATCAATTTGTGCTCTCACAACAGTGGATAATGTTTGTTCTTACCCTACATCCTAACTAATATTTGTTGTTATTCATTTCTTTATGTTAGCAACTCTGAGTAGGGTGAGATGAAATATCACTTATATTCGCATTTTTCTTGATGACTAGTAACTTTCAATACTATTAAGAATTCAGAGGATTATTTGTATTTTTATTTTTAGAATTGTCTATGTAGTTCACTGGTCCATTTATTGATAAGAAGTTTTTTGCTTGGTTTTTAAATTTTACAGCTCTTTATACATTCTAAATATTAGTGTGCTTTCTGAACTGAAGCTGGGAATTCTTGCTATTCTATATTGTCTCTGTATTCTGAAGATAGCTTCCTTGTCTATAAAGGTGGTTTATATTAGTCATTAAGCATTTTTCTACAGGGCTGGGTTAATCATAATCAATTGCCCTAATTTATACTTATCTTGAAATAGCCTTTCTTCTCAGTCAACTAAAGGTAAGTGGCATCTGCTGCTGAACATTCCACATACTTGGAAAACAGGGCCTGGATAACTGACCTTTCAGGATCCAACCCAAAAGTCTCCTTCTTGTGGTCTACATTTCATGCTACCAAAATTACTTTGTACACTGCCAAGGGATGGAGCCAATTAATATTCATACCCAGCTATGATAACTATGAACCACAACAATGACAAGCATGTTGAGATATCTGTAGCAAATGGCACTTACATGTTGTTGGTAAAAACAAACAAACAAACAAACAAACAAACAAAAAACAGATGTATAGTTGGACGTATGGCCCATTCCATTAAAAAGAAGCAATGCCTGGTACCAGAAAAATATCCAGCTCCCCTGAGTTAGTGTAATCATAGATCATGGATAAGAATTTACTACCCAAAGCTTGCAAGACCAGCAATTCCTTACTATATTCTAATCTTATCATTTTATACACAAATAATTATAGCTAACACCCCTATCAAAAACAGGATTGTAGCAAAAAGAGACCATCACAAAACCAAACAAAAACCCAACATAATTCAAGAAATCAAAGGGATCAATGGATTATGGGTATCCCAGCTCCTGTGTCTATGAATCCAGGAAGAACAGAAAATGACATGGAAAGAGTAGAAGACCCAAAATACCATGAAGTCTGCTGTGAAGCATTCTTTCCTAGAACTGGCTGCACAACCAAGGCTGGAATAATGGCAATGTCAAGAGACATGCTAACAGGGAAGGGGAGAAATCTCACAAGGTCACACACTTGAACAAGGAACTAAATATAGGTAATGGATGAGTTTTGAGAGAGGGAGAGTTTGCAACCACAATGGATAAGCTCTCTAATTTTTGGTCATGTCTGTTTTCAATAAAATACCTCTTATGCTTGACTGTCCATTTTTTCCCTCAAAGTTTGGGAATTTTTTGTTATATTTTCATTGAATAAATTGCCAGTGCTTTTTATCTTTGCTCCCTTTTTAACCCAGTATCTACTTATATTGGTCTTTTGAATGAGTCTCAAGAGTTCTTAAAAGTTTATCAGCCGTCACTTAATAACACAGAGTATTCTGTATTGAATGAAAGTAGCTCCAAAAAAAGAAAAAATGTCTCAAAAAAAAACAAAACAAAACAAAAAAAAAAGTTTAGGTCACATCCTTTGTTTTTCTTTTTATATGTTGAAATGCATTATAGTGCTAACCTTCTCTCCTCTATCCTTGAATCCCATTCTTCTCCTTGGTATTATCTGTTGATGATACTGTCCAATATTTTATTATTATTTTACTGAATTATTCTTAATTTCCAGAGTTTTCTGAATCTCAATTTCCTTATTAAATTTTAGTTTCCACATTTTAAAATTTCCCTCCCTAATTACTCATGATTTTTTTTGTCATTGATACCATGTTTCATTTATTTTCTTTCTTTCTTTTTTTTTCCTTTTATTTTATTTTACAGTCCCATTCAGTTCTACATTACAGCCACGAGTTCCCTTGTTCTCCCCCTTCCTTCCCCCCTTCCCTTCCCCCAGCCCACCCCCCATTCCCACCTCCTCCAGGGCAAAGCCTCCCCCGAGGACTGAGATTGACCTGGTAAACTCAGTCCAGGCAGGTCCAGTGCCCTCCTCCCAGACTGAGCCAAGTGTCCCTGCATAAGCCCCAGGTTTCAAACAGCCAACTCATGCAATGAACACAGGACTCGGTACCACTGCCTAGATGCCTCCCAAACAGATCAAGCCAATCAACTGTCTCACCTATTCAGAGGGCCTGATCCAGTTGGGGACCCCTCAGCCTTTGGCTCATAGTTCATGTGTTTCCATTCATTTGGCTATTTGTCCCTGTGTTTTATCCAACCTTGGTTTCAAAAATTCTCGCTCATATAAACCTTCCTCTTTCTCACTAATTAGACTCCCGGCACTCTACCCAGGGCCTAGCCATGGATCTCTGCATCCAGATTCCTCAGTCCTTGGATGGGGTTTCTGGCACGACTATTAGGGTGTTTGGCCATCCCATCACCAGAGTAGGTCAGTTCAGGCTGTCTCTCAACCATTGTCAGCAGTCTATTGTGGGGGTATCTTTGTGGATTTCTGTGGGCCTCTCCAGCACTTTGTTTCTTCCTTTTCTCATGTGGTCTTCATTTGCCATGGTCTCCTATTCCTTGTTATGCCTCTCAGTTCTTGTTCCAGCTGGGATCTACCACTCCCACAGGCTCTCTTTCCCTAGACCCTCGCCCTTCATTACTCCCACGAGGGTCGCCCAATGATGGAGAAATGGCTGAGATCTTCCTGATTTTGTTTACTTGAGAAATGTTTTTATCTAGGTTCTCAATTTATTTTCCTACATCACTCATTTTACTAGAGTCTTCTATATAATTATTGGTTCTTTTTAAAAGGATGGTTCTAAAAGTATGAAGTGTTTCTCTGGCATTCTTAACTCTCCCATTATCTTTGACTCTGGCATTGAGTTGTGGAGTGTGCCTCTTCCTTTTCATGTCTTCTGTGTGCTTTGAACATCTTCTGTGATGGAGGTGTCCTCTATCACTCCATTGTTCTCACTCTTCTTGTTTGTTTATTTTATTTATTTGAGTTCATCTGGTGAGTTCCATTTGGAGCCAAAAGCCAGTTGTGGTAACAAATGTAAAATGCTTTACAGAAGTCCCAGGGTTAGCTTGCAAGAGAAGAGTCTTCTGTACTTTTATTACCTCTGTGAGAAGACTCAGAAATGGTGGCATTCACCAAGTTCCCTCACCACAACCCTGTTTCCTTATGTAATTTCTTCAGTCAATGCATGGATGGGCCTATGTGGAGAAGCTTAAGAATCTATCATCATCAAACTCCAACATCATACTTCTGCCGTCTCTACAGCATGTTCTGCTTGTATGTTAATAATTCTTAATGAACATTTTTAATATATTTACTTTTTAGGAAGCCAAAAAATCTATGTGATTTAAAATGTTTGTTAATCTTTTTTTATATTATAATTTAATTTAATTTTACATATCAGCCACGGATTCCCCTGTCCTTCCTTCTCCCACCCCACCCCCAGCCCTCCCCCAGCCCATCCCCCATTCTCATCTCCTCCAGGGCAAGGACTCCCCTGGGGATTCAGCTCAGCCTGGTAGATTCAGTTGAGGAAACAAATACTTGCATGTTTTACATGACTATGAACTATAGTTACCATGCCACATGTTCAATTTTCAGAACCTATCTTCTAACTCATATCTTTGACTAACAATTCCTTCTTACCAGTTCCTGAAGAAGCACTCTACTACTTGCTTCTATAAGGTTTATGTCTCAGATTTTACATATAGATGAGATAATGCAAGCACCATAATATGATAGTCCACCCTTTGTGCTGTACTATGCATCTCTGGTGTGCCCCAAATTTCCTCATGAGGAATGCTTGCTTCCCAGGGAAGTGCCAGGAAGATGGGAAAAGGGGCCTTAGTGAGAAGCTTTTCTCTCCTTGAAGAAATATCTGTAAGACTTATTGTAGAGCCCTGTTTTCATCTTCTTTTGTGTCTGCATCATAAGATGCATGTTTTTCCTCCACCAAAACTTTGTCCTCATTGCCATCCAGCACCATACCACAGACTCTCAGCAAAGAGCTGATTGGTCCTGTACAAGGACCTCCAAAACAGGAACCCCAAGTAAACCTCATCTCTACATAATGACTATCTCAAGTTTTTGTTATTGTGATAGAATGCTAAAGAGGATAGTAAAATTATTCCAGGATTGGGGTGTTTAAAACTGCCCAAGAAGATAAGAAGACCGTGAGACTGGTTTTTAGGAGTAATTTAGAAAAGTATGGAGGAGGGTATTAGAGAAAGCCTAAAATTAGAATTTAATAGGTACTGCCTGTAGGGGATCGGCATACTGTAATAATGATAGGGGTGTGGATGTTAAAGGGTGGACTGATGCGGTTGCCAATGAAGGTTCTATAGAGAATCAGACTCAAGTTGATATGTGCTACACTGTGGCAAATAGATTTCACCCACATTCTGAGGCTTCCTGAGAGGGCAACTCTGAAAGTTAGATACTTATCTATCTGCCAGAGAATATTTCAAGATAGCAAAGGACTCAGAGGGCAACATGGTTATTACTGGAGTTTTTAAAGCCACATTTACAAAGACAATTGGTTAAAAGGAAATATAGAACAGAAAGATTTGAAATATTTGGCAGATTGGCCAGAAAAGTAACTCCTCAGCAAAAGAGGCTATTTTTATTAGTACTGTTAAAATGAAACAAATTCTTTGAAATCAACTATCAGGAAGCATGAGTCAAGGTTATTTATTTCAAGATCACCAAGCCAGGGCTAGAGAGGTGGCTCAGTACTTAGGATCACTGACTTTTCTACCATAGGACCTGAGTCTAGTTCACAGCCCCACATGGTGACTCCCAGTTGTCTGTAAATAGAGTCCTCAGTGATCTACCTTCTGCTTTCTTCTAGTCTCCACAGGCATCAGGCATGCATGTGGTACACAAGCATACATACAGGCAAAGTAGCCATACACATTATATCAATAATAAAAATTAAAACTTGCCAAGGATAACCCACCTATCAAAGGCTCAAATTGTTAAAATATATACTTGTTTAATAGAATTTTTAGGGGAAAAAAAGGAATCCCAGATACCTTGCTTGTCGGAAACAACCGGGGACTCTTTTTTTCCATACCCAGCCAGCCAGCAAGCCTCTCGAAGGCTCCCTTTTATGGTTCATGGTCCAGGAAGCAATCACACTGACAGTCAGTGCTTGCTTGCACTGTCTACTTGAATACAGCTTTGGAGGCCTGCAGGGATTAGGCCAAGATTCTGAAGGAAATCACAAGACACTACGCAGGCTACTGTAAGATTCAAGTCCCTGTATGCAGCTCCTTACAGAGATCATGTAGAACTATGGGAATGCAGCTGGAGCTTCAATGGAGACCTCTACAAAATCAGAGGAGACAGCAATCAGCAGTGATCATTAGTGAAAGAAAGCTATAGGCACTGAGCAAAGCCAGCACAAGAGCATACTGATGTGAGCTTTAAACAGCAAAGCTATAAAAGGCTTTCCAAATGTAGAG
This sequence comes from Peromyscus leucopus, assembly GCF_004664715.2. Classification (NCBI taxonomy): domain Eukaryota; kingdom Metazoa; phylum Chordata; class Mammalia; order Rodentia; family Cricetidae; genus Peromyscus; species Peromyscus leucopus. Next base: position 12,740,253 of record NC_051086.1, read on the forward strand.
CAGACCATGTTCTGCATAAAATACAAGATGCTAGTCATGGACCTATAGAATCTAATATCTGACATGCTGGGTTTAGAGCTTCCTTTAAACTAATCCATCCTTGCTAGCTTTTAAGTCCACTGTTTTAAACAGAAAGTTTACTCTAAAATTTTCTTTTCTTTCCCCCCTTTTCTTTCTTTTTCTTAAACAGGGTATAACTATATTGTTTGCTTTGAATCTTTTAGGAGACAGTTTGCTTGGATATTTAGCAATGCTGAGGCAGTGAAGAGTGTGGAAACTCTTACAGATAGACCAAACATACTCTGCACTGTGTATTGGTCATGGAAAAGGACAGAATGCTGTGTGTTGGCTGCTGAGTTTCCCTCAGACAGCTATATATTAAAGATTGCCTTCTATGGATGGAAATTTCGGGAGATGGTAGACGTTTAATAATGGGTCTTTAAGAAACTGGGTCCATGTTTTTGCAAGGGACTGTGGAATTCCAGCCACTTTCTGTTTCTGTTTTTTGTATAGTAAACATGAAGTCAATGGTTTTGCCCAACACACACTTCTTGTTTTTCTCATCAAGCAATCCCACCAATGGCCTAACAGTCATGGACAGAAGCTTCCAAAGTAATGAGTCTCAACCAACCTTTTTTTATTTATAAGTTGATTATCTCAGATAGTAGTTCTAATGATAAAATATGACTAACACACCTGTGGTCTAGAGACAATAAACATACTCATACAACTGAGTCTTTACAAGGCCTGGTTTCCGGTTTGTAGGATTTATTTGCTTCAAGTGGGTTCTTGTTTTTGGTTTCAACCATTTTCTTTCTTGAGTTCTTAAGAAGATTAATGAAATTTTTATCGTTTCATTTTTTAAAAAAAAAGGTGTCAAGGGGCTGGAGAGATGGCTCAGTGGTTAAGAGCTCTTCTAGTACCCACATGGAGGCTCACAACTCTCTATAACTCCAGTTCTAGGGAATCTGGGACCTTCACACAGACATACACACAGGCAAAACACCAATGCACACAAAATAAAAATAAAATAAATAATTTAAAAACATCAAACCTAATCATCTGAAATACAAAGAAATTTCTTGGAAGAATGATTTGAAGAAAAAATATCTTGTCTGTTTTTCTGCTTCTGAGAGCTACGTTTTAGAGTCATTCAGTAACCTAAACATGGGCACCCAAATATTTTGCAACATGAGTAAATCAGCTCCTCCTTCATTGACTCTTACACTACACAGGCTCTTCACATCTTTTTTCTTTATTCCCACCATTTACCCAACATCTACTTTTCACACCAGCCATTTCCTATTTTTTTTTTTTTTTTTTTTCGAGACAGGGTTTCTCTGTGTAGCTTTGCACCTTTCCTGGAACTCAATTGGTAGCCCAGGCTGGCTTCAAACTCACAGAGATCCGACTGCCTCTGTCTCCTGAGTGCTGGGATTAAAGGCGTGTGCCACCACCGCCCGGCATTTCCTCCATTTTGTAACACAGGATTTTGTCTTCTGGTCTGCATTTTCACCACACAAGCTTCTGAAGACCAAGCATCAAATTCCAAGAGCCTGTTTTTACCCCCTATTACAGTAAGGGAGTAGGTGAAAGAGACTCCTAGAGTTTTCTTCCTGTTGGTATTTGTGAAAAGATGGCTAATCTGAATGGAAAAAGCAGAAGAAGGTTGAGTGTATCCATTGACTCATGACGATAAGGAATATAGAACAAAATACAGATGGCCATTGTCATGCCCAGGTTTACATAAACCAGAGCATTTTTTTTCCATTACTAAGACCTAGAGTAAAGGTCTTTTTGAGACTTATTTTGTTAATATGGCTTGCATAATAAGCAAGAATAAAGTGCTGCCTCCTTTGGATTTAGGATTGCATACAGCTCTCAACATCATGACCTGACTTCTGGGACCCAAACTTGGGTTTCTCTACAATTGTGGCAAGTACTTACAACCAATAAGCCTTCCTTCAAATGCTACAAAATGTGTCTCATGATAAAAATATTTTTCTTCTTGTAGTTATTTCTTCTTCAATTTAGATGACAGGAAGACCATAACTATTATGGAAACTATAGAAAATATTTTAAATAGTTTTAAGTTTATTTTTAAAATTTTCATACAATATATTTTGGCCATTTTATTTCCCCTACTCTAGCTCCTCCACTAACTGTGGACTCTATGCTGGCAATTTTCAACCTCTTTATCCTTAAATAAAGTGGAGTTGATATCTACAATGATACACATTACACATAATACATAATATTTTGAAAATGAAGTACTTTAAAATAGTATGTATAATTATGTTTATGTAAAACCAGAATAAACTGCTTATTAGATATATGTACACATATGTAAATAACAAACAATGATAAGTAAGTTAGTCCTGAGAAGACTAGCAGATAGTGGGATAGAATGAAAAGGATAAGGCAATTCAAGTTTTATGACAACCACTTTAAAATTACCCTTAAGTATAAACATGCCTTATGGTTTTTGAAAAACAAAATAAAAGAAATAATTTCTTCCAAAAATTTCAGAGTAATTTCATAATATAAAACTGAATTTAAGAGTAGAAACCAAACAATATTTTCCAGAATATTTCAAAGTCCTTTTTTTTCATACCACATGCAAACTCAGGAAATAAGCAAAACAAATAAACAAATTAATAAGTAAATAAATACATAAAATTGGGAGATAGAAATGTAGTAATATATTAGTACATGATAATGAGAAAAGAAAATTCCTTATATCTACAACAAAATGATGAGAGACATCTCTAAGACATGGTTCCCAAAGAGAAAATCTCTTGGAGAGAAGAAATGAATACAGCCAATAATCAGTCTCCTGGGTGAATGGTGGGAAAATAAAACTTTAAACCAACATCAGGAAGACAAACCTACAGCTAAGTCTGAGAATTTGCACATAATCCCAGTCCTAAGCTAAGAATTCACTGACAGTGAAGGGTGCTCTGAGTGTGAGCATTGGTGCAGGAAAGGCAAATTCCAATTTAGTAATCAATTCACTTGAGACAGGGATCTCACATTCATCTGAAAACCTGAGAGCTTGTCTCCTAGCAGCTCTTACCGGAGTGTGGATTGGATAAAAGCAGGGCATCTTAAATGGAGATACAAAGAAAATCTGAAGAATCCTAAATATTTCAGTAAAACCAAGAGCATGAAACAGACATAGGAAAGTATCTACAGATTGGACCTGGGCATGGTAACATACACCTGTAATCCCAACAGTACAGATCCTAAGGCTCAGGACACAGAATTTTAAAGTATTGTTCTTTCCATTCTTACACATAACTGGCAGCATTGGAGATACAAGATAATAAAGTGCATGAAAACATTTTTTTCCTAGAAAACAGGCAGTGATCATTAACTATGGTGAAGCTGATGCTTTGAAAATACAGAGACATAAAGCAAGGCACAGTTGTTTCTACTTAAGATCCCCTCTTTGCAAAAATCCCTTCTGCTTCAGCTTAACCAGGGACATGGCTCTATCATTTCTGTTCGTCAGAATTTCCTATTTCAGATACTCTCATATTTGAAGGCCTTTTAGGAGTTCTTTCTGCTGAGCTCATTCCATCAGGCTTTCATCACCACCAGGGACAGTGTTGGTCATGGTCAATGTCACTGTGCAGCCATATCCACACAGTGCTAAGTCTGATGCCAACTTTCTACTCTTCTTCTGACTTAACTAAATGGCTTTGATACTGGGGACTTCTTGTCTTCTGAAAAATAGTTCAAGTGTTTTTGACTGTGGTAGTTATGTTAATGAGTATATTCATGATGAGTAGAGAAAGAGTGGCAGAGTCAAAGTAAGTCAGCTCTACGCATGTGAAAACACTGTCTTTGATGTCTACATGAGAAGTGTTACCTCAAAGACAGGGAAAAGGTTGCAGGTGAACTACAACAAAGTAAAAGCAGGTGATTGACTGGGTGAACAGGTTAAGAGAAATCCACTGCTCTGCCTCGCCCCTTTCACTCTATAACCTTGTACCAATTATGACTAAGAGGGGTGAAAATAAAGACTGGCTATTTTTGGTTCTTAAAGTTTGCTCAACGCCCATCATGAGCATGAATATTTGAATTATTTCCAACTTTGGAGTGGGAGACTAGGTAAGATTTAGTTTTCTTTAAACTTTTAAAGGTATATTGTTCTTTCCTGTGTGGGATTTGGACTCTGCCTGAATTCCTGTGTCTGCAACAACTCCCCAGTGAAGTTTAAAAGAAGTCAGTGATAATTTCATTAGACATGTGGGAAGTTCATTGATTTAATTAATGAAATTACTACTGAAGTCTGTGTTTCAAAGATAGGTTACCAATTACTTGACAGGTGATTTAACTTACAACATTTGCAAGTCCTAGTAGAAACAAGAATTCTTTCAAAAAGCACCAGGAGAATGATTTGGAAGTCAGAGCTGAAATTGGGGTGATGTAAAAGAAGTCTAAAGTAATATTAAAATGTAACAAGGCTACCACCTTCCACCCTCCAAGACATTGCTCCCATTGGCATATGTTCCTCTGTACCTGCCTTCTTCCCAGTCCATTGCTCCTTCTTTCTATTACACACCCTGTAAGGCTCCATAACTCTCATTCCTCTGACCTTAGACCTCATCTCTCTTCTATCTGCACATTCATCACCTTCATTTAATCATTTAGTTTTGTGGCAGATTTAGGCAATATCTTTCACATTTATAATTTTATCCTCAATACTTTCCCTAAAATTGTGAATCGCATACCTGATTGCTCATTTGATGTGTGTCCATAAAATATAGTTGTTTTAAAATTTTTAGTGTTAGTATTCATTGTGCAAAATCATAGGCTTCATTATGACATTACAAACTTGTATTTTATGTGGTTTGCTCAAATTCACTCCCATTAACCCCTTCTGTTGATCCCTTTCTCTTTCCATTAATGTTTATCTTCCTCCCAATAATCTCACACATCTATTTTGATTCCACTCCTATATCTATCTTTATCGATAGATATAGATTTAGATAATACATAAATATATATAGATAAATAAATATCCTAATCAAATTCTCCATATGAGAGAAAATATGGAATTTTTAATTCTGAGTTTGGCTTATTTTGTGTAACATAATTATCTCCAGTTGTGCTCATTTTCCTGCAAATGCCATGATTTAATTATGTATGGATAACTAAAGAAATAAATATGATTTTTAAAAGAAAAAATTACAAAAGAGAAAACACATGACTGGAGTGTTAAGGGATGGTCTGTATATGCCATGGCCATACAGTTTGTAAGCAATATAAGTCTCTGTGTTTACTTGGTTGGGTCTGAGCGGCTGTGGGACTGGCGGGTGACAGAGATTTGTCCTAACTGTGGGCAAGACAGGAAAACTCTAGCTACAAATGGCGCCCAACGTGGGGCAAAAGTTTCTACCTAAAACCTGAGAAAAGATTCTAAACGGAGCTAAAAACAGCTTCCTAATTGTCTCTCTCAAATGAGCAGCAGCTGCCAGTTTGAGTTCCTGGCGGGTTCCTGGCGTGTGTGCTTGACCTGCAGTATGGCGGGAATGAGGCCTCTGCAAGTGGCACATTAAGTTGCATGGTGGATTTAGCCTTTGCTAGTACAAAACAAAAAGAGGTTTCTGGGCTACACACTGCTTGGATAAAAGCATAGACCCAGGATGGCTCCCAGAGCCGGCGAAAAAGGTACCACCGCCATGTTGGGAAGCTGAAGTGGGCTGAGTCAGCAGCCACAGCGCCGTTTCAGGCTTAAAAGGCTGCAGTTTAAAGCAACAGGCTCAAGGTAATATAAAAAATAAGCCACATAGAGATGGCTACCACACAGAGAATCTGGATTATGTTCTCTTTTATATTTGTAACTGAAGAAAAACATTTGATTGCAAAAGTTGTTAAGTTATGCCAAAATGTATATTTTAAAGGTACCTTGACTTCAAAATTTGGCTATAAGGATATGTTGCTTTGGAAAAGAGGCTCTGCTTTTGTTTCTACAGAAAGCCAGAGGCTATGGATTTGTTCCAGATTAAGATACATCAGGTTTGACCAGCCAAGACCCCCTGAAAGGTCTCCGATGACACCATGGCCCAGATGATCCAACATCCAGAATTGTTTCAAGGCAACTGGCTCAGACGATACAGTCTCACGGACTACTCCATGATCCTAAAATTTTCTTTGTGTCCCCATAAGATTCAGCGCCCCCGCTCCAGCAGGAAGTAGTTAAGAGAAGCTACGCCCAAACTCCCAAATATACCAAGCTGGCTTTGGAGATGTATAAAAGTTAAAACCTTCCTTTTTAAAAAAAGAAAAGGGGAAGTGCTGTGGGATGGTCTGTATATCAAATCTGTTGCTCTGATTGGTCAATAAATAAAACACTGAATGGCCAGTGGCCAGGCAGGAAGTAGGTGAGATAAGGAGAGAGGAGAATTCTGGGAAACAGAAGGCTGAGGCGGAGAGACACCGCCAGCCGCCGCCGCCATGACCAGCAGCATGTGAAGACGCTGGTAAGCCACCAGCCACGTGGCAAGGTATAGATTTATAAAAATGGGCTAATTTAAGATAAAAAAACAGTTAGCAAGAAGCCTGCCACGGCCATACAGTTTGTAAGCAATATAAGTCTCTGTGTTTACTTGGTTGGGTCTGAGCGGCTGTGGGACTGGCGGGTGACAGAGATTTGTCCTAACTGTGGGCAAGACAGGAAAACTCTAGCTACACTGGAGAGATGGCTCAACAGTTAAAGAGTACTTTTGCTCTCCCTTGAGTTCAGTTACCAGCACCCATATCAGGCAGCTCACAACTGTCTATAGCTCACCTCCAAAGGATCTAAAGCCTCTGGGCTCTGGAGGCACCTGCACTCACATGTGTGTGTCCACATGCATACATATACTCCAACACATAATCAAAATTGACAAAAATAAATCCCATTTTAAAATTAAAAATAAGAGATGAAAAAAACAAAAAGAAATAAAGTTGATAGTTTGCAATTTAGCTCTTAGTCAGTCCTTGACGTGTGCAGTGGGTATTCAGATGGCAGATAATGGGGCCTTTGACAATGCAATGTTAGTTTGACATCCTTCTTTATGCATTCCAGATCATGGCCTTGTACATTTTGTCAGATTGGTGTGCTCAGTAAACTCTCAAACCTGTTTTCTGAGATGATTTAATGTGCTTATATGCTTATATTTTCCCAATATGTTTTGTATACCTTTGTAAGTTGATATAGGTAGTGCCCTTTTATTGTAATGTACAAGGAATTTATCAGTCTGTGCCTCCCAGATGGTATTGAACAGATAGCAGTATGCATGTGTATCATGAGATGCAATGTCATTTACCTATGTGTTTTCATCAAAATGAAGACAAATGGCACTGTGTACACTGGAGTCACCCAGTGTAAGGTACAACCTGAATGTCATTGATTCCACAATGCAGAATTATTTAGGGCATAGCCTGATTGCGGCCTTCCCCAATGACACATTTGAAAGAAAGTTGAATGGAATTTTAAATCTATATAGTTTAAATTTTGATTTTGGCAGTGATATTCCAATAGGCCTAATACCACATTTTCAGTGTGGAGATGACACCTAGGAGCTAGAGTTAAATGAATACTGTGGCTTCCTTGAGGACAACAATCCTTTTGATAACACAATCTACATGCTATTATGTCAATATTTACAGATAGAAATGATATCTGAGTTCATGACTCTAGGTATAATTTTCTACTTGTTCCTAGGTGAGTTATTCATGTGGGGATCAAGAGGAAAGAATTCCATAGCAACGGCTGAAGGAGTGCTGGGACTGGCCATCCTATGCTCTGCTTGGGAAGGTTCCACAGCCTTGGCTTGTGGAAAATGCCAAGTGGGTGTCTGATTTTGGTGTTTATACAACAAGTGCAGTGATAAGTGTTGGACGAATAGGTGCAAACAGGTGCACTGTGATCCTTTTACCTAATTTGAATAGAAGCTACAAATATAGGGACTTATTGAATACGTACTGCTCCATTTTAAATGGCAAAGGGCATGAAACAGCCTCATTCCTCCCAAGAATATTCAAAGTGGTTATTACAAAAAAATGAATCATAGAGGTTGCAGTTTATGTTTGTGTGGGGTCTATAAATACTTCACTCTCTAAAATCTTAAGTGATGTCCTCACTCTCTTTAACTAAGCTCACTATGATTCACTGTCCTTATTTCAGAGAGAAAAGGTGGACTTCATTGTCACAGGACTCTAGGACTGGGGATATGCTGCACTTCAACTCCCAAATGTCCAGATTTTACAAATTCCTTCTATCCTCTCATGCAGTGTTTACACCCTTCAGACATTACACACCGATAACGCTCAATGTTTGCAAATTCAGCAATGTTATCTTATTGTATCCCTCCCACCCCCTACTTAAAAAAACTTCCTGGACCTGAAGCTCGCTATGAAGTTACTCTCAAGACTTTGCCCTTATTCTGGTAATTTAATCTTCTTTCCTCTTCTTCATAATTCAATTTTGTCAACCTTTTCTTCAGGGGAATTTAAAATTTACTACCATAACTACTTAATAGGCTGCTTCTTGTGATAAGGGGATAAGAAATTTACTTTTGGGGACATGTGCTGACTTCCTCATGGGTACCATTTAGTCTGCTTATTGCTGACCTCAGGATTCTGCAACTTCAAAATGTTAATGGCTTCTAAAATGTAAGAAATTCTTAACTTCCACTGAAGAGTCACCTGTAAGTAAGTCAAAAAGTGAGCATGTAAGATACTAGTCCAAATTGTTTTCTTAAAAATTAATTGTATTTTTCAATTTCTTATATAATTAGCTTAATTATTTTTGTTTAAAATGTATTAAAATAAATTGATCATCGGTATGTATGAAACGATCATTTATTATATATTTATAGCTAAGCAATATTAATATGTACTACAATTACCTAGCATAGTAACAAGTGACAAAAAAGAAATATATTTATATGTAGATTTGAGCATATGGAATAGCATTATGTATCTCCTTTGCTTTGTACATAGATATATGCCAGATATTAAATTAATAGGGTGAATAGAGTAATTTAGTAGTTATAATAAAATTAAACATATTAGGACACAATGCATTATGTTATATAACTAATACATTTGAAGGTAAAAAGTAAAATCCTTTTTTATTGTATGAGGAAGAAGGAAGTATTTAAATTACGTCTTAAGAATATAAGGAAATTTGTTCATTAAGTATGGATATTTTGTACATGGAGAAAATATTTAAAATTAGAGATACAATGGAAAAACTTTAAATTAGTATACTATAAGTAAAGTTTAGACTATCATATTAATATGCACAATAAGCCTAAAATCCAAGTGGCTGACTTTCATGACACTGATTCCTTTTAACTGTCATACTCCAAGATAGATCCCTAGTGGAGACTTAGACTGAATGACATGAAGTACATTCCATGTGAAAACCCCACCTATCTTTACCTAAGCAATTTGGAATCTTTCTTTGGACTCTACATCTGACATGTTCATGCTCTAAGCAAATGAGTGATGTGGCATGGATGTTACTGAGCCAATGTAGAGATCCGCATGTAGAAATGGTTTAATACCATTTTCACTCTGGGTTCAAGTGGGTTCAACCCAAAGCATTACCTAACTCAAAACTATAGAAGTCGGGATTCATGGCATCATGGACAAGAAATCTTTGGAAGGGTGATTACACCAACCCCAGTCATGGTGCATTCACACAGAGAGTAGATTTTTTTAAAGACAAAAAGATTTTAGTCAGATAATGAAAAACATATAATTTATTGTTTGAGATAAAAAATAAACTTCAATTGCCTAAAAGTCTAAATATTGTTGAATCCACTTCTCTCAATTATTCTTAATGATGCCTTTCTACTTCACTTTACACCACAAAATGAAAGAATTGAGCTATTTTAGACCAGCACCAAATGTACACAAACACCTCACAGATTTGCATATATAAAGTATTCATATCATTAGAGACAAGGCATTGAAACATAAGGACCACCAAGGTGAGTCCTTGGTGATTGGAATCCAAGGTGATTTATGTTCATAACACTTGGACAAATCGGTGATGGCATTTACAGTGCAGAGCACTTCATCTCTCCTGAATGTGGATTCAAGGAGTATATAATTTAAAATGGCTATTAATTGCAAAACTCAGTTTAAAGACAGAAAATTTCATTTCATTTGGTGGTACTATTCATCTGCCAAAAACTTTATGGTAGTTTAGCTTGATGTAAAAGTACTCCTGGATAATAATATGACACTGATCCTACTGCAGGATAGTCCAAATTCACCCTTTGACACTAAGAGCAGAACTGACTTCAAGGCATACAGAATGCTAGGGGACAAGAGAAATACCCTGGAGAAATGTGCTACAGGCACTACTTTACTTTAGTTTGTATAAGCTCTTCTCCCATGCTCAGTATGTGAGGAAAGTGTATCAGTTTGTAACTAACTGGTTTATTTAGACCCTAAAGAGAACAAGTTTACTTTTTTCATCAGCCAGGGCTGTCAAATGTTCTCTTAGGATTCTGCAGAACCATGGAATCAACAACGTGGTGTGTGTGTGTGTGTGTGTGTGTGTGTGTGTGTGTGTGTGTGTGTGTGTGTGTGTGTGTTATTGAGGATTAAAGAACTGGACTCATTGACTCAAATAGTTATAAAGGCAAGTAAATTATAACCTAGAGATACAAATGGTTCTACAGTCTGGAGACACAGAAAACATTTTACTGTTCATATTTGAGGCCACTGGCTGCAGACACAGGGGAGAGACTGTGGGAGTTCAAGTCCCAGTGACACATGCTGCATCATTCTCCCTTGCTCAGGGAATGAGTACTTTTCTTGTACCAGAGGCTTCTTAACTTGTTTCGGAGTTTCACTCACTTAATAGAGAGCAGTCGGCTTCACTAAAAATGCACCAATTTGAAGTGTTTGGAGGGAGGAAAGGGAAGGGAGAAACAATGTAATCATATTACAATCTTAAAAGTAAAAGAAAAATGTTAATATTACCCAAGAACATTCCAAAAGCACATCCAAAATGAAGTTTGACCATACAGCCAGGACTGAGGCTTACCCAACCTGACTCATAAAATTAATGACCACCTTTTGCTTTTTAATTTTTGCAATTGATATTTCATGGTTTTTATGTTTGTTTATTTGTTTTTTTCCAATTTGGGGGCATTTCAAAGCTGAGGCAGTAAAAATTCTGGCTGAAGTTAGCTTTTTCACATTTGTGTCTCCCCAAACTTCAATGGACCAGTGTCTTTAGGAGGCTCAAATTGAAAATGTGCTTATGACGTGGCTCCTTTTCTTTGTTTCCTGTATTTCTCTAAGAATCATCAGTATCTTTGCCATACTCGGGGCATCCTTATCCTCTTGTCAGAATGCTGCGGAGTCAAGGAATCAATAGTGTGTGCCTGTGTCTGTGCATGCATGTGCCTGTGCCTGTGCCTGTGTGTGTGTGTGTGTGTGTGTGTGTGTTTATATGTGATTTAAGAATTTAGTTTAAATAACTTTGTCATGTGTTTATAAAAATGAGCAAATCCTAAAGATGCAGGATATTTCCATAGTCTGTAATCTCAAAAATCAATGTTAGAGCTCAGGTCTGGAGACCCAGAAAAGAAACTGCAAGGTGTAATGATACCTTGCTCAGGGACGATTATTTTTCTTGTACACATTCCTCTAACTTGTTTCAGAAACATCATTCAGGAAGTTGTCTCTAAGTTATATAAAACTTAGGTTTATAGGCAGGTTATAGGAGTCTTGTTACTGATAATTCTCTGATTGATAGTCTTTAGCTTACAATTTGCAATATTAGCCAACTTACCATTTCAAATAGTATTGTATCCATCACTACACAGAAACAGTTATGCACACAGATGTTCATAAGTACATATATGTACAGTCTTTATGGGGAATGCTCAGGGGATGATGCACCCTAAGCCTTCTTTGACAATAAAGACACCAATATTTGGAAATGAATCCAATGCCATGGGTTCTGTCCTTGTTTGGATTAATGCCAAGCACAGCGCAGCTTCCCACCGACTAACAACTGTTAGACACTATGTAATTCATAAAATTTATTTTAATGAGAAGACCTAGCCATTCCATACTGCCATATTTCTGTCACACATCATACCTAATTCTATAATGTTACTGCTTTATTTTCTTCTTGTGAAAGGAATGATGAATTAAAAGTAGACATATAGCCATGAATCCTGGACTAGATGATAATTATATGGAACAGTCAGATGCTGCTGTTAGATTGATTTAAATATATTCGTGTCTTTGTGGTTTGCAAGGTATTACTATAATTTATATCACTTCAAACATGGATGGAGATAAGGTGATATTTGGAAGGTCATGGCTGTTGTCAGTCTGAGAAAACCATCTTTCCCACACCATCATTTTATGCAACCATCTCATATCTATTACATTGTCCTCTACATACTGGTCCCTCATATGTTACTCTTTTCCTTTAAATATATTGGGTTTTGAAAAAAATTCAACTATTTCAAAGAAGAAAATAAAAATATTTGCATCCCATTGCTTAGGTAAATGTTTTAACAAAATGTTAGCCTTAAAAAAAATTGTATAACAACCACATGGTAGATATCAGCACAAGAAGCTACAAAGCAAAATGAAATATACTTAAACTATTCCTAGAGTTTTAACCATAAAGATTAACATGTCTGGAAGGAATCATGTAGATTAATTGAGAATATTGATTTTGTAGCTGATCTTCCTGGATTTGGATCTTAGCTCTTGCTTGATTAACTAGAGATGTTCTAGAGCACTACGCGCATCCTCTCAGCATCCCTCTGCACAAGCTGGGGTTCATGTAAAGACTGTGATATATTGCAATAGAAAAACCTCTTAGAACAATGTTTTTAAAGATGGCATGCTTCTAAATGCTTTTTTATATATTTTTCATGGAACACTAAGTCTAGAAAGAGCTTTGTCCATGCTCAGGGCACATTCTGCCACTGAGCTATAAAGCTTGACATCACTAAACAACCCAGTCTGGCCTTGGATTCACTATCCTCTGGCATCCTCCTCCCAAGAATCACTGTGATTATAGGTGTCTACCGCTATAAGCAGCTGAGTAACTATTATGTATCATTCTCAAAGAAATAAACTCTGTATGTCATAGAAAAACGACCAGATTGTCACAGTATACTTATTATTTTAAGATTTGTAAAAAAACAAAATGCATGCAGCCAAAAGCATGCTATCATATACGTCATATTTAACATGAAGTTTTTAAAGCCTTCCACATTAGTGTATACAGATATATCTGAGAAAGGTAGAACACTGATTTCTTAAAAGAAAGGCTTACTATACAGAATAAACCTTTCCCTACAAGTGCTTAAATTCACAGAATAGAGCATAATTTAAAAGCCTCTCCCTGAATCCATGCAAAATTAAATAACATTAAAGTTCATTTTAAATAAAAATGGGATTTGGGTGACCAGAAAATGATATAGAGGGTGACAGCACTTGGTAGGTACATCTCACTTCCTGAGCTGAACCCCAGACTGGAAGGAAACATTAATTTCGGAAAGTTGACTCTGACCTCCACATGAGCTCTATGGGACATGCACACATCATCCCATCACACAAAGTATTAATTAAAAATTATATTATGCAGAATTTTGGACTTGGTAGAAAAATATATTATACATGCATAGTGGAGTTAGCTTGAGCCAAACATGAAAATCTAAATTCCTGCAAAAACAAACAAAATAAAAAGTACAAAGAGAAGCACATAAATGACAGGTGGGGAAATAAACCTGGAAGGAATTGAAATGCACTAAGAGACTGTAATAGTTAAGAAGCAGGTTGGTTAGTAGAGGGGGAAATAAAACCAAAAAGCATCAGGGGATCAATTTCACAGTAGGTGAGTAAATATATTGGAGATTATATATTTATATATGTCAAAACTGGCAATAAGCACAACATTTCCAAATGATGCCAATGTTTCAGGTTTTTTCAAAAACAATTGCTATGCTTGCAAATGATAAATATTTCCGGTAAATGAGAGTAAATTGCTAAGATCAGCTTAGTCATACCAACATTGAACATGAAAAGCTGAAGTCATAAATAAGAGAAAATGAGTTGCTGAATAATTTGTAAGCCAATAACAAAGAAAGATTATATTGTTATATAAAAATTAGAAAGTTGTGTGGAATTAAAAAGAAACATAAATTATGAGAAATCATAAGGTAGAAATGCAAAAGGAGGTAATTATTAAGCAGTTTTTGAGATCTAGGAAGATCAATGCTCAATCATAGACCACGTAATTCTAATTTTGAAATATTGGTTTGGGCAGAGGAAACACACATATACATCAAGAAGGCACCAGGAGGTTAACACATAAAAATCTCAACTACTGGGTCATATCCTATGAAATCAAGTACTTATTACTAGTATAGAATGTGAGTGACTGAAATCTTATGCCTTCTCTTCAAATAACTGAAAATGCCCAACATTTCTTACTAAGTCCATTCAAATTCAGGATTTATCATAGTAACTACCTAATCTAATACATTCTGTGTGTAATTGTGATCATATTAAAAATAAGTTCTCTACTGGCATCATTGATATATTAAAAATGAAATTCTAATTGCACATTCTTTTTTTCTGTTGTTTGGTGTGTGTTCTTGTATGTCTGAGTATAGAATATGAGCATGTTTATGTGATTATGGAGAGGGCAGATGACAATGTTTGGTGTCTTTATCAGCTTAATTCCCTTGGAATTATGTGTGTGACTTACATGGACCTGTGCTGTTGGCCAGCAATCCCAAATTCCTTCTGTGTCTATGCCCTGTGTCCTTTGGATACAGGTGTAGACACAGTAATGTCCAGCTTCTTTGTGGGTTCTGGGATAAAAGTCCAGATATTCTTGCTTCCATGAAAGTGCTCTTACCATCTGATCCACTTCCCGTGTTCACTTTATTAATTTTTTAAAGAGATAAAACAGTTTCCGTATTATAGGGCAGCATTAACATCAATGGGATTGGTCTTAAAACATATTTGAAAATAAACAATGTCCTAAAGACCAATTGAGCATCTAAATAAATAAAGTACCTGACTCTCTGGGAAATAGTCTTCAAATATTGTATTTTGTTATGATATTATACTAATATAATTATGAACACTCATGTAATCCTGACACATTCTTTATCATAGCTTATTTGAAAAATTTGATAAACCAAAAAAGACATACTTAAGAAAAAGAAAATCCAAAGAATCAATAAAGATATCATGTTGGAAAATAGAAAAATAAAATCAACATAATTTCTTCTAAAATGAGGAGACATCAGAAATAAATATTCCTAGATAAAATCTTGACACTTTAGTCTTGTATTTTTATTGTTGTACATCACTTTATTAAGACACTATAGAAGTCTAAAGCTTGAATCAGCTTTTATGAAACAGAATGTGGCAAATGGAGATGATCTCAGTGAAAAAATTATTTGAATCTGATGCTGCCAGAGGAGACATTGGTCTTTTTAGAAACGTTTGCATTTAATAAAAACTATCTTCCACCTGACCACCAATACATTGTTAAGTCTTTAAAACTTACATCTGACAGAGGAGAAGAAACAGCCATTGTGTATTTTTTTAATTCTTCTTTTGTGTATGAGTGTATGGGGGGTGATGAGTGTTTGTCAGTGTATATGGTTTTAAAAATCTATGTATAAAGAATCCTGTTTCAACAAAAATATATAATAAAGCCTCATGAAGCATGACATTCTCTTGTGGACAAATTTGAGATTCTGCCGGTCTGTGTTAGTTTTGCAAAGTGTGTTGGTTGAATAGTTTGTGTATAGCTTTTGCTTATAATATAAATAATTATTTTAAGGGAAATAAGTGTATTTTTAAAAATTTTCAGGCAAGGCTCACCAAAAGACTCCTATGTAGTGTGTGTGCACAGGTTATAGATTGATACCATCAATATCAATTACTTTCATGCAGGGAGTCAGTACTGAACAAGACCACTAGCCTCCACTGTTGGGCTGTAGGCATGGTGTTTACTTTTAGGAAGCCAGAGGGAGAACAGTTGAAGAAGAGGCCAAGTTCACTACCAGTAGGCAAGAGAAGCTAAATTCAAAATCCACCAGGATCTTCCAACTATGTCTAAAGATCCTCTGCTTTGTGCAAACTAAGTGTTTTGTTTACTCGGATTTCTTTGTGCCTGTTCCTTTAAAAGAATTTCATTTAATTTTAGATAATTTGTGGGATTATCCAGTGACCTTTCAGCGTGTCAACTGGGATTTCACTCAGATTCACTCACAGTTTCATAGTTTGTATTATCTATAATGAATGTTAAAGAACTCAATTTCTGCTTACAAAAGCATAGTGTATTTTGTGGCTTCAGTTGAAGATTCAACCCTGCCACCTTTATTAGGGGCATGATATCACTTAGTGTTTACAGTACCATCCACTATTGCCTACTTTTCTTATCCAGTACAGCAAAAATATCATTACACCCAGCTTATTGCTTGCTTGTATGATGAAAACATTCTCAATGCAGGAAAAATAAATAGCACAGAATACCATACTCTTTAAACCACAGGTTTGACAGAAACGTTCTTTTATTCACTCCTATGTTGACAGGAGTGCCTAAAACTCTAACGGCTTTCTGTCTAACTTTTAAAAATAATTAGTCCAGGGAGGATACTTTGCTGTGTGGTCAAATTCTGGCTGTGTTTTACAGCAGAGCATTGTGTGGTTTAAGTATTATGATTGTTTTAGAGTGGTCATGTCTAATGACCTTGCTACTTTACATCTTCAACAATACTAGCAGTTTGCTCTTCTTAGAGATGTGCTAAGTATTATGGTATAGAGGATGGGAAATTGATTGCTGTTTAAGAATAGTGTTATTTGGGAAGTGTGTGTTCTTCTCTCCATATTCTTCTTGGGAGCTGTGCAGCCTAGTTTTGGATCAGCATACGACTAACTGTTCAATAAGTTTCCTCAGGGCAAGGTACCCATGGAAATGGATTGTCACTTGGCAAGGATTGTCCTTGTAGACCACAGGACAGTGTAGGAATTTGCAAAATTCATGCAACTTGCAGGCTCTTTTCTCTCTCATTATTTTGTTGATTCTTTGGGTGGTTTGCGTTTTATTCTACCAGTGACAAGTGCAACAGCTGTATTTTCCCTGGGAAATCTGTTCTTTCGAGAATATTTTCTCCTGAGATTCAACAGGGGGCTAATGTTTCTCAAATCTCTTATCTGGAATTATTAACTACAATGCCTAAGCCTAGAAAGTTTTCTGACTCGATAGAGACAGTTAGGTACATATGAGAGAACAACACTTGAAACATTAAGCATGTCTCACAGTTCTGAAAAGGAGAGTAAGGCATGCATACACAGAAGTGGACAAGAGCCTCCGGAGTGCACATAGTGCCAGCTGTTGAGAGTAAGTTCCCTGGACACCAAGCATATAGGTTCTGGTATGCTCCAAAAAAAAAAAAATACAATGTGAAATGTGGGATGGATAGATCCATCTTTGCCATACATAGAAGCATATATTAGTGGAAGAAATCTGGTGTGGTGGGATGGGAAAAGAGTGCCTTATCAAAGTCTATTTCTTATAGAGAGATTGAGACATGGGACCCTATTCTAAAAAAGGGACCTGTATAAAAACATGTCCTGCAGACATGAAAAAACTGTCTAAGTTTTAATATTGTTGTCCTTAAAGCATTGAACCTATGTTTATTACTTTTTAACTTTGTAACCACAAGTAGCTCCAATGACAAAAGTGCTGTGAGAGCAGGATGTGTCTGGCTCGATATTTAGTTAAGCCCGCAAAACTGCTTAACTCAATGCCTAGAATAGGGTTATGTAGGGGATGGGGAAGTGTATTTGGGGAAGCATATAGAGGAACAATGGTGGCTTTTATAATGATTATGAGGTATTTCTTATAATATAATGTAGTTCTTAGAAGTCAAAAATAGGAGCCAATAATAAAGCTGTTCAGATAAGCCTCGTGGAAAAACTCAAAGTGTCAATAAAGAGAGCTTGAGCTATTTGGGCCACTTGAGAGCAATCCACCTGGTGGTCAGAACTTTTCCCTGGCCAATGCCACTTCCCTCTCTCAGGACCTGAACCTGAGCCAAGACTGGACCCCAGCATTCTTCCTTCTAGTTTATTCTTCTGACCCTGCAGGTTTAGGATCCTATTCTCAGTCTTAGCCCAATTCACCAAAAATTCTTCAAAATGAAGTCTAACATCAGATGTCCAACATTTCCATTTGATAGTTATGTGTTGCTTCTTCTATTTTTAATTTATTGTTTTAAAAAAAAGATTTTTTTTTCATTTTACATACCAATTCTGGTTCCCCCTCCCCTTCTCCTACCTTTCCCAATCCCACTTTCCCCTGCTCCTCAGAGAGGGTAAGGCACCCCCTTGGGGAGTCAACAAAGTATGGCATACTAAATTGAGGCAGGACCAAGCTCCTTCCCCCGGCGTCAAGACTGAGCAAGGTATCCCACCCTAGGGTGTTCCAAAAGCCATTTCATGCACCTGGGATAAGTCTTCTTATTTTCTAAGAGCCTCTGTGGATGAAGCTTGCAAATTCCATATTTTCCAGTCCTAAAATGCGTAGTAGTTTCCTGCTATTTAAATATTAAAACTATGATCCATCTCAGAACTTACTGGGCATTATCGCACAACAATTTTAACAACAATAACATTAAATGATTAAATGCTATTTCTGAACAATCAGGCAGCATAAAGTCATAGGACCACTGTGGTAGAGGCTTACTTTTGAAAGAACTTTTGAAAATACCCCCTTATGTGGTCAACAGTACCCTCAAATAAAGAGGAAAGTCAAAAAGTAGTATGGAAAGGCTGCATCAGACAAGGATTTCTCACCCCCAGCTAATATTTAGAAATGAATATTTCCTTGTGTACAGTTTTCTCAGGCAGTATAAGAACTTTGCAACATTCTTGGGCTCAATCTACTAGTCCCAGTCATATTTTTCTGGTTGCAGGAGTCAGAAATATATGAAGACATTGTCATTGTCAAAATCAGGCAAACAATACCCCATTAAGGAATACATGAAAGGCAAAGAAAGCACCAATAATAGGTTTCTAATAATAACTCCATGTTCAAAAAAAAAAAAAAAAAAAAGGAGACAAGGGTTGGTGATATGGTGCAGCAAGTAAAGGCACCTGCCATTCATGACAATCTGAGTTTGCTCTCAGGGACCCATGTAGTAGAATGAGTCAGTTGACTACAGCATGTAAGTTATTCTCTGACCTACAAATACTGTTATGACACATTTGTGCCCACACATATATACATTCATACACACAACACATGCTCATTCATTTTCATCATTGCTCTATTTGTAACAACATTAAAACAGTCTTTTTGTTCATACACTGATGAATGGGTAACATAAATGTGATACCTACACACAATGAAATTGTATTCAACTGTAGAAAAATGGAATTTGCAGGTAAACAGAAAGAACTGAAAAATGTTGTACTGAATGAAGTCACCCAGACTCAGAAGACAAAAATCATTCATATGTAGATCTTGGGATCAAACTATCAGATCTGTGTGTTTAACTTGGTATAAATGTTGAATCCAAGAAACTAGAAAGGGACCATTTGTGAAGATGGGGAGAAAGAGATCATAATGGAGAGGGGATAATAAAACACCGGTGATAAGAAAGGAAAGGGGGAAAATAGGCAGAAGGGTTTAAGTGGGGAGAAGTTTAGGAGTAGAGGACAGAGGTTGGACTTAGGAGGGTGATGTTTAAGCCATATGGAAACTTATGAGATTCATGCACACACACACACACACACACACACACACACACACACACACACACACACACACTATAATTAGAGTTACCCTACACTGGGGATAATGATCCTCCTAGAAGCTGTAACCATAGGTTGCTAAATAAAAAGCCCCATGCTGGATTTGTGACACCTCCCTTCAAACTGATGATTAGGTGTGCCCTGTAGATTCTCCCAAACAATACAGGCTCTCGCCACTCCTCAAGATTACCCTAAAAGAATTCAGTGGTAAGACACAATTGCTGAAGACACTATACACTTTCATATCAGGATCAGGAGACATCAAGTTGATTCCGACTAGGAAGTTGTCGTAATGCCAGAAGATTATATGTAGTTTGTTGGTGGAAAATGTCAATGTCAGTCACAACTGACTGTGACCTCTGTGAGCTACAACAAAGACTAGTATGACTAGTATGAGAGGATAAATTCATACAGTAGTGCAGCAAACCATTAATCCCTGCACTTGGGAGGCAGAGGCAGGTGGATCTCTGTGAGTTCTAGGACAGCCATGGCTGTTCCACAGTGAAACTGTCTCAGAAAATGAACAAACAGAGGATATATATATATATATATATCTGTAGGTGCACTAGCAGCAAAGATGCCACAAGAGTGATGCTCACTTTCTGTATGGATTTAAGCCCTACTTCTCAGAAAGAAATCCATGCTTGGCAGAGTAAACCTGGCTGGGAAGCCATGGTCCAGAGCTCCCAGCTCCCAGTGCTGAACCTAGAGACATTATTTTGTTAACTATACAAAGTGTCAAACTGATCTCTAATATAAAGTAGATGTGATGGGTCAGTAGGTAAGGGTGCTTATCATTAAGGCTAACAACCTGAATCCAGTCCCCAGGATTAACATGGTAGAAAGAGAGTACCACCTTTCAACAGTACAGAAGTAAATAAATAAGTAAATAAGCAAGCAAACAAATAAATAAATGACAAATAAATGGGAGGTCAATGAATGGATCTTTAGATGAAACAATAACAGCTGACAATGTCACTAGAATTGTGGAGTGTGGAAAGATAGTTACATTATTTCCTCTTAGGCAAAAATAGCCTCCAATCTGCTGAAGGTAACACACAGTAAGAATCAAATCATCCATAGGATCCTGTGTTTAGACTCCAGGTTTTGATCCACAACATAGAGCAGATACCAAGGTGCCTGTGCTGAGTCTCTGTTCCTATTCGTTTATTGGATCCAGTACAAACACAATCCTGTAGATTATAGTGAAACATGATCCTACCCTACAATGGACTCTACCCTATAATGTTAATACACATTTTACTCTGTATTTTAACACAAGATTCTTTTTTTTTTTTTTTTTTTTTGGTTTTTTTGAGACACAGGGTTTCTCTGTGTAGCTTTGCGCCTTTCCTGGAACTCATGGCCTCGAACTCACAGAGATCCGCTTGGCTCTGCCTCCCGAGTGCTGGGATTAAAGGCGTGTGCCACCATCGCCCGGCCTTAACCCAAGATGCTTATGTACTTATCATTATTTAAGCATTTCTGTTGGAAAAGGGCAACAGAGTTGCCAGGAAAACCTAAATAAATTTTCAGTGACAGGATTCTGACCCTAGTGAGCTTAGCAAAATTAGTTTGTGCTGTGGCCTTAGAACCACAGTGGTTTAGGGTGTTTGTTTGTTATGCTTTTTTTTTTCTAAAATGCAAGCTCTTCCATGTGACTATATTGTATAGCAAGGTTAAGAAATGCTGGATCAATCATTGTAGTTGAGGGTCTACAATATTGTAACTACTCAACAGAAATTTGAGAGATATATCAAGACAAGGTTTCCTGAAATTTTCAGGTGGAATACTGTTACCTACTTTGTTTTTCCTAAACTTTCTTCATTAAAAAAGATCACGTGGAAGTACTGTGAATCTTAGAAAAAGTATATAATTGTGTCTTTTATCACTATTTATATTTTTATAATGACTTGGTAAACATGATATGCTATTTTAAGATACAATTCTATCCTTAATGCCTCTGACATAGAATTACAACACATTGTTTCTATATGGAGGGGAAATTGGTTATGCATGGAAAAAAATCATTCAGAGGAGCGTCATACATGTCTCTAAATTTCCTATTAGGAAATTCCAGAATAAGGTGCTGACCAGTGTTCTGTTACCATAATGACATTGTATCATTTTAATAATACGACCATTGCAATCAGTCTATTAATATTTCTTAAAAATGAAACTGAAGCTTATAATAGTGCGACTAATAACATCATTAACAAGGTTTAGAATTGATTATTTGGATCTGCACACAGCTTTCCTAGGAGCAGGGCTAAATTCAGTGCAAATACAGTCATCATTGAGATGCACAAGGGCTGCTGAATGTGAAGTCACAGTGTGATTTCGAGCTCAACCTAAGTTGGGTGTAATTTATAATACAGTAATGAGTCTTCTTACTTCTCATGCTTTCCCAAGCCTCTGTTCTTACTGAAGGACAAAATGTTTCCAGAAAAGCATTTAATATGCATTACCATGTTTCTGCAAAAACACATGTTTTGATATTATCTGTTC
Source organism: Peromyscus leucopus (assembly GCF_004664715.2). NCBI lineage: Eukaryota > Metazoa > Chordata > Mammalia > Rodentia > Cricetidae > Peromyscus > Peromyscus leucopus. The sequence continues at coordinate 12,762,597 of NC_051086.1, forward strand.
TTTAGTAAACATCTATGTTTCTTAAAGGGAGAGAGAGAAGGATGTTGAGATATAAAACAATATATAACAGATGAATTTTGACTTATATAGTTATAATAAAATCAGGATAATTTTAACCTGAATTTGTTACTTAAACATACACATTATTCCTATAATGTGTATATAGTAGTACAACTCAAATATAGCTACCACGTGCTCACAAATACTGTCTGCCCATTACACTTGTAGTACATATGTATTTGAAGAGTCCATCATTCTATTTAGGATAACAAAATTGTAAACAGGACTAAAAAATAAACAATATCAAGTAAACATATTGCTAATTTTACTGTGTTTTGTAAAAAAAAAAAAGTTTAACTTTTCTTATTTGTGCTATTTACTCAGAAATTTTTACATTAAACCTACACAATCAAAAACCAAACCTGAGCTTGGTGGGAAACGGCTTTGGAACAATCTCTCCTTCTGAAGGTGGATTCCTAACACGTTCAGTATTATTTCCCTGATAATGACATACATTTGTCTTCCTCCCCGGTGTCACTGCTAACCCGGCATACCACACTGTACTTGGTGTTCCATTTGGGGTTTAGAAATGATTTCAACGTGACCACATGTCATCTTTTAGCCTTCGCCATTATCTTCTAATATTTCCTCAGGAAAAGAAAGAATGTGACCATAAATGCTTTAAAAGTGATCTTTGCATTCAGACTTTCCACTTCTACCATAATTTTGGCAATAAAAAGATGAAGAATGCTGTGTTCAACAACGTTATTATGAATGCCGTAGAATTTTTGTGCTGTTTCCGCTCCTAGCCATGAATCTAGCTAATTGCTCCCTCACATTTCGATCACTCCCCTCCCCAATCAGCTCTCTTGATTCACTTCTGTTTCATGTATTATTTGTTTATCTGTTTGTCTCTTACCAGAGCCTCCTGCATTTTGGTGTTTTTTTCATCATATTTCTCAGATATTGTTTTAATTAAAATTTCATTGTTTATAAGGATTATGAGTAAATTTTGGTATTTATGGGATACAGAATATAATGTAGCACTTACATGTTTTCTTATTATAGTATTTAGATTTTCACTAAATCATTTCTTGGTTAATCCATATAGTCAGTTTTATTATGACAAAAATTTTATCTTGGATGTCTAAGTCTCTCCTTCGTCCATAGGAGGTCACCAGACATTTGACTAACAGTTAAATTATCTGTTATAAACACATATCAAGAAAGGAAATTCCTTATCATTCATCAAAAACTTGTGAATGGGAGAGAGTGTTTCTGAAGAGAAGTGTGGTTCTTGTGGGAAAATAGGAAAAGCACACACAAGCTTTGATGGTTAGAATGCTCCTCATTTATAGAATACTCAATAAATCATCTATATTTCTGGTACCTTTACTTGTAAAGCAGGCATTAACATGTAGCCTAACTCATACAGGATTTCCTAGTTTCTTCTTATTCCTGGATATCAGACTCCTTTAGGATATTTTATTCTTTATGTGCAATTGGCAGTTGTGCTTAATCTTATCCTGCTCATATGTAGTAGGGGAATATTTCTCCCTGAAATAGGCAGTGTACCAAAAATGCTGCCTAATAAATCTGTAGGCAAGATGCCATTGAACTAAAGATAAAGAATTCCTTAATGATCTTAATCAAGAGAGCTTATCTGTGATGCTCAGTGAACTTTAATGTAAAAGCCATAATTGCAAGCTGTGGGTGTGATGACTGGGGAATGTTCCTATCCAAATGAATACTGGAGTCAATTTGCCCAGATTGGCAGCCTGCTAGATTCTACTATGCACAAACTCAGTAGAGAGCTTGACATGGTCCAGAATACAGTTAAAAGTGAATGGGCAGAGAGATATGCTCTAGATAATTTAGACAATTTATAGGAAGTGTTCTTGAACTTACAATAAAGGAATGATATGAATTAACATGCACACATATATATCCAGATTCTCCAATATTCAACAAATAATCCTTATTGACGGCTAAATGTTTTATGTTTAAAGAAAGCTTATTGAGATTAAGTGTATTATTCAAATAGCTGTAGCTTTTCCAAAAACAGTTGAAATCAAACCCCGTCTGCCTAGCTAGCTGAAAGGTTTGTTTATTATGACTTTTTTAATGACTGTTTCCTCTGACTTTGTTATGAGATTGTGGGAGAAGAAAATACTTTCGTGTTTTGTTGCTTTGTGAGTGGAAATAGTTCGACTACTATGTGTTTTGGTTCCAATCCTCCACCTGAATGCAGCATTTTCTTACAATTTTTCACAGTGTATCTCATCTGGTTCTTATGACAGTATACACGTATGGTATACATTACAATTCTTTATTATGCTAACAGATCAAAAGCCTAGGCCCAGAGGAGTGAATTATATGTTCAGGGTATCATGTGAAGAAGTTAGCTAATCTGCATAGCTTTCCAAAATTTGTCAGGGGCAATGACTCTGCTCCGATGTGCATTTGGACGAATTAAATTATTGTGGTTGTACAGATAAGGTTTGGTTGCCGGGTTATGGTGGCACACACCTTTAATCCCAACACTCAGGAGGCAGAGGCAGGTGGATCTCTGAGTTCGAGGCCAGACTGGGCTACAGAGTGAGTTCCAGGACAGGCTTCAAAGCTACACAGAGAAATCCTGTCTTGAAAAACAAAACAACAACAAAAAGATAGGGTTTGATGTCATGTTTGCACGACTGAAATCTTTGTCTTTCTATCTTTTCTTGGCTGCTTCCATCTCTTGGAGACTCCTTTGTGCTTTGTGACATGTCTTCCTATTTGTCCCCCAAACTAAATTGAGGACATTTCACTAAGTCTGCTTTGTGCCTCTCCAATTTCTTCCATCTCTGACCTTTTGATCCTGACTTGAAGGGTTCCTGAGGCTAGGAGAGGCTCCCTCAGATAACCTGTCCCTCTGTAAGTCAACCGTCTCACTATCTCACCTTACCATCAGAAAACAGGCCTGTCACAGACTTAATCACAAGGCTATTAATCTAGGTAGCTCCTTAGCATTCTGTCCATCATAACTGCCACTACACAACTTTCTGGAAAGATGAATGCTATGGCTAGCCTGGTGACACATCTGTACTTTTCTGGCCCATTGTTACTGGGTGCCCACACTTTTGGCTTTAGGCCAAGAGTCTATGAGCTGAACTAATATATCACCCTTTCTTAGCAGAAGCTTTAAAGATGCCCGGGTGTCTAGAGCTATTTCCCATTGCTACCAAACAACATATTCCATCTAGGATTGTTTTGTCAACATCAGCCCTGGAATGAAGAAGACACATGAAGAAGACCTATTGCTGATATAAAAAACTAGTACATAAGAGTGAATGATTGCTGCAAATCATATATAAATAAAATGTTGGCATTAGCTTTGCAGATAGTGAACAGTGAACATTGGAGGTTGGTTGATAAAGTGATAACTGGTATGTAATAAGAAGTCCAAAGGTATAAGAACAACTATATGTAAACTGCTGATATAATATGGGTCTCAATTTTCTCACAGAGAGCCATCTCTATTTCAGTTACTAGGGCAGGGACTAGAGAGATGGCTCAGCAATTCAGAGCACTTCTCTTTGTAATTCAGTTTCCAGCACATGAATCAGGGAGTTCACAACTACCTATAACTTCAGTTTCAGGGAATCTGATGCTAACTTCTAGTACCCATGAGTAACTGCATGGATACAGTGCACATATTCAAGCACATATGCACATAGATTTATGATTAAAATATTAATTGCTGGGTTAGAAAATCTATTAAAATTTTCAAAGCATAGCTCTATGTTTATAGCTCTTTATATTTCTTGTACCTACAAGTACTAATTCACTTTTTTTCTAAATAACAATTAATTTAAGCATAATAGTAACAATGAGAGCATAACATTATTAGTTCCTTCTATTATCAATATCCTGCTACACAATCGAGAGTGATTTCTCATATTGATTTTCACAACTATGTGAATAGCTCCTCCATGCCTATAAATTCGGTTTGTATTTCAGTCACATGATTTTACACCAAAGCCCAATTATTAATTCAAAATTTTATTCCATGCTTCTCTACCTTCCTATCTCCATTACCAGAGATGTACAAGTAAAGAAGACTTCTCAAAGGTAGCTTTTAAATGAAGGTTAAGTTTATGTCCTTACTGTCCTTTAGCTAAAGAATGATTTGTGATTTGAGAAAAAAGTGATTTTAAATGTATTAATTTTTCAGAAAAATGTTCATGACTTAGAGCCATATATGTGGACTGCACAGCAGAAGGTTTGTGTGTTATGCCCCATTTTTCCTCTCTGCAATATTTCCCTTCAATTAACTCTCAAATTATTTTCTAATTCATCACTCAAATCAGGCATACTAAATTCTCAGACTACATTCTCCCTGTCTATTTCCCCTTTATCACAAATAGTCTCCTTGAGCAATGAAAGAGATATCTTGATGGGGGAGGGTATTTGGGGGTTAGGGAGAAACCAGGTGCCAGGGAAACTCCCAGGAATCTACAAGGATGACCCCAGCTAAGACTCTTAGCAATAATGGAGGGTGCCTGAACTGGCCTTCTCTAATCAGATTGGTGACTAAACTGTCATTAGAGTGCCTTCGTCTAGTAACTGATGGAAACAAATGCAGAAATCCATAGCCAAGCACTGGACTGGAAGTCCATTTGAAGAGAAGGAGGAGGGACTGTCTAAGCCAGGGGTCAAGGTAATGAAGAGGGATCCCACAGAGACATCTGACCTGAGCTCCTGGGAGCTCCCTGACTCTGGACGGACAGCTAGGGAACCTTCATGGGACCAACCTGTGCCCTCTGCCTGTGGGTGACAGTTGTGTAGCTTGGTTTGTTTGTGGGGTTCCTAGCATTATATTAGGACCTGTCCCTGGAGTTTGAACTGGCTTTTGGGAACCTGTTCCCCATGTTGGAATGCCTTGCCCAGCCTTGATGCAGGGGGAGGAGATTGATCCTGACTCAACTTGATATGCCATGCTTTGTTGACTCTCATGGGAGGCCTTACCCTTTCTGAATAGAGACAGAGGAGGAGTGGATGTGGGCTGAGGGCATATATGGGAAGTGGGAGGTAGGGGAGGGAATAGGATGAGAGGAGAGAGGGGAAATTGTCCTTGGTATGTGAAACAAATGAAAAGTATTAATACTAATAAAAATAGTCTCCTTTATATGCATCACTTTCTGTTGTGTCATTTGACACTCACATCTCAACTCCTTTCCTTCTAAATCTCTAAACATCTTAGTCTCCCTTGTGCACAATAGCTTGGGGTGCTTCTCCTTGGCAGTTCTCTTTGATGCCTCTCAAAGTATCTAGTTAAGGGGGAATACGTGATCATTTGGAAGCTCACAGCACCAATCCCCCTCATTCCCTGATTAACTAGATGCCTTGGGGTCCAATCCATACTATCCCAACTCTTACTGTTTGATTGTCAAGAGATCACAACCCCTGAGACTTCTCGATGTTATCTCTTGCACTGCTCAATCTGATTCTGAATCCACGCTCCTTCTACTTGGCCTCATCTTGATCCTAAGACCTGATCTTGCTGACATTTCATTGTACATACTTCCTTTCTCCTCTCCTTGACTTCAAGAAGAATTCTATCACTGGATACAGGATTGAAAACAATCTTAGCCTAGTAAGCCCCTGGATCTGTACTTGTCCTCTCTTTGGATTTATCATGTTTTACCATAGCCCACAATTTAAATGGAGGGAAATCTAGAGAAAAACAATTTGCAGTTTTGGAATGGCATGCCACCCTGTGTAGTGTGATAAAATCTCAAAGCCACTTCAATCTTTCAGGTCCTGGGACTTGAATACTGTTTTTGCAAAGCTTTCCAACACTATGTATACTAACTGCTTTCAGTAGTTATAACTTAAGAGTTATAGTTATAACTCCAGTTATAGCTGGAGTGCAGTAATGTCATAGTGTTCATGCTCAGGTAACACTAATTCATGGCCCCCACAATCAAAAGAAGTGATGTTATCAATTGGTATGTGTCAAAGAGAAGCCACAGAGTACTTAAGTGAAAAATGTGGAACTACAAAATAGCATTTTGAGAAGGAGAAAGGTGGTATGCATAAACCTTCAATAAATTGTATTATTATTCTGTTCAATAGCAATTGATATTGATTGGTTACTGTACATAACATCAACTTTATTGTAGGTATATACATACAAAAAAAAAAAGCCCATAATGTTGCTGGGAATTGAGAACGAATAAAATTTCAGACACAATAAGGGTTCAGGCGACAAAAGTAGTGGGGGAGTGGCTTCCTTTACCCTTTGTTACTGGAAGAATATGTCTGTTTCTGGCATGGCTGGATCTAAGATATCTGTTACCTTACAGAGTACTCTTTCTAGGGCTAAGGTTGATCCTGAGTGAATTTACAGTTAGAAAGGCCTTTTCAAGGGGCAGGGAATATAAGCATAGGGTAAACTACCATACCACAAGGAGATGTACTTTCTGATAATGCCACTAACATTGGGATGGAGCTGATGATTGATTCAGCACAGTTACATACACATCTTGGAAGTGATTGTAGTGGTCTGATGGAAGAGGGGGGCTGAGGTCTTATGTCTGAGCTAGGCGATATACTGAGGCACATTTGGGCCTCATGATCAGGAGTCTCTGTTTTTAGAAAGCCGTTAGGAAAGATGTGAAGACAAAACTTATTTTTCTATTACTTAGGTCCTCTACCACATATCAAGGAGTAGACAGACAATGAGAATGGCATCTTTGTGAAAATATTAGAAACTCACTAAATAAATACCAAATTCTGTACAGCTGAATAAAAATTACTCTGAAAATGGACAATGTAAAACTTACATAAGATGATTGAGTGGGTAATAACATTGGCTGTGGTGGATAAAAACCTTAGTTCCTATCGTATGTAAAAATGCCAGATGTGGGCCAATATGCATTTAACCCTACTGCTAATAGAAGTAGAGACAAGAGGGTCTCTGGAGTCGTTAGGCCATCAGCCTAAACCAGTTCAAAGTAAAAAGGTGGAAGACACAGAACAGTACAACCAATATCCTTTTCTGGCACCTTTGAGTGAGTGTACAGACCTGTGCTTCTGCACACATGGGCATATATGCCGTACATACATATATTACACTTGCACACATACATATATACTCACACACTTACACACAAGGAATTTTTAAAAATCATAAATTTACTATTTATTTAGATCTTATCTTTGGCCAAGATATTTAACTATTCATAAATTCAGTTTGTCTCTAGGTTATGGATAATAATCTAAATAATCGAGAGTCAATTGAGTAAGAAATTTTCCCTCTCCATACACCTTTCCTGGCTACCTCCTGTTATTTTTTTAACTCCAAAAAATTTTGTATTTAGTATAGGGCATGACATTACCCAAATAGGAAGCTATCCGTAGTTTACAAAACATCATCTTGTCTTCTGGTAGCTACTGAGTATTAGAAAATTCATAGAGCACAGAACACATGAAGGATTATTGTCATAACTCAGACTTTGGTGTTTCTTCTGAATAATTGTAACTGAAAACTCTACATGCTACTATTTGATAGAAATAACCAGAAAGAAAAGGAGGATGAATACATAATTTACTTATGATGACTAAATTTGCCATTACATTCACAGATCACCATATGTTCATGATCTATACAAATCTATTTTAAACTCAATTTGCTGCAAGTCCCTAAATTATTTCATGATATGTATGTAAATGGAATTTAGTTTTAAGATAAATCCTTTGTAGGGGTAGTTTTAAAATGTGTACTGTTCTAAGAATTAGTTTATTGGGGATTTATTTTGAATAATTTCATTATTTAAAGTGTTTGAAATTTCTTTTCAAGCAACCTAGAAAAACTGTCCATGACACTCATTGAACAAACACTTAAATTTTCCCATTTAAGTGTTAATTGCAATTAACAATTTGAAAGAAATGGAGGTGACAAGGATAAAGAATATAAAATGTTGACACTCACCATGAAAGATCTATTGGTTGTCATACTAAAAAAACCCACTTAATTTATAATATTAATTATTTTCTTTTTCTTACAAAATTTGTATTTTTATTCCTTATTTTCACTAATTTCTGGGGCCTATATATTCTTAACTTATCCAGGATTCTCTTCAAATATAGGGGAAAATAGAACAATACAGTATAATGTTGCCAGCAAACATTGTTTATATCAATCAGTCATATGAGTAAATATCTAATTTTAAAACAACAATTTTATTACTTTTTGTGGTATGATCTTGACGTTTTCAGGTACTGTAGAATCATTATTGCATCCTACTATAATTATCTTTAATCTAATCAGTTAAAATTCTATTTAAAAGGAAAACAGTCAACTTTTTAAATTATATGTAAAACTGTTAAATTCTGTCCTCATAATCTATGCAAGTTTAATTTAAATCTCATAAACACGAAGCTCACTAAACCAGACATCCCAAATGCAAGGCCAGATCATGTTCATTTCAGAAGGTCACAGAATCTCATTTTGGTAGACACGCATCATCTGCGATAATGCCTTGATTAAAGTGACCCCAGAGGGGCAAATGTGCATTTGGGCCTTGGAAATGAGCATATCATCACTTCCAAAGAAGTGAGGCAATCAGATCTTCCATCGTGTCTTCTCTTCTCCCTCACATAGTGTTTTAGAGAGAAAACTGTGGATGTCAATATTCATTCATAATCAAACAGAAATGGGGGCAGGGAAGTTACCTGAAGAGACAAAACCCTTTTGAAGTAAAAAATTCATGCATCTCAATAAGCTAAAATCATTGATCTTTATAATTGTAGTAGAGTATTATTTCAAAAAATTATGCACATTGCTTTATTTAAAAATGTTCAAGAATGTAGTAAGTTAGACAAGTGTAAGGACAATTTTAGGCACAGGTCAACCAGTTATTTTTGTTCCACTGCACAGTTTTCTTGACTTTAAATAGTTACCTGAGACACTGCCATCAGATACTGTGTGCATGTTGCTATTACTGATTCCCTTCCCCTTTTTACCATCATATACTGAATTAGTACACTTTGCTGCACAGGAGAGCCTGGGTAAAACATTTAAAAAACTATTTAAATTGGATAAAGAACACATAACATAATATCTAAGTCCGATTGCTGGTGATACTAAAAGGCATAGTCAAGGAGTGCCTGGACTTGCAAACTCTGCTTTATTAGAACCTGCTTTTGATGGGAACAATTACTTCACCTTAAATCATGGCTGGCAAAGTTGGAGTTCAATATGTACTTGCTAATGTTCCTTGAAAAGCTTTTCCTTTATCCTATTTTGCACACAGCCTCAAACCCCATCCCTCTCAGCAGTGCACATTCCATTTTCTACCTGGACTTGTTAATCCAGCAGGTTTAATGTAACCGTCTCTATCTAAAAATGCATGCAAAATGTTTCATCTTAAGTCATAGGTTAGGAGTGAAATTAATTATGAATGAGAGCCAGTGAAGGACAAAAACACAAGAACCTGCAAACCGAGTGACATTTTAAACAGATTCCTTGATTACAATGCTTTTTGTAATGGAGATGGGAGTACATACCACTTCTAAGCCCTGAACACAGTAATACTTAAAACAACCAGCTTTGAAAGGCTAACAATATATTTTAGTTCTACCATTGTTAACATCATAGCAAAGTCATACACTCACACACACACACACAAATAATAAGCTCGAGACCCTATTGAAATATTTGCATCTTAGATACCTTCTAAAAAGCTTTATGGGTGCAAACGATACCATTGCTGCTCCAACACAGGGGCCTTTGATGTTCCCTCATCTTTACATCATAGAAGGAGCTCAAAGGGTTAATTAAAATTTAATGATATCGGCAGTACTTTGAAAAAGTTATGAACTTGGGTGAGATCAATCATTTTCTTGGACTGCCTGACTTCAAAGCAGACATTATGCAAAAGGAGGCGGGGGGAGAGTGCTCCCATTCTGAACTGAATTCATAAGCAAGGATTTTCTCATTAGTGGGCTGTACATGGAGGAGATTCCAAGTTCAAACTGAAAGGAGGTGAGATGCCAGAAAGTGGTTAATCTCGATGTTAAGTCTTTGATGCTGATCAGTTTCATCTTTCAATGAACATGTCGAGAGGAACATCGCAACACTGACGGGCCCCAAAGAAGGAGATTTGCCATTAAGAAGGATAAACAGATTTTTTTTCTGTTTGTTTCTTTATTTCTACCTTTAGAATCACATTTTGTTTGCCCATATTTAGGAGAACGAATAAAACCATACTAATTAACTTGTTTTCTCTCTTTCTAGGACATCCTATCCAGTGACATTTAAAGTGATTCATTTAAACTTCTCTCAAATGTAAACTTTTCCTTGTCTCTTTGGTCCTTCCTCTAAGTGTATTGTAGTTAGCCAAATTCATATCTCCTAACCCTTTCTATGACATTCTTTTGTTTATAAAAAAATAATTTTCTCTCAGTGAATAGCAAATCTTTTGTCTTTCTCACAATTTACCATGCTTTGTTTGCCCTGTGAGTTCGATCACTTTGACGAAAGCCACAAACATAGATGTTTTGTTTTACAAGAATTAACATTTGTCACTGGACACCAAGAGGAAAACAAAACATGTCTCTGACTACACCAGTTCAATTTAGTGTATCTCCTTGTCAATGCCTGGCCTTAGAAAATTAAAAGGGGAATCATAAATACCACATATATTAGAAAGGTACATTTCCATATGATGTGCATCCATAAAACCAACAAACCATCTAAGTAGCTATACATAATACTCATTTGCTACTGTGTTAGAAAAGAAAACTCATCAAAGTATCCATCTTAGGGAACTAAAAAATTTGATATTGTATTTATCACAATGTCATTCCCCATACAAATCTCTTTTAAGATAAAAGAATGGGGCTTCCTAGAGATCCTAAATTTACATGGTGTATTTTGTTAGAGAAATGACAACATGATCATGAGTCATCTTTGGAGATGTCTTCACTGACTGAACGGTTGATTAAGTATATTTAGAAAATATTCTTAGAGTGATATCATTCTACTCAACAACTGTGGAATGGAACCCTGGACTTGAGCAGATCCAACAATTAATGCCAATCAGTCTGCTGTTTCATTTATCTGCTTAAATAATACGGTAACTATTTACAAAGCTTTGTAATCTTGGTTCCTATAAGTTGTTTGATAGTCAGAGTAAAAGTGCTGTGCTGGGTGACTCTAAGGGCAGAGTTCCAGTGCAGGGAGTCTTTTTGGAGGAACTCATTCAAAGAGGAGGTCAAGTACAGGATATCTGCAGATGTGTAGAGAACAGAACATTCAGCTGGAGACTTCTATATAAACCAACTCAAGTTTCTATCTCCACTTAATAAAAGGCATCTGGTGGGAAGATTCAGCCAGTCCCTGTCTGCTTAGAACACCACAACTGCATTTAACTTTGTGAGAGATACAGACTTTGATTTACAGAAACTAAACCAAATTTATCTCTTCACAGTTATTGTTTATCTATGGTTATTCCCAGGCTCATTAAAAGTCAGTACAACATATTCTTTCAAATATCCTTCTGAATAACCTATGATACATTTTTAGAAATCAATCTACTTTTCATTTATAAAATTTTAACTCTTCTTTCTTTCTGCCCTCTTTATATATGAAAAAATATGCTTAAGTGCCTGTTATCATTATTATAATAACTTTAATTTCATGTCATTGAATTCAAATGTTTTAGTTCCTGAGATAGCACTTAGGTAAATGATATAATAGACAAAAACAAAACAACAACCCAAGCCCTCAGAGATACTGCATCCAAAGTTTAACACTGCTAAAGATAAACACGTAAGTAGTTATATCATGTGGGGAGTCAACCCACAATGAGAACTTGATATTATTGCAAAGACCTGAAGGTAGTAGAGAAGTAAGAGAAATGAACATTCAAGAACAAGAGAATTCTATAGCAAAACAGCCATACAGAGCCCCAGAGAAAGGATCTTGGTACATTCTACTTTAAAAATTTCCTGCTATGTTATACCTATGACAGAATTATTTGCTATTAGTTTTATTTCATTCTTTGTCAAAGAAAAAAGTATTATCCTTCCCATCCACTAGTCTCCTAGCTACCTACTTGACTTTGATCTTTCTTTTTCTTAAATAATTTCTTTACATTTATCATGGGTATAGTGTGAAATTTAAGATGCTTTTTAACTCTTATTCTTGTAGAGTGTCAACATAGAATAATGCCAACAAATAATTCAAGCAGGAACATTTACTGATGATATGGCTGCTAACAGCTTTTTCATCCTATAAACATAAACATATCCCGAGGTATCTGATAACTATTTATTATACATATATCCCTGAATCCTGCTTGAAGTCTAAGATTCTGTGGTTCATACCAAATTCCTATTGATTAGGCTTCCTTTTTCAACTCAAAATCATAAAGTTATCAAATGAGGTGGCATCAGATTCATGCTCTAAATTTAACTATTAACATTTTTTATTTATTTGCATATTGCGACTTGTCTCCTGGAATCACTTGCCTGTACTTTGCCTAGGAGGAAGTAGGAGCCTCTAAGTCTTGTACTTTACCAAGCACGGTACTTGAATGATCTTTCTTCTCACTCAGAATAAATTATCTGAGTGCTTTTGAAGCAACTTTATTAATACTACTTGACACTGCATATTTCATGAATAAGGCACTTCAATACTGACCATTTATGATTCTCTTCCAATTTCACACTATAATGCTTCCTTAGTTTGCATGTTAAGTCTTTTGCCATAATTAAGAAAACAATATTCTGATTTTTTAAGTTTTTTACTTGAAAAGGAAAAATGTGAGAAGCTTATTTATTCCACTGGAAATAACCAACATTAGAAGACAAAATGAAATCTGTAACTTCAATCTATTCTTTGGAGGAAGGGGCAGATTTTCATGCCTGACACCCACTGTCAAGGACATGCAAAAAGGTCACTGGTTTTCAAAATAAAGATGCAAGTCAAAGATGAAATGTATCTCAATCCTGTAACTTGATGGCCAGGTAAGACTCCTGAAGGTGATCATTAGAGACAGGTCCTATGATTGAAGCATCAGGCTTAGTGAGTCAAACCAGAGATGATGGGAGCGCAATCAGGGGAGGAGAGATCAATCAGAGGAGACAGAGGAAATGAGGCACAAAAAGTCCTACTAAAAGAAATAAGGGCTTTAAATTTATCAGTCTCAATGAGCAGTGAAAAAATAGAGAGGGGTGATTAAAAAGAAGAAAGACAAAAAGAAGGGGCTTTTGTAGAGAAAGGAAGCAGAAAGTTAGATTCGTCCCAATGCCTGCTCACTTCCATATATAAAAGGATGGGTTAGAAAAAAAAAGTACATCTTTATTGAACCCATTAGTAAGTGCTTCACAGATAGTAGTGGCATCTAGGTTTTCTGTATTCAGATCCTGTTTCTACTATGTGTCAGTGATGTTCTTGGTCAATGCTTGGCATTGAAACCCTGAATATGTTTATAGAATGGAATAAATGTATTTAACTTGGTTTCTTTGTGATGATGAATCAGGACATAAAGTTTCATTATGGAACCAAGAACACTACAAGCAGTCTGAGATGCATCACTAAACTTATTTCAAGTTAACAGTATGTTTAAAGAGGTTTATGCCATAAATTTCTGTAATTTGTTTTCAAAATTAATCATCAGGCTAAGAATTCACTTCACACAGTAAGTTCACTACATAAATAGAAAATACTCACTTTGCATATTCCCTCTTAAAATAATTAAGTATAAGTAAACTTTAAAGAAAAAATGATTTCTTATTTTCCTACATTTAACATTCCACCATTTAATTTAAGCATGAAATATTTAAGAATTGACATATTGGTCAAGATCAAGTTATACATACATACATACATACATACATAATTAGAGTGGGTCTTTTTTCCTAAAGAAAGCCTCCACTATCAAAAGAATTTCAGGATTCAAACACCATATAATCTGAACTATGGACTAGGTCAGAGTGGAGATGCCTGAGATGAAACATGATTTCTCTTACATCACTGAGTTTGTACAGACTCACTAGTGCCAGTCTATCTCTGCTATTTGTATCATCTTTTTTCTTTTCCTGATATGTCAGATTCTACTAGCATCATGCCTCAGACAGAAACCCTACAGTTAGGCTCCTTCAGGTCTCTAGGAACAATTACTGATCATTTTTTGAGTAGTATTTGTAAAAAACTTTGCAAACAGATGCTGTCTGGCCATGCAACTGTTCCAATGCCACACCTGGTGGTCTGAGCTTAGTGGACAACTCGCTGAATTTCTCTTCCTCCACCATGTAGGTCCCAGGATTCAAGCTAACTTGTCAGGCTTGACCATAAGCACTTTTACTCACTGAGCCATCTTGCTGGTCCTAAAATGCTACTATGTTAATGGATTAGTCCCCAGTACATGCTAGCAACAACTGGAAGGTGATAGAATCATTGGTGTTTCTTGGTGAGAAGTCTTTTCATCCCTTGGTTAGTATCCTCAAAGGTGCAATTGAGACCCTGTTCCTTCTATTTCATCTTGGTGTGAAGTGAATGGATTTGCTACACCACAATCGGCATTGCCATGACCTGTTCTATCACAGCTCCCCCCCCCAAAAAAAAAAAAAAAAAAAAAAACAACTCTTGTGATTCCACAATTGTGTTTGGAACATCTGGAGCATTTTGCTCACACACATACAGTAGTGGCCTACTAAAGTTGTACATGTTGAGGGCATGCTGTAAAGAGAAGGAGAGGGCATGTACATTTTTACTTTGGCTAGTAACATTTTTTTTTGGATAGGAAAGCTCCGTGAATATGTTCCTTGGACACTTCAATAGAACAATTATAGATTGTAAACTTCTAAAATAGAGGAAATGGAAATGTGTTTCTGCACAGAACAGGAACTTCCATCTTCAGCAAGAATAGCCTGTGCTTCCCCATAAGCATGCCAGACACTGCTGTTTCATCTGTAGGAGAATAGACACAGCCTCCTCCACACTTTATTGAAGAAGAAACTGCACATATTCAGATGGTAAAATGACTTTAAATGATGATCAGTAGATGCCCTAAAGGGGTACTAACAAGAATTGCTGAACAGGAAGATGAAAGCATGCATATATATGCTCAGATTATGTA
Source organism: Peromyscus leucopus (assembly GCF_004664715.2). NCBI lineage: Eukaryota > Metazoa > Chordata > Mammalia > Rodentia > Cricetidae > Peromyscus > Peromyscus leucopus. Next base: position 12,777,731 of record NC_051086.1, read on the forward strand.
TAAATGACATACAATCACTTGAATCAGCTGTGTCTTGCCCTTTCCTTTCTTAGGGGCTCATCATTCAACACTATCTGTTGCCAACTAAGAAAGAGTGGTTGTTACACCAGCTAGATGGCTCACTGGGTAAAAGTACTCACCATGCAAGCCTGACTAGATGAGTTCAATCTCCAGAAGCCACAGTGGGAGGAATGCTAACTCCCAAGGGTTGTCCACTGACGTCTAACCTTAAGCCATGGCACATGTTAGTCTTTCTTCATTCCGTCTCAATCTTGATTTCTTTCAAATAAAAAAAATAGTAAAATCACTTTTTCTATGTTAGTTTTGAGATAGATCCTCCCTAATCCCGTAGCTGATGATTTCAACGAGGCTGGCTGGCCAGAAAGCTCTAGGATACTCCTTTCTCCTGCCATATCCCAACAGTGGGGTTGCAGAGGTTGACTGCAACATCTAGCTTTAATGTGAGTGCTAAGAACCTGAATTCAGAGCCTCATGTTTGTACAAGTACTTCACCCACTAAATCACTTCTCCAACACTGGTTCTAATATTCTAGGTGGTGTTTTACTTCTTTATAATTCACATATTGTACCTTTTTTTTCATTTAAAATATTCATTCACTCTTATTCTGGGAACAAGAAGATGTAGGAAATAAGAGGCCATGGTGCTGTGTGTATCACATTCAACACTCACTGTGATGAAAATGTGACCAAGATCATTTCTTCCAAACCCAGAGCTAGGAAAACTTCCTTCCAGGAGCTTCAGAAAAGGATGGTGTTTTTTATGGTTTAAAGACAGGGCCCCAAACTGCTCACCTCGGCAGTTTGCTTTCCAGGCACCACTGGAGAAGCATCTTGATGTGCAGCTAGAAAATAGCATATGCAGGACATATTTTCAAAACATCTCAGAGACCTACAAAGGGATGCCTGGTTAACCCCCTACGCTGAACTATAGAACGCAGTTCTGGAACCCTCCAAGGTGTTCTCTGCACTCCTTAAGTACAGCAGTGTATGACTTTGTAATGTGTAATGTATCTTGATCAATTGACGCTGCTTCATATGGTGCCAGAAGGATAAATGATGCACTAAAAGATTGGGGTGACAATTTACCTAAATAACTATTTATTTTTGTTTGTTTCTCCACTCTTATGTTATAAATTCATAACTAAACTGGGGGCCAAAACACACTATCTCTGGCCTTAGAGAACATACAGTTTCATCAGAAAGGGTGTGTGTGTGACATGAATAATCAAAACAAGGATGAAGTCACAACCATGGTGGTAGACATAAAGGGGCATGACAACATATAACAACACAACCTTGCCTCATTTAGGGTCATTGGAAAGAGTGTCAAGATACCAATGTTTAAAGCCAAATATTTGAAAGAATGCATTTATTGATGCGATAGAGAACAGCTGAAAATATTTGCCTTATTCATTATAGTTACAGTACTTCATGGTTTCTATATAAGTCATTACTGAAATTCCTTTTTTTCAATATTATGGCAAACAAATTATGAAAACACTGGCTCTGTATACACAATGGCAGGTTTTTACATCCATCTCCATGATCTCACTAAATATAATTACAAATATGCTATCTCTATAAACATTCTTTATTATATCACATTATATATGGCCTATTTCAGGCTTGCAAATATTTTCTTGTCATTAGCAGTAAACTGCACTTGGGAGAAGGAAGAGATCTTAAATATAAGCAAAGCAATAAGAATAAATTTGACTTTTTATTTGTGGATAAAAAATATTATTGGGATAAAATCTGTGATCGGGAACCTATTCCTCTGATATTATAGTTTCTATGAATGATTCTTGTATTTCATTTATAATTCATTAAGAGAAACAGAGCATATGTGTTTCCTGATCAAGAATGAGAATGCAAAAGGTTTGTATGTGTAAGAAAGCCAGGATATATTAGCAAGGAATAAAATTCTTCAAGGAAATGGTTTCTTTGCTTGAAATAATAAGATGGGTATTTTGTATGCAATTTATTTTATGATTTTTATAAAACTCCAAATAAGATTAACCATTTCATTTAAAATATTTCCATACTAAGAACAAGGTCCTAATTTGAACTCCAGTACCATACACACACAGACATACACCACACATATTTTTTGAAGATAGAATATGGACAGTATTTTATGTATTAACAATTAATAAAATATTTTACTTACAGTTCATGACATACCCTGAGAATCTCTAGAATGTGAAGAAAGAAAATGTTGTCATTGCAATTTATTGATAATTGATACTGAAACAAGATATAGAATTTAGAAATATCACGTTCTGGTTTTGTCTCCCTTTGTAATTTCAGGAAAAGGGAAACGTAGAACTCGAATACAGACCTGACATCTCTTTCTGATAAGAAAATAGCATTTGGACTGAGATGAAACTGAAAGTTCTATTGTAAATTGACCAGTTCAGTTAATATAGAGGGCATCAAACAGAACACTGTATTATCAGAAGTCCTCACTACTTGGGATGGGTGAACAAAGTAAATGTTACTCTAAATATTCTTAGTAAAATCATTGTTTAAAACAATGAAGACATCATCCTCGAGTCATCACAAATGTCTCCTGTAGCCTCTGGTGCAGGTATTCCCCAGGCTTTGACTACGTGTTTGTAACAGGCTGCTTCGTTCCCTTTGCATGTTGTTTGTTTATTATCTATAAAACAAGACCAAAAGTGTGTGTGTGTGTGTGTGTGTGTGTGTGTGTGTGTGTGTGTGTGTGTACAATTAGTCCTTATCACTCTATGCTGATGCCATATTCTGGCAGTAAGTTACCTCTATGGCACTCTTGATTGGGCCCATGTGCACTGTCAATGTTGCTGCACCTGGCTGTGAGTCCCATATCATCTGGATGACACTGGCATTATGGAGATTCTCACTAAGTAACAGAATCACTGCTTCAATATCTCAATGCAAAGACAGTGTGGACACAGACTCAGCGCATCCGAACTCTACTTCTATGTTTTATTCTAGATGTAAAAATTTAAGTAGAGCAATGCTTGCTCCACTTAAAAGCTTTACCTTTTTAAAGGCCCGAACTAGGTTATCTATAAATTCTAATAGTTTTTGGTGCCCTTAAAAACACCTTGCCTATTTTCTATTTATTCCTACTAGTCAGATGTCAAGAAACACATCTCTATCTAGTTTTCTGAATTAGAAAAGTGTATGGCACATAATTAAATTCACAATTAAGGGCAAGAATAGAGATGACTATAAGTTTGTTGATACTAAATAATTGTCTTTTTTTGGTTTCCTGAAATTAATAGCAAATATATTTGCAAAAATATATATGTTTGGTTCAGCCTTTATAGCAGCACGTACTTATTGGCTTTGAGGATAGGAAATGAATATTCTTGTTCCTTTACACAGAATGGATTCCCTTAAACTTAGCAAATGAACTGGGATGTAATGTAATGTGAATATGATGTAATGCTATTGACGATGCTAATGACTGTGGTCACTGTCTCTATGCTGGGCATTACCAGCTCCTCCCAGTTGATCTGTATCAAGAGTGCTGTCCTGCATAACATTTCAGAAGAAAGATGATGGGACAGAAACTTGGAAGTTAATTGGAAAAGGTCTCCTCGGATCGTAAATTGTTTATCAGTGTCAAGACAGGATTCATCAGAAATATCAGGATGGATGTGGTCTGCAATGGTCAACTGTCAGTTTGTTCAAAAAGAGATAAAAGGAATGGACATTTGTGTCCTCACATGGACAAGAGCCTGATACAGGGTTCTTATGTTCAGACAGCCATGAAAAGTTAGAGATATATACCATTTGTCAGCAATCATGTTCTTATAACATATATTAAGAATATAAATATATAATCATAAATATAATTTTCCTCACTTTCTAAGGATTCTCTCTGGAATGAAGCATAGATTAAGTGAGTTCATCTATTCCACTTACAGATATTAGAGAGAGAAAAAATAATAGACCTTACCCGTGAGACATGAGCAGTTGGGGAACATGAGCATCCAAAATTTAAAGAGCAAAACTGAGTGCTACACTACAGTGTCTACTACAAGCTCTGATACAGAAACCAAAGAGAAACCAGCCAGCATATAAATGAAGAAAAACCCAGAAACACACAAATTATGTTCAGCAAAATAACCTGAGTTTCTCTAAGCTGTTTCAACACAACTGGCCTGACTGGGTAGTTTACTATTTCAGTAAACTGCTTCGATTTTGCTGAACTCTTTTGGCCTGTGGGACATGTATGTATCTCATATTCCTTCTACAATAATAATACAAGTGCTTGTATATAGTGACATTTTTGTGATATTTAGGGTAACTGTAATGGATTTTAAAATATTTTCATACTCTGTAATAGTAGTATGGTGAGACACACCCACCAAAGATTCAGGCATTAGAACAATTGGTACCTGTTGAGAGAGCTGTTTGGGGAGGTTTGGATGGTGATAGTGCAATTATTCTCCTTATCAAAGAAATACGTCTTTCATTTTATTATGGGTATCAGTATTTCATTCTTTCTTCACAGATCACTCTCCATTCAGAACTGGGCAGGAGGTCTTTCTACTGAAACCAGACTTTAAAGTGCTGTCTTCCCAAGAATTATGGCCTTAAATATAAATGCTGCCATTTTTCTCTAATCACAACATGTTAGATTTTATAACATTGTTTTATATAGGATCACTGTCCTCTTTCTAAGAATAGTTTAATAATCACTGAAAACTTCAAGTTCAACTCTGAGAAGGACTTGACTTTCCTGATGAGCCATCCTCACAGAAGCACAGTGAGTTTGCCAGTAACCACGAACACTCTCACCAGGCTTCTACAATCAATTAGGTGAACATCCTCAATACACAGCTAGTGCAGAGCTCCCACCTCTCTGTAAGCTTCCTCAGCCAAAGTTATTGCTGTCAACATGTGAACCCTTTGAGTTTATCTACCAAGTGAACTACATCCTTGAGGCTTATGCTGAAAATCTAAGGTGGGTCAAATGACCACATGCAACTCCTGTTGATTCTCATAGGCTTTAGTTTTTCTCTTGCAGGATCCTATATATATTCTTTCATTTAAATTCAGCCTCCTTTCTGAATGAGTAACTAGCTGACTTCATCTATTTTATAGATTATTTCCTCATACCAGATCCAATCCCAAGAAGACCTTTTCATCTGCCTTGTAATGCTCCCATGTGTCTTCTCAAGCCTTAGTTGTCATAGCCTAACCTTAGCAAAGGAAACTGAGGTACTGAGAAATGGCATACAAATTTTTACTCAGCAGCTGAGTGTTTATTGCTAGGCAAAATTTGAGGTGCATGATTTATATGTCTGCTTATAATCGCCCCAGGGGTGCAATGTTGAAGGTTTACAATATTGACATAAAGGTTGAATGAATTAAAATTGGTGCAGTGTTTTGGCACTGTAGACACTATATATGTTTTGCTATTCCTCTAAGTTTATTTGAATGTAAATGTACTTCTCAAGGAGCAATAAGGTAGAAGACACAGATAACTTATGCAATATGTTGTTTCTACTCAAGTATCCTCCAAGGAATAAAAAAAAAAAAAAACCACTTCCATCATTTTCTGCTTAGGAAAAAACTGCTGAAGTTGTTGGGTTTCTGAAAGCAATGGAAAAAGACTATGATTCATCTCAAGATGAACATGACAAATAAAGATATGTCATATAGTCAATCAACCAATATTGATCATTCACTTTAAGTCAGAGGGGGGTAGGGAAAGACATTTAAAAATGAGAAAAATTTGACACAGACACAATGGTAAAGATGGATAATAATCATTTTCCTTCACTTGGGGTCATAGAGATCAATGAATCTATACCCACAACTCTATTTTTGTGGTAATATTGGCAATATAGTCTCATTTTTAACACTACATTTGAGAAATGACATATATGAGTGTTTAAATAATTCTAATTTGAATTCATATTTGATGGATATGTAAAATCTCACTGTAATTAGGATATAGTTACCATTTAATGCCAGGCATTTTAATATATGCAACACTGTCTTCTGTTTCTACCTCTTACATGTCTGAGTTCTTTTATGCTTTGTGTGAACAGAATTGCCTTCCTGTTGGGTGTCAACAGTTGGCTGCTCTTTATCACCGCCATAACCATCCTTGTAGTCACTTAACTTCTTCTACTATTTATTTTAATAATTTAATGCAATGGAATTTAACAATCCCATGTCAATATACATTATTATACTATTTTGAGTTTAAATATTTGAAGCTAAGGGACTGCCTTGCCCATAATTAACATAATTTAGAATATCTTATAGAATTAACATCTATCTGTATGTATAAAAGCCAACATGAATATATATTCCACCTGGCTTCAAAATCTCTGTGCATAAACATTAAGCTACAGTAATTAGAAAACATAAAAAATAAAGGTTAGACAAAGAAGTTGGCAACATAGGCCATAGATGGAGCATGTGCAAAATAATGGATTCAAGTCCTTATGGTTTAAGATGAAGACAACAGAGAGAGCCCAGAATCCCTACTAGATGTCCCAGGATAAACAGAGATGATGTTAAGAAAGGCCAACAGCACTTGAGAAATGATTTTATTTCTATGTGAGTGATGCAATCAAGGAGGCAGAAACATAAACTTAGATTTAGCTGGGAAATTCCCTTTAAAATTAATAGAATCTGCCAGTAGAACAAATGGAGTCTTGGAGAATCTTACAAAAACTGAAAGATTTTTTTTTTTTGGTTTCAGACATTTTTTTCAGCTCATTTTCATAAAAACATAATATAAACGGCAATGCCACCACCATCCCCTTCTAGGGGTGTTCCATCTAGTTGGTCTAAGCTGCTCCGAAGATTCATAGTTCATCACGTGATTTGTGCAGGGCATGGTCTCGTAGATCTGTTTGCTTCCTGCAAAGTTTGTCTTTAACATTGTCAGCCTCTCGGGAAAAGACATCAAAAGTTCATCTTCATACTCTTCCACGATACTCTCACAGGCAAACTTGAGCATGTACTGGTGTCTGAATCAATTCGGATGCCCTGTGAGTCTAGTTTACTGGATTCTCTATTCCCGCCCACAATACGTCCATAGTTCTAGCAGTGGGTTTCAGGGTCAATCTGTTCCCCATACTCCTTCATGTTGTCACACACCTCCTCAGGCAACTCTGGGAGGTGGGCCTCTGAGTGGGCATAAGGTACCCCCTCCACAATTGACTGGCTGTCATCTGGATTGATTCGGAAGGATGCCATCTGAATGGTCTTCTTGGGGTCTACCTGGGCAATTTCCCACTCTAATTCATCCGCCAGAGCCCTGAAAGCTCCACAGTGTAGATCCTGGCTCCTTCAAGCCCAGGCAGTTTCCAGTAGGACCCCCAAAAGTAGGGCCAGCCAAACCCAGGCTTTCTTCTTTAGCGTAATGGGGTTGTTCCATCTCTGCTCCTACAGCTGCCACCATGGCCCATTCATCGGAAAGACTCTGGACTCTCGAAAGATCGTATTTTTAAAAAGCAGCGATCTCACACAGACAGAACCTGAGATTTTTTTTCCCTTCAGTATCTATTACACTATATCTGGATATTTATAATTTAACTATTTTATATAATATACTATATTATTTTAAAATGAGTATGGACGTGCAGTTATAAAAGTTCTTAACTTTTTAATTTTTTTGTTAGAGATGAATGATCATTTCTACTCAAAAGAATTTCAGAACTATAGTATTTGTGCTTGGGAACAAAACACAGTAAGTATATTTTTTCTCAAGGTGTATGTTTAAGAAGTGTAGAAAAAGTCAAATATCCTTTTAGACTGGTGGATTTATTACAGCACAGATAATGTATATGTCTTTGCATGGAATGTGTCTTCTGGTTGGAACCCTCTCGTTCCCAGTCTGCACAGCAATGAAACTTCTTGCCACTCTGCTCTCTTAGGAGCCACAGCCAAAGCTCCACCACTCTGCAATTACCTTCCTGTTTAATGCTTACTGGTTAAATTACACATTTAATTTACAATCTATTGATGACTTTTAAATTGCTTACCTTATGTTCTTATTAAAAAAAAAAAAAACCTGTCATCTATCCCACCTCCATGGACTGCTTTGCAATGATAGTGACAGAAGTATGGGAAACGGTTTTACAGTAGATTTTTGGAAAGTGTTTGTTTCAGATATGCGTGATGAAAAACATTATATGAATGTAGGTATTCTATTAAAATCTCCTCCAATCTGTCACCAACTGAGAGGCAAATGCACAGCCGACCTGGTAATTAGAGATCATCAGACTTGCATCTGTGTTTAGCTGTTGCACAGGGGTAAACTTTGGTGGCAGATCCAGATGTTGGGGAAGAGATTATCCCAGCTGTTGGCAGTGGGAACCTGAAACAAGGCTACAACACGAAAATGACAAGAAGGATCAGCCAAGAAAGCTGAAGGATGAAGAAAAAAATAGCAGTGTTATCCAGCTAAATAGTTGGAGTGCATTGCTTACAGTAATCTGAGTTTCCTTGAGTATGCCGTAAGCCTTCTTGTGAGAGAATAGATGTATATTCATTTTCATTTCCACGTGAGTTCTTTAGTTATAGCAACTGAAAAGCAGTGATGAAATAACACTTACACTATGATCACAGCTACATATTTTACATACAACCCTCAGTAACTTTCCCCCATGTTTTATGTGAATTTCCATGGATAAGGCCATTTAGTTTAAATGTGTCAAATTCCTTAATGGATCAAACAACAAATATATTGGAAGCTCTTCATGAAACACTAAAGATTGCAAATAGATGGTTGGTAGATGGCTGGAGCTAATAGGACAAACTTAGAAATTGCATGGAAATCAATTTCTTAAGAGTGAGGAACATGTAAAATTGCATATAATTCTTGACTGAAATGTCAAGAATCAAGAATATTGAAAAAGAAAAGATGATATTTCTAGGAGTACAGAAAGGAAATCAAGGGAGTGAATAAATGGAGAGAGTGGCCAATGTTTAAGTGCTTGGTACAAAAGCATGAGGATGGGAGTTTGAATCCCAGAATGCATTTTAAAAAACACATGTGGTCCTGTACCTGCAAAAGCATCACTGTGGAAAGTGAAAACAATAATATTGATGGAGCTTGCTGGCTCCCAGCCTAACTACAGGCTCAAGGAGAGATATAACCACAAAGGAATAAATAGAAAGTGATACAGAATGATATTAGTGTCTGCCTTGGCCTTCCTAGGTACCATATATCACATGTGCATATAACACATTCTGTCTGTCTCCTTCTCCCTCCCTCTTCCCCCTCTCCTATCTCTCTGTCTCTCTCTCTGTCTCTCTGTCTCTGTCTCTCTCTGTCTCTGTCTCTGTCTCTCTGTCTCTCTCTCATACACACATGCACACATATACACTAACATAAAAATGAAACTAATCAAAAAGAAATTGGGATCATAGCTTGTTGGTAAATAGTCTTAATACTACATATGCTTTATTTAATAATATGGGCTCTGTGTTAGGCAACTGATGATACAGGTCTCACTGATTCTACCTCTCAGTATTCACTTTCTATTTAATCCCCTCCCTGGCATTTAGTCTGGAGCTAACTACTTGCTTCTAAAAAACAGACTATGACAAAGTACATTCTGGATTAGATTACTGGATCATGAAACTGACTCCCTGTCACTCATTCCCAACACATGTACCTTCTGCCTTCTTGGCTACTTGCTGTGATGAAGCATGCTGGGCATGCCTACATCGTAAGGGACAGAGTAGCAGTTGCTTGATTAGAATCAGAATTCACAACAAATTCACAAGCAGTGTTCCCAAAACATTTGGCAAATGGCCTATTATAAAATGATTATAGAGCCTATCTTGTTACCTAGATGCTACAGATTTAAACATCAGGGCCTAGGGAAGTTCTACTTATTCTTTTCACAACACCAATGAGAGAATTCTATGATAGCCAACTGATTTGTTGTGACACTACTTAAATCCTTCTTTTGCCTTTGACTAGACTCATTATCATGGCAATTTAATTTAGTTTTCCAGCTTTACATAGCATTTATATGTTAGTTACCTTAAAATGGGTGTTTTCAGTTTACATTTTGTCCTAAATATCAAATTGCCTTCCTGTCTATGAAACCATGCTGCTTGAGTGTTCAATGGGGCATCTTTCACCACAGCTTTGCTCATTTGAGCTATCTAAGGTCTTTTGTAAATTCTTATGAGTTTTAGAATCATTTTTCTACCTCCGTGAAAAGGATTGGGATTCCAGTGATTTTCTAGATCACACTGGGAAGGAGGGACATTTTTATAATATTTAATTAGTACAATCTATGAATATGTGATTCCTTCATTTGCATCTTCTGAAATTGCTTTGATCAGTGTCTTATACAGGTTTTTTTTACAGTAATCTTTCACCTCCCTGATTAAATTCATACCTAAGGGCTTTATTTGTTATGCTACAGTAAATAGGATTAATTTTTCTTCTAATAATTTGTTGTTAGTATAAACACAAATGATAGTGATGTTTATATGATAATTCTGCTTCTTCAAATTGTATGAAATTCATTAGTTTAACAGTTTGTTTTGTGTTATTCAGGGACATAGGTTTTTACACATAATCGTGAGTCTGTAGCATGTCATATACAAACAACTTCATTCATTTCTAATTCATATGCTTTTTATTTCTTGCTCTTGACTTTAACTAAACTTGCTACATTCACATCCATCATCTTAATTTTGGTAACTCCATTATTCCAGTTACTCAAAAGCAAAACAGCTCAATCATTCTTGATTAGTCTCTCTCACATCCAACTTCCAAGCCAACAAGAAGGGCTTCATTCACCTTCATTAAAGACATAATCCTTCACCTTGATCATCTCTGTAAGTTCCTTATTTAATTTGCTGCTTGCGTTATATCCTTCCTCTTTTATTAGAGTACCATCTAACTCCTCTAGCTGAAACCAGTTGCTTCACTCCGAACAAGAATTAGGACATCTTCAGGATCCTATTGGATCCTGTGAGATCTTGATCCGGGCTGTTCCTTTGACATCATTTATTCTTCCTCTATTCACTCTCTTCTCAGTAACAGCAGCTTCCTTCTTCTTCTTCTGCTAACATATTAGTCATGGCTGTTGTGCAGAAAAGTATCTTCAAAACTTTTCTCAATCATTATTATTCAAATGGCCCCATCTAACTAGAAATTCTAACTCCTTACTCCTGAAACTCACAAATTCATTTTGCATTTTTCAAAAAAAGTTTGAGTTACTTGATTCCATTTCATGTCTTATATATTTTGCTCATGTTTGTTGCCTCTTCCTTTTCTGCTTTTCTTGTTTATTATAAGCCACATCTTTGTTTTGTGCACTTTATATGAAAGGACAGACCAGTTCTTGCTACACCTTTACTAAATGAATGGAGATTAAATGCATAAATGAGCCTGAAAGGGATACCTCTTCCCTCAGGATGGTTCTTTACTGTTCCTGAATGCTCTCTTCCAGTTTTCTGCTCATATACAACACCGCTATCCTTTCATGACTTTTCTTCTTTGTCTTCAACCTTTCTATTAGTCACTCTCTATGGCTATTGTGTTCTCACAGACCATCTCTAATTCTCTGGCCTCTACACTCTCCTCCTTGTGTTGTCCTTGCATTTAGATACAACACAGGTATTTGCTGTGGATATCGCTCTGTGTAAATAAAATGCTGATTGGCCAGTAGCCAGGTAGGAAGTATAGGTGGGACAAGTAGAGAGGAGAATTCTGGGAAATGGAAGGTTGAGGCAGAGACACGCTGCCAGCCACCACCATGAGATGTTAAGATACTGGTAAGCCATGAGCCACGTGGCAACTTATAGATTAATAGAATGGGTTAATTTAAGATATAAGAACAGCTAGCTAGAAGTCTGCCATGACCATACAGTTTTTTTTCTTTTCTTTTCTTTTTTTTTTTTTTTTTTTTTTTACAATACCATTCAGTTCTACATATCAGCCACAGATTCCCTTGTTCTCCCCCTTTCTGACCCCCTCTCTTTCCCCACAGCCCACCCCCCATTCCCACCTCCTCCAGAGCAAAGCCTCCCACTGAGGACTGAGTTCGACCTGGTAGACTCAGTCCAGGCAGGTCCAGTCCCCTCCTCCCAGATTGAGCCAAGCGTCCCTGCATAAGCCCCAGGTTTCAAACAGCTAACTCATGCAATGAGCACAGGACCCGGTCCCACTGCCTGGATGCCTCCCAAACAGATCAAGTCAATCAACTGTCTCACCTATTCAGAGGGCCTGATCCAGTTGGGGGCCCCTCAGCCTTTGGTTCATAGTTCATGTGTTTCCATTCATTTGGCTATTTGTTCATGTGCTTTATCCAACCTTGATTTCAACAATTCTCACTCATATAAACCCTCCTCTTTCTCGCTAATTAGACTCCCAGAGCTCCACCCGGAGCCTAGCCTTTGATGTCTGCATCCAGATTCCTCAGGTCTTGGATGGGGTTTCTGGCCCAACTATTAGGGTGTTTGGCCACCCATCACCAGAGTAGGTCAGCTCGGGCTGTCTCTCGATCATTGCCAGCAGTCTATTGTGGGGGTATCTTTGTGGATTTCTGTGGGCCTCTTTAGCACTTTGTTTCTTCCTTTTCTCATGTGGTCTTCATTTGCCATGGTCTCCTATTCCTTGTTCTCCCTCTCAGTTCTTGATTCAGCTGGGATCTCCCGCTCTCTTTCTCTTGACCCTCACCATTCATTACCCCCACTCATGTCCAGGTTGTTCAGTCTCTGTGTGTTTACTTGGTTGGGTCTGAGTGGCTGTGGGACTGGCGGGTGAGAGAGATTTGTCCTGACTGTGGGCCAGGCAGGACCAGAAAAACTCTAGTATCAGTTATTAACTTTTATGGCAATAATGTCCTGACATCTGCCATTCACTCACTGTTCCTGTCCCTCACCAAATTTAAATTTGACACCCACTTGTAAAGCTGGAAAATCTCTTAGTTATCTATAATAGTGTAATAGTTGGGTAACAATCTGTTCAGAATATGCTCAAACTCAGCTAAATGTTTTAATGAAAATGGTTTTGCATCAACTTCCTAAAATATATGCTAAAAGGTCACAGATTGGAAATGCCTGGTGTTTCACTGAAGTCTTCTCCTATCCGATTTTGCTTTCTATGTGGTCGTATTCACTTCTTGAATGTAACTTTGTCTTCAGTAACCTTACCTAAGACTTGATGACTAGTAACTCCTCAAGCTAGCAGAGATTTATATCCACAGTGTTAGATGCAGTTTGGATTTTTTTTCTGCTAAAAGAAATCCTTATTTAATGACTTGCCCAGACAACTGTGATGTCTAGATTCCTTAACTGAAACAGGAAACTCTTGCTATCAACCAAGGGTCCTAAAAAGGTCACCCTTCTGCTGTATAGTGCTTCTGATTTCATTTGAGATGTCTTATATTTGCACCACTAATGCCTAACTACCAACTAAGTCTGGAGTCCAGGTAAATGAATTAGTTCACCTTGTATTTGTTTATAATTCTAATAGACATTTTCTAAAGAAATTGGAAATTTCTCTGATTAAAAATTATGTTTTAATAAAACATTGATTCATAATAATAAGGCTGAATACTATAAATTAATTTTGACTGCTGAGTAGAAAGAAATTCTTGGCATTTTGTGTTTGAGTTTTGAAATTATTTTTAAATTTTAGAATATTTTCATGCACAGAATCTTAGGGGTGTGACTCAAATTTATAAATTAGATTCATTTAGGTATCATTGTATAACTTACATAAATAACTTGAAAGCAAATGTATGTAGTACTTTTAGCAAACTTTTACACAACACCAAGTTTTATAGTATGGAAATTTCCACTGGTTGTATGATATCAGCAACGAAAAAACTTCAGACACAGAGAAACTAAATTACAGAGATTTCAACCAAGAGTATTTGAGCTACAGTGCTTCACAATTAATTTGTTGAATCTCCATACATGTCTCAATTTATAAATATTGTTACTCTCCCCCAAATAACTCTTAGGAAAGCTAGAGCCTATAGAGAATTATTTACTTGGCCAAATTCATACACACAAAATATGCTAATAAAGAGAACAGCAAAAGTGTGTAGATGTTGCATTGGTGAGCAGCATCAGGGCCTAGCACTCCGATTCTCCATTGATGTTCAACTGTCTTCAGTCATTTCCCTGCTCATATTTTCCACAGCGATAACAAAGACAGTGAAGTTATGCAGAATCAAATTAAAGTAATCATTTTCCCCCAAGAGAAAATTGCTTTTATGTATACCATTGAAAAAAAATGAAATCATCTGTGACATGACTAATATGCTTTAATACAATAAATGCATTGAACTAACTTATTAGTTCTATGTCAGGTAACAATTCTATGTGAACAGCTTATACAGTTAATATCAGCAATGCATGCATAATTTTCAACTCCTTTATATAAGCATGTTAGGCAATCAAATCAACTAAAGAATAATTTTCATGACAGTGACTTATTTGAAAAGAATCTTATTATTTTGCATTTTATTTATTGTTTCAAAATGGCAACATTTCATGAGCTTTGAAATATCACAAGGAATCTTTATATAGCTCTGTTCCTTTAATGGGAACACATAAAATACTTTAATTTCTAAAGTAATATACCTATCTTAAGGAGAGCTTAATCATTTATAATTCATGTCTCAATGATATAAAAAGAGAAGTAATAAATACTCTGGCTGACATCCTTGCAAAATAGTGCTATTGTCCATCATTACAATGATATTTCTCGTATCTAGTATCAGTTTATTCCTAAATCTTTCACTTAATGGCAATAGCTTTAAAGATTGCCTAAGGGAAATGTTGAAATATTAATAAACTGGTGACCTCTTCTTAGACAGTCACCTGATTGAACTCTCAGTTCAATCATATACCAAAAAACCCTAGGATTTAATATAAATACAAAAGTGGAAGTAGATGTATTATAAGAAAAGATATCTCTAGGTAGATAATTTTAAGTCAGTATCGCCAGCTCTAACAGTAAAATAAAGGCAGTCCTTGTGAAAATTAAATAGAGAAATTTAAAATAGATGAGAAAATTCTCAGTGAAAAACCTTCAATGGTCTTCAGTTTGAAGTCTTTGCAATGATCACATGTATAAAATTAGTTCCTTTTAATCAAAAAGAACACAAAGCACTTTTAGAAAATTTCATTACAGAAATAATATATATTACTATCTTATTAGAACAGGATGTAAAACCTTCAAGGCTTTCTTTGGACCACTATAGAGTGAATGTTACTGAAGAGAGAGCATTAGCAGTCCACCAAATGTATACAAGTGTAAAACACAAATCTCATTCTCATTGGCTCTTGTAATTACATAATTGATATATTTTACATAATTTATTCAGTTGTCAATGAAATAATTTATATAATAGAAGTTATATATAACTAATGTTCATACATGTACAATTATACAATCTTAGCAATTTAGGTACCTTTGCTTCTTTGTATTTAAGTCCTCTAGATGGCTGAGCACTTATCATAATGCTGTTTTCCTGAACAAAAGTTTGTCATTATTCCAAAGTAAGTAAACTATTTTTGACAGACAAGAAAATGAATTGACAAAAGATTGGTAAAATGTACCTGAACCCACACATCCACACAGTCAAAGCCATTAATAATAATAATAATAATAATAATAATAATAATAACAACAACCGATTAGTCTCAGTTACCTGGCTACTTAAAAATAACTGATTGACTATGATTCATTCTTGATTGTTTTGTATTTCTAGACACTGATGTCTGTACATGTTCTACATGTCTTATACAGACATGTAGATTGTTCATTTGTATACATTGTCTTCTATGTCTGTAAACTTCTCACTACTTCCTTACCTGTTTGATCTCAAGTACACACTTTTTTTTCCAAACTGGCATAAAGGCTTGACCCACTGAATTCTTTCTGCCTTCTCTTTGCAACTTAAAATTAAGTGAGACTGAGTTTATAGCTCCAAAGGGGACACTGACACCAACCTCTCTGAGGAATATGACAGAATGGAAGCAGCATAAAAGTAAAAGTTGGAGGAACCTAGAATGGCTTCCAAGTACTATCTTGTAGGTATGACAACCATTACAATAATGGTTTCAGAGAAGTCACTGTTTGTGGACCTACACAAGACCTACACAAGATTGCATGCACTCATACTGAATCACAAATGAGGGAGGGACTCATGGGACACTACCTCTCATTGCTAAACTATTGGCTAATACTGGTTTCTCAGAGGGGGAGTTCTCACTATACCCACAAGTATAGGCACACAGGCTCCACTAAATAGTTTCATACCTATAAAGTCATGGTGGGAGGGCAGGTAAGCAGGGGTAGAAGGGAGACAGAAAAAGGTGGAATGAGAGCAATCAGAACACATTACATGCATATATGAAACTGTCAATGATCAAATTTAGTGAATAAAAAATTCACATTTCAGTAGCTATTCAAATAAATCATCCTGAACACTCTATTCTACTTACAGTCTATTTGAGTTTTACTACTTAAATACAACTTAAATTCTCTACTATGGGGCTCATTACATTCATTTTTTTTCTTTTGTCGTTGTGATTAAAATAAAATTATTTCTATTTATTTATTTATTTATTTATATTCATTTATATTATATATTTTACATATTATATATCTTTTATATTATATATTACTGTAATATTTATTATAATATAATTATTATAAAATTTAAATACCATTTTCCTCTTCCCTTTCCTCCCTCTAGCCTCTCCCCTATACCTCTTCTTGCTCTCTTTCAAATTTCTAGCCTTCTTCATCATTAATTGTTGTCACACACACATATGTGTATATGTATATACAATTTCTCTAATATAGACAGAAATATAAGTAAAATTAAAGTAAATAACATGACCTCAAATGGAATGAATACAGTAATACTGTTAATAATAGTATGTACACCAAATATCAAGAAAATGCTAAGAATAAAAATGGAAAGAAATTTTGAAAGCAACCACTGAAAAATCAATCACCATATGAGAGAGAACAATGAATCAAAGGCAGCTGACATTTCCTCAGTCCATGGCATGTGGGTAACAATGAAATACCACTTATAACGTATTGGAAAAAAAAAAAGAATTCTCAGTCAAGAACTATATATTCAACAATTATAGTCTCCAAAAATAAAACTAATGCAAATATAATCTGGTAAAGTGAAACTAATCAAATTTGTCCCAGCAGACTGCAACACAGCCTTGGAAAGCTTTTACAGATTTAAGAGGAATGATATGCAATGAAACATTAAAGTTTCAGGAAATAAAATGGAATCAGGATGACACATAAGTAGGTACATATTTTTAAAACAAATATGACTATTTAAGTAGCAAGTTTAATATCATATTAATAAACTATAATATCTATAGATGTGTTATGTGTAAAATTATAGCATAAACATTAAAAAGTGGAGTAATTCTCCCTAAACATTTTCAAAGTATCCTGTTGTATTAAAATATTAATGTCATAGATCTTAAAGTATTAAGTATATTGTTATGTTACACAGCTTCAAAAGGTGATTGTAAAGAAGAATGTGTTAAAATAAGACTTTAAACATATTCTATTAAATTCAAATGTTTGGTAAAGAAGACTTAATGAACAGTTTATTACAGATAAATTATATTTCTGTACACAACTTTAACTATGAATACAGATAATATTATGAGGAAATTTGTGAATAAATACCAAAGTTTTTCATAAGAAATTAGTAAGTTCTGGCCACAAAGAGTGGAGTTAATTATATAAAAACATTTAGGCTAAACTCCTAGTCAGTAAAAGGTACATGTGGGTGGGAATCACTAGAAAGATCTGAAGGTATTTCCAATTACAGTATGTTATAGTCACAGTCAATACTTCAAGTAAACAGTACAAGCAGAGATATATAGAGATTCATGATGACAAATATTTCTTTCTCGAGGCAAATCTGGCAATTTAAAATTGTATTTATAATGGAACTTGAAAATATATAAGTAAAAATAGCCAAAATTGAATCAATAAGTAATTCCGTAATTATAGACTTAAATAGTTATCTCTAAAACATTAACTGATCACTTAGATAAGAATCAGGAGTGATATTGATTTGAACAATGTTATCAAATTGCTTGAACGAAGGTCTTTGGAAGAACATCACAACAATAATTTTTGTACTTCACAGGATTAGTTTTCATGGGCTGAGGAAACAATCAGTGTGACCGTATTTTTCTGCCCTAAGACCTTCCTGATGACTTGCATAGCACCTGGGCCATAGAGCACCCATTGTTTATGTAAGTCAAATTCAATTAAACTTAACATAAACGGAAAAACCTTAAATAACTCCTGAATAGTTTGGAATTGAAGAGGATGCCTTTACAAGTCAAACATTAAATTTCATGATCTATTAGAAAGTATTTCTCAGTGATTGATAGTTTAAAACTGTCAGTACACTTAGAATACAGTTAAAACAGAATTTAAAAGTAATTTTCTAGTTTTAAATTCTAATCTTAGCAGCTAAAGTAAGGTCTAAAGTCAATAACTTGAGATTAACTTTGAGAATAGTGAATTATTAAAATAATTTAAGTCCAAAGCAGTTAATACACAGTAAAAAAATTATAATGGAAATCAATTAAATGAAATAGAGTGATCACTAGACAATTTTGTTAGTCCAAAGTTGGTTGACTGAAAAGATGGATAAGCACTTAGCAGTCATCATCAAGAAGAGAATATGAACCCCAATGTCAAAATTGCAAAGGTTCCCCATCACGTTGCAGAAGAATACACTATCATCATCCACTGCATGCCAATAAATTTGACTGCTTCCACAAAAAGAGCAACACTCAGAAACAAAATACTGAAGAAAAACAAAAACAAAAACAAAAACACCCCAATAAAAAGAAGTTGAATATCTATTTAGCAATTTGCACTTTTACTGGAAATTCACTTGTTCTAAAAAAATCCAAGACTCAATGCTTTATTGTTAGAGTGCAAGTAAATCCACATGTTTCCCTGTTAAATTGTGTTATCAAAACTGAAAAGAGAAAACTTGTGATTGCTAGGCTTATCCACAGCCCAGAAGAAAATATAGCAAGGAACATATGCCAACTCATTTGTTAAGGACAGACTACTCATAATGCGGGAAAGTGATTAAGATTTTTAAGGGGCACAATAGACCACCCTGTCTCATAAACTAGACATTGCCATATTTAAAACAGAAGTATATATATACTTACACACACACACACACACACACACACACACACACACACACACACACACACACGATGTTTCAGTCTTCATTTGGAAGTCATTCAATGGTTATATGTTAAAATATGCATTTAAATTAAACCTGTAATTAAACCTATTGACACACTTATTGAGAAAGGCTATGAGAAAAGGAGAAAAAGGCATTAAAATATTTAATTAAATGCAGAATTTAATGATACAAGGACCAAAACAAGTAGATGAACTTACATCTTCGATATGATGAACAGATTATTCCCAAATCCTACTTTTCAATGGTGAGTAGTTTTAATAGTATGTGTCCTTAATGTCTTTATGTGAACCGAAGCAAACTTGGATGTCTGTCTAGTCTCACACCTTGTTTAACATTTTACTAGTAGTGTGAGCAACTGCTTCAGAATTCAACAGAGGCAAATTGTGTAGATATCTGTACACTATATTTATAAAGAACGTGTTAAGGGGTCTATAATAACTCTTTAGACTTATTAAATGATTTTAGCAAAATCACCAAATATAAATTTAATGTCAGAAATAGTATTTTTACATTTGAATAGTATAGGAACAGAAAATAAAGCTCAAAATGTATTCCACCTATGGCACACTCAGTCAAAACAAAATGCTTATGAATAAATACAAGAAATACACACAAAGCTTCTATTGCAAAACCAGCAGGGTGAGAAACTGCATTTCATTTTATTCAATACTAGAGGTTTGAACTCAGAACCTCATGCATGCCAAGCAAACCTGTG
Organism: Peromyscus leucopus; assembly: GCF_004664715.2. NCBI lineage: Eukaryota > Metazoa > Chordata > Mammalia > Rodentia > Cricetidae > Peromyscus > Peromyscus leucopus. Next base: position 12,797,713 of record NC_051086.1, read on the forward strand.
CTGTTGAGGTACAGTCTCAGCCCCTGTTCACTTGCTTTTTGACTCATAGTCTCAGTAAATAGCTGATGCTGCTTTTGGCTTCACTCTATAGCCTAGGCCGTCCTTCAGACTGTGATGTTTCTACCTCAGCTTACAGGCCAATAATGCATACAACACAGGCATATTTTGAAAGACTAATGGAGGAAGATATATACCTTATTTATAAATTAAAAGGCAAGGATCAAGACAACACTTCTTTTTACCATTTATTTTAGTTTTGTGAATTTCATACATCTATCCAATGAAATTCGATGCTATATAGCTCCCATTTCTGTTTCCATCTTCTAAACTCCCTCTATTTGCAATCCAATACTCTCCCTCCTCCATGTTATTTTTTTCTCATATAACACATTAGTTCCAGTGAGTACTGGCCATATGTGCATGGGGGTCAGGATGTTCGCTCATCTCCTAGAGCATGAAAATCCCCATCACTGAAAAATAATATCCCTAGGATATCCAGGAGAATTACTATAATAAGGATTTTGTATACATTGTTTTTGGTTAGAAATATTTTGATAAGTCATTTTAATGCCCTATTAATTTTGTTACCTTTGACAATAAAAATGAAATAGAATTAACTAACTTTTAGAAGAAAATAATTAATACCTCTGTATCCAACTTTAAAATTTAAAAAGCCACTTCTCCCCAAGTTATTTCCTGGATTTCACAAACTTGAGGCAAGATCGCAGGAAGTTTCAGATAAACTGACAAGTTTGTTCTAGAATTAAACAGAATGCCTGAAGTAAAAATGAAATATAAGGAGAGCAGAGGACTCTCTAGGCAGTGGAAAGTTAGATTCGCCAGGAATCTGTTGGCCAATATACACAGCAATCACACTAGCAAATGGTCTGACATAATTGCTCTGGAACTCTAGGGAACAGATATGCAGCTGGAGAAAGCCTGAGACTTCCCCAGGAAACAGTTAACAATACGTGGTAGGTAGTTTCATCAACCACAGTTCTTCCAACACTAACAGGTTCGTGTCACACACCCCTTGTTCTAATCTTAGACCTGTAGAAGAATTCTTGAAGTGGCTGTCAGGTGTCATGGTGGGGAAAATACCCAAATATACGAGCACTTCTTTCTTAAATACTGCAGCTTGCTACCCCGAAGTTATGGACAAGGAAGCCACTACCACTATTGTTAGTATCCACTGCACTGCTGCCAACCCTACCCTCCAAATAACAAGAAATAGATAGACTACCTTCTTTTCACAGTTTGTTCTTCTCTCTCTCTCTCTCTCTCTCTCTCTCTCTCTCTCTCTCTCTCTCTCTCTCTCTCCCTCTCTCTCATTTTAGAGGTCAGGTATTAAAAGATAAGACTTTGGAAAGCAACCTTATTTATGCAGGAATTGAACAGCTTCTACAAAGACACAGGTGATAACACATGCCCTGGAAAGATGTAAGGCAACCTTAGTGTTGCATTGTGACTAAAGGGTGACATAGACATAGCCCATGAAAACCCTCAAAATAGAAAGAGTAAGCTTTAAGCAAGACAGAGAGCCCGATTTCCTATTACCACACTGTTTGAACTTAAATAACAGGTTTATTCTTTTTTACTTTCTTTTTATTTATTCTGTTTTTCACAATGTATCTCAATCCTATTCATTTCCCCGTCCCTTTATATCTGTCCTCTGCCCTTTCTATCTCTCCCCCCCCAAATAAAATAAAATTTAAGAGAAAAAAGAAAAGAAAAAATCTCATGGAAGCTGTAGTGTGACACAGTGAGTCGTGCAATAAACCATTTTGTCCACATACCTTTACTTGTAAGTGTTCATAGCAAATAGTCATTGGTCTGGTTCTAGGCCTCTGGTTTCTGCTGTGCTATTGATGCTACACCCTCACTGGGACTCCTCTCAGATATCCTATTGTTGCCCTGTGTCTTGGAGATCCTGCAGGTTTGGGTCTGCAGTACTGGCCCCTTCACATGGTCCTGCAGATCATAGATGGGGTAGATGTTGGGGTGGGCCAACTCCTAACCATGGTTCTGGGCCTCAGTAGATACAGGGTTGGTCAGATCACCGGCTCTACTTTGTCCTTACCATCAGGCTGAGCTCTCCAGCATCGCTAGTTCACCCCTTGCAGCCATGAGCAAGGGTGAGCCCAGCTCTCCTGCTTTAGTGCCTTCAGGGTCAGCTCTCCCACACCTGGACCATCAGGACCAGCTCTACTGTGTTGCCTACGTGCAGGTGTGATGGCTATGTGAAGGTGTCACTCTCCTAAGTGCTACAGCTGGCAAGTGGTAGGGACAACTCTCCTGCTCTTTTAACCCCAGGGCGCGTTCTCCCACCTGCCACAGGGGGCAAGAGGTGGGGAGAGCAATCACTCCAGCCCACATCATAGGGCAGATTAGGGACAGGGCCAGATCTGCCATGCTCAAGTTCTCGGGGCTGGTTCACCTGTTCAGTAGGGTCAGCTCTACTGTGTTGCCAGGGTGAGGTACTTTCTTCAGCTGGTAAGGGGGAGAGTCAGTTCCCTTGATGACCACATGGCGGATGAGGTAGGTATGGCCAGCTGTCTCACACTCTCACACCCTCAGGGTCAGCTTACCCAAACCTTTACCAGCAGGGTCAGCTCCACTGGGCTGCCCAGGCAAGGAGCAGGGCCTGCTTTCCTGAGTGCTGTAGCTAGTAAGGAGTAGGGTCAGCTCCATCATCTGTAGCCGATGGTGAGGCACAAGTGGTAAAGGGGAGAGATCTCTCCCCACCCATGCCACCACGTGACAGAGGAGTAGCAGGGACAACTTCCCCATGCTCACAACTTCTGGGACGGCTCACCCAGGCAAGGTGCAGGCCCTGCTCGCCCAAGTGCTGAGATGGGGAGGACAGGAGCAGCTCTCCCACTTTTATGACCTCAGGGCCACCTCTCTAAATAACAAGTTTTCAACAGAAAACTAAAAAGGAACAAGAACTTTTCTAAAAAAAAAAAAAATAAATACAAATAATAATCAAGACAGAAACATCAGGTAGAAATATATAAATTTTAAATAGAAGCCCAAAGGGAAATTCAGAGATGAAAAATTACAAAGATGGAGTCCAGTCAAAGAGAGGGAAGAGGGATTTTGTGAGTAAGAGGAATCAAGATCATGATGGGGAAACCTACAGAGACAACCAAACCAAGCTCATGGGAACTCACGAACTTTAGACCAACAGCTGTGGAGCCTCCATGGGACTGGACTAGGCCCTCTGCATAATCGAGACAGTTATATAATTTGGTCTGCTTAAGGGGCCCCCTCACAGAAGGATCAGGATCTGTCCCTGGCACATGAGCCTGCCTTTTGGAGCCCATTACTTATGGTGGGACACCTTGCACAGCCTTGATGTGCGGGGAGGGGCTTCAACCTGCCTCAACTGAATGTACCAGGCTTTGCTGACTCGCCATGGGAGGCCTTACTTTTTCAGAGCAGGGAATGGGAGTAAGTTGGGGGGGAAGGCTGGTGGGGAGGAGGAAGAGGGAAGAGAGGATGATCTGTGGTTAGTATGTAAAATGAATGAAAAAAATTCTTAATAAAGAAAAACCAAAACAAAATGTTATTGTGAGGAATTAACGGCAAATTTTACCAGGTAGAACATAGATTGAAAAATCTTGAAGAAAGACATTAGAGTCTTGGGAAGAGATTAATGAAGATGAATTAAAAGCAAAAAGATCTAGGGAGACTTGTGGAGCATCACTGTGATGGCTATTCTTGGATATGAACTTGACTACATCTGGAATTAACTAAAATCCTCAAATAGAAGGGACACCTGTGAGGAATTTCTGCTTATTTTGAAGTGGGAAGATTTACTTCCAGTTTGGACCTTTAAGGAAGAAGATACACGTTTAATTCAGATCTTTAATCAGGTCTAATATGGGCCACTGCTTCTGCTGGAACTCTATATTAGGACATGAAGAAGGAAGCTTTTGCTCTTTGCTTGCTTCCCCTCACCTTGCTGGCAAGTCCATTCCTTCACTGGTGTTAGAGCCTAGTTCTCCAGGGATTCCAGCATATACTGAAGATCAGCTGAGATACCAGCCTCCAGGACTGAGCAATTACTAGATTTTTGGACTTCCCATTCATAGCCAGCTATTTTTTAACTAGCTGGACTACAGCCTGTAAGTCATTCTAAAAAGTCCCCATACATATGTACATATATATGTGTGAGTGAGAGATTCATTCTATTACTCTACAGCATGGTTTCTCAACCTGTGGGTTATGACCTCCAGAGGTCCTATGTCAGATCCTGTACCTATTAGATACTTACCTTACAATTTATAACAGTAGCAAAATTACAATTCTGAATTAACAACAAAGTGATTTAATAGTTGGAAGTCACCATAATGTGAGCAACTGTATTAGGGAGTTGCAGCATTAGGAAGGTTGAGAACCACTGCCCGAGAGAATCCTGACTAATACAACCATCTAACTGACTAATATAGCAAGTGTGGCTGTCCCCCAAAGCAGGGGATGAGGAGAAGATAGAAGAGACAAAGTTTAAACTAATATGTGAAAAACCTTTCAATATGATGAGGCTAAAGTATAAAAACAAGTACCCAAACAAATTGAATTGGAATTAGAAAGCACCTAAAGATATGCAAACCAGCACATGTTAAATGAAAACCATTCAGATTGAAGACAGAAGTTTGAGTCAGCAAGGGAAATGGATGCATTTCATTTCATACAATGGTGTTCACAAGGATATCAACAGATTTGTCATCAGATCTTTGAAGACCCAAAGGCAATGGTTAACATATTAAGAAGCAAGAGGAAAGAATCTGTTAGCAACAACACTTACAAAAGATAAAAATGTCATTCAAAAGTAAATGAGACATAAAGGCATTCTCAGACAATCAGAGGCATCTTGTTAATGAGACACTTAGCATACAGGGGCAAAATAACAGAAGCTCAAGGGGTCTGCAGGCTAAAATAAAATCACTTTATATAGTAATATGAAGTTTTATGAAGAAATAGACATTTATGTATAGCCCGTGACAACATAATTTTTGCAATAATGGCATGTAATCCCATTTTTCATATATGATTGTGAGATGCATTTAAAATAAATTATGAATGTGAACATTTCAGTTGTTTCAACTTCAATACCACAGTTAGTTTTCTAGATAATTTAATTTAGTGATGAATTAAATAAATTATCAGTTTATGGTTTGGGTGTATAACATATAACCATAAAGTGAAAGGAATGGAAAAAGAGTTGTTTAAAATGAAGATATTAAAGTTAGTTTGTATAAACCTAAAGTTTAGCGTTATAATTTTAAGATGTTAAATGCAGTCTCCACACAGAAATTAGCAACAGATTACAAACAAAGGAAAACAAAACAAAAAAAAATAAAATACATTTTGACTAAAATACTCTCAAAGGTGAATACATTAAAGAAAGAGATGTGGCATGCACACACACACAACTATAAAGAATGAATAAACAAGAATAAGTCCCTTTTAATTGGTAAACATATTAAGTATGAATGGACTAAATTTATCATTGAAGATAAGGAGACTTGAAAAATGGATACCAAAGCATGACTTAGTCATATACTCTCCAAAAAAGACTGATTTGGGGTTTAATATATGATGAATTTTGACATGAGAGAAGGAAAAAGGATATCATGATATATATCATGACAATAGCCACCCAAATACAGAATAAGTGTGACTCTACTAATATCAAATTATGTGTGCTATGGAAATAAAGGCAGTCATGAAGAAAATGGAAAATCACATGTGAATAAATGTAACAGATACAAAGAGATACAACAGTTAAAAACACCAGTATGCCTGACAATTGTCAAACTATAACAAATGACACTTGAAAGATTCACAGGAGAAAATATACTGTTTTACAATAGTAGGAGACCTTACTACATTCTTGATAATGGAAAGAACAATGAGGGGTAGAATGACTAAGGAAAGGGGGATCTGATGATCACAAACAGACCAGATATAATAAACATAAATGCAGTACTCTACTCTAAACCATAACATCTGCTGTCTTACCCAGTTCATGTAGGTGTTGCAGAATATTTGTTTAACTATGTAAAGATGTGTTGCATTTGTTTAAATATGTAATATTTGTTTAACTATGTAAAGAGGTGTTATGCTTTACCTTGACTACTTAAGGCACCTGATTGGTCGATTAAGAAACTGAAGATCCAATAGTGAGGAAGGAGGCATAAACAAGACTTGCAGGCAGAGAGACTAAGAAGAAGCAGGAACTTAGGCTCCAGAAAGGAGAAAGAAAGGGAGACTACAGAGAGATGCCAGAGGCCAGACAGACACATACAGAGGAAGCAGGAAAGCAGGACATACAGAATGAAAGAAAGGAAAAAAGGCCCAAGGCAAAACATAGATGAATAGAAACAGGGCAATTAAGTTAAAAGAGCTAGTGGGACAAGCATAAGCTTAGGCCAAGCATTCATAAATAACAATAAGTCTCCATGTCTTCATTTGGGATCTGGTTGGTGGCCCAAAGAAAATTCCAACTACACATAGAATCTTCTCCAGATCATATTAAATTGTAAGCCACAAGTTGAGTCTCAATCTATGAAATTATAGTTATTGTATGATATGTCTTCTCTAAATGCAAGGATAAAATAAAATACCAGACATGGCAAAATTCTGAAAATTTCCTCAATTGTGGTAAATAAATAAAATATTAACTATTAATAAAGAGACCTAAGAAGACAGAAAATGTTCTAATAAATGATAGATGAAAATAAAACTAAACAATCATTATGAACAAAGCAATACAGTTGTAAAAGCGAGTCTAATATTCACAAATGCAGACCAACAATATACCTATATATCTAAAGGACCCAAATAAAGTAGCATAAGACAAATCAAATAAAACCAAAGGGAATAAATAAAGAAAGACTGGGTAATACACTAATGAGATAGGAAAACCAGATAAATATCCAAATGCAGATTGGTTCTCATTTCTACACTTTATACAAAGCCACAGTAAATGAAACAATATGTGTGGCACTGGCAAGCATCCAGGTATATAGAGACTAGTGAAAGAACCTGTTCCAGAGATACACCCACATAAGTACAGTCACATGATTTTGACAAATGTATCAATCACTAAATTAGAAATGAATCTTTTCAACAAATGTTTCTGGGGAAAGTGGAGATATATGTGTACAAAAATGAATTTAGACATGGTTATAATACTTTATTAAAGATCAGCTTGACATGAATCCATGACTTAAAGGTAAATCCCAAAGATTTTACTCAAAGCAGAAGATAAAGTGCAAAATTCTAAACAACTGAATTCAAAGTGGTTTTTGGGATATGACATTAATGCCCAGGCAACAAAATTTAAAAACAGACAAATTAGACTACAAAAAAACACAACGTTTTAATGTTGAAAATTGTTATTCATAAAGAAAAAAATAACTCATGGAATAGAAAATTATTTGTAATTTACTTCTTTAATAAGGAAACAATATCCAAGAAAAATAAAAAATTTCCTTAGACTCAGCAATAAAAATGAAATCAAAACAAAACAATTAAATGGACAATATCCTTAAATAGATATTTTTCAAGAAAGATACAGAGATGGTCAAAAGCACAGGAAAAGATGAAAGGTTGTACAATCTCACTAATTCTTAGTTAGATATCAATAAATCAAAGTAATGAGATAACACCTCCAGTCTTTAGGAAAAGTACTATCCAAAAAGCAAATACATATGATATGTGTGTGTATGTGTGTGTGTGTGTGTGTGTGTGTGTGTGTGTGTGTGTGTGTATAAATTGGGATAAGTATATCTCAAGTCTTGGTGAGAATGTAGAACAGTTGTTACCCTTGACCTTGCACTATTTTTGTTTTGTTTTGTTTTTTCAAGACAGGGTTTCACTGTGTAGTTTTGGTGCCTGTCCTGGATCTCACTCTGTGGCCCAGGCTGGCCTCAAACTCTCAGAGATCCACCTGTCTCTGCCTCCTGAGTGCTAGGATTAAAGGCATGCACCACCACCATCGCCCGGCAGACGTTGCACTCTTTATGTAGGAATTTAAAGCAATATAGACCCTACTGGGAAATTACAATGTTTTATTTTTAAAGTATAAATGAATTACTATGTAACAAGTCTACTTTCAAGATTCAACATGAAATATTTGTAATTAATGGGGACTCAAAGAGAGATTCATTTATGTTCCATATTAGATGAAATGACATTATCCAAAATAGATAAAATATGGAAACAACCCACATCTGTAAACATAACATATGTCTTTATGTCATGAAAATACACATATAATTGCATATACAGACATATATGATTATTTAGCTTTAGAGGTTCTGATGTAAATCTAACAAGTGTGAACTCAGAAGACCTCAGGCAAAGAGAGCGTAGCAGTGAAGAACTCATTCCTAAATGAGACATACATATCACACACCTTCCCAAGGTTCAGGGATAATAGGGAACAGCAGGCAGAAAGACTCCAAGGAACAGAGATGGGCATGGCTACAAAGACACACTGTTAACTGTACACAACATGGTAATAGCGTATATGAACTCAAAGCAATTGTGGCAGCATGCACAACATCTGCGAAATCTGGACAGAAAAAATTCACATTGTCGGGGTGGGGGGAGCACAAAGTCCCAGCGCTAGCTGTGCAGCTATTGGCATTTGATGGCTGCCAGAAAAGGGGGAGTCAGTTTTCTTTAAGAGTGTGACACTTCCCAGGGTAGGCTTCACACCTGAGTATTTGGGTCACACAAATTGGACTAAGTGATTTTTACAATAAATAGAGCAGTCTGGGTTACCTCATTCAGGATGATTTTTTTCTAGATCCACCCATTTGCCTGCAACCCTCATGATGTCATTGTTATTCTCTGCTGAGTAGTATTCCATTGTGTATATGTGCCACAATTTATTTATCCATTCTTCAGTTGAAGGGCATCTACGTTGTTTCCAGGTTCTGGCTATTACAAACAATGCTGATATAAACATAGCTGAGCAAGTGTTCTTGTGGTATGATTGAGCATTTCTTGGGTATATGCCCAAGAGTGGTATAGCTGGATCTTGGGGGAGATTGATTCCCAATTTTCTAAGGAAGTGCCATATTGATTTCCAAAGTGGTTGTACAAGCTTGCATTCCCACCAGCAGTGGAGGAGAGTTCCCCTAGTTCCATATCCTCTCCAGCATAAAGTGTTTTTGATCTTAACCATTCTGACAGGCATAAGGTGGTATCTCAGAGTTGTTTTGATTTGCATTTCCCTGATGATTAGGGATGTTGAGCAATTCCTTAAATGTCTTTCAGCCATTTGAGTTTCCTCTATTGAGAATTCTCTGTTTAGTTCTATAGCCCATTTCTTAATTGGACTGTTGGTCGTTTTGATGTCTAATTTCTTGAGTTCCTTATATATTCTGGATATCAGCCCTCTGTCAGATGTGGGGTTGGTGAAGATCTTTTCCCATTCTGTAGGCTGTCACTTTTCCTTGTTGACCATATCTTTAGCTCTACAAAAGCTTCTCAGTTTTAAGAGGTCCCATTGATTGATTGTTTCTCTCAGTGTCTGTGCTACTGGTGTTATATTTAGGAAGTGATCTCCTATGCCAATGCATTCAAGACTACTTCCTACTTTCTCTTCTAGCAGGTTCAGAGTAGCTGGATTTATGTTGAGGTCCTTGATCCACTTGGACTTAAGTTTTGTGCACGGTGACAGATATGGATCTATTTGCAGCCTTCTACACTTTGATATCAGTTATGCCAGCACCATTTGTTGAAGATGCTTTCTTTTTTCCATTGTACACTTTTGGCTTCTTTGTCAAAAATTATATGTCCATAGGTGTGTGGGTTAATGTCAGGGTCTTCAATTCGATTCCATTGGTCCACATATCGGTTTTTATGCCAATACCAAGCTGTTTTTATTACTGTAGCTCTATAGTAGAGCTCGAAGTCAGGGATCCTGATGCCTCCAGAGGTTGTTTTATTGCACAGGATTCTTTTGGCTATCCTAGGTTTTTTGTTTTTCCATATGAAGTTGAGCATTATTCTTTCCAGGTCTGTGAAGAATTGTGTTGGTATTTTGATGGGGATTGCATTGAATCTGTAGATTGCTTTTGGTAAAATTGCCATTTTTACTATGTTGGTCCTGCCTATCCATGAGCATGGGAGATCTTTCCATTTTCTGACATCTTCTTCAATTTCTTTTTTCAGGGACTTAAAGTTCTAATATGGTATGTACTCACTCATAGGAGGATACTAGATGTGGAACAAGGATCACTGGACTGCTACTCATATCAACAGTGAGACTACCTGGAAAACAGGACCCCAAGAAAGACATGAGGATCGCCCAATGACGGAGAAATGGCTGAGATCTACATGAACAACCTGGACATGAGTGGGAACAATGAAGGGCAAGGGTCGAGGGAAAGAGAGCCTGTGGGTGCAGGAGATCCCAGTTGGATCAAGAGCTGAGAGGGAGAACAAGGAATAGGAGACCATGACAAATGAAAACCACATGAGAAAAGGAAGAAACAAAGTGCTAAAGAGGCCCACAGAAATCCACAAAGATAACCCCACAAAAGACTGCTGGAAATGGCCGAGAGACAGCCGGGAATGACCTACTCTGGTGATGGGATGGCCAAACACCCTAATAGTAGTGCCAGAAACCCCATCCAAGGACTGAGGAATCTGGGTGCAGAGATCCACGGCTAGGCTCCGGGTGGAGTGCTGGGAGTCTAATTAGCTAGAAAGAGGAGGGTTTATATGAGCAAGAATTGTTGAAACCAAGGTTGGATAAAGCACAGGGACAAATAGCCAAATGAATGGAAACACATGAACTATGAACCAAAGGCTGAGGGGCCCCCAACTGGATCAGGCCCTCTGAATGGGTGAGACATTTGATTGGCTTGATCTGTGTAGGAGGCATCTAGGCAGTGGTACCAGGTCCTGGGCTCATTGCATGAGTTAGCTGTTTGAAACCTGGGGCTTATTCAGGGAGGCTTGGCTCAATCTGGGAGGAGGGGACTGGACCTGCCTGGACTGAGTCTACCAGGTTGATCTCAGTCCTCGGGGGAGGCTTTGCCCTGGAGGAGGTGGGAATGGGGGGTGGGCTGGGGGGAAGGGGAGGAGGGCAGGAAGGGGGAGAACAAGGGAATCTGTGGCTGTTATGTAGAACTGAATAGTATTGTAAAATAAAATAAAAGGGAAAAAAAGAACAGGAAGGTTTGTGGGTAGGAAGGTATTATGGAAAGGGTAGTAGTTAGTATCTAAATACATTGTATGAAAATCTTATAGTAAAATTATTTAAAAACACATTTTATTGCATTTTCCTTTCTCTCTTCAATCTTGAATATAATTATCATTATTAGAGTTGATATACTGATCATTTTTCAAATAGACTTTAACAAATGATACAATGATGTTTACTGAATTCTGAATGTGTAAAATTTCTTGCTCCCAGACCTGACAACTGAAATTCAATTCCTGAACACGGCAGAAGGAAAGAATTTCCACAAGATGTCCTCTCATCTCAAAAATATGCTATGGTATGCCCATGCATACACGAGTGTACACACTTCATTTAAAAATCAATAAAATGTATTTTTAATAATTGAGATATATTTCCTGAAATACAGCATGTATCTTCTAGAAGTGCATGAACACATTAGACTTTATTAGTTTTGCAAATATATGAATTTACCCATCCTAACAATTTCAAAATAGTTTTATTGCCTCCCCAAAGTCCCGAAGTTGTTAGAAGTGCCATTACTCTACCCTCAGACACAAATAACCATTAATTTAGTCTTTCCATGAATATGCCTCATATGGATTTTTTTAAAAGATATTACCACTTGACCTGCAAACTCTCCTGTCTGTCCTGGTTCACTTGCATGCCTTGTATTTTGCAGTGACCTTTCTTGATGTAACATGTTTAATCATTTCATTTTTAGGGATGTTCTCCACCATGTGTATAAATTATATTTTGTACAGCCATTCTTGAGTTAAATGACACAGTGGAAGACACAATAACCAGTGTTAACAGGTTGTGTACAAAGTGCTCCTCAATAACTGATGACGGCAAATGTAACTACCACAGAGGACAGTTCAGCAATTCCTCTGAAAGTTAAAGAGAATTTCTGTTCAACCCAGTTGATCTCCTCTAGAAATATGCCTAAAATGACTAATAGCATTTGCCAACCTAAAATCTTACACAAAAGTTCACAGCACTCCAATCCACTTGGTCAACAAGAGGAATATCAATGCCCACTCTCTAATTGGCTTGTGAGTACTGAAAACTAGTTTAATAAGGGATATTCATTCACTTTACTTATTAGCAATGCTGGCATTGAAATCAGGACCCTCATGATTGTGAGGCATGTGTTCTTTCCATAACATACACTCTCATCTCCCCTTTTTAAGACTCTTCACAATAGTGGATATATAGCCTGGACTGGCCATCTCCTGTGACCAGGCAAGACTTTCAGTGGAGGAATTATGATACCAACCCAGCCATACAGCCTTTGACCTAAAGTCTGTCCTGTCTATGGGATGTGCTGGGTTAAGGGTGGTGCAGTGATTGTGGGAGTGGCCAACCAATGACTGGTCCAGCCTGAGACCCATGCAATGAGAGTGAGCCTACCCCTGACACTTCTTGTGTGCCAGGATCTGGAGGCTGGATAGCCTAGAGACCTAGGATAGAACAAAAGATTATTGAAGGGAAATAATGTCAATGTAATGATGCCTAACGATATTCTTCTATACTCATAGATTGGTAACTATCCCAATTGTTATCAGAGAGATTTCATCTAGTAACTGATAGAAACAGATGCAGAGACCCATAGTCAAACATTAGGTAGGAACTGATGAAGTCTCCTGAAGAATAGGAAGAAGAGTTGTACAAGCCAGTGGGGTCAAAGACATCATAAGAAAACCCACAGAAACAACCAACCTAGGCTCATAGGAGCTCACAGAGTGTAAACTGACAACCAGAGAGCCTGCATGGGACCAACCTAGGCACTCTACCTATATGTGACAGTTGTGTAGCTTGATCTACTTGAATGACTCCTCACAGTGGGAGCAGGGACTGTGCCTAATGCTTTGGCTGGCTTTTGAGGACCTATTTCTCATACTGATTGTCTTGTCCAGCCTTAACATAAGGAGAGATGCTTAGTCCTACCACATCTTGACACTTTGTTCATGCCCATGGGATGCCTGTCCTTTTCTGAATAGAGACAGAGGAAGAGCAGATGTGGGGAGGAAGAAGGGGAGGAGGTGTGGGGATGACAGCAGAGGGGAAACTGCAGTCGGGGTGCAAAATAAACAAATTTAATTAAATTTTAAAAAATTAGGAAGTTTGATGTGTTGGCACATGTCTTTCATCCTAAAACCCAGGAAGCAGGCCAACGAATCTCTGTAAGTTGCAGATCAACCTGTTCTATGTAGTTCTAGGGAGCTAGAGTTACATAGTGAGACCCTGTTTCAAAAAGCCAGCAAAGTATAATAATAATAATAATAATAATAATAATAATAATAAACAACTACTTTAGGGAAGAGGATTCAACATGATTTCAATATTACAGAGCCACACAGAAAGCCTGAATGAGCATGTAGTTTGGCATACCAGCTTCAAAGATGAACAAGCCTTCTGAGAAATGAACAGGAGAAGACAACTAGACTTCAGTGGCCGGTCTTACAAAGTAGTGTCTCTGCATACTTCTCAGAGTGACTTAATAACATCTTGTATTGTTTACCAAGAGTTAAGATTATTCTATAAAAATGAGGACAATAGTTAAGTCTGTTTATGATCCCATGATCATACAAATTATTTCATAGTGCATATTAATTATACCATCATCACTGTTTAGTCTCATTCTTTCTAATATTATTATTATATGTATTATAATACAAGCAAAAGACATGTGTCCTAAGGAATCTCATTAAGGAATTTGATCAGTGATATCCCTTGTGGTTTTACACTGACCACAACCATTTGTAATTCATAGTGTCAAGTCCATTTTTTTTAATTTCATGGTATATTCTGACAGAGACCTTTTCAGAAGAGAGTAAAATGTAATGCTGAGGCCAGGATATTGGGACAGTACAAGTTTCCCTGAGGCAAACAAAATTAAAACCTGTGCACATCACCAGGTGGCCCAGTCCTGCTTCTTCCCTGAACACTCTAATTACCCACAAGGTTGAATGCTTATTAGGGTCCCTTGAAAGGGGCTTTTATAAACATCAGCGGGGTCATTCATGAGCAAGGATTCTTGGATATCTATTTTTTAGCATTATTATTGGAAGGGAAACTAAGAATTCCAGGAAAATTTATGCTCTTTAAAGATGCTTATAAACTTGCATTACAGAGCTTTGTGCGGAAATAAGAGTAAGTAGAAAAAAGTAAAGAAATAGTAGGATGTAGAAACAACTAAAAGATGATATTTCACAAGCTCCAAAGATAATTTTATTTTTACATGTAGTTATATTTAGTTTCTGGAAGTATCTTCTTTATAGCCAGAGATGAACAGAATAACCTCCCTTTTAAGACTAGCTACAAGGAAGTAAATTATCATGGAAATATCAGAATAGTAGCAAGAACAAGAGAGAAATAAAGGAAAAAATGAATTCCACATGTGGACTCTTATTTTACAGCAGCTAACATGTGTAGGTTTATCACATATCTACACATAACATTCTTCTACAGTTTATCTGCTAAATTTTTTCCTGTTCTATGTCACATAGATGTTGTCTGATCCTACATATACAGTCTAACTCATTCTGTCTACAAGAAGAAGCAGGCAGCTGGGTGGTGGAGGCTCATGCCTTTAATCTCAGCACTCAGGAGGCAGAGCCAGGCAGATCTCTGTGAGTTCAAGGCCAGCCTGGGCTACAGAGTGAGTTCCAGGAAAAGCACAAAGCTACACAGACAAACCCTGTCTCAGGAAAAAAAAAAAAAAAAAGCAGACAACACTATTCTGGTCCCTCTCTGAAAAACCCTGAAAATTAAATTGTTCTTTTTGTTACTTTGATCAGAAATTCTAGTTCTTTCATATAGCTATACAATGGGCTGCTTGACTTAAATTTCAGCCCCAAATCCAACAATAGTTTAATATGTTAAAGCATGAAATGTGAATATTTTATTAGCTTTTATTAGTATTATATCAAACCAATGTGTTTCAAAGTAATAACAAAAATAATATACATACCACTATTCATTTAAATTCACCACAGATACTGAAAATACAAAGTAAAAGTGAGATTTCTGATATTACAAAAGTTTATTTTCCTATTTGAGGATCTCAGTTTCTAGGAAAATTCCAACATTGGTTTATACCAGTCTACTCAAAATATTACCCACATTAGAGTGTTCTTGTTGCAAGGAAGGACTTATAATGTTACCTATGGGTGGTTGATTTTCTTTGGACTCAAATCTTCAATGTGATTGGTCTACAATCAGCATTGCTAAATGTCGAGAATCTTAAGCACTTTTTCCTTACAAGTCCACAAAAAGAATGTTGTACATACACCAAAGCAAAAGTCTAAATTTATTTCTTCTTTCTTTCTTTGTGTAACATGTTTTTTGTCAGCTGTCAGATTTTTAACTTAACTAGTAACTTGTTTTCTCATCTAAATGAATGACAACTTCTTAAAAAGTTTTTCATTTGTTATATTTATGAAGGTTTCATAACTGTGCAGTCTATAAACACTCTATATAAAACTCCATCATATGTATACTGTATATATATATATATATATATATATATATATATGGTTATGTTTTCAAGAAAAAACACTGACTGTCAATAATAGACACACAATAAATAGTTATCTGATAAAGAATTGATAATCATAATCCATTCAACAGAGACAATAGTCTTTGAGATTCTTTAATGTATGCTATAGGACTAAGAGAGCCATTTGCTCTGAAGACACAGACACAACTCAGTCCTATATCTATAGTGGTGACTGCTAAATGTTATTTCCATGTAAATATTCATTCCTATACAGTGTTTAAATTGAACATATAATACACATATGTATCTCTTATGATTTTTCACTTAACATTTTCCTCATTTGTTATTTTCATAGCTAACTACTGCTTATGACAATTTTAGAAAATATAAAATATGTGTTTCCCCTTGTTCCTATATACTGTATAATGCCTGCATTGCAGTGGCATGCTCAATGCTGGCCAGTGAAAAAAGCTATGCAATGTGAGTTGATAGCCACAACACTTCTCAATGGATGAACAAAGGACTCATTCTGGGATATTGCAAATAAAACAGTGTTTTAATATATTAAATAAATATGCTTATAATCATCTTCTAAGGTAGAGGTATCACTACAAACTATATTGTATATAATATATCACAAAATGTGATTAAACTAAGGGACTTAATACTTTGCATCTTCTCTTTTTTTTTTGCAAAAAAAATGTTCATTTATTATTCTCAGAGCCGAATAGAATCATAAACTGAATCAGAATCCACATTTACTTCTCAAAGTCCTCTTTGTAAGTGGGATCTGTTCATCTTGAGACTATGTTAGCTACAAATAAACTCCTTTTTTGATCAGGTATTTTTTTTAATGAAAGTTCATACTGTGTATTTGATAACAGCTAATCTATTCCACAGTTTATTGATTACTGGTCAGTTATTATCACTCAGAAATCATCTTAAAATTGTCTGTACAATGTAGTGAAAAACTATGATTATTCATTTCATGGAAATTAGGAAATTCAAAAGCATTAAAATAGAAACTTAATTTGCCTATGATTTAATATAACATATCCCACAATGTATAACAGAAATATATGCAGTGGACAATCATGTCGGTTTGCATATAAAATACACAAATATTAAGCACATGAACTTTTAATCCTACTATATCATATATAATCAATCTTAATTATATCTTTCATGCATGTTTTTTGTGCTGTTTGTCTTTAGAACTAGGTAGAAAAACACAATGTACAGAAAACAATAATTGATAACACATTAATAAATACTAGATTCATAGAAGGGCAAAAATAGAACCCCATAGTTTACCTACTGAAGACAATGAAAAACTGTCTTTTCTCAAGTGACGCACTACAAACATGGACAAATTACTTATCAGAACCATTAGGCAATGTCTGGTTAGCTTATAGTTAAATAGAGGTTTGGTTTACAGAATGTGTATAACTTGTTTCTAATTTTCTCTAGAGACAAAATGTATTAATAGAATGCTGGTCTGTAATAGTAGCCACTGTTGTAGTATTCCTGGTTATCACTCTTTTCTCTGACTCAAAACAGGATGACTTTAAAAATCAAACAACTTTTTAGCCAGAATCACTGTCATCAGGTCTCTCTATTACCTATTCTTTCTAATGTTAACCCTCTTTATACTGCAATTCTTGGAAACAATGTTTGGAGAGGAACTACCTGGACATTTTGTCAATGACTTGTAATAACCTAATTAAGAAAAAATGGATTGGTCATACTGACAAGGGAAGTATGAGTCTGCATTCTGCATCAAATAGAGCACCAAAACTCTAAGTCAGATTATTCAGTTGACATTGATGAGTGTACAATTGAAACTAACAGAATGAGCAGAGTATTACTGAATTAATTTGACCACCTTCATGCTTTTCCCTCTGCAAATTACTGATTAAACCATGTTTCAGATTTCTGCATCTGTAGTTTTTCCTGTCTGGACTTCTGAGTTCCATGATAGTTTTATCTTCAGAAATGCTTTATAAATTTAATAGGATATTAACTAGCGATCAGAGTTCAGAAGAGATCATCCCATTTTAGATTCCTAAAATGAAAAATCTACTTCTCTAAAAGCAAACAAAAGGAGAATACAATAGACAGGATGCTTTCAAGGGCTGACAGATGGCTCCTGTTTTGCATGAAACATTCTCATTTGTGAAGCCTACATCTTGAATGTTAGATCTTTATGGAAATACGGAGGAGGACAAATTGGAGAAAGAAGCCTTCTGAGGCTTACTATGTGAGTCTATATAGCCATATGCACCCTGACTCTGGGAAAGTGTAAGCTGAGGAATTCTCACCACCCTACACGTTCTCAATTCTCAGACTGACTAGTGACAACAGTCAGAAGCTAGGCAACATGATTATAAAAGTGGGAGGAAAAAGATGGGCAATTTTCATTTGTTTTCCCACATCTTTAAGAAGAGAAAACAAAAGAGAGAAAAGAAAATTCAAGATCCTTGCCATCTGGGAGAGGAATAGCTGCCATAAAAGGATTGTGTACACAGGAAAACTGTATCTGAAACACTGTCTACTTCAGGATTGTGAATAAATCAAATATTAACAAGGAAAAAAACAGAGTATTTTATAGCAGCTTAAAGGTCAAAACAAGTAAGACAAGTGTATGTTTTATTTATAGAAATATTTCATGCTATGCATGTTCCTTTAAGTCTCCAAATGAATAAATAGCATGCAGTTTTATAGCAATTACTGGATTCTAATATTTATAGAAAACTGACCACTATGAATATATAATTATTCTATTATGTCCACTCTAATGAATAGAAAAACTATTTATTCATTTACCATGACACAACACAAAAATCTTATTTTCTTCCTTGCTATGCAGAAATGAACTCAAACACTTGGTGAGCAAATATGTGGGCAGAATTTCTATTTTAGGGAAATTATATCTATGTGAGATTAGTGTACAGGATTCAGATGAAGAAACGTGTGGAAATGTACTATTCCTTCAGTACAAAAGATTTTACCTGTAGCAGAAAGTCTACATAATACACCTTGATGGGAATAGATTTAGTTATTCCTATAAGCTTTGTTGGTAGTAGTGTTTACTTACGGTACATAATCACTCTTTTTAAAAGCACATTTGTCCATTGTTTGACCTGATGCATTTGTAGGAGACAGTACAAGTGTAGTGAAAACTCCCCTTACATACTATATTGCTTCTCACTATTTCACTTACTCTTGATCATTGACAGTTTAATACTATGAAATGGACAGCTCAAGAAATGTTGTAAATTCCATATTTTCCAGTAAAATGGTATGCTGGTTATTTTTATGTCAACTTGATACAAGCAATAAAAATAATCTGAGAGACTAAAGCCTCAAGTGAGAAAAATGCCTCCATAAGATGGGGCTGTAGGCAAGCCTGTAAGGCATTTTCTTAATTAGTGATTGATGGGGAAGGGCACAGATCATTCTGGGTAGTACCACCCACGGATAGAGGTCCTGAGTTCTATAAAAAAGCAGGCTGAGCAATCAATGAGGAGCAAGCCAATAAGCAGCACCCACTTCAAGGCCTCTGCATTAGCTCCTGCCTCCAGGTTCCTGCCCTGCTTGAGTTATTGTCTTTACTCCCCTCAAAGGACTGTAATTGAGGATAAGTGAGCCCCCCAAAACCTCCTTCTTCCCCAAGTTGCCTTTGGTCATAGTGTATTCATTACATCAGTAGGAAACCTAACTAAGACAAACACTAAAGTTTCCTCTTGCCAAACCATACCCTGTTCTGTTCCGCAGGGATATTATGCACTCCTTTGTCTTGCTTATCCAAGCAGTAAGCACTAAGTGCCTCTTACTGATTTCCATTACTATACTGACTAATGCACTTTTGCAGCAACTGTGTTCAAATTCTCTTTATTTTTACTCATCAGTGGCCCACAATGCAAGAGTAATAGTATTGCCAACCCAAACATGTTAAAAAACAAACAAACAGAACATATATTGCTTCTATAAGATGAATTGCTAAATGGTCTTATTATTACAGAGCCAGATATTGGGGTTAAAACTCAGAGATCAGAGGAACAGGACAAACTACAGCTAACCTCACCTTACTGACCCCTCAGCTTCCAAAGAGACCTACTTCCTGTATATCCATGCCTATATGCCTTTCTGTTCTGCTTCCTCTCTCTTCCTAGCTACATTACTTCTTGTCGGATTGTACAGACCTCCAAAACTCTATGGTTAGTGCTGGGATTAAAGGTGTGTGTCACCATTCCTGGCTCTGTTCCCCAGTGTGGCCTTGAACTCACAAGAGATCTGGATAGATCTCTGCCTCCCAAATGCTAGGATTAAAGGGGTGTGCTACCATTGCTTGACTTCTATGTTTAATATAGTGGCTGGCTTTTTCCTCTGATCCTCAGTAAGCTTTATTAGGGTGCACAGCATATTGGGGGACACAGTATATCACCTCATTCTTCCTTTCATTGAAAAGGTGCAATTTCTAGAAGGAAGAAACAACCACAATAAAAAACTGTGTTCTGGTGATGAGAATATATATAGCAAGAGCTAATTTATCTATGAAATTAACAAGAAGCAAAAAGAAATGAATGCCATGTCAGCTTTGTTTACTACAAACAGAACAAAGTCACAATCACAGTGCAGTACATGGCTGCACAGTTAAGATGGAAGAGGCATTAAGTGGGTGGAAGACATAAAGAGAGAAAGCATACTGCCACTGAAGCCAGCATATTCAAAACATTGAGCCTATTTGGAAAAAAAAAAAAAAGCCAATGTAATCGATGATATTCTGTTATCCTCATAGATGGGTACCTAGCCCAAATGTCATCATAGGAGCATCATCCAGCAACTAATGGGAGCAAATGCAGAGATCCACAGCCAAACACTAGGTACAAAGAGAAGAGGGGAGAGGAAGGAATGTAGGAGCCAGAGGTGTAAAGGACACCAGCAAAAAATGACCCACAGGACCAACTAAGCAGGGCTCAAAAGGGCTCACAGAGACTGAAGGGAAAAGCACAGCATGTATGAGTCTGAGCTATGTCCCCTGCTTGTGGAGCTTGGTGTTTTTTTAGGATTCCCAACAGCAGGAGTGGGGGTGTCTCTAAATTCTTTTGTCTGCTTTTGGAACCCTTTTCTTCCTACTGGGTTGCCTAGTCTAGCCTTGATATCAGAGTTTGTGCCTAGTCTTATTGTATCTTTTTAGGCTACATTTGGTGGATATCCCTGGGAGGCCTGCTTTTTTTTTTTTTTTGAGAATCAGAAGAGGATTGAACCTGGGGGAGACCATAAGTGGTGGGGGACCTGGGAAGAGTGGAGTTCAAGGAAATATGGGTGTAATGTGTGATAAAAGAATAAAAGGAAAAAATATCATTAAAGTGTCCCAGAAATGACTCCAGGCTGTTTGGATGGCAATGCAAATTCAGTCATAGGCTGAGTAAAAACGTTCAAGTCCTGCCGGAGAGACTTCATCACCTGATGAAGAAGTAGCATCAGGGCCTGTGAAAGAGTCAAAATTGTAGCAAGAAAAAGGACCCCATGTATTTCCAACTTCCAACTGCAAGAAAACTGGGGCATATGAGGGAAAGATGCCCAAGAGCATCATTCAGAGAACTACAAAGAAGCAAGGAGACACAAGGGAGGACAAGTTAAAGCCGAGGAGTCTGTGCTGGAAGAGGTTTGGATGCTGGGGAGAAAATATTAACTAGGTGGATAACTAAATCTACTATTCTACTTCTTGCTATTTATAATTTATATATTAAAATTGATCATAGAAATGTATCTCTAATAAAATATACATGGAGTTGAGTGCCATTTGGGTGCATTCACTAGGGAACTCTGCATGTGAGCAGGAACTGTAGCCTTATCATGATGCGTTGAAAAGTTTTATGAAAACCTACATATGAATGAATAATCTAAATGAATTAGGTAAAAGTAGTAAAAATGACATTTTAGGTGTTACTTCAAAACTATGATGGGTGTTTGTCAAAACGGAATATGAAAGCATATTTAAAAAAATTAGTTTAGAGTGAAAGATGTGGTTATTTATAGTACACGTAGTTGGACTGGCAAAAGGAGATGTTTGAAATGTATTTGGTATTTTCCTCAGACAAAAGAGCACTTGTGTATCTGCCACTGTAATCAATGCTATATATACATTACTTCCCTTCATTTTCAGATAAAGACGTGCTGATTACTCTCATTTCACTTGGAAGATATCAGTCAGAAGTATCAAAGACTATCAAGGGTTGCACCGTAGTTACATAACAATCAAATTCTAAGCAGCATAATCTAAAGTTTCACAATGTTCTTCCAGCTGTCACATAGTGGACAGCACCATTTCACGTGCTCTCTGGCCCACCAGAGGACAATGATAGAACCCTCCAAGGGCAGTGAGAACCCATTGTTTCCAAATAGGGAAGTAGAGAGTTATGGCAACCTTCAAATTTGCAATTTTCCAATGCAAATTCCATGTATGGGCTCTTTTTGAAATCATGAAATCATGCCATAATCTGTGATACTCATCACCCTTTTAAGAACTATCAATTCTCACATACTATGAATGTAACTCCAGTATGGACTCCTAAATAATGCACAACATAACTATTAGTTAAAACAGCAAAAAGTGTTAATTTGGCCTGTCCCAATATTCTAGTGTGACATTCCAAAGGCAGCAAGAGTAAAGATTTTAATAACCAGGTGGGGTGACTTTTTCCAGAATCTGAAAAAGTATCCCTTTGGTTACAAGGCAGAGATTGTGGACAGGCATTTTATTAAAATGTATTTCTGCCAGTGAGAATAAATCCTTAATGAGGATAATACACACGAAGTATGAATATTATAAAATAGTTTTTAAAATCATATTTATTTCTTTAAACAGGATATATTATCTCTTTCAAAATTTAAACGTCCTTAAACCTACTTAGCATACCTGTGAAATGAAATTCTACTTTTCATCTAAGATTTGCTTGTTTATTTAATGAATTTTGATCTGAAGATTTTGCACAAATAAATTAAGATGCTTTTATTTTCCCCTTATTTTTACTCTCATTTTGTTTTGTTTTCTTGTGTTTTTGAGATAGGCTCTCACTCTGTAGCCCAGGCTGTCCTGAATATGATGATGCAACCCAAGCTCACCTGATTTTCACTAGATACAATTGGATGGCCTCAAATTCAGAGTGACCATCTCTTCTCCACTGCTTCACCTGCTTAAGTGCTTGCTTACAGACATGAGCTGCTGTGAGAGACTCGGGCGCTTTTCTTTCTCTATAGTTCTCTCTATGTTATCTTAGATTCCTTATTACTTATTATAGAGTTTTGAAGGAAATATTGAAAATAAGCTATTCTCCAGCATTCAGATGGTAGGTCAAGATTGAGATCTACTTTTCCATTTTTCTAAAACCAATATGAAATGTACTGAATTCCTCAGAGGAAAAAAATAAATGCATAAACGCAAGGGCTATTACATCCCTAAGCATATAATTTACCTTACAAATGTAAGCATACCCATACTCCCCATCCTATGGGAATGAGCAAGAACAAATACACTAGGGAATTCTGTTTCATTTCTGTGGCAAAGCAGGATATTGCTGTGTATTAAAATTATTCACCACAGAAATAAACTGTCTCCAAACAGGGCTCCTAATGCATATAGCCCTTGCACTCAAAGCTGAGGGAAGCATTTCAAGTTTACATATTTTCTGACAAACGGTGGCACCGTGTATTATTTGAGGCACATATTAGAAAGTTTTTGAACAGAAATTTTAGAAATGGTGAATAAAGTAATTCTTATGTTGTTCATTAATTCCATAGACATCTTATCTATATATTTATTCATGTATTATTTTATGGATTTCTCTACCTAAACAACATTCAAACAACCTCAAACCCTTGCCTTTTTAACGCTTTCCATTTTAATGCCAAAGCTACTTAGCCATCCATTTCCTAAGTGTCAATCACAACTGCAAGCACAAATACTGACTTACATAAAGTAAGGGAAGTCATGTTCCTTGCTGTTTACCTAAAATGAATATGAGCACGTAAAACTTTTCTGATGAAAGTAAATACAAAAGGTTTAAAATGTGTGGTTTACATAATGCTTATACCCACATAAAGGAATGCCCTTGAAAAGAAATCTATGAAGGTGAGAATCTTCAAAGAGTTGATTTGTGTGTCATCTATTGTCTATGAGTTAAAATCAACAGATTGAAAAATAAATTTAAATACCACCTAAAATGTATTGGGAGTATATAATATATTAAGGCTTAATTAACAATTTATGGCAGAATAACTTTTAATCTTCGCAGCAAGCCAATAGCAATTGATTCTTATTTAGAAAAATAATTCACAAAAATAAACCTACATCTGTAGTACAGTCCTTGTGTGAAGTGAAGTCACATGGCTTTTAAGCATAGGACTTATGATCTAAATTTGACTCTGACTTCAAACCCTAAGCTCTTAATATATTTTATTTGAGTCAGCCATGCATGAAAATTAAATAAGCATTTTAATTACCTACTAAGTGTTCTGAGCCATGCTGAGAGCTGTTGTAAGCTGAAAAAGTAATAGTTCCTAGTTATTGCTCTTTAATCACAACACCATTATTTAGAAACAGTGTAATGATATATGGTTAACTTTAAAACTGAATAAGAACTATAAAACTACTTAAAATGGTTCATAGATCATAGTGGCTTACTAAATGGGAAGGGATATAAAATTATAAGTGACCATGTAAAGTCACAAATGTAAAGTAGGTTAGTATTATGTGTAAATCCTTCCAGCTCTTGTAATCATAGTAAATTAAATGCCTTTAAATGACTAGCAGTGTTCTTACTTAGCTAATTGTCATAGAATACCTCTATTACCAAGTATTTTCTGATTCATTCTGAAGTATTGGGAAATGTCACTCACTATATGTGCATGTTTCCTATACATCAGGAAATGTGAGTCTATGTTCTAATTCATTTGAGTCTCAACTTTTTATTTTGTCTTTTCTAAATATAGCAGAAACTTCAGGGTGTTTAGCAAGAGTATTTCCCAATGCTCCTAGTTGGATGATATTAGTAGCAAAACGTCTAAAGCAGAAATATGGAGGAAGGATAGGAAGTGTGTAGGGTAACAAGGCCCTTCTGTGTACATTACTTTTAAATGAGAGCTATTAAGATTCTAGTTAAAGAAAATGTGGAAAAAATATATAAACAAAACTGAGACACATGAGAGAAACAAGAAAGCAAAGCTAATCTTTGTGATTAAGGGGCATAAGTACAGTAGATATATGTGATACTGCAATTTGAAGAGGGCCAATGCCAAGTGAGCAATGAATGATGAATATTCTGAAAACAAATAAGAATGGGCTAAGGGGTGATTGGGGATATAGCTCAGTGGTAGAGTACTTGCCTAGAAAGTGCAAGGCCCTGGGTTCAGATCCCAGCTCTGGGGAAAAAAAAAAAGACCAAAAATGGGCCAAGGAGACTATGAGGGTACCAGAAGAGACTCCTTATACCTACATAGTGATACCAGCTTAAGTTATACTGAGAAAGTGATTTGAACCAAAATTTAGACATTCTAATGAGGTGATATTTTATTTTAAAAGGAAACACTGAAGCTAAAACCAAACACAACAAGAGTAATTTAAAATATCTACATACTTACGGGGAGACAAAACATGGAAGTGAGTAATCAGTAAAGACTAATGAATGTCTCATCAACTGAAGCAAACAAGGGATAGGCCTTTCATACATCAAAGATTGCTATCTGCTAGAAAACAAAGAATATGATTTACACCTAGATGCCACTCAAGTGAAGAATGGATAAAGAAAATGTGGTACATATACACAGTGAAGTATTACTCAGCAGAGAAAAACAATGACATCATGAAATTTTCAGTCAAATGAATGGAACTAGAAAATACCATCCTGAGTGAGATAATGCAGAGTCAGAAAGACAAACATGGTATGTACTCACTCATAAGTGGATAATAGATGTAAAGCAAAGGATAATCAGACTACAACACACAGCTCCAGAGAAGCTAGAAAACAAGAAGGACCCTAAGAGAGATGCATGGATTGTCTTGGGAAGGAAAAACAGATGAGATCTCCATGAATACCTGGGGATGAGAGGGGTGCAATAGAGGAGAGGGGATGGAGGATGAGAACATGAGGGAACTGGATCTGGAGGAGGGAAGGAGTGGGAGAGCAATGTAAGAGATATCTTGATAGAGGGAGACATTATGGGGTAAAGAGTGCTAGGGAAATTCCCAGGAATCCACAAGGACAACCACAAATTAGACTACTAGCAATAGTGGAAAGGGTGCCTGAACTGGCCTACCCTGGATAATCAGATTGGTGAATATCCTAACTGTTCATCATAGAGCCTTCATCCAGTAACTGATGGAAGCAGATGCAGAGATCCACAACCAAGCACCAGGCCGAGCTCCGGAAGACCAGTTGAAAAGAGGGAAGAGGGGTTATATAAGCAAGGAGGATCAAGATCACGATGAGGAAATCTAGAGACGTCTGTATCAAGCTCCTAGGAAATCATGAACTTTAGACCAACAGCTGTGGAACCTGCATGGGATTGGACTAGGCCCTCTGCATATGGATTACAGTTGTGTGGCTTGGTCTGTCTGAGGGGCCCCTGGTGCATGAGTGGACTTTTGGAGCCCATTACCTATGGTGGGATGCCTTACTCAGCCTTGATGCAGCAGGGAGGGTCTTGGTCCTGCCTCAACTAAATGTTTCAGGCTTTGCTGACTCACCATGTGGTCTCAGGGGTTGAGACCACTGGCTGCTCTTCCAGAGGATCCAGGTTCGATTCCCAGCAGCCACATGGCAAACCACAGCTGTCTGTAAGTCCAGTTCCAGGGAACCTGATACCCTCACACAGACATACTTGCAGGCAAAACACTAATGCACATAAAAATAAACAATTTTTAAAAAAAAAATGTACACAAACAACCAAAACACATGCAAAGTATTTCATTGATATATATTAGCTAATTCAATGCTTCTGGAAGATCATTTCAATTTGGGATAATTAAAATATTAATTAAATGTATTACTTTTCTTGCATAAAATGTTAAAAGTTTTAATGTAAT